>NC_069501.1:620442146-621187146 GCF_027579735.1 Bombina bombina
TAAAATAAAGATAAACCCTAAGCTAGCTACAATGTAACTATTAGTTATATTGTAGCTAGCTTAGGGTTTATTTTATAGGTAAGTATTTAGTTTTAAAAAGGAATAATTTAGTTAATGATAGGAATATTTATTTAGATTTATTTAAATTATATTTAAGTTAGTGGCTGTTAGGTTTAGGGTTAGACTTAGGTTTAGGGGTTAATAACTTTAATATAGTGGCTGCGATGTTGGGTGTGGCAGATTAGGGGTTAATAAATGTAGGTAGGTGGCGGTGATGTTAGGGACAGCAGATTAAAGGTTAATAATATTTAACTAATGTTTGCGAGGCGGGAGTGCGGCGGTTTAGGGGTTAATATGTTTATTATAGTTGTGGCGATGTTGGGGGAGGCAGATTAGGGGTTAATAAGTGTAGGTAGGTGGCGGCGACATTGGGGGCAGCAGATTAGGGGTTAATAAATATAATGTAGGTGTCGGCGATGTTGGGGGCAGCAGATTAGGGGTTAATAAATATAATGTATGTGGCGGCGGTGTCTGGAGCGGCAGATTAGGGGTTAAAAATGTTATTTTAGTGTTTGCGATGCGGGAGGGCCTCGGTTTAGGGGTTAATAGGTAGTTTATGGGTGTTAGTGTACTTTTTAGCACTTTAGTTATGAGTTTTCTGCTACGGCGTTGTAGTGTAAAACTCATAACTACTGACTTTAAAATGCGTTACGAATCTTGTCGGTAGAGGCTGTACCGCTCACTTTTTGGCCTCCCAGGACAAACTCGTAATACCAGCGCTATGGAAGTCCCATAGAAAAAAGGCTTTACAAACTTTACGTAAGTAGGTTTGCGGTAAGGCCAGCAAAGTGTGCGGTACACCTATACCTGCAAGACTCGTAATAGCAACGGGCGTAAAAAAGCAGCGTTAGGACCTGTTAATTCTGCTTTTTTACCTTACCACAAAACTCGTAATCTAGCCGTAAGCTTTATTAAAGTGCAAAAAGAAAATGCTCTAATATGTTAGTTAAAGCATTTCATTATTGCTCTATTGATTAAGACAGATACCACCCCACTGAGCAGTACTGCATTGGCGTGTGTGTATGTGTGCGTGTTGTGTTTGTGCTTTTGGGTGCACATCCTAAAGCTTAGAATCGCTTTGCTTAAAACAAGTGCTAACAGAAGATTCTGCAAATTTGTGTCAATACTAATAGTTATTTTACACTAGCGAGCGTCTTAGATTTGATAGGACTTCTACAGTTTTGGGATCATGTGCCGTCACATTTATTAATCTTACTAATCGGTAAAATTGATTTAATGGCAATTTATTAAAATTGATTCAGCTGCACCATTTGCATGCATTAGTGACAAATTGCTTGAACGTTCAACTATTCTTTGTGTTTCCATACCAGCTGTAGAAACAAGACAACACTTTTGATGTGGCAAAGCCCATTTAGCCATTGTATAAGTAATGTCTAAATGAATAATAAAGACATAAAACAGTTCTCATTTTATATAATAGAACAAAAGGAAGTAGATATTAAAAATTGTGTTCAAGTAGAAGAGCAATAGGCAAAAAAGGGATTTTATATTAAAGGGACATTCTTTTTTTTTAATCTCTTTGGTTTGCCGTATGTTTAGCCAATGCAAAGGGTTAAATCCATAGTCAATATTTTTCTCTTTGGCCAGTTCAGTGAGGATGTAGCTGCTGTAAAAGCATATACTCCAATCATTAACCATATACTCATATGTATCAGATGGGCATGTTCCAGGAGTTTAACGTTGACTATCGGCTAGATTAGGAGTTTTGCGTTATGAGTGAAAAAGCCTCATAACGCTGCTTTTTCACTACCGCTGCTATTCCGAGTTTTGCAGGTATAGCTGTACCGCACACTTTTTTGGCCATCACGCAACGTAACTACCGCACCTTTCAAAAAGTCCTTTTTCAATGGGACTTCCATAGCGCCGGTATTACGAGTTTGCCTGTCCAGCCAAAACGTGAGCGGTACAGCCTATACCGTCAAGATCCGTACCGTAAACTGAAAGTCAGTAGTTATGGGTTTTACGTTACAAATCTATAGCACTAACACCCATAAACTACCTATTAACCCCTAAACCGAGGCCCTCCCGCATCGCAAACACTAAAATAAAATGATTAACCCCTAATCTGCTGCTCCGGACATCGCCGCCACTATAATAAACATATTAACCCCTAAACCGCTGCACTTCTGCATCGTAAACATTAGTTAGATATTATTAACCCCTAATCTGCTCCCCCCAATGTCGTTGCCTCCTATATACACTTATTAACCCCTAATATGCTGTCCCTAACATTGCCGCAACCTACATTACTGTTATTAACCCCTAATCTGCTGCCCCCAACGTCACCGCCGCCACTATACTAAAGTTATTAACGCCTAAACCTAACCCTAAGTCTAAGCCTAACACCCCTAACTTTAATATAATTAAAATAAATCTAAATAAAATTACTATTATTACCTAAATAATTCCTATTTAAGACTAAATACTTACCTGTAAAATAAACCCTAAGCTAGCTACAATATAACTAATAGTTACATTGTAGCTATCTTAGGTTTTATTTTTATTTCACAGCTAAGTTTGTATTTATTTTAACTAGGTAGACTAGTTAGTAAATAGTTATTAACTATTTACTAACTATCTAGTTAAAATAAATACAAAGTTACCTGTGAAATAAAACCTAACCTGTCTTACACTACCACCTAACATTACACTACAATTAAATCAATTACATTAATTAAATACAATTAACTAAATTACAAAAGAAAATAAACACTAAATTACACAAAAGAAAAAATAAATGATCAAATATTTAAACTAATTACACCTAATCTAATAGCCCTATCAAAATAAAAAAGCCCCCCAAAATTTAAAAAAAAACCTAGCCTAAACTAAACTGCCAATAGCCCTTAAAAGGGCCTTTTGCGGGGCATTGCCCCAAAGAAATCAGCTCTTTTACCTGTAAAAAAAAATACAACAACCCCCCAACAGTAAAGCCCACCACCCAAACAACCAACCCCCCCAAATAAAATCCTATCTAAAAAAAACTACGCTCCCCATTGCCCTGAAAAGGGCATTTGGATGGGCATTGCCCTTAAAAGGGCATTTAGCTCTTTTTCTGTGTCCTAAGTCCCTAATCTAAAAAGAAAACCCACCCAATAAACCTTTAAAAAAGCCTAACACTAACCTCCAAAGATCCACTTACAATTTTTGAAGACCGGACATCGATCCTCATCAAGCCGGGAGTAGTCTTCATCCAAGCGGGCAGAAGTCTTTAACGAAGCCGGGAGAAGTCTTCATCCAAGCGGGCAGAAGTCCTCAACGAAGCCGGGAGAAGTCTTCATCCAAGCGGCAAGAAGTGTTCCTCCAGACGGCATCTTCTATCTTCATCCTTCCGAGGCGGAGCGGCTCCATCTTCAAGACATCCGGCGTGGAGCGTCCTCTTCAGCCGTACACTGAATGTTCCTTTAAATGACGTCATCCAAGATGGCGTCCCCTGAATTCCGATTGGCTGATAGAATTCTATCAGCCAATCAGAATTAAAGGTGAAAAAATCCTATTTGCTGATGCAATCAGCCAATAGGATTGAGCTTCAATCCTATTGGCTGATCCAATCTGTAGCTGCTGGTTGTAGCTGCTTAGATGCCTGAGATACAGACTTCTAAGCAGCATGCTCCCTTTTCCTATACTTAACATTGTCATTTTGTTACTAAAGTTGTGCAGTGATGTCATCACATCATTGCACGTGATGTCACCAAGCAAAACGGGAAGCCCCGGCGATGCCTGTCACTATACAGGCATGATCGCCAGGGTAGGAGTGAGTGGGAGCCCCTAGATCTTCCTCAAGGTGGGAGAGAGCTAGTGATGGCCCTGAGCAGTCGTTAGCACCAGAGTGGGGAACTCTGCGACGGCTCAGAACCGTCATTAGCACTCAAAGGGTTAAAGAATAAGCAAGATGATGCTCTATTATGTCAGATTATTATTATAAAAGGAGTTTGACATGGAAAAAGTTTGTGGTATTAAAGTGATTTGCTGTATTGTTGATCACATATCTGAGTAGGCACACTAGGCTAGATTAATTAGGCCCGTGCTAGATCTGCCTTAGTGCTTGATTCTCATTGGGGACATTTAGGGCCAGTTTACCACACACTTGTAATGGAAGGTAATGGCGAGCACTTGTAATGGCTGGTAATTTATCACGCGCCCACAAATGGGCAAATTTTCCCACTTGTGGGTGCGTGATAAATTAGCGCCCCACTTGTAATCTAACCCTTAATCTGCTAAAACATCAAGTCTACCATCTCAAATTGATGCTTTACCAAATGTAGCTGAAGGATCTGCTGATGTGCAGGAAAGTAGACTGCTGCATTATGAAAAGCCTATATGCAGAATTTTCTCCTGCTGCTGTGGAACATGGGGAAGTTCTCAGCATGATTAAACTTTTAACTACTGATATTAAGAACTTTAACATTATTGCCTTTTGCAAATGTTCTTAGCGATGGAGTTCAGTAATATCTCCAAATTAACGGCTTCCTGTTTAGCACTGCAATACAGGCTTTGGGCTGGATTACGCGTGGAGCGCTAATTATTGCTTACGCTCATGCTAACTGCGCTCAACTTCAGCTTTAGATACCACACCTATTACAAGTTGAAAGTAAAAAGTTTGCACTTGCACGCTAACAATATCGTAATCACAATAACATATTCTCCCATAGACTTTAATGGAGCGCAAAAAGTAGAAAAATCTAACAATAAGTCACGCAAACCCAATTTTCTCAAATGCACTAACCAATATGAAGTATGAATAGTTGCATAATTGCATAAATATTATTTTACATGTTTTCAGCATACTGTAAAATATATAGATACACTCTATGGATTATTTCAATAACGCGCCTTAAGATTATTGCATTTTCATGTACACTAACCTGACTGCATTAAGATCTAAATTGAGAAACACGATGTGCAAAAAACAATTATTAATATTTATAAATATATATAAAAAAAAATATCAGAATGTGTGTATATGTGTACTATTTGTAACCCTTATATTTTACACTAGTAGTCGCGCTAATACTTTGAATGCAATATCTGTTGAGGGCAAGCGTTTACTTTTAACTTAATACGCATATAGGCGCAGTCACGAAATGGCTTATTGTGCCACACACTAACATTAGCGCACCACTAGCCCTGTATCAGAAGCTGGTCTGTGAAGTCTACCTCCACAGTCTCACTGTCAGAAAGGCCTGAAATGTATGCTACCCACTCTTGCAGGGAAAGGGCTAAAACTGATCTGATTATAAAGCACACATCTGGCCTCTGTGTTTCAAAATAGAGTTGGTTTCACATAAAAGAGGAAAAAATACACCAGTCTAGAGTTTTGTACAATTACACTATTTGTTTTTCTTTACTGTGTCTGAAATAAGCTAGTTTTAAAATGTATTACAGCTTTCAACAAATAAATGTTAATTTTTGTTTTCTTGTCTGTAGGGTGTATCTATGTACACTAATAGAGCAGGGGTTGTTGTCTATATCAATCAGTGAGCAACTGATACCCAAGTATTGATTGTGCACAAAAACTCTTTTTTATATTTTAATAGTTTAAACTGCTTTAGTTTAAATATGTTTCATGTAAAAAAAACATGTTTAACATGTTTAGTAGCTGCTCTTTCATTTGTATGACAGATTTTTTTATTAGCTTGATGTCTATTAAAGTTTTAAAGCACATAAATCATAGAGGGGGAAATCATTTGGGGCATAGAGAGCATACTCATTAACTCCCATTTGCATGGATATAGAATGTCTGGAATCCTTTCATGTGTGCAGTAGTTAGAGGTATAGAATGTAGCCTCATTTGATCAGGATCCTCCTTTATTCATTTGTTTTATTTAATCTTTTTATATACTTATTTTTACTATGAAATAGTGCCAAGGTGTTATTCAAACTAATGTATCCAGCTCTACAAATTTAATTGAGATTTACAAATAAACAATAATAATGATAATAGCTCCAATTGGTTATTTTGTTTCATTGTACCATCATATAACCATTTAAAGGGACATTCCAGTCAAAATTTAAATGCACATCGACTTATTACGTATCTGAAAAGAAACATATTTGCAATATACATGCATTGGCAAAAATGCTTCTAGCAAAAGTTATCACTGTTCAAGTGTTAACATTTTTCTCTGCACGTGCATGTGAGGCATAGCTAGATATTGTCACTGCACCCACATTTTAACTAATGCAGATGCTCAGATCATCACTGGGGCTTGTGTCATGTTGGCAATTAACAACTTGAGTCATTACCAGAAGGTACAAGCACCCTTAGGCTCTCTGAGCAAGTGCCGTGTTTAAAATGCTGGTGCACGGTGCATACTTAAATACACTTTTGAAACAGCTATAGCTTTTATTAGAAGCATTTTTGCTAATGCATGCATACTACAAAAATGCTTCTGTTCAATAATAATGCACCCATATGGTTTCCAATTTTGGCTGGAATATCCCTTTAACTCCAAATTTGTTGCAAAAACAAGAAATTATTTTTTTCTTTTCTGTTCAATAAAGTAGGCCTTAAACCCAGACAATTTCTGGCTTTTATGAGTTTCACTAAGAACAAATGTTTTTGCAATTAAATTTCCAAACACTGATTACACCTTTTTTTTTACCATAAAAGTCTTCTGTCATAAAAATAAAGTTGTGATCAGAGGAAACTTTAATGGACAGTAAAGTCAAATTTAAACTTTCATTATTCACACAGAGCAGGCAATTTTAAACAAATTCCCAAGTTTACTTCTGTTATCAAATTTGGTTTGTTCTCTTGGTTTCATTAGTTTAAAAGCACGCTCAGTAGCAGCAATGCATTACTGGTAGCTATCTAAAGACATCTGATATAAGCCAATGACAAGAGTCATATATTTGCAGCCACCAATCACCAGCTCAGTGGAGGCTCCTCCAGTTGTGCACATCCGCACGTGAACCCCCTGGGCTGGGCAGGGCAAGGAGGAAAAAATTGAGCAAAACAAAAAAAAACAAAAATTGAGCAAAAAAAAAAATTGTTAAAATTTTATTTTTATTAGTGTGTGTGTTTTATTATTTATACATTTTATACATTCATTATTGATTATAAGTATAGTATACAGTACACTTGTTGTAATGTATGTATAATATATTATAATATTGTTGTAAGCAGCCAAGCAGGAGGGAGCTAGGACCAGGCGGACGCCGGACGACGACAGAGCAGCCAGAGCCAGAGAAACTGCAGGATTTCAGCTCAGCTGACGTCACCAGACCAGTCCACACCGCGTCAGTCACTAGCTTCTCACTCCTCCTCTCTAAGAGCTCTGCTGCTGTGTACTGTGCGCACACCACTCCCACAGAAGTCGTCACCTGACCTCCCCTATCCTAAACCTGATCGCACGTGCGATAAAGAAAACCCCTATCCTGCACAGTGATCTCTATGCATCACTGTGCAGGCGTAGCTCCTCCCAGCCCGGCACTGCTAATAGACTCCTATTCGCACAGGCTGAAGTGTGCGAGCTGACTTCAGCCTGTGCTCTGGCTCCTCCCACAGTCTGGCTGATGCCCTGATCTTGCCTCTGATACGCTGTTGCGTACACATGACCGCCCCCACAAGGTTCCTCCCCCTCAACGGCGCGAAAAGCTCATTGAGGAGATAGCCGTTGAGGAGAGGAGCCTTGTTTTACAGAGCACCTCTGTCACAGGCCAGCGCCAGCACTGTCATGTCATTCTGAAGTCTGGACCGGAGCAGGGGCAGGGCAGGGGCCAGGACCGGTTAACTTATTACAGGTATGTGACAGCCTCAGTCACATTTTATTCAATTGCTTTTTAATGAGAAAAGCAATAAGTATTTATAGCTAGGGAAAGCCTGGGTGTTTATATACCGGATTTGGACGTAACAGTACATGGTAAAATGTAAATGTCCAGACTGTTTAAAAGATCTGCATGCATACAAAACCTGGGCTCAAAGGACTCCTCGCAATGCATTTGAAGTGAGCCAATCAGCTTTCTGCATTGTTGCGTGCCACCACTACACTCTCATGATCCAGTTAGGGAGGTTGTAGCTAAAATAGCTTATCAAACTGAATCTTTGGTCTTTTATGTGAAAATACTCCTGGGCATAAATGGGACATGGTACTCAAAAATTGTTCCTTCTTAAAGAATGTTTCAATATATATATTATAACGCTTTATTTTATTTGAAAAATAGATGTTCTGTTCTTTTAGTAAACCAACATTTTCTGTGGGAGTGAGCAGTGGAGCCCCAGGTCTTAGTGTTACACTATTATGCACCATAACAAGCTTTTACTTAACCCTTTTTTCATTTATATTTTAACATGTTTAACTGCATATACTGTACATGATAGAAACATCTTGAATAAAATGTCCCTTTTTTCTTATTCAGTTAAAGTTTACTTTTAAATTCCCCATTCCATTAATTAGGTGGTTAAACAAAGTTAAAGGGACAGTCTACACTAAAATTTTTCTTATTTAAAGATAGATAATCCTGGCTGGCTGGGGGCATCATTTTATTGCAGTGGGCATCATTGTATTGCAGGGGGGGCTGGCTGGGGGCATCATTTTATTGCAGGGGGGGCTGGCTGGGGGCATCATTTTATTGCAGTGGGGGCTGGCTGGGGGCATCATTTTATTGCAGTGGGGGCTGGCTGGGGGCATCATTTTATTGCAGTGGGGGCTGGCTGGGGGCATCATTGTATTGCAGGGGGGCTGGCTGGGGGCATCATTGTATTGCAGTGGGGGCTGGCTGGGGCATCATTTTATTGCAGGGGGGGCTGACTGGGGGCATCATTTTATTGCAGTGGGGGCTGGCTGGGGGCATCATTTTATTGCAGTGGGGGCTGGCTGGGGGCATCATTTTATTGCAGGGGGGGCTGGCTGGGTGCATCATTTTATTTCAGTGGGGGCTGGCTGGGGGCATCATTTTATTGCAGGGGGGGCTGGCTGGGGGCATCATTTTATTGCAGTGGGGGCTGGCTGGGGGCATCATTTTATTGCAGGGGGGGCTGGCTGGGGGCATCATTTTATTCAGGGAATATATGTAGTAGTACTGACTTAGAGCTTTAGAAATGTCTTCTCTGTCCTGGTTGTCTAGCCCTAGAGGAGCTTTTTCTCTGTCCCTTTCACCTATTCCTCTGTCCATGACCTTGTGTAGTCCTAAAGAGCATACAGGGATGATTTCCAAAATAATTGCTATTGCTACTCTGAATAAAATTTAAATACATTTCTAAATAAAAACAAAATAACAATCACTTAAATGGGGACTATGGTAAAAAAAAATTTATGGGGAACCACTTTTTTAATTTCAATTATCCATTTTTCAAAGTCATTTTATGTTTTACTAGAGATTAATTTATTAAATAGAATAGATTAGATTATATACTTTGTGTTAGATTTAGATTTTTTTTATTCAACCTTTAAAAGCCAGCAGTAACCTTTGTACATTTTTCTACCCTTTTAATACCTTTTCTTCTCTCCCTACATTAATTCTAAAAGACTCCTTGTTTTTTGATTGACATGCCTCCTGGCTGACATATGTATTTAGTACATAAGTACTAAATACATATGTCAGCCAGGCATGTCAATCAAAAAAATTGTAATGCATGCTAATTAAATACATTAATATTTTACTCTGAAACCCACTTACTAAGATTAACATTAGACTTATGAGCTGGATCACTAGTGTTTTATGGATGGGTCCTAAGCTAAAGTTGTGGGGTCATGGTAGTGCATCTTGGGTGTGTTATGGGTGGAGTAAGGCATGTCCTGGGTGGAACTGGGGAAGTGCAATTCACTGCTGCTTTTCATACAGGGGTGTACTGTGTCCTACAAACTGAGAATAATGTTGAGGAATCAGTCACAAAGTTGAAGTTACACTGGGTCTGGATATTTCAACAAGACAACGACCAAAAACACTGCTGGTTCAAATGGCTTTCTCGAATGGGCGTGGTTTTCTCAAAGGGGTGTGGCTTTCTCAAAGGGGCGGGGTCTTGTGCACCACCATCTTAAAAATTCACCAGCCGCCACTGCACCAGCTAATTCCCAGAAGTGCATTGTTGCTCCTGAGTCTACTTTGTTACTCTCTTACATCATATGGGAACAAAGCAGATTTTATATCAGAAGCACACGGGAAAGTTGTATAAAATTGCATGTTTTTTTTTTGTGTTTTGTTTTTTTATTTATTCATTTTTATTATCATTATTTAGCAGCATGGTACAAAAGGATGTCATTGTTGATACAAAAGTTTAAACAGAAACAAAAGAGGGAGAAACCATCAGTCTCCAAAAGAAAGGAGAACGAACTCCCATATAGTAAAATGAAATAGTAGAGCTAGACTGTCCGTGATAAGTCCATTTGAAAACAGTAGCCCCACTCCATATAAATGCATGGTGATTGACAATGACACCAATGTACAAAACATAACTCAAACAACAACAAAACTATGCCGAAATTTCTTAATTTAAGATCACTTTGTATATAATCTACACATCTAGTGGTATCCCTCGACTTTGTATTTAATTATCAACCTTTGAGAGAAGTGCTAAGCTAAAGAGGTCATTGATAGAGTATCAGGCAGGGGTGGGACCACGTCAGCCATACCTCTCTAAGATAACACTAGGCCTGTCATTCCTCCTAGGTCACTCCTGTAACTTGTGTAAAGCTACCCCCTTCTATCCTCAGATCATTTTGGATTTCATCCCAGATGAATTTTAAATCATGGAAGAATTCTAACCTATTCGATTTAAAGAAACCGTATTCTTCCATTCTCAAGGTATCTGTCATGTAAGAGTGCCAGTCCTTTAGGGTCGGGCAGATTTGAGATTTCCAGAGCCTAGCGACTAAGGACATAGCAGAATTCAATGCCAACTGAATTAGTTGTGTTCTTAATTTACATTTACATTTAGGTAACAGGTTCAGTAGGGCCGTTGTCGGGTCTAGCTGATAGGAATCCCCCCGCCCCATTATGACTTAAAATTGCATGTTTTATATTTAATTTTGAGTTTCCTACCAGTCTAAATAAGAACCTTAAACATAAGGCAGGCATCCTACTTGTTACTCTACCTGAGTTGTGAACATTTTGTAAGGGTTAGTTACCCTATGTAAATGCATATCCCTTGGGATTCCCCTGTGAAAACCCTATAAAAAACAGTTTTTATCCAACTTTTCCTTTGATATATGTTACATAGTTTTACTAAATCAACAAGCACAGCAGAACTTCCAATAGATTGTAATGATTTTTAACAATCCCAAGCAGGTTGCAGTGTGGGTCAGTGTTAACTTTTCCTTCTAATGTTTACAAAACTACATATCTTTGTTATAATTATATTAATCTCTTTTCATCCAGCAGTAGGGATTTTGAAAGCTGCGTCAGTTCTAATAATTTATGTTTGGTATTTTTCATATTTGTAATATATTTAATATTATTTTTAATATTCAAACACAACTACTCTGTTGACCACATTTAAAGGGTGGTCATGGAGATTGACATGTTGAAGACAGTTGGGGACATGCCCTCTCTCTAAATCATTATAGATTCCAACACCACCTAGCATGAAGGAAATAAATTACTTGAACTCCCTTCAATAATGACTAGGGAAAACTTGGATTTAGTAGCTATAGCAGAATCATGGTACAATGATTCTACTGACTGGGACATAGTCATACCTGGATACAAGTTATTTAAAAAGAACAGAGTAGGAAAGAAAGGTGGAGGAGTTGCTTTGTATGTAAAATAAAATATAAAGATTACTGAAATTGTAGGAACAAATGATGAGGTGGAAAGTATTTGGATGGCTTTAGAAATTGGAGATAAAAATGTGTTTAGAATAGGGGTTGTATATAGGCCCCCTATTGCAGCATGAAAGACTAGACAATCTGTTATAAGAAGAAATAACCAAAATGACCATGAAGGGTAAGGTTATGGTAATGGTGGACTTTAATTTGCCAGATATAAACTGGAAGATTCCTTCTGCTAGATCAGCTAGATGCAGGTATATTCTTGAATCCTTGCAAGGGGAATCACTTGAGCAATTAGTTAAGGAACCAACTCGAAAGGAAGCTATATTAGATTTAATACTTACAAACAGTGATACAGTTTCAGATGTGTCTGTAGGTGAGAACTTACGATCCAGTAATCATAAATCTGTTTAGTTTAATATTCATGTGCAGACACTGTCCACCCAGACTAAAACAAAGGAAGGCTGATTTTTCATACATGGGAGAATACCTAAGCAATTATTTAAAATGGAAAACTCTTATTACAGGGGTTCAAGAACAGTGTGCATTTTTGAAGGGTGCCATTTTAGATGCAACCACACACTGTATAAGACATGTCTGTAAAAGTAAAAGAAAGCGGAAACTAATATGGTTTTCCAAAGAAGTAGCTTGTACTGTAAAAACAAAAAAAGATTATAAAAATTACAGACACACACAGTCAGATTATGATAAGCAAATATGGAGACTCCAACAAAAAAAAGACTAAGCAGTTAATTAGGAGGGTTAAAGCTCATGCAGAAGAGAAGTTAGTTCATTCAGTAAAACATGGGGACAAAAATTATTTAGATATATCAGTGAAAGAATAAAAAATAAGGTTGGAATAGTAAAATTGAAAAAAGTTGATGATAGAATAATAGAAGGAGATAAGCAAATTGCAGACTGTCTCAATGATTACTCCTGTTCTGTTTTCACAAAAGATTATGAAGATAGAATGTCTACACTAAGGGAGGTTACAAAATTGGAAACAAGCTTAACACTAATTCTTTTACAGAGAATGAGATTTTGTTAGCATTATCAAAAATAAATGTAAAAAAGTCAGTGAGTCCTGATAATATTCACCCAAGGGTTATAAAAGAACTTTGATCAGTGCTAACTGCCCCATTAACTGATCTGTTTAATCAGTCACTATTAACAGGAGCTGTTTCAGATGATCGGAGAATAGCCAATGTAGTATCTCTTCATAAAAAGGGTAGTAGGGAAGAATCTGGTAACTACAGGTCATTTAGTTTAACTTCAGTAGTAGGGAAATTAATGGAAAGTCTCTTAAAAGAAAGAATTATGACTTACAGAAAGGCAAACAATTTACAGGACCAAAATCAACATGGTTTTATGACAGGGAGATCATGTCAGACTAATCTATTTGACTTATTTGATTATGTAACAAAAGTACCAGTCCAGGGTGGAGCAGTTGATGTAACATATCTAGATTTCAGCAAAGCTTTTGTCACTGTCCCACACAACAAACTAATTCACAAACTGTATCTCCTTGGTCTAAACTCAAAAATTGTGAACTGGGTAGAATACTGGCTTAAGGACAGAAAACAGTATCTTAGTAAATGGAGTATATTTAGCAGAAGCGTCTGTTACTAGTTGTGTTCCTCAGGGGTCAGTTCTGGGGTCTGTCTTGTTTAACATATATATCAGAGATATCAGCAAAGGGCTGCAGGGGAAAGTATGTCTGTTTGCAGATGATTCAAAAATGTGTAATAGAGTAGATTTTCCAGGGGGAGGTAGATAAAATGAGAAGTGATATACAACAATTGGAGGAATAGACAAATGACTGGGATCTAAAGTTTATCACAATAAAGTGTTCAACACTTTACTGACTGTTACAAATGAGGAACTGGACAAGGGAATTATTATTTCAGATTATTAAAAATGTAGTAAACAATGTAGTACTGCAGCTAGTAAGACCAGCAGAATGCTTGGATGTATTGGTAGAGGTATTTGCAGCAGAAATAGTAAGGTTCTTATGCCACTTTACAGATCATTAGTTAGGCCTCAACTTGAGTATTGTGTCCAGTTCTGGAGGCCATATTTTCAGAAGGATATTAACTAATTTAAATCTGTGCAAAGGAGGGCTACCAAAATGGTACATGGTTTAAAAAATAAAACGTACCAGGAGAGGCTCAATTACCTAAACACTGTATGTATAGCTTAGAGGAGAGAAGGGAAATGGGTTATATGATAGTACCTTTCAAGTATATTAAAGGGCTTAGTAAAACTGAGGCTCTGAGTATTTTACATAAAAAGGAAAATTCAAGAACAAGGGGTCATGATCTCAAGCTGAAGGGTAGTAGATTCAGAAGTAATTTGAGGAAGTGATTCTTTACAGAAAGGGTGATTAATTAATGGAATAAACTTCCATAAGAGGTAATAATGACAAACACTGTGGGGGACTTTAAGAATACCTGGGAAAAGCATAAGGATAACCTACAAACTAGATAAGTTTATACTTTTATGAAATATTGGGCAGACTTGCTCGGCCTAAGGCTCTTATCTGCTGTCAATATCTATGTTTCTATATATGACAAACGTATAGTATCATAAAGTTTCAATGTTTATAAGTACTGTTTAGAAAATATTTATTTCTATAGTTTGTTAAAGCAGTATCCATTTTGGAATGATCTGAAAACAAGATGGCTACTATGGGTTTCTATTGAAAGGATTTATATTATGTTTTAATACTGGACTTTAACATATTACAATTTTACTTAAATTGTAAAGTGTAAACCCACTGATTTGCAACATTGTATTTGATTAGGAGACCCTCAAATGAGATTGCGCTTTCATGACCGGGTTTTTATAGGGGACCAGCCTCCATGCACCATAAGTCAATCACCTCGTCAATGCCACATCACCAAACACCTGCGGGACATGCACTGGCTCCCCATCAACAAAAGAATAACCTTCAAGCTTCTCACCCACGCATTCAAGGCCCTCCACAACATCCCGAATACTTGAATCACCGCGTTACCTTCTACACCCCTGCCAGACAACTTCGATTGGCCGACCAAGCCCTCGCTGTCATCCCCCGCATCAGGAAAACCACAGCGGGAGCAGATCCTCTCGCCTGGCAGCCAAGACTTGGAACACCCTCCCGCTGCACCTCAGACAAGCTACCGCCCTAACTAAGTTCAGAAAGGACCTCAAGACCTGGCTCTTCGACTGAACTGCAACCCTCAGCGCCGTGAGACCCTTACAGGTGAATAGCCGCGCTTTACAAGAACCCAACAGATAGCTAGATAGATAGATAGATAGATAGATGCACCATAAGTCAAAATATGGTCACAACACTGCATTTCAAAGTGTTTGTGCCTACATTTTTAAACTTACAGTCACAAAGGTGCATTCCAGTTTACAAGTTAAATAATGTTGGTCTGACAAAATTATCTAAAAAGTCTTGTCTGCACTGTGAGGGCCCTCAAAGAATTTCAGACAGTCAAAATTTAGCTTGAGAGCTGTTTATCTGGCTAAGATGGGGTTTTAATGTGAAAAAGTGACACATTAAAGGGATATGGAAGTCAAAATTATACTTTCATGATTCAAATAAAAGACCTGATGATCAAAAACTTGACGGCACAGAAAGAAATCACACAAAAATCTTTAGGGGCTTTTTTGAGCATCATATTACAATATTTGTTTCTCTCCTTCACACCCAGAACCCTGCATAGCTAGGCAAACAGTTATCAAGATAAAGCATGCTTTTCTAAAATATCTCTGAGGCACAATACTGGAGAGACTTTTTAAATAACCTCACCAGATTGAAGAGCTTTAGATCGTGATGCACAAAGGGGCCGATTTATCAATGTCTGGCGGACATGATACGCTATAGCGTATCATGTCCACCAGACATCGCTGAAGGCCGACATCATACAGAATTCATAATGAATTCATGCAGAATTCACAGTCACTTCTCACAATTTCAAAAGATGGAGCAGCCCCATTGATTATAATGGCAGACTCGCAACTTGTAGAGTTGTTATAGTGCAGCATTTTTGTTTTCTATGAGATTTAACGGGTCATAAAACACTAAAGGCTATATTACAAGTGGATCGCTAATTTATCATGCGCCCGCAAACGGGGCAAATTGGCCAGTTTTTTGGGTCGAGGGATAATTAACCAGCCATTACAAGTGGCTGGTTATTGCTACAGTGAGCTTGCGGTAGCAATTACAGCTCAGAAAATTAACCAGGGATCAGATCTCTGTTTAATTTTCTAAAAGTGCCCAAAATGCCCCCAAAATAGAGGCTCTATTAATTTTTTATGAAAAAAAATGTAGCTTTTTTTCCATAAAAAATACTGCACTAGGAAGTTTTAAGGGGTTAAAAGTTGGCAGCTGTGGGGTGTTAGAAAAAAACGGCACTGAAAAGTGCCTTTACATTACGGTCTATGGGAACTTTGTGTTACCTGTAAATATGTATGTATATACTTATATACATATATATTTATGTGTTAATATGTGTATATACACACATATATATATATATATATATATATATATTCATATACATATCTATTTAAAATTGCTGCGCTACTTAACCCCTTTGCTGTGCTTAAGTTCTGTGCTGTGTATGACAGCATGAGTACGAGGCTCGTCTTTGGAGTCTATGGAAGCGCGCTCTCATGAGCAGAATGCTTCCGCGCATTGCACCTAACTCGTAATACCAGCGCACATTAGCGTGTGCTGGTAATACTCAGTTGAGCGCAAATATCGCTTTAGCGTAAGCAAATATTTTACGCACAACTCGTAATCTGGCCCTAAATAAATGCTAGATAGAATAATGCATTCAAATAAAAGATTAGTCTCAGAATAACATTGGGATGTATTTTTTAAAGTTTTATTAGCTATTTAAATATTGACAAAATAAGTATAAAGTTTTAGAGGTCGATTTATTAAGCAGCGGATGTTGCATCAAAGCCCCATCGTTTCTGGTTCACCTGAAACAGAAATTAAGAAGCAGCAGTCGTAAGATTGCTGCTCCTTAACTTCTCCACCACCTTTTAGGTATGATCGGGATGATTGATGGCCCCTGCTAGCGGCCGATTGGCCGCCAGTGAGCAGGGGGCAGCATTGCATTAATAAATATACCCCTTAGTGTCTATAAAACAATGGGAGCTGACATGTTGTAACTTAGGTTTCCTTCTCTGCTTTGGCCAATTAGGGACTGTTAAAATAGTCACTAGAGTGTGCAGCCAATGGTTGTGTTCTGTACTTCCATTTCTAACAGGAACTGAAAATCTCACAAATTCAGAATGGAATTACAGGAAAAGGGACAAAATAAATAATTAAAGTATATTGCAGAGGTTTTTTATATATACAATTTATCATTTTACATTACCATCGCAAAGTGTTTAATGTCCCTTTAAGAATAAATTTTGTTGAATCTAGACCAAGATTAGAAAATACTTCTGAGCCTTTCTAGATATGCTTTCAAGGAAAGAAAATAAGCTTCAGTATAATATACCAAAAGAAAGAGGTATATTTTAAAATGGAAGTAAATTAGAACTTTTTTTTATTATACGCTGTAAGTGTTTTTTTGACCATGTGCCTGTAAATAACAGGTAGTATGAATATGAAACATACACAAAAGGAGACAGCGCATCTCTCATTCTGGGCAGATTTATTAAGCAGTAATTTAATTTAAGATTGCACACAAGCGCTATTTTGTGCTCGGTGCAATCCCACTCCCTGCCCGCTCACAGCCAATCACACACGGGCAGGAGCTGTCAATCTTCCTGGTCAGATGATACCGTGGAGATTGAAATTCTCCACCTAAGAGGTGGAGAAGAGTCTAGGAAGCAGCGATCTGATGACCGCTGCTTGATAAATACTGGCTGCAGGTTCTCTTGTAAGAACCTGCAGTCGTAGGCAGGCGAAGGGCTTGATAAATCGTTGTTCCTTACAAGCTACACGATTTTGGGTTCTCTTCCTTTTTAGGTAAAACAATACCAGGTGTGTTACTGGTGATTCACTGAGGTGGTTGGCACTGCAACTACAGACTACATATACATAGCCATGGAGAAGCTGAGACAGGCAGTTTTTATTACATAGTATGACAACGAATAACAGTAAAAAATACTGACATAAAAGTATATGTAAACGCAAGGCAAATGGCAAAAAATAAAATGATATTATACTTATTACAGGTATTTCCAAAATATGCTTAATTCACGCATTAGCATAGGCAGATATGTAAGAGCTTTAGTCATGCATTATTCAATTAGAAAAGGTGATGCAAAGTCATCACAAGCTCTTCAATGTGCATTACTAATAAAAAGGTATATTTGCCAAATGCATGCAGGTGAGACAAAACATTTTAATTAAACCCTCTGAAAATCAATGTGAATACAACTGAAAGCCAGTTTTATAATAACCTGATCAGCTGGAAATGTGAGAGAGCGCTGCAAACATAATTCTGAGCTTGTAATAGTTTTACACTAAATAATTATATGAAAAAATCCTCTTTAATGCCACTATTAAATATGGCATAAAATTTCAATCTTTCCAGGATGCCATAATAGGAAAACATTTATCATTCTAAAAACATGCTTTGAAAACATTCTTTTATGGTTCTAGCAAACAACCACTTAGATAGCAAGTATTATTTTCTCCCAAAGGGCCTGGTGATTAAATATTTGCCAATGTAAGTGTCTCTCCTTCATAATCAGAACCCTTCATATCATGATAAATAGCTATAAAGCTAAAATTGGCCTTTCTAACTTTTTTTGAGGGACCTGGCAGTACTGATTAAACTTCTTATATAATCTTGCAGAGCGGAGAGCTTTAGATCATCACCCTATGCGACAAATCTATATGTTTAATTGGATACTGTGCAAAAGAACAGGGATACACATTCATAAACTCTGTAAAACAGACAAGCACAACATTCTTTTTCCAAATTGACTTACAAATGGGAAGTGAATAATCTAGTTTTCCAATGAATACTGTAGATCCCAAACTCATTTAGCTCTGTAAACCACTGTGCAGATGCAATCACTGTACGTAGCACTCTTGGCCAAAGTTTACAGAGGTCTCTCTACCTTCTCCAGCTTCTCCGGCCTCTCAGGCTTCACCAGTTCCTGTGTTATTCTAAGCAGGTGATTTATCAAATAATAAAAAATAGATTTAGTGAATTGGCTATATAAAATAGCGGAATAAAGTATGAAGTTGGCAAGTTTAATAAGGAATAGCATTGAATTATGTCTATTGTTTCCTTCTGTCACAGATCCAAACACTGTAACCCATTGTCGGTGGTAGGGATGGGCACATTTTTTGCATTTGTTCATGATGATTTTTTAATGTAAATGAACATTTGTTTATTTGTTCGATCATTCGAATGTTATTTTAAATTATTTTTTATGTCAAAATTTTAATACAGTAGTTTTTAGATTCAGTTTTGAATGCATTCCAATCAAAATAGTATTTTACTTTTGTAATGAATAATCAATTTCTAATTCAATGTGATTTAAAATAAAAGGTTTTCAAATTCAAATCTGAACTAATAACCGAATTAAAATACTATTTCAATTTTAATAAATTCCAATGATAATCTTTTAATCTAACATTTGAATTATGTAAAGCTATTAATTGTAATGCATTTCTATTTTGAATGTCATTTGTTAAATCAAATGTCACATTCAAAATTAAAATGACATTTGATTTCATAATATTAAATTACTGTTTTATATTCAAAAATTCAAATTTATGCATTCAATGTAATTGTTAACATTCAAAAACAAATGTTACACTCAAAAATGAATGTAACACGTGAAAAGTGAAAAATAGCATATTTTTTTTTGTTTGTTTTTTAAATGTCCATGTGACTATTTGTTCCACCAAAGAAATTTTATTTGTTTGCACGTTTGTCCATCCCTACACAGTGGCCAAGATTTAATAAAAGGCTTTTTGAAACTAATATCTCACTGAAAAAACTTGCTGCAACATCAAACATCATAAAAAACTCAAGATTTGAACTGATTTGAACCTGCAAATTGAGCTCAATTTAAAACAACTTTCTCACAACTGTTCACTTCTTGCTACATAGAACAAATTTGACATTTGTTTAACACAAACAAATTAAAAAGGTAATAAAAACAATCCACTGTAACATATGCACAAAAGAAAACTTTGGGATGGGAGAGAAACAAGACAATCTCACCAGCTTTGCGATACCGAGAAATGACTGCTATACAGGAAACTTTCCATGGGCAATTACAGTGTTTATGAATTCCGAATGCTTGGATGAGGTTTAGGTGAGAATTCATGTTGCTGCCCATGGTCAGCCTCTCAGTCTGTTTGGAAGTCCCTGAGATGCATCTCATTTTATCCAGCAAGATTTTCAGTGTTTCAGGTAAGTTTCTGAAGTTGTTATGGTTGTAATTGTTTTTCCTGTTTAGCAATAAGTTTTCATTTAGGGCAAATTTATGAGCATTATTGTTTGTGCGCGAGTGCTATCGAGGTTTGAGTGCAAGCTTAATTCCACCCGTATTACAAGTTAAAAATAAATGTGAATGCATGAGCGCAATTGCGATTTACCCTAGAATAATTACCCTGACCTCAGAGCTCTGGTTAACTGTTACGCGAGAAAAAAAAATACACAAAACACATCAAAAATACATTACTGTTACACTCATAATAACACTGTGATAAAAACTACTAAAAAGTAATAAGGGTTCAAAGGCATGCAAAGGGCTTTAACATAGAGATACATACAAATACATGTTAAATAAGTGTACATATGTATTTATATGTGTATAACCCACTTAATGGTGATTCTATAGATCTAGAACTGCCACTGCACCCACTATTAATACTTTGGCAAAGACATAGTAAGCGATGCGCAATAAATGTTGAATGTGATTTTACAACAAAGTGCCTTAGCAACCTCACAAGTATCTGTAAATTTAGAGCACTGAATAGGAAGCTAATTCCCTGAAGAAGTAAATCAGCTAAATTGGGTGTAGCCTACATGATCAACCTTGAAGAGCTTGTAAAAAAACTGCATTCTTTACAAAGTTTTCATTGTCAGAGATACCAGTCTTTAAAACCTTAGTAAACAAATTAAAAGGAAGAAAAAAACACCCTCTATAAAGTAATCACTCTATCAAATGCACAACAGGAAACTTTAAAATGAGTTCAAGAAAAATAAAGGAAAACTAAAAATAAGACAACCTCTGCATCTTTGAAATAGCGAGACTCAACCATGAGATAAAATATTTCTAAAGAACAATAGAGTCTTTATCAATTCCGCATGCTTAAAGAAGTTCTAGGTGCAAAACCCAGTTCTCGCCTCAAGCACTCAGTGGAATTCCTGAGACCAACCTCTTGTTCTCTCTGCAATGTTTCTGAAATGGTTACTGTTCTATCCATAGAGCCTACTTCACCTTAATAAAACAGATGTGAATACAGTTTTACAGTTACACACATTTGTAAAATCCATTTTTCGTGTTTGTTTCCTAAGTGTCATGGTTGTAATTCGCACTTCTTCGTTGCTAATAGTTATTGTTTGATGTGCAAGATATCATGTTTTGGTTCACTTAACACATTTTAAAATGAAACACTAGAAAAGATAAGTGAAGAGAGTCTCAATGAATTTCAAATGTGATTTCACCTTAAACACGTTTTAACCCCCAGCATAATAACCCCCAGCACAATAACTGGGTTTTCTTTCTAATGACACAGTGAGTCTACGGATCACCTTAATTACTGTTGGGAATATCACTCCTGACCAGCAGGAGAAGGCAAAGAGCACCACAGCAAAAGCTGTTAAATACCACTCCCCCTACCCACAATCCCTAGTCATTCTCTTTGCTTGTATCAGTTGCAAGGAGGGGTAAAGTTAGGTGCCTGATTCTTCAATCAAGAGTTTGTTATTTTTAAGCAGAGCAAGTTTGCTCTGGTTTTCTTTGGGGTTTAACCGTAGTCCATGTCAGTCTCTTCAGTAGAGTTAAGTGGTGGCTTTTAAGCATTTGGGAACTTGAGGGGTATAATCCCCACTGGGCCTCCCAAGTATTTTCATGCTGCCCTTGGTAGAAAGTTTGAGTAAGTTTACTCTGCCTTTTCTTTTTTCCACAGGGCCATGTGAGGTAGGAAGCCCCTCTCATACCAAGTGAGCTGTCCTGCTGCCAGATTTTTGAGTTAAGTGCCTATTTCTTTCCCTGTTTTGATATAGGGGAATTTGGCATTTTGACAGTTAATTCTGTCTAAATATACAATCAGCCTTCTAGGTTAACGGTTTATTGTATGGCAGTTTTGCAGGCACTGGGGATGTTTGGCTCAGTTTATTATGTTTTCACTTTGGTGTACATGTTTTTTGTTTGTGTATTAATGGCTACCGGGAGGTTTTTTAGGCCACTCCCACAATAGGCGGGCTTATCTGAGATAGCAAGGGCATTTTTGGTGCCCTTTTAGCTGTTTCCTGTTGTTCCTGGATGTTGCAGCTCTGTTGCATAGCTCCTCATAGGTGGTTTAGCGTTCTCTCCGGTGCGGCTGTATGGGGGTCCAGATCATTTTCTGGCTTTGCTTCCGGCAGTAAGGAGGTCAGGTAGGCATCTCAGCAGAGCTTGCTGAGGTGTGGAGGTTGCCTGTTGTTTTTTTTGTGGGGCTGTTGCTCTGTTTATATTTAAGTTTTTGTCTGAATTTCAGAGACTATAACGTTTGTGTCTCTTTTTGCATTAATTTTGTGAAAAATTGTTGATGCTAGATTTATTGTGCAGTTTATTTAAGGATTTTCTAGTTTAAAAAAAATTTAAAGGGACAGTAACGTTTTTTTGTTTCATTAAAATTCTGATTTGAACTTAGAATTTTTTATTGATTAAGGTTTTTATCTTTGGAATAAGATGGACCAAGAGGCCCTGCAGGCTGTTGCCTGTTCTCTATATTTAAATACTAATGTTGAGCCTCCTATCCCTTTTTGTTCCTCTTGTATTGAGAGAACATTACATTACAAGGATAGACTTTTTAATTCTGAGCCTTCATTGTCTAGGGCTAATCCACAGCTTTCTTCTCATACGTCCCAATCTTCTGCAGTTCCCTGTGTTTTGTCTCAGGTTGCTTTTTCCTTGCAGGATATGGCTACCCATATATCCTCAGCAGTATCTGAGGCTTTGTCTGCTTTTCCTATGTTACAGGGGAAGCGCAAGAGGAAGTATAAGGTTTCGGATTCTGTTGCAATTGTGTTTAGTGTTTCTTCTCATAAGTCTGAGGAGGAAGATACTTCAGTAGCATCTGTAAGATCTCAGATTCTTATAGTGTAAATCCTTCTTCTGAACCTGAGGTTGTTTCCTTTAGGTTTAAGATGGAGAATCTCCGTTTGTTACTCAAGGAGGTTTTGACTACCTTGGATGTCTCTGAGGCGTCAGTCATGGTTATTCCTAAGAAATCTAGTAAACTTAATAAGTATTTTAATGTCCCTTCCTCTGTGGAAGTTTTTCCTATACCAGATCGTGTTTCAGATATTATTGCATGAGAATGGGAGAAGCCTGGGATTCATTTTTCCCCTTCTCCCTTCTTCTCTTTTAGGAAGATGTTTCCTATTGCTGATTCTATTAAGGAATCTTGGCAGATTGGTTCCTAAGGTGGAGGGAGCAGTTTCCACTCTGACCAAGAGGACCACTATTCCTATTGCGGACAGCTGTTCCTTTAAAGATCCTATGGATAAGAAGTTGGAAGTTTTGCTTAAAAAGATTTATGTACACCAAGGGTATTAATGGCAACCGGCTGCATGTATTGTTATGGTTACTAATGCCGCGGCATATTGGTTTGATGCATTGTCTGATTCTATTCAGCAAGATACTCCTCTTGATGAAATTCAAGATAGAACCAAGGCTTTGAAGTTGGCTAATTCCTTTATTGCAGATGCTTCTCTACAGGTCATCAAGTTGGGAGCTAACATTTCTGGTTTTGCTATTTTAGCTCACAGAGCTTTATGGTTAAAATCCTGGTCTGCAGATGTGTCCTCTAAGTCTAAGCTTTTGTCTATTCCTTACAAGGGTAAAACCTTGTTTGGGCCAGGTTTGGCTGAGATTATTTCTGATATTACAGGAGGGAAGGGGCATTCTCTTCCTCAGGATAAAATAAATAAACAGAAGGGTCGGCAGAGTAATTTTCATTCCTTTCGTAACTTCTCTGGTAAATCTTTCTCTTCTTCCTCCAAGCAGGAACAGTCCAAGCCATCTTGGAAGTCAAATCATTCTTGGAAAAAGGGGAAGCAGACCAGGAAGTCTGTTGTGGACTCAAAATCAGCATTAAGGGTCTGCCCCCAATCTGGGAATGGATCTTTCTTCACTCAAGCTTGGGTTCAAGGTATTCAGGATCCCTGGGTGGTAGATATTGTGTCCCAGGTTTACAAACTGGAGTTCAAGAATTATCCTCCCAGAGGCAGGTTTCTTCTCTCCAGGTTATCTGTAAACCAGATAAAGGGAGAGGCGTTCTTACTTTGTGTTTTGAATCTTTCTGACATGGGAGTGATAGTTCCTGTTCCAGTTCAGGAACAGGGTCTGGGTTTTTATTCCAATCTCTTCGTCGTTCCCAAAAAGGAGTGAACTTTCAGACCTATTTTAGATCTCAAGAGTGTAAACAAGTTTCTCAGGGTTCCGTCTTTCAAGATGTAAACTACTTGTTCCATTCTTCCTTTGGTTCAGGAAGGTCAGTTCATGACCACAGTGGATCTAAAGTATGCATATCTGCATATTCCCATTCCCAGGGATCATCACAGGCTCCTAAGATTTGTATTTCTAGACAAACATTTTCAGTTTGTAGCTCTTCCTTTTGGTCTGGCGACAGCTCCCAGAATTTTTTCAAAGGTTCTGGAAGCATTGTTGGCGGTGCTTCGATTGAAGGGTGTTGCAGTGGCTCCTTATCTGGACGACATTCTAGTTCAGGCTCCATCTTTTCAACTAGCAAACTCCCACACTGAGTTGTTGTTGTCTTATCTGCGCTGCCACGGTTGGAAGGTGAATTTAGGAAAAATCTCCTTAATTCCGGCTACAAGAGTGGTATTTTTGGGGACCATTATAGATTCTCTAGAGAACATTTTTCTGACACAAGCAAGAAAGTCAAAGATTTTCAATACGTGTCTTGCTCTTCAGTCCCTTCCTCAGCCGTCAGTGGCTCAGTGCATAAGAGTTGGATCTTATGGCATCTTGTCAGAGTGCCAAGCTCCCGAGGTATGGGTCGAGGTCAAAGGATTCTGAGGCTGTTCTGATAGATGCTCTGGCAGTTCCTTGGACTTTCAGCCTGGCATATATGTTCCCTCCATTTGCTCTTCTTCCTCAGGTCATTGCTCGGGTCAAACAAGAGAGGGCATCGGTGATTCTCATTGCTCCAACGTGGCCTTGCAGAATCTGGTTTGCAGATCTGGTGGAGATGTCTTCCCTTTCACCTTGGCGTCTTCCATTAAGGAAGGACCTGCTTCTGCAGGGTCCCTTCATTCATACAAATCTTGTTTCTCTGAAGCTGACTGCTTGGAGATTGATTCTTTCTAAGCGTGGTTTGTCTGAGTCAGTCATTGAGACTATGATTCAGGCTTGTAAGCCTGTGACTAGGAAGATTTATTATAAGATTTGGCGTAAATATTTGTATTGGTGTGAATCCAAAGGCTACTCGTGGAGTAGAGTTAGGATTCCTAGGATTTTGTCTTTTCCCCAGGAGGGTTTGGAGAAAGGTTTATCTGCTAGTACCCTGAAGGGTCAAATTTCTGCTTTATCTATTTTATTGCATAAGCCCCTGGCGGATGTGCCAGATATTCATTCTTTTTGTCAGGCCTTGGTTAGAATTTGGAATGTGTTTAAGTCTACTACTCTACCTTGGAGTCTTAATTTGGTTCTTAGAGTCCTTCAACAGGCTCAGTTTGAACCTATGCATTCTTTGGATATTAAGATGTTATCTTGGAAGGTTTTGTTTCTGGTGGCTATTTCTTCAGCTCGAAGAGTTTCGGAGCTTTCAGCCTTACAGTATGAATCACCTTTTCTTATTTTTCACTCTGATAAGATAGTTCTGCGTACTGCCTTGGGTTTTCTTCCCAAGGCTGTTTCTGATAAGAATATTAATCAAGAGATTGTTGTTCCTTCTTTGTGTCCTAATCCTTCTTCTCATAAGGAACGTTTGTTGCGCAACATGGATGTGGTTCATGCATTGAAATATTATTTGCAAGCAACTAAAGATTTCCGCCAGTCTTCTTCTTTATTTGTTGTCTTTTCTGGGTAGTGTAAGGGTAAGAAAGCTATGGCTACTTCTCTTTCTTGTTGGTTGAGGAGTGTTATTCGCTTGGCATAGAGACTGCTGGTCAGCATCCTCCTGAGAGAATCACGGCTCATTCCATGAGGGCTGTTTCATCTTCTTAGGCTTTCAAAAATTGAGTTTCTGTAGATCAGCTTTGCAAGGCTGTGACTTGGTCATCTTTGCATACTTTTTCTAAATTTTACAAATTTGATACTTTTGCTTCAGCAGAGGCTTCTTTTGGGAGAAAGGTTCTTCAAGCAGTGGTGCCATCTGTTTAGGTTAACTGTCTTGTCCCTCCATTATCATCCATGTCCTCTAGCTTGGGAATTGGTTCCCAACAGTAAAATTAAGATGATCCGTGGACTCACCGTGCAATTAATAATAAAAACATAATTTATTCTTACCTGATAAATTTATTTATTTCTTGACACGGTGAGTCCACGGTCCCCTGTTTTTCAGACAGTTTGCTTTTCTATAAACTTCAGGCACCTCTGCACCTTAGATTACTTCCTTTCTCCTTTCCCTTTGGTCGAATGACTGAGGATTGTGGGTAGGGGGAGTGGTATTTAACAGCTTTTGCTGTGGTGCTCTTTGCTTCCTCCTGCTGGTCAGGAGTGATATTCCCAACAGTAATTAAGATGATCCGTGGACTCACTGTGTCAAGAAATAAATACATTTATCAGGTAAGAATAAATGATGTTTTCTAATGGTTTTCTAATGCAGTAGGATAATCTTAGATTTTAAAAACTCTTAAAAAGCCAAGTGACAAACTGTCCCCACCAATCGTCTAATGGACTGGGATAAACCCCATTGGGTCATTCACACTCCTTGCACAAAAATTTGGGCAGAAACCCATCATTGAAGTCTTCAGTGATTTTTTTTGTAGATAAATCATTAGATACATTTTTCTAAAGGATTGCGATTTAGCTCCAAATTAGGAAAATAAATGAGTTCCGAAGATCAACTTTTATAAACAAACTTGTCCAAATTCCCTACATCATAAACATTTTATTTTCAAGAGTTGAAAGATGCAAATGTGTGGGCCTAACTGTATACACACGAAACACTTGCCTAGCTGTATTATTCCACTTCTTTCCTGACATGGACTTTTTTTAGTGTTGAACTCATGCTCTCTCAGTCACAACCACCTCTACAGACAAGCTGTTCCATGCAGAGATAAGATTGGAGCAGTGTTATAGAAGATCGCTCCCTGCTTCCTGACACACTGATTTTCTTCCTGCTACTGATTACTCAGGCTCTCAGACCCCTGGATCTGTAATGTTTCCTTACTGACAAGTAACATCTGCTTGTGTTCCACACCGTGCTGTTACAGACCTGAGCCGCGGCTCAGCCGGATATGAAATGTGACTTCATTTTCTAGGTAATAATGGTTAAAATGTTTTATACCAGCTGTAATACAGTAATACAATGCAAACTGACAACTAGCACTAATTGCCTCTTTTGCTATGTTAAGTGGCCTTCATTTAACGGGTTATTTTAATGTCTTTCCTGACCTCATTAGTGATTATAAGGTAGGCTCTGTTATTTAATGAGAACAAGAACTGCAGGGGATCACTGGGAGAAGGGAGCTGGGAGTTTAACCACCCTATGTGGAAAAAATTGCAACACAATATATACTGTGTGTGTATGTTTATTTATATATATGTGCATGCGTGTGTGTGCATATTTGTACGTCTGTGTGTGTATGTGTGTTTGTGTATGTGTTTGCATGTGTGTGAGTTTGTGTATATGTGTGTATGTATTTTTATTTATGTGTGTGTTTGTGTATGTGTGTGCATCTGTTTGTGTATGTATGTATGTGTGTGAGTTTGTGCATGTGTGTTATGTATTTTTGTTTATGTATGTGTGTGAATGTGTATGTGTGTGCATGTGTTTGTGTATGTATGTATGTGTATATGTATGTTTGTGTGTGTGTGTGTGTGTGTGTGTGCATGTGTATTTGTGTACATGTCTGTGTGTGCATGTGTGTTTATGGGTGTGTGTTTGGGTATGTGTGTTTATGTGTGTATGTTTGTGTGTGAGTGTGTATGTGTGTGTATGTGTGTTTATATGTGCGTGATTGCGTATGTGTATGTGTTTATGTGTGTATATATGTTTGTGAATGTGTGTGTGTATTTTTGTGTATGTGTGTGTTTGTGTTTGTGTACGTGTCTGTGTGTGTGTGCTCATGTGTGTTTATGTGTGTATGTGTGTTTATGGGTGTGTGTGTGTATATGTTTGTGTACGTGTTTATGTGTGTGTGTTTGTGTATGTGTGTGGGTGTGTATGTGTGTGTTTGCATATGTGTTTGTGTGTGTATGTGTGTTAATGTGTGTGTGCATGTGTGTGCAACAGGGTTGCCAGCTGTCCTCCACAAAAACAATGTACAATCAGTCAGTGACTGGGCACAATGGTAGATGGGGGTCACACAATGCCAGTCTTGATCCCCCAATGTATAGTTTTTACAACTAAGCAGGAAATGTATCCCTTGGCTGCCAGTAACATACAAATCAATCATTCTACTTCTTTGGCTGCCAGTAACACTCATAAAAATAAGTTATTTCTTTTTTTTTTTTTTTTTTTAATTTGTCCATCAAATCTTATTACATTTTTCACTTAAACAAAAGATCCAATCAAAGTGTCACACTGAGTCTACAGAAAATTATTACACTATGTATTATAGTGTGGCAACTTCCTATACCTCCCAGAGAGAGGGACACTAATAACAAGCTTCCATACAGAATTAAACATTTTTTCGCTACCACACACATCTCCGTATTATCCAGAGATCTTTGTAATCCGAGGGTATTCTCTGACACCCTCAGACCACCTTTGTATTGTTCCTTTCAACACAAACTTCCTTCTGCGCTCGATCTAACTCTACGCCTATTAATTTTAGAACAACATACACTGACTTTATCTACATCGACCCACCTACTACAGGTGAGCAAGGGGAGGGGGGAGGGGGTGGGAGAAGGAAAAGAGGAGGCAAAGAAAAGAAAAAAACCCAAAATGTATATTTTGTTTTCTTTCCCTATTTTCCCCAGATTTCTTCCTTTATTTACTAAAGTATCAATACTCAGACTGAGTGTGTCTCGTTATTTTAATCCACCCAATGCGCCGGCAAGATTTCTGCCACTACTAGATTCAGAAAGGGGACTGAGCCCTGTAGAGGGTCAAGAAACTGGCGTTGTAAAGCTCTAGGCCAGGACTCAATATAGTTTTTCCACTTAGTGAAATACTTTCTATGGTGTTTATCTGTGTTTTTCAAATCCTGCCTTTCAACTATCATTTGAAATTTTATGTTATTAATGAACTCATTCAGACTTGGGGCCTCTTTTTGTTTCCATTTCTTAAATATGAGACTACGGGCTGCCAGGATAGCCAGATTTGTAAGATTTCTATCTCCTAAATTCTCAGCCCGATAAAGAAAAAATATCTGTATTGCTTCAAATTTTACTTTAACTTAAACTTAAAATAAGTTATTTCTGTCGCTCACTTCTTTCTGCTCCATATTTGCAATGATTTCCAGCATAGGAGGCCATTCACATTTAGAAATAGCTAACACTAAGAGACTTTAAAGAAATGAACATATAAGTGTCCAGTATTTTGTGAAAATTTTACTGGACAGCCTACTAAAATACTGGACTGTCCGGTTGAATACTGGACACATGGAAAACCTATGTGAATGGATAGAAAAATAAACATTATACGTTAATAAACATTACATTACTTTCCCCGAGGAGCTTACAATCCTTACAATCTTGTGACCTAATGTAGACCGTAGCCCTAGAAGCAAACAATCCAATGAGACCATTACACAAGAAGTCAATGTAATGTCAACTTATGGACCTTAATTAAAAGAGCTCTCAGTATAGTCAATGCTACATAAGAAAATTTGCCCCTCAGACAGAGTTTGAAATCTAGTGGTAAAATAAGGGTTCCTGGTCCAATAAATATAGGATCTAAATTTTTAATGTGATGCCATAGACCAAAAATGGTTAGAATCTCAGATAAACGAGAGCATGCTACAAGCTAGTGGTAGTTATAATGAAAAACATTGGAACGTACAGTCTTGCAGTCGGATAACTTTTTCTACAGGGTACTTACCATCTAGAGGTTAATGATCTCTGACTCATATTATTACATTCAGTGATATGAGTTGAACCTGCATTGAAGGGTCATGAAGACTGTTGAGATTGTCATATAAATTGTAGTAAAAAATAGTAAAGAAAAGGAGGTGCCTCATGGTGCAATAAATCACTTAACTTATATAAAATATGAAGTGCATAATCACACTCACTAGAGTAGTGATGACACAGCATACTGGATCCTCAGAGTTGTCTGGAAGACTCAGCTCCCATCTCAGGATAGAAGCAGGAGTGCTATGTCAACCAACTACCGGCAAACACGGCTTCTTCATATCGCCGAATTACAGTTGGATCCAAGGAGGCACAGCGGGTGGTGTGTTCTGGGGAGAATCCTATCACATTGATTTGTCTCTTTGGTGGTGTACACTGAGAATGCACCTCCAATTGTTTGTTTTTTATTGTTAATATTAAATGTGTAGTTAAAAGAAAATCGGAATATACTTTTAATGTTATTTATTTTGCCAGCACCGAGTGCTGGCTTCAAAAGATTAACACGGTTACAAATCTGTTCAAAATTTGCCCAGCAAAGGTGATAAAATACTGCAAAACAATGCAGTTTTTTTTACTAACGTGACAGATAGTGATGTCCTGAATAGTTCGCCGGCGAATAGTTCCCGGTGAACATAGCTTGTTCGCGTTCATGGCGGGCGAACATATGCGATGTTCGGTCCGCCCCTTATTCATCATCATTGAGTAAACTTTGACCCTGTACCTCACAGTCAGCAGACACATTCCAGCCAATCAGCAGCAGACCCTCCCTCAAAGACCCTCCCACCTCCTGGACAGCATCCATTTTAGATTCATTCGGAAGCTGCATTCTTAGTGAGAGGAGGGACAGTGTAGCTGCTGCTGATTTATTAGGGAAATCGATAGCTAGGCTAGTGTACTCAGTGTCCACTACAGTCCTGAAGGAGTCATCTGATCTCTGCTGTAAGGACAGCACCCCAAAAAGCCCTTTTTAGGGCTAGAACATCAGTCTGCTTTTTTTTATTTTACTGTGTAATCTAATTTCAGTTGCCTGCCTGCCAGCGTGTGTGTCAGGCTCACAACATATACTGTGCCCACTTGCCCAGTGCCACCACTCATATCTTTTGTAACAGTAGTGTACATTTTAAAAAAAAAACACTTTTTTGACTGTGAAATAATAGCAGTCAGTTTCCTTCACACGTGTGCGTTTCAGTGACTGCCAGGGCACAGTGTCACACCAGTGCAACTCCTATCTGGTGTAACAGTAGTGTACATTTAAAAAAAACATCACTTTTTTGAATGTGAAATAATAGCAGTCAGTTTCCTTCACACGTGTGCGTTTCAGTGCCTGCCAGGGCACAGTGTCACACCAGTGCAACTCATATCTGGTGTAACAGTAGTGTACATTTAAAAAAAAAAACACTTTTTTTGACTGTGAAATAATAGCAGTCAGTTTCCTTCACACGTGTGCGTTTCAGTGCCCGCTAGGGCACAGTGTCACACCAGTGCAACTCATATCTGGTGTAACAGTAGTGTACATTTAAAAAAAAACAACACTTTTTTGACTGTGAAATAATAGCAGTCAGTTTCCTTCACACGTGTGCGTTTCAGTGCCTGCCAGGGTACAGTGTCACACCAGTGCAACTCATATCTGGTGTAACAGTAGTGTACATTTAAAAAAAACAACACTTTTTTGACTGTGAAATAATAGCAGTCAGTTTCCTTCACACGTGTGCGTTTCAGTGCCTGCCAGGGCACAGTGTCACACCAGTGCAACTCATATCTGGTGTAACAGTAGTGTACATTTAAAAAAAAAACACTTTTTTGACTGTGAAATAATAGCAGTCAGTTTCCTTCACACATGTGCGTTTCAGTGCCTGCCAGGGCACAGTGTCACACCAGTGCAACTCATATCTGGTGTAACAGTAGTGTACATTTAAAAAAAACAACACTTTTTTGACTGTGAAATAATAGCAGTCAGTTTCCTTCACACGTGTGCGTTTCAGTGCCTGCCAGGGCACAGTGTCACACCAGTGCAACTCATATCTGGTGTAACAGTAGGTGTGCGTTTCAGTGCCTGCCAGGGTACAGTGTCACACCAGTGCAATTCATATCTGGTGTAACAGTAGTGTACATTTTAAAAATAACAACACTACTTCTATGTTTCTTTAATGGGGGCACACCTCACTCTAACGCCTATATATTTTAAGGGAATACTTGTTTACCATCTGTATATTATTCTTACTCAGGGCCCAAGTTGTACGGGCATATGTGTATATACCACGAATAGTAATTAAAATGTATGCTAGACTGAACAATATTTAGAGGCCCAAAAGTGGCCTATATGCCTTCTATTATGCAGCTTTACCAGAATGGGTCCAAGAGTGGCCTTGTAAATACTCCCCTTACTCTCTACCCCTTGTTTAAGCTCAGATATAGGGATCCAAGTGTGGCCATTAATCTTTAGTTGGGGTATGTCTAATTTGTATGTATAACCTGGGGGGCTAGTTATTCAATATAGGATCATCACATATGTTTATATAGAATGTTATTGATATGTTGGGCCCTAGAGGGTCCTCATTGGCATAACTCCCTATATTTACCTTATAGCTACTTTTAACACCCGTGGCCCAAGAGTGGCTGCTAACTTGCATATGAGGTACGTTCCACATACGCTTTGACATATTTTGAGGGGGATTTATGGTATGATATGATATAATGTATAGAATTTGTACTAGTAATTCTCTTGTTTAACTGTTTCATGTTCTGATGTGATTAGTAGGGACACCTAAAGGCCTACCTTTGTTTTTTTCTTGGAACTTTTATATGTAAGTCAGGCCGTATGATAACTATTAGTTCATTTATTCTTGGCTGTCCGAGCTAAAATGTATATATATACAAAATGAGGTGCTACGCATGGCTTGTTATATTCTAATGTTTAGGATAAGATACTATTTCCAGTCTTTAAGACATGCCTTCTGTATTGGATATTTAAAAATCTATGGCCTAGATTTGGAGTTCGGCGGTAAAAGGGCTGTTAACGCTCCGCTGGCTTTTTTCTGGCCGCACCATAAAATTAACTCTGGTATCGAGAGTTCAAACAAATGCTGCGTTAGGCTCCAAAAAAGGAGCGTAGAGCATTTTTACCGCAAATGCAACTCTCGATACCAGAGTTGCTTACGGACGCGGCCGGCCTCAAAAACGTGCTCGTGCACGATTCCCCCATAGGAAACAATGGGGCTGTTTGAGCTGAAAAAAAACCTAACACCTGCAAAAAAGCAGCGTTCAGCTCCTAACGCAGCCCCATTGTTTCCTATGGGGAAACACTTCCTACGTCTGCACCTAACACTCTAACATGTACCCCGAGTCTAAACACCCCTAACCTTACACTTATTAACCCCTAATCTGCCGCCCCCGCTATCGCTGACCCCTGCATATTTTTTTAAACCCCTAATCTGCCGTTCCGTAAACCGCCGCCACCTACGTTATCCCTATGTACCCCTAATCTGCTACCCCTAACACCGCCGACCCCTATATTATATTTATTAACCCCTAATCTGCCCCCCTCAACGTCGCCGACACCTGCCTACACTTATTAACCCCTAATCTGCCGAGCGGACCTGAGCGCTACTATAATAAAGTTATTAACCCCTAATCCGCCTCACTAACCCTATCATAAATAGTATTAACCCCTAATCTGCCCTCCCTAACATCGCCGACACCTAACTTCAATTATTAACCCCTAATCTTCCGATCGGAGCTCACCGCTATTCTAATAAATGGATTAACCCCTAAAGCTAAGTCTAACCCTAACACTAACACCCCCCTAAGTTAAATATAATATTTATCTAACGAAATAAATTAACTCTTATTAAATAACTTATTTCTATTTAAAGCTAAATACTTACCTGTAAAATAAACCCTAATATAGCTACAATATAAATTATAATTATATTATAGCTATTTTAGGATTAATATTTATTTTACAGGCAACTTTGTAATTATTTTAACCAGGTACAATAGCTATTAAATAGTTAAGAACTATTTAATAGTTACCTAGTTAAAATAATAACAAATTTACCTGTAAAATAAATCCTAACCTAAGTTATAATTAAACCTAACACTACCCTATCAATAAAATAATTAAATAAACTACCTACAATTACCTACAATTAACCTAACACTACACTATCAATAAATTAATTAAACACAATTCCTACAAATAAATACAATTAAATAAACTAGCTAAAGTACAAAAAATAAAAAAGAACTAAGTTACAGAAAATAAAAAAATATTTACAAACATAAGAAAAATATTACAACAATTTTAAACTAATTACACCTACTCTAAGCCCCCTAATAAAATAACAAAGCCCCCCAAAATAAAAAATTCCCTACCCTATTCTAAATTAAAAAAGTTACAAGCTCTTTTACCTTACCAGCCCTGAACAGGGCCCTTTGCGGGGCATGCCCCAAGAATTTCAGCTCTTTTGCCTGTAAAAAAAAACATACAATACCCCCCCCCCCAACATTACAACCCACCACCCACATACCCCTAATCTAACCCAAATCCCCTTAAAGAAACCTAACACTAAGCCCCTGAAGATCTTCCTACCTTGTCTTCACCATACCAGGTTCACCGATCCGTCCTGGCTCCAACATCTTCATCCAACCCAAGCGGGGGTTGGCGATCCATAATCCGGTCCAGAAGAGGCTCCAAAGTCTTCCTCCTATCCGGCAAGAAGAGGACATCCGAACCGGCAAACATCTTCTCCAAGCGGCATCTTCGATCTTCTTCCATCCGGAGCGAAGCGGCAGGATCCTGAAGACATCCAGCGCGGAACATCCATCCGGACCGACGACTGAACGACGAATGACTGTTCCTTTAAGGGACGTCATCCAAGATGGCGTCCCTCAAATTCCGATTGGCTGATAGGATTCTATCAGCCAATCGGAATTAAGGTAGGAATTTTCTGATTGGCTGATGGAATCAGCCAATCAGAATCAAGTTCAATCCGATTGGCTGATCCAATCAGCCAATCAGATTGAGCTCGCATTCTATTGGCTGATCGGAACAGCCAATAGAATGCGAGCTCAATCTGATTGGCTGATTGGATCAGCCAATCGGATTGAACTTGATTCTGATTGGCTGATTCCATCAGCCAATCAGAAAATTCCTACCTTAATTCCGATTGGCTGATAGAATCCTATCAGCCAATCGGAATTCGAGGGACGCCATCTTGGATGACGTCCCTTAAAGGAACAGTCATTCGTCGTTCAGTCGTCGGTCCGGATGGATGTTCCGCGCTGGATGTCTTCAGGATCCTGCCGCTTCGCTCCGGATGGAAGAAGATCGAAGATGCCGCTTGGAGAAGATGTTTGCCGGTCCGGATGTCCTCTTCTTGCCGGATAGGAGGAAGACTTTGGAGCCTCTTCTGGACCGGATTATGGATCGCCAACCCCCGCTTGGGTTGGATGAAGATGTTGGAGCCAGGACGGATCGGTGAACCTGGTATGGTGAAGACAAGGTAGGAAGATCTTCAGGGGCTTAGTGTTAGGTTTCTTTAAGGGGGTTTGGGTTAGATTAGGGGTATGTGGGTGGTGGGTTGTAATGTTGGGGGGGTATTGTATGGTTTTTTTTACAGGCAAAAGAGCTGAAATTCTTGGGGCATGCCCCGCAAAGGGCCCTGTTCAGGGCTGGTAAGGTAAAAGAGCTTGTAACTTTTTTAATTTAGAATAGGGTAGGGATTTTTTTATTTTGGGGGGCTTTGTTATTTTATTAGGGGGCTTAGAGTAGGTGTAATTAGTTTAAAATTGTTGTAATATTTTTCTTATGTTTGTAAATATTTTTTTATTTTCTGTAACTTAGTTCTTTTTTATTTTTTGTACTTTAGCTAGTTTATTTAATTGTATTTATTTGTAGGAATTGTGTTTAATTAATTTATTGATAGTGTAGTGTTAGGTTAATTGTAGGTAATTGTAGGTAGTTTATTTAATTATTTTATTGATAGGGTAGTGTTAGGTTTAATTATAACTTAGGTTAGGATATATTTTACAGGTAAATTTGTTATTATTTTAACTAGGTAACTATTAAATAGTTCTTAACTATTTAATAGCTATTGTACCTGGTTAAAATAATTACAAAGTTGCCTGTAAAATAAATATTAATCCTAAAATAGCTATAATATAATTATAATTTATATTGTAGCTATATTAGGATTTATTTTACAGGTAAGTATTTAGCTTTAAATAGGAATAATTTATTTAATAAGAGTTAATTTATTTCGTTAGATTTAAATTATATTTAAGTTAGGGGGGTGTTAGTGTTAGGGTTAGACTTAGCTTTAGGGGTTAATACATTTATTAGAATAGCGGTGAGCTCCGGTCGGCAGATTAGGGGTTAATAATTGAAGTTAGGTGTCGGCGATGTTAGGGAGGGCAGATTAGGGGTTAATACTATTTATGATAGGGTTAGTGAGGCGGATTAGGGGTTAATACATTTATTATAGTAGCGCTCAGGTCCGCTCGGCAGATTAGGGGTTAATAAGTGTAGGCAGGTGTCGGCGACGTTGAGGGGGGCAGATTAGGGGTTAATAAATATAATATAGGGGTCGGCGATGTTAGGAGCAGCAGATTAGGGGTACATAGGGATAACGTAGGTGGCGGCGATTTGCGGTCGGAAGATTAGGGGTTAATTATTTTAAGTAGCTGGCGGCGACGTTGTGGGGGGCAAGTTAGGGGTTAATAAATGTAATACAGGGGTCGGCGGGGTTAGGGGCAGCAGATTAGGGGTACATAAATATAACGTAGGTGGCGGTCGGCAGATTAGGGGTTAAAAATTTTAATCGAGTGGCGGCGGTGTGGGGGGACCTCGGTTTAGGGGTGCATAGGTAGTTTATGGGTGTTAGTGTACTTTAGGGTACAGTAGTTAAGAGCTTTATGAACCGGCGTTAGCCAGAAAGCTCTTAACTCCTGCTATTTTCAGGCGGCTGGAATCTTGTCGTTAGAGCTCTAACGCTCACTTCAGAAACGACTCTAAATACCGGCGTTAGAAAGATCCCATTGAAAAGATAGGCTACGCAAATGGCGTAGGGGGATCTGCGGTATGGAAAAGTCGCGGCTGAAAAGTGAGCGTTAGACCCTTTAATCACTGACTCCAAATACCAGCGGGCGGCCAAAACCAGCGTTAGGAGCCTCTAACGCTGGTTTTGACGGCTACCGCCGAACTCCAAATCTAGGCCTAAGTATTTTGATAGGCGTGTTGCCATGAAACCTGTAAGAGTTGATTCTGTATAATGTTGCTACCTCAATAAAAACTATTTAAAAAAAAACAAAAAAAAAAACACTTTTTTGACTGTGAAATAATAGCAGTCAGTTTCCTTCACACGTGTGCGTTTCAGTGCCTGCCAGGGCACAGTGTCACACCAGTGCAACTCATATCTGGTGTAACAGTAGTGTACATTTAAAAAAAACATCACTTTTTTGACTGTGAAATAATAGCAGTCAGTTTCCTTCACACTTGTGCGTTTCAGTGCCTGCCAGGGCACAATGTCACACCAGTGCAACTCATATCTGGTGTAACAGTAGTGTACATTTAAAAAAACAACACTTTTTTGACTGTGAAATAATAGCAGTCAGTTTCCTTCACAGGTGTGCGTTTCAGGGCCTGCCAGGGCACAGTGTCACACCAGTGCAATTCATATCTGGTATAACAGTAGTGTACATTAAAAAAAACTAGAAATTTGACAGTGAAATAATAGCAGTCAGTTTCATTCACGTGTGCGTTTCAGGGCCTGCCATGGCACAGTGTCACACCAGTGCAACTCATATATCAGCATCCATTTTAGATTCATTCGGAAGCTGCATTCTTAGTGAGAGGAGGGACAGTGTAGCTGCTGCTGATTTAATAGGGAAATCGATAGCTAGGCTAGTGTACTCAGTGTCCACTACAGTCCTGAAGGACTCATCTGATCTCTGCTGTAAGGACAGCACCCCAAAAAGCCCTTTTTAGGGCTAGAACATCAGTCTGCTTTTTTTTTTTTTACTGTGTAATCTAATTTCAGTTGCCTGCCTGCCAGCGTGTGTGTCAGGCTCACAACATATACTGTGCCCACTTGCCCAGTGCCACCACTCATATCTTTTGTAACAGTAGTGTACATTTAAAAAAAAAAAACACTTTTTTGACTGTGAAATAATAGCAGTCAGTTTCCTTCACACGTGTGCGTTTCAGTGACTGCCAGGGCACAGTGTCACACCATTGCAACTCCTATCTGGTGTAACAGTAGTGTACATTTAAAAAAAACATCACTTTTTTGAATGTGAAATAATAGCAGTCAGTTTCCTTCACAAGTGTGCGTTTCAGTGCCTGCCAGGGCACAGTGTCACACCAGTGCAACTCATATCTGGTGTAACAGTAGTGTACATTTAAAAAAAAAACCACTTTTTTTGACTGTGAAATAATAGCAGTCAGTTTCCTTCACACGTGTGCGTTTCAGTGCCCGCCAGGGCACAGTGTCACACCAGTGCAACTCATATCTGGTGTAACAGTAGTGTACATTTAAAAAAAACAACACTTTTTTGACTGTGAAATAATAGCAGTCAGTTTCCTTCACACGTGTGCATTTCAGTGCCTGCCAGGGTACAGTGTCACACCAGTGCAACTCATATCTGGTGTAACAGTAGTGTACATTTAAAAAAAAAAACACTTTTTTGACTATGAAATAATAGCAGTCAGTTTCCTTCACACGTGTGCGTTTCAGTGCCTGCCAGGGCACAGTGTCACACCAGTGCAACTCATATCTGGTGTAACAGTAGTGTACATTTAAAAAAAAAAAAAACTTTTTTGACTGTGAAATAATAGCAGTCAGTTTCCTTCACATGTGTGCGTTTCAGTGCCTGCCAGGGTACAGTGTCACACCAGTGCAACTCATATCTGGTGTAACAGTAGTGTACATTTAAAAAAACAAACACTTTTTTGACTGTGAAATAATAGCAGTCAGTTTCCTTCACACGTGTGCGTTTCAGTGCCTGCCAGGGCACAGTGTCACACCAGTGCAACTCATATCTGGTGTAACAGTAGGTGTGCGTTTCAGTGCCTGCCAGGGTACAGTGTCACACCAGTGCAATTCATATCTGGTGTAACAGTAGTGTACATTTAAAAAAACAACAACACTACTTCTATGTTTCTTTAATGGGGGCACACCTCACTCTAACGCCTATATATTTTAAGGGAATACTTGTTTACCATCTGTATATTATTCTTACTCAGGGCCCAAGTTGTACGGGCATATGTGTATATACCACGAATAGTAATTAAAATGTATGCTAGACTGAACAATACTTAGAGGCCCAAAAGTGGCCTATATGCCTTCTATTATGCAGCTTTACCAGAATGGGTCCAAGAGTGGCCTTGTAAATACTCCCCTTACTCTCTACCCCTTGTTTAAGCTCAGATATAGGGATCCAAGTGTGGCCATTAATCTTTAGTTGGGGTATGTCTAATTTGTATGTATAACCTGGGGGGCTAGTTATTCAATATAGGATCATCACATATGTTTATATAGAATGTTATTGATATGTTGGGCCCTAGAGGGTCCTCATTGGCATAACTCCCTATATTTACCTTACAGCTACTTTTAACACCCGTGGCCCAAGAGTGGCTGCTAACTTGCATATGAGGTACGTTCCACATACGCTTTGACATATTTTGAGGGGGATTTATGGTATGATATGATATAATGTATAGAATTTGTACTAGTAATTCTCTTGTTTAACTGTTTCATGTTCTGATGTGATTAGTAGGGACACCTAAAGGCCTACCTTTGTTTTTTTCTTGGAACTTTTATATGTAAGTCAGGCCGTATGATAACTATTAGTTCATTTATTCTTGGCTGTCCAAGCTAAAATGTATATATATACAAAATGAGGTGCTACGCATGGCTTGTTATATTCTAATGTTTAGGATAAGATACTATTTCCAGTCTTTAAGACATGCCTTCTGTATTGGATATTTAAAAATCTATGTATTTTGATAGGCGTGTTGCCATGAAACCTGTAAGAGTTGATTCTGTATAATGTTGCTACCTCAATAAAAACTATTTAGAAAAAAAACAAAAAAAAAAAACACTTTTTTGACTGTGAAATAATAGCAGTCAGTTTCCTTCACACGTGTGCGTTTCAGTGCCTGCCAGGGCACAGTGTCACACCAGTGCAACTCATATCTGGTATAACAGTAGTGTACATTTAAAAAAAACAACACTATATTGACTGTGAAATAATAGCAGTCAGTTTCCTTCACACGTGTGCGTTTCAGTGCCTGCCTGCCAGGGCACAGTGTCACACCAGTGCAACTCATATCTGGTATAACAGTAGTGTACATTTAAGAAAAACAACACTTTTTTGACTGTGAAATAATAGCAGTCAGTTTCCTTCACACGTGTGCGTTTCAGTGCCTGCCAGGGCACAGTGTCACACCAGTGAAACTCATATCTGGTGTAACAGTAGTGTACATTTAAAAAAAACAACTTTTTTTTGACTGTGAAATAATAGCAGTCAGTTTCCTTCACAGGTGTGCGTTTCAGGGCCTGCCAGGGCACAGTGTCACACCAGTGCAATTCATATCTGGTATAACAGTAGTGTACATTAAAAAAAACTAGAAATTTGACAGTGAAATAATAGCAGTCAGTTTCCTTCACGTGTGCGTTTCAGGGCCTGCCATGGCACAGTGTCACACCAGTGCAACTCATATCTGGTGTAACAGTAGTGTACATTTAAAAAAACAACACTTTTTTGACTTTGAAATAATAGCAGTCAGTTTCCTTCACACGTGTGCGTTTCAGTGCCTGCCAGGGTACAGTGTCAAACCAGTGCAACTCATATCTGGTATAACAGTAGTGTACATTTTAAAAAAAACAACACTTTTTTGACTGTGAAATAATAGCAGTCAGTTTCCTTCACACTTGTGCGTTTCAGTCCCTGCCAGGGCACAATGTCACACCAGTGCAACTCATATCTGGTGTAACAGTAGTGTACATTTAAAAAAACAACACTTTTTTGACTGTCAAATAATAGCAGTCAGTTTCCTTCACAGGTGTGCGTTTCAGGGCCTGCCAGGGCACAGTGTCACACCAGTGCAACTCATATCTGGTATAACAGTAGTGTACATTAAAAAAAACTAGAAATTTGACAGTGAAATAATAGCAGTCAGTTTCCTTCACGTGTGCGTTTCAGGGCCTGCCAGGGCACAGTGTCACACCAGTGCAACTCATATCTGGTGTAACAGTAGTGTACATTTAAAAAAACAACACTTTTTTGACTGTGAAATAATAGCAGTCAGTTTCCTTCACACGTGTGCGTTTCAGGGCCTGCCAGGGCACAGTGTCACACCAGTGCAACTCATATCTGGTGTAACAGTAGTGTACATTTAAAAAAAACATCACTTTTTTGACTGTGAAATAAAAGCAGTCAGTTTCCTTCACACGTGTGCGTTTCAGTGCCTGCCAGGGCACAGTGTCACACCAGTGCAACTCATATCTGGTGTAACAATAGTGTACATTTAAAAAAAAAAAAAACTTTTTTGACTGTGAAATAATAGCAGTCAGTTTCCTTCACACGTGTGCGTTTCAGGGCCTGCCAGGGCACAGTGTCACACCAGTGCAACTCATATCTGGTGTAACAGTAGTGTACATTTAAAAAAACATCACTTTTTTGACTGTGAAATAATAGCAGTCAGTTTCCTTCACACGTGTGCGTTTCAGTGCCTGCCAGGGCACAGTGTCACACCAGTGCAACTCATATCTGGTGTAACAGTAGTGTACATTTAAAAAAAAAAAAACACTTTTTTGACTGTGAAATAATAGCAGTCAGTTTCCTTCACACGTGTGCGTTTCAGTGCCTGCCAGGGCACAGTGTCACACCAGTGCAACTCATATCTGGTGTAACAATAGTGTACATTTAAAAAAAAAAACACTTTTTTGACTGTGAAATAATAGCAGTCAGTTTCCTTCACACGTGTGCGTTTCAGGGCCTGCCAGGGCACAGTGTCACACCAGTGCAACTCATATCTGGTGTAACAGTAGTGTACATTTAAAAAAAAACATCACTTTTTTGACTGTGAAATAATAGCAGTCAGTTTCCTTCACACGTGTGCGTTTCAGTGCCTGCCAGGGCACAGTGTCACACCAGTGCAACTCATTTCTAGTGTAACAATAGTGTACATTTAAAAAAAAAAAACACTTTTTTGACTGTGAAATAAGAGCAGTCAGTTTCCTTCACACGTGTGCGTTTCAGTGCCTGCCAGGGTACAGTGTCACACCAGTGCAACTCATATCTGGTGTAACAGTAGCGTACATTTAAAAAAAACAACACTTTTTTGACTGTGAAATAATAGCAGTCAGTTTCCTTCACACGTGTGCGTTTCAGTGCCTGCCAGGGCACAGTGTCACACCAGTGAAACTCATATCTGGTGTAACAGTAGTGTACATTTAAAAAAAACAACTTTTTTTTGACTGTGAAATAATAGCAGTCAGTTTCCTTCACAGGTGTGCGTTTCAGGGCCTGCCAGGGCACAGTGTCACACCAGTGCAATTCATATCTGGTATAACAGTAGTGTACATTAAAAAAAACTAGAAATTTGACAGTGAAATAATAGCAGTCAGTTTCCTTCACGTGTGCGTTTCAGGGCCTGCCAGGGCACAGTGTCACACCAGTGCAACTCATATCTGGTGTAACAGTAGTGTACATTTAAAAAAACAACACTTTTTTGACTGTGAAATAATAGCAGTCAGTTTCCTTCACACGTGTGCGTTTCAGGGCCTGCCAGGGCACAGTGTCACACCAGTGCAACTCATATCTGGTGTAACAGTAGTGTACATTTAAAAAAAACATCACTTTTTTGACTGTGAAATAAAAGCAGTCAGTTTCCTTCACACGTGTGCGTTTCAGTGCCTGCCAGGGCACAGTGTCACACCAGTGCAACTCATATCTGGTGTAACAATAGTGTACATTTAAAAAAAAAAAAAACTTTTTTGACTGTGAAATAATAGCAGTCAGTTTCCTTCACACGTGTGCGTTTCAGGGCCTGCCAGGGCACAGTGTCACACCAGTGCAACTCATATCTGGTGTAACAGTAGTGTACATTTAAAAAAAAAAAACACTTTTTTGACTGTGAAATAATAGCAGTCAGTTTCCTTCACACGTGTGCGTTTCAGTGCCTGCCAGGGCACAGTGTCACACCAGTGAAACTCATATCTGGTGTAACAGTAGTGTACATTTAAAAAAAACAACTTTTTTTTGACTGTGAAATAATAGCAGTCAGTTTCCTTCACAGGTGTGCGTTTCAGGGCCTGCCAGGGCACAGTGTCACACCAGTGCAATTCATATCTGGTATAACAGTAGTGTACATTAAAAAAAACTAGAAATTTGACAGTGAAATAATAGCAGTCAGTTTCCTTCACGTGTGCGTTTCAGGGCCTGCCATGGCACAGTGTCACACCAGTGCAACTCATATCTGGTGTAACAGTAGTGTACATTTAAAAAAACAACACTTTTTTGACTTTGAAATAATAGCAGTCAGTTTCCTTCACACGTGTGCGTTTCAGTGCCTGCCAGGGTACAGTGTCAAACCAGTGCAACTCATATCTGGTATAACAGTAGTGTACATTTTAAAAAAAACAACACTTTTTTGACTGTGAAATAATAGCAGTCAGTTTCCTTCACACTTGTGCGTTTCAGTCCCTGCCAGGGCACAATGTCACACCAGTGCAACTCATATCTGGTGTAACAGTAGTGTACATTTAAAAAAACAACACTTTTTTGACTGTCAAATAATAGCAGTCAGTTTCCTTCACAGGTGTGCGTTTCAGGGCCTGCCAGGGCACAGTGTCACACCAGTGCAACTCATATCTGGTATAACAGTAGTGTACATTAAAAAAAACTAGAAATTTGACAGTGAAATAATAGCAGTCAGTTTCCTTCACGTGTGCGTTTCAGGGCCTGCCAGGGCACAGTGTCACACCAGTGCAACTCATATCTGGTGTAACAGTAGTGTACATTTAAAAAAACAACACTTTTTTGACTGTGAAATAATAGCAGTCAGTTTCCTTCACACGTGTGCGTTTCAGGGCCTGCCAGGGCACAGTGTCACACCAGTGCAACTCATATCTGGTGTAACAGTAGTGTACATTTAAAAAAAACATCACTTTTTTGACTGTGAAATAAAAGCAGTCAGTTTCCTTCACACGTGTGCGTTTCAGTGCCTGCCAGGGCACAGTGTCACACCAGTGCAACTCATATCTGGTGTAACAATAGTGTACATTTAAAAAAAAAAAAAACTTTTTTGACTGTGAAATAATAGCAGTCAGTTTCCTTCACACGTGTGCGTTTCAGGGCCTGCCAGGGCACAGTGTCACACCAGTGCAACTCATATCTGGTGTAACAGTAGTGTACATTTAAAAAAACATCACTTTTTTGACTGTGAAATAATAGCAGTCAGTTTCCTTCACACGTGTGCGTTTCAGTGCCTGCCAGGGCACAGTGTCACACCAGTGCAACTCATATCTGGTGTAACAGTAGTGTACATTTAAAAAAAAAAAACACTTTTTTGACTGTGAAATAATAGCAGTCAGTTTCCTTCACACGTGTGCGTTTCAGTGCCTGCCAGGGCACAGTGTCACACCAGTGCAACTCATATCTGGTGTAACAATAGTGTACATTTAAAAAAAAAAACACTTTTTTGACTGTGAAATAATAGCAGTCAGTTTCCTTCACACGTGTGCGTTTCAGGGCCTGCCAGGGCACAGTGTCACACCAGTGCAACTCATATCTGGTGTAACAGTAGTGTACATTTAAAAAAAAACATCACTTTTTTGACTGTGAAATAATAGCAGTCAGTTTCCTTCACACGTGTGCGTTTCAGTGCCTGCCAGGGCACAGTGTCACACCAGTGCAACTCATTTCTAGTGTAACAATAGTGTACATTTAAAAAAAAAAAACACTTTTTTGACTGTGAAATAATAGCAGTCAGTTTCCTTCACACGTGTGCGTTTCAGTGCCTGCCAGGGCACAGTGTCACACCAGTGCAACTCATATCTGGTGTAACAGTAGTGTACATTTAAAAAAAACATAACTTTTTTGACTGTGAAATAATAGCAGTCAGTTTCCTTCACACGTGTGCGTTTAAGTGCCTGCCAGGGCACAGTGTCACACCAGTGCAACTCATATCTGGTGTAACAATAGTGTACATTTAAAAAAAAAAAACACTTTTTTGACTGTGAAATAATAGCAGTCAGTTTCCTTCACACGTGTGCGTTTCAGGGCCTGCCAGGGCACAGTGTCACACCAGTGCAACTCATATCTGGTGTAACAGTAGTGTACATTTAAAAAAAAACATCACTTTTTTGACTGTGAAATAATAGCAGTCAGTTTCCTTCACACGTGTGCGTTTCAGTGCCTGCCAGGGCACAGTGTCACACCAGTGCAACTCATTTCTGGTGTAACAATAGTGTACATTTAAAAAAAAAAACACTTTTTTGACTGTGAAATAAGAGCAGTCAGTTTCCTTCACACGTGTGCGTTTCAGTGCCTGCCAGGGTACAGTGTCACACCAGTGCAACTCATATCTGGTGTAACAGTAGCGTACATTTAAAAAAAACAACACTTTTTTGACTGTGAAATAATAGCAGTCAGTTTCCTTCACACGTGTGCGTTTCAGTGCCTGCCAGGGCACTGTGTCACACCAGTGCAACTCATATCTGGTGTAACAGTAGTGTACATTTAAAAAAAACAAAAACTTTTTTGACTGTGAAATAATAGCAGTCAGTTTCCTTCACACGTGTGCGTTTCAGTGCCTGCCAGGGCACAGTGTCACACCAGTGCAACTCATATCTGGTGTAACAGTAGGTGTGCGTTTCAGTGCCTGCCAGGGCACAGTGTCACAGCAGTGCAACTCATATCTGGTGTAACAGTAGTGTACATTTAAAAAAAAACAACACTTTTTTGACTGTGAAATAATAGCAGTCAGTTTCCTTCACAGGTGTGCGTTTCAGGGCCTGCCAGGGCACAGTGTCACACCAGTGCAACTCATATCTGGTATAACAGTAGTGTACATTAAAAAAAACTAGAAATTTGACAGTGAAATAATAGCAGTCAGTTTCCTTCACGTGTGCGTTTCAGGGCCTGCCAGGGCACAGTGTCACACCAGTGCAACTCATATCTGGTGTAACAGTAGTGTACATTTAAAAAAACAACACTTTTTTGACTGTGAAATAATAGCAGTCAGTTTCCTTCACACGTGTGCGTTTCAGGGCCTGCCAGGGCACAGTGTCACACCAGTGCAACTCATATCTGGTGTAACAGTAGTGTACATTTAAAAAAAACATCACTTTTTTGACTGTGAAATAAAAGCAGTCAGTTTCCTTCACACGTGTGCGTTTCAGTGCCTGCCAGGGCACAGTGTCACACCAGTGCAACTCATATCTGGTGTAACAATAGTGTACATTTAAAAAAAAAAAAAACTTTTTTGACTGTGAAATAATAGCAGTCAGTTTCCTTCACACGTGTGCGTTTCAGGGCCTGCCAGGGCACAGTGTCACACCAGTGCAACTCATATCTGGTGTAACAGTAGTGTACATTTAAAAAAACATCACTTTTTTGACTGTGAAATAATAGCAGTCAGTTTCCTTCACACGTGTGCGTTTCAGTGCCTGCCAGGGCACAGTGTCACACCAGTGCAACTCATATCTGGTGTAACAGTAGTGTACATTTAAAAAAAAAAAACACTTTTTTGACTGTGAAATAATAGCAGTCAGTTTCCTTCACACGTGTGCGTTTCAGGGCCTGCCAGGGCACAGTGTCACACCAGTGCAACTCATATCTGGTGTAACAATAGTGTACATTTAAAAAAAAAAACACTTTTTTGACTGTGAAATAATAACAGTCAGTTTCCTTCACACGTGTGCGTTTCAGGGCCTGCCAGGGCACAGTGTCACACCAGTGCAACTCATATCTGGTGTAACAGTAGTGTACATTTAAAAAAAAACATCACTTTTTTGACTGTGAAATAATAGCAGTCAGTTTCCTTCACACGTGTGCGTTTCAGTGCCTGCCAGGGCACAGTGTCACACCAGTGCAACTCATTTCTAGTGTAACAATAGTGTACATTTAAAAAAAAAAAACACTTTTTTGACTGTGAAATAAGAGCAGTCAGTTTCCTTCACACGTGTGCGTTTCAGTGCCTGCCAGGGTACAGTGTCACACCAGTGCAACTCATATCTGGTGTAACAGTAGCGTACATTTAAAAAAAACAACACTTTTTTGACTGTGAAATAATAGCAGTCAGTTTCCTTCACACGTGTGCGTTTCAGTGCCTGCCAGGGCACAGTGTCACACCAGTGCAACTCATATCTGGTGTAACAGTAGTGTACATTTAAAAAAAACATAACTTTTTTGACTGTGAAATAATAGCAGTCAGTTTCCTTCACACGTGTGCGTTTCAGTGCCTGCCAGGGCACAGTGTCACACCAGTGCAACTCATATCTGGTGTAACAATAGTGTACATTTAAAAAAAAAAAAACACTTTTTTGACTGTGAAATAATAGCAGTCAGTTTCCTTCACACGTGTGCGTTTCAGGGCCTGCCAGGGCACAGTGTCACACCAGTGCAACTCATATCTGGTGTAACAGTAGTGTACATTTAAAAAAAAACATCACTTTTTTGACTGTGAAATAATAGCAGTCAGTTTCCTTCACACGTGTGCGTTTCAGTGCCTGCCAGGGCACAGTGTCACACCAGTGCAACTCATTTCTGGTGTAACAATAGTGTACATTTAAAAAAAAAAACACTTTTTTGACTGTGAAATAAGAGCAGTCAGTTTCCTTCACACGTGTGCGTTTCAGTGCCTGCCAGGGTACAGTGTCACACCAGTGCAACTCATATCTGGTGTAACAGTAGCGTACATTTAAAAAAAACAACACTTTTTTGACTGTGAAATAATAGCAGTCAGTTTCCTTCACACGTGTGCGTTTCAGTGCCTGCCAGGGCACAGTGTCACACCAGTGCAACTCATATCTGGTGTAACAGTAGTGTACATTTAAAAAAAAACAACACTTTTTTGACTGTGAAATAATAGCAGTCAGTTTCCTTCACACGTGTGCGTTTCAGTGCCTGCCAGGGCACTGTGTCACACCAGTGCAACTCATATCTGGTGTAACAGTAGTGTACATTTAAAAAAAACAAAAACTTTTTTGACTGTGAAATAATAGCAGTCAGTTTCCTTCACACGTGTGCGTTTCAGTGCCTGCCAGGGCACAGTGTCACACCAGTGCAACTCATATCTGGTGTAACAGTAGGTGTGCGTTTCAGTGCCTGCCAGGGCACAGTGTCACAGCAGTGCAACTCATATCTGGTGTAACAGTAGTGTACATTTAAAAAAAAACAACACTTTTTTGACTGTGAAATAATAGCAGTCAGTTTCCTTCACAGGTGTGCGTTTCAGGGCCTGCCAGGGCACAGTGTCACACCAGTGCAACTCATATCTGGTATAACAGTAGTGTACATTAAAAAAAACTAGAAATTTGACAGTGAAATAATAGCAGTCAGTTTCCATCACGTGTGCGTTTCAGGGCCTGCCAGGGCACAGTGTCACACCAGTGCAACTCATATCTGGTGTAACAGTAGTGTACATTTAAAAAAACAACACTTTTTTGACTGTGAAATAATAGCAGTCAGTTTCCTTCACACGTGTGCGTTTCAGTGCCTGCCAGGGTACAGTGTCAAACCAGTGCAACTCATATCTGGTGTAACAGTAGTGTACATTTAAAAAAAAACATCACTTTTTTGACTGTGAAATAATAGCAGTCAGTTTCCTTCAGAGGTGTGCGTTTCAGGGCCTGCCAGGGCACAGTGTCACACCAGTGCAATTCATATCTGGTATAACAGTAGTGTACATTAAAAAAAACTAGAAATTTGACAGTGAAATAATAGCAGTCAGTTTCCTTCATGTGTGCGTTTCAGGGCCTGCCATGGCACAGTGTCACACCAGTGCAACTCATATCTGGTGTAACAGTAGTGTACATTTAAAAAAACAACACTTTTTTGACTGTCAAATAATAGCAGTCAGTTTCCTTCACAGGTGTGCGTTTCAGGGCCTGCCAGGGCACAGTGTCACACCAGTGCAACTCATATCTAGTATAACAGTAGTGTACATTAAAAAAAACTAGAACTTTGACAGTGAAATAATAGCATTCAGTTTCCTTCACGTGTGCGTTTCAGGGCCTGCCAGGGCACAGTGTCACACCAGTGCAACTCATATCTGGTGTAACAGTAGTGTACATTTAAAAAAACAACACTTTTTTGACTGTGAAATAATAGCAGTCAGTTTCCTTCACACGTGTGCGTTTCAGGGCCTGCCAGGGCACAGTGTCACACCAGTGCAACTCATATCTGGTGTAACAGTAGTGTACATTTAAAAAAAACATCACTTTTTTGACTGTGAAATAAAAGCAGTCAGTTTCCTTCACACGTGTGCGTTTCAGTGCCTGCCAGGGCACAGTGTCACACCAGTGCAACTCATATCTGGTGTAACAATAGTGTACATTTAAAAAAAAAAAACACTTTTTTGACTGTGAAATAATAGCAGTCAGTTTCCTTCACACGTGTGCGTTTCAGGGCCTGCCAGGGCACAGTGTCACACCAGTGCAACTCATATCTGGTGTAACAGTAGTGTACATTTAAAAAAAACATCACTTTTTTGACTGTGAAATAATAGCAGTCAGTTTCCTTCACACGTGTGCGTTTCAGTGCCTGCCAGGGCACAGTGTCACACCAGTGCAACTCATATCTGGTGTAACAGTAGTGTACATTTAAAAAAAACATAACTTTTTTGACTGTGAAATAATAGCAGTCAGTTTCCTTCACACGTGTGCGTTTCAGTGCCTGCCAGGGCACAGTGTCACACCAGTGCAACTCATATCTGGTGTAACAGTAGTGTACATTTAAAAAAAAAAACACTTTTTTGACTGTGAAATAATAGCAGTCAGTTTCCTTCACACGTGTGCGTTTCAGGGCCTGCCAGGGCACAGTGTCACACCAGTGCAACTCATATCTGGTGTAACAGTAGTGTACATTTAAAAAAAAACATCACTTTTTTGACTGTGAAATAATAGCAGTCAGTTTCCTTCACACGTGTGCGTTTCAGTGCCTGCCAGGGCACAGTGTCACACCAGTGCAACTCATTTCTGGTGTAACAATAGTGTACATTTAAAAAAAAAACACTTTTTTGACTGTGAAATAAGAGCAGTCAGTTTCCTTCACACGTGTGCGTTTCAGTGCCTGCCAGGGTACAGTGTCACACCAGTGCAACTCATATCTGGTGTAACAGTAGCGTACATTTAAAAAAAACAACACTTTTTTGACTGTGAAATAATAGCAGTCAGTTTCCTTCACACGTGTGCGTTTCAGTGCCTGCCAGGGCACAGTGTCACACCAGTGCAACTCATATATGGTGTAACAGTAGTGTACATTTAAAAAAAAACAACACTTTTTTGACTGTGAAATAATAGCAGTCAGTTTCCTTCACACGTGTGCGTTTCAGTGCCTGCCAGGGCACTGTGTCACACCAGTGCAACTCATATCTGGTGTAACAGTAGTGTACATTTAAAAAAAACAAAAACTTTTTTGACTGTGAAATAATAGCAGTCAGTTTCCTTCACACGTGTGCGTTTCAGTGCCTGCCAGGGCACAGTGTCACACCAGTGCAACTCATATCTGGTGTAACAGTAGGTGTGCGTTTCAGTGCCTGCCAGGGCACAGTGTCACAGCAGTGCAACTCATATCTGGTGTAACAGTAGTGTACATTTAAAAAAAACAACACTTTTTTGACTGTGAAATAATAGCAGTCAGTTTCCTTCACAGGTGTGCGTTTCAGGGCCTGCCAGGGCACAGTGTCACACCAGTGCAACTCATATCTGGTATAACAGTAGTGTACATTAAAAAAAACTAGAAATTTGACAGTGAAATAATAGCAGTCAGTTTCCTTCACGTGTGCGTTTCAGGGCCTGCCAGGGCACAGTGTCACACCAGTGCAACTCATATCTGGTGTAACAGTAGTGTACATTTAAAAAAACAAACACTTTTTTGACTGTGAAATAATAGCAGTCAGTTTCCTTCACACGTGTGCGTTTCAGTGCCTGCCAGGGTACAGTGTCAAACCAGTGCAACTCATATCTGGTGTAACAGTAGTGTACATTTAAAAAAAAAACAACACTTTTTTGACTGTGAAATAATAGCAGTCAGTTTCCTTCAGAGGTGTGCGTTTCAGGGCCTGCCAGGGCACAGTGTCACACCAGTGCAATTCATATCTGGTATAACAGTAGTGTACATTAAAAAAAACTAGAAATTTGACAGTGAAATAATAGCAGTCAGTTTCCTTCATGTGTGCGTTTCAGGGCCTGCCATGGCACAGTGTCACACCAGTGCAACTCATATCTGGTGTAACAGTAGTGTACATTTAAAAAAAAAACACTTTTTTGACTTTGAAATAATAGCAGTCAGTTTCCTTCACACGTGTGCGTTTCAGTGCCTGCCAGGGTACAGTGTCAAACCAGTGCAACTCATATCTGGTGTAACAGTAGTGTACATTTAAAAAAAACAACACTTTTTTGACTGTGAAATAATAGCAGTCAGTTTCCTTCACACTTGTGCGTTTCAGTCCCTGCAAGGGCACAATGTCACACCAGTGCAACTCATATCTGGTGTAACAGTAGTGTACATTTAAAAAAACAACACTTTTTTGACTGTGAAATAATAGCAGTCAGTTTCCTTCACAGATGTGCGTTTCAGGGCCTGCCAGGGCACAGTGTCACACCAGTGCAACTCATATCTGGTATAACAGTAGTGTACATTAAAAAAAACTAGAAATTTGACAGTGAAATAATAGCAGTCAGTTTCCTTCACGTGTGCGTTTCAGAGCCTACCAGGGCACAGTGTCACACCAGTGCAACTCATATCTGGTGTAACAGTAGTGTACATTTAAAAAAACAACACTTTTTTGACTGTGAAATAATAGCAGTCAGTTTCCTTCACACGTGTGCGTTTCAGGGCCTGCCAGGGCACAGTGTCACACCAGTGCAACTCATATCTGGTGTAACAGTAGTGTACATTAAAAAAAACTAGAAATTTGACAGTGAAATAATAGCAGTCAGTTTCCTTCACGTGTGCGTTTCAGAGCCTACCAGGGCACAGTGTCACACCAGTGCAACTCATATCTGGTGTAACAGTAGTGTACATTTAAAAAAAACATCACTTTTTTGACTGTGAAATAATAGCAGTCAGTTTCCTTCACACGTGTGCGTTTCAGTGCCTGCCAGGGCACAGTGTCACACCAGTGCAACTCATATCTGGTGTAACAGTAGTGTACATTTAAAAAAAAAAAACACTTTTTTGACTGTGAAATAATAGCAGTTAGTTTCCTTCACACGTGTGCATTTCAGGGCCTGCCAGGGCACAGTGTCACACCAGTGCAACTCATATCTGGTGTAACAGTAGTGTACATTTAAAAAAAACAACACTTTTTTGACTGTGACATAATAGCAGTCAGTTTCCTTCACACTTGTGCGTTTCAGTCCCTGCAAGGGCACAATGTCACACCAGTGCAACTCATATCTGGTGTAACAGTAGTGTACATTTAAAAAAACAACACTTTTTTGACTGTGAAATAATAGCAGTCAGTTTCCTTCACAGGTGTGCGTTTCAGGGCCTGCCAGGGCACAGTGTCACACCAGTGCAACTCATATCTGGTATAACAGTAGTGTACATTAAAAAAAACTAGAAATTTGACAGTGAAATAATAGCAGTCAGTTTCCTTCACGTGTGCGTTTCAGAGCCTGCCAGGGCACAGTGTCACACCAGTGCAACTCATATCTGGTGTAACAGTAGTGTACATTTAAAAAAACAACACTTTTTTGACTTTGAAATAATAGCAGTCAGTTTCCTTCACACGTGTGCGTTTCAGTGCCTGCCAGGGTACAGTGTCAAACCAGTGCAACTCATATCTGGTGTAACAGTAGTGTACATTTAAAAAAAACAACACTTTTTTGACTGTGAAATAATAGCAGTCAGTTTCCTTCACACTTGTGCGTTTCAGTCCCTGCAAGGGCACAATGTCACACCAGTGCAACTCATATCTGGTGTAACAGTAGTGTACATTTAAAAAAAAACAACACTTTTTTGACTGTGAAATAATAGCAGTCAGTTTCCTTCACACGTGTGCATTTCAGGGCCTGCCAGGGCACAGTGTCACACCAGTGCAACTCATATCTGGTGTAACAGTAGTGTACATTTAAAAAAACAACACTTTTTTGACTGTGAAATAATAGCAGTCAGTTTCCTTCACACGTGTGCGTTTCAGGGCCTGCCAGGGCACAGTGTCACACCAGTGCAACTCATATCTGGTGTAACAGTAGTGTACATTTAAAAAAAAAAACACTTTTTTGACTATGAAATAATAGCAGTCAGTTTCCTTCACACGTGTGCGTTTCAGTGCCTGCCAGGGCACAGTGTCACACCAGTGCAACTCATATCTGGTGTAACAGTAGTGTACATTTAAAAAAAAAAAACTTTTTTGACTGTGAAATAATAGCAGTCAGTTTCCTTCACATGTGTGCCTTTCAGTGCCTGCCAGGGTACAGTGTCACACCAGTGCAACTCATATCTGGTGTAACAGTAGTGTACATTTAAAAAAACAAACACTTTTTTGACTGTGAAATAATAGCAGTCAGTTTCCTTCACACGTGTGCGTTTCAGTGCCTGCCAGGGCACAGTGTCACACCAGTGCAACTCATATCTGGTGTAACAGTAGTGTACATTTAAAAAAAAACAACACTTTTTTGACTGTGAAATAATAGCAGTCAGTTTCCTTCACACGTGTGCGTTTCAGTGCCTGCCAGGGCACAGTGTCACACCAGTGCAACTCATATCTGGTGTAACAGTAGGTGTGCGTTTCAGTGCCTGCCAGGGTACAGTGTCACACCAGTGCAATTCATATCTGGTGTAACAGTAGTGTACATTTAAAAAACAACAACACTACTTCTATGTTTCTTTAATGGGGGCACACCTCACTCTAACGCCTATCTATTTTAAGGGAATACTTGTTTACCATCTGTATATTATTCTTACTCAGGGCCCAAGTTGTACGGGCATATGTGTATATACCACGAATAGTAATTAAAATGTATGCTAGACTGAACAATATTTAGAGGCCCAAAAGTGGCCTATATGCCTTCTATTATGCAGCTTTACCAGAATGGGTCCAAGAGTGGCCTTGTAAATACTCCCCTTACTCTCTACCCCTTGTTTAAGCTCAGATATAGGGATCCAAGTGTGGCCATTAATCTTTAGTTGGGGTATGTCTAATTTGTATGTATAACCTGGGGGGCTAGTTATTCAATATAGGATCATCACATATGTTTATATAGAATGTTATTGATATGTTGGGCCCTAGAGGGTCCTCATTGGCATAACTCCCTATATTTACCTTATAGCTACTTTTAACACCCGTGGCCCAAGAGTGGCTGCTAACTTGCATATGAGGTACGTTCCACATACGCTTTGACATATTTTGAGGGGGATTTATGGTATGATATGATATAATGTATAGAATTTGTACTAGTAATTCTCTTGTTTAACTGTTTCATGTTCTGATGTGATTAGTAGGGACACCTAAAGGCCTACCTTTGTTTTTTTCTTGGAACTTTTATATGTAAGTCAGGCCGTATGATAACTATTAGTTCATTTATTCTTGGCTGTCCAAGCTAAAATGTATATATATACAAAATGAGGTGCTACGCATGGCTTGTTATATTCTAATGTTTAGGATAAGATACTATTTCCAGTCTTTAAGACATGCCTTCTGTATTGGATATTTAAAAATCTATGTATTTTGATAGGCGTGTTGCCATGAAACCTGTAAGTGTTGATTCTGTATAATGTTGCTACCTCAATAAAAACTATTTAAAAAAAAAAAAAAAAAAACACTTTTTTGACTGTGAAATAATAGCAGTCAGTTTCCTTCACACGTGTGCGTTTCAGTGCCTGCCAGGGCACAGTGTCACACCAGTGCAACTCATATCTGGTATAACAGTAGTGTACATTTAAAAAAAACAACACTATATTGACTGTGAAATAATAGCAGTCAGTTTCCTTCACACGTGTGCGTTTCAGTGCCTGCCTGCCAGGGCACAGTGTCACACCAGTGCAACTCATATCTGGTATAACAGTAGTGTACATTTAAAAAAAACAACACTTTTTTGACTGTGAAATAATAGCAGTCAGTTTCCTTCACAGGTGTGCGTTTCAGGGCCTGCCAGGGCACAGTGTCACACCAGTGCAATTCATATCTGGTATAACAGTAGTGTACATTAAAAAAAAACTAGAAATTTGACAGTGAAATAATAGCAGTCAGTTTCCTTCACGTGTGCGTTTCAGGGCCTGCCATGGCACAGTGTCACACCAGTGCAACTCATATCTGGTGTAACAGTAGTGTACATTTAAAAAAAACATCACTTTTTTGACTGTGAAATAATAGCAGTCAGTTTCCTTCACACGTGTGCGTTTCAGTGCCTGCCAGGGCACAGTGTCACACCAGTGAAACTCATATCTGGTGTAACAGTAGTGTACATTTAAAAAAACAACTTTTTTTTGACTGTGAAATAATAGCAGTCAGTTTCCTTCACAGGTGTGCGTTTCAGGGCCTGCCAGGGCACAGTGTCACACCAGTGCAATTCATATCTGGTATAACAGTAGTGTACATTAAAAAAAACTAGAAATTTGACAGTGAAATAATAGCAGTCAGTTTCCTTCACGTGTGCGTTTCAGGGCCTGCCATGGCACAGTGTCACACCAGTGCAACTCATATCTGGTGTAACAGTAGTGTACATTTAAAAAAACAACACTTTCTTGACTTTGAAATAATAGCAGTCAGTTTCCTTCACACGTGTGCGTTTCAGTGCCTGCCAGGGTACAGTGTCAAACCAGTGCAACTCATATCTGGTGTAACAGTAGTGTACATTTAAAAAAACAACACTTTTTTGACTGTGAAATAATAGCAGTCAGTTTCCTTCACGTGTGCGTTTCAGGGCCTGCCAGGGCACAGTGTCACACCAGTGCAACTCATATCTGGTGTAACAGTAGTGTACATTTAAAAAAAACATCACTTTTTTGACTGTGAAATAATAGCAGTCAGTTTCCTTCACACGTGTGCGTTTCAGTGCCTGCCAGGGCACAGTGTCACACCAGTGCAACTCATATCTGGTGTAACAATAGTGTACATTTAAAAAAAAAAAAACACTTTTTTGACTGTGAAATAATAGCAGTCAGTTTCCTTCACACGTGTGCGTTTCAGGGCCTGCCAAGGCACAGTGTCACACCAGTGCAACTCATATCTGGTGTAACAGTAGTGTACATTTAAAAAAAACATCACTTTTTTGACTGTGAAATAATAGCAGTCAGTTTCCTTCACACGTGTGCGTTTCAGTGCCTGCCAGGGCACAGTGTCACACCAGTGCAACTCATATCTGGTGTAACAATAGTGTACATTTAAAAAAAACAACACTTTTTTGACTGTGAAATAATAGCAGTCAGTTTCCTTCACACGTGTGCGTTTCAGTGCCTGCCAGGGCACAGTGTCACACCAGTGCAACTCATATCTGGTGTAACAGTAGTGTACATTTAAAAAAAAACAACACTTTTTTGACTGTGAAATAAAAGCAGTCAGTTTCCTTCACACGTGTGCGTTTCAGTGCCTGCCAGGGCACAGTGTCACACCAGTGCAACTCATATCTGGTGTAACAGTAGTGTACATTTAAAAAAAACAAAAACTTTTTTGACTGTGAAATAATAGCAGTCAGTTTCCTTCACACGTGTGCGTTTCAGTGCCTGCCAGGGCACAGTGTCACACCAGTGCAACTCATATCTGGTGTAACAGTAGGTGTGCGTTTCAGTGCCTGCCAGGGCACAGTGTCACAGCAGTGCAACTCATATCTGATGTAACAGTAGTGTACATTTAAAAAAACAACACTTTTTTGACTGTGAAATAATAGCAGTCAGTTTCCTTCACAGGTGTGCGTTTCAGGGCCTGCCAGGGCACAGTGTCACACCAGTGCAACTCATATCTGGTATAACAGTAGTGTACATTAAAAAAAACTAGAAATTTGACAGTGAAATAATAGCAGTCAGTTTCCTTCACGTGTGCGTTTCAGGGCCTGCCAGGGCACAGTGTCACACCAGTGCAACTCATATCTGGTGTAACAGTAGTGTACATTTAAAAAAACAACACTTTTATGACTGTGAAATAATAGCAGTCAGTTTCCTTCACAGGTGTGCGTTTCAGGGCCTGCCAGGGCACAGTGTCACACCAGTGCAACTCATATCTGGTATAACAGTAGTGTACATTAAAAAAAACTAGAAATTTGACAGTGAAATAATAGCAGTCAGTTTCCTTCACGTGTGCGTTTCAGTGCCTGCCAGGGCACAGTGTCACACCAGTGCAACTCATATCTGGTGTAACAGTAGTGTACATTTAAAAAAACAACACTTTTTTGACTGTGAAATAATAGCAGTCAGTTTCCTTCACACGTGTGCGTTTCAGTGCCTGCCAGGGTACAGTGTCAAACCAGTGCAACTCATATCTGGTGTAACAGTAGTGTACATTTAAAAAAACAACACTTTTTTGACTTTGAAATAATAGCAGTCAGTTTCCTTCACATGTGTGCGTTTCAGTGCCTGCCAGGGTACAGTGTCAAACCAGTGCAACTCATATCTGGTGTAACAGTAGTGTACATTTAAAAAAAACAACACTTTTTTGACTGTGAAATAATAGCAGTCAGTTTCCTTCACACTTGTGCGTTTCAGTCCCTGCCAGGGCACAATGTCACACCAGTGCAACTCATATCGGGTGTAACAGTAGTGTACATTTAAAAAAACTAGAAATTTGACAGTGAAATAATAGCAGTCAGTTTCCTTCACGTGTGCGTTTCAGTGCCTGCCAGGGTACAGTGTCAAACCAGTGCAACTCATATCTGGTATAACAGTAGTGTACATTAAAAAAAACTAGAAATTTGACAGTGAAATAATAGCAGTCAGTTTCCTTCACGTGTGCGTTTCAGGGCCTGCCAGGGCACAGTGTCACACCAGTGCAACTCATATCTGGTGTAACAGTAGTGTACATTTAAAAAAACAACACTTTTTTGACTGTGAAATAATAGCAGTCAGTTTCCTTCACACGTGTGCATTTCAGGGCCTGCCAGGGCACAGTGTCACACCAGTGCAACTCATATCTGGTGTAACAGTAGTGTACATTTAAAAAAAACATCACTTTTTTGACTGTGAAATAATAGCAGTCAGTTTCCTTCACACGTGTGCGTTTCAGTGCCTGCCAGGGCACAGTGTCACACCAGTGCAACTCATATCTGGTGTAACAATAGTGTACATTTAAAAAAAAAAACACTTTTTTGACTGTGAAATAAGAGCAGTCAGTTTCCTTCACACGTGTGCGTTTCAGTGCCTGCCAGGGTACAGTGTCACACCAGTGCAACTCATATCTGGTGTAACAGTAGTGTACATTTAAAAAAAAAAAACACTTTTTTGACTGTGAAAAAATAGCAGTCAGTTTCCTTCACACGTGTGCGTTTCAGTGCCTGCCAGGGCACAGTGTCACACCAGTGCAACTCATATCTGGTGTAACAGTAGTGTACATTTAAAAAAAAAAAACACTTTTTTGACTGTGAAATAATAGCAGTCAGTTTCCTTCACACGTGTGCGTTTCAGGGCCTGCCAGGGCACAGTGTCACACCAGTGCAACTCATATCTGGTGTAACAGTAGTGTACATTTAAAAAAAACAAAAACTTTTTTGACTGTGAAATAATAGCAGTCAGTTTCCTTCACACGTATGCGTTTCAGTGCCTGCCAGGGCACAGTGTCACACCAGTGCAACTCATATCTGGTGTAACAGTAGGTGTGCGTTTCAGTGCCTGCCAGGGCACAGTGTCACAGCAGTGCAACTCATATCTGGTGTAACAGTAGTGTACATTTAAAAAAACAACACTTTTTTGACTGTGAAATAATAGCAGTCAGTTTCCATCACAGGTGTGCGTTTCAGGGCCTGCCAGGGCACAGTGTCACACCAGTGCAACTCATATCTGGTATAACAGTAGTGTACATTAAAAAAAACTAGAAATTTGACAGTGAAATAATAGCAGTCAGTTTCCTTCACGTGTGCGTTTCAGGGCCTGCCAGGGCACAGTGTCACACCAGTGCAACTCATATCTGGTGTAACAGTAGTGTACATTTAAAAAAACAACACTTTTTTGACTGTGAAATAATAGCAGTCAGTTTCCTTCACAGGTGTGCGTTTCAGGGACTGCCAGGGCACAGTGTCACACCAGTGCAACTCATATCTGGTATAACAGTAGTGTACATTTAAAAAAAACAACACTCTTTTGACTGTGAAATAATAGCAGTCAGTTTCCTTCACACGTGTGCGTTTCAGTGCCTGCCAGGGCACAGTGTCACACCAGTGAAACTCATATCTGGTGTAACAGTAGTGTACATTTAAAAAAAACAACACTTTTTTGACTGTGAAATAATAGCAGTCAGTTTCCTTTACAGGTGTGCGTTTCAGGGCCTGCCAGGGCACAGTGTCACCCTAGTGCAACTCATATCTGGTGTAACAGTAGTGTACATTTAAAAAAACAACACTTTTTTGACTGTGAAATAATAGCAGTCAGTTTCCTTCACACGTGTGCGTTTCAGGGCCTGCCAGGGCACAGTGTCACCCTAGTGCAACTCATATCTGGTATAACAGTAGTGTACATTTAAAAAAACAACACTTTTTTGACTGTGAAATAATAGCAGTCAGTTTCCTTTACAGGTGTGCGTTTCAGGGCCTGCCAGGGCACAGTGTCACCCTAGTGCAACTCATATCTGGTATAACAGTAGTGTACATTAAAAAAACTAGAAATTTTACAGTGAAATAATAGCAGTCAGTTTCCTTCACGAGTGCGTTTCAGGGCCTGTCAGGGCACAGTGTCGCACCAGTGCAACTCATATCTGGTGTAACAGTAGTGTACATTTAAAAAAACAACACTTTTTTGACTGAAATAATAGCAGTCAGTTTCCTTCACACGTGTGCGTTTCAGGGCCTGCCAGGGCCCAGTGTCACACCAGTGCAACTCATATCTGGTGTAACAGTAGTGTACATTTAAAAAAAACAACACTTTTTTGACTGTGAAATAATAGCAGTCAGTTTCCTTCACACGTGTGCGTTTCAGTGCCTGCCAGGGTACAGTGTCAAACCAGTGCAACTCATATCTGGTGTAACAGTAGTGTACATTTAAAAAAAAAAAAAAAACTTTTTTGACTGTGAAATAATAGCAGTCAGTTTCCTTCACACTTGTGCGTTTCAATGCCTGCCAGGGCACAGTGTCACAGCAGTGCAACTCATATCTGATGTAACAGTAGTGTACATTTAAAAAAACAACACTTTTTTGACTGTGAAATTGACTGTGAAATAATAGCAGTCAGTTTCCTTCACATGTGTGCGCTTCAGTGCCTGCCAGGGCACAGTGTCACACCAGTGCAACTCATATCTGGTATAACAGTAGTGTACATTAAAAAAAACTAGAAATTTGACAGTGAAATAATAGCAGTCAGTTTCCTTCACGTGTGCGTTTCAGGGCCTGCCAGGGCACAGTGTCACACCAGTGCAACTCATATCTGGTGTAACAGTAGTGTACATTTAAAAAAACAACACTTTTTTGACTGTGAAATAATAGCAGTCAGTTTCCTTCACACGTGTGCGTTTCAGTGCCTGCCAGGGTACAGTGTCAAACCAGTGCAACTCATATCTGGTGTAACAGTAGTGTACATTTAAAAAAAACAACACTTTTTTGACTGTGAAATAATAGCAGTCAGTTTCCTTCACACTTGTGCGTTTCAGTGCCTGCCAGGGCACAATGTCACACCAGTGCAACTCATATCTGGTGTAACAGTAGTGTACATTTAAAAAAACAACACTTTTTTGACTGTGAAATAATAGCAGTCAGTTTCCTTCACAGGTGTGCGTTTCAGGGCCTGCCAGGGCACAGTGTCACACCAGTGCAACTCATATCTGGTATAACAGTAGTGTACATTTAAAAAAAACTAGAAATTTGACAGTGAAATAATAGCAGTCAGTTTCCTTCACGTCTGCGTTTCAGGGCCTGCCAGGGCACAGTGTCACACCAGTGCAACTCATATCTGGTGTAACAGTAGTGCAGTGTTTTTCAACCAGTGTGCCGTGGCACACTAGTGTGCCGTGAGAGATCCTCAGGTGTGCCACGGCAGACTGACAACAGTGTGACATATTTTTTAAACTTTGCTTGTTTTTTACTCCCAGTGCAGGGGTAGTTTGTAGGAGGCATGGCGTAACAGCACAATACATACAGTATGTGTGTGTTTGTGTGTATGTATATATATATATGCTGTATTAGGCTACAATGTGTGATTTTTTTAAAATTTTGGGATGGTGGTGTGCCACAGGATTTTTAATGTAAAAAAGTGTGCCACGGCAAAAAAAAGGTTAAAAATCACTGCAGTAGTGTACATTTAAAAAAAACATCGCTTTTTTGACTGTGAAATAATAGCAGTCAGTTTCCTTCACACGTGTGCATTTCAGTGCCTGCCAGGGCACAGTGTCACACCAGTGCAACTCATATCTGGTGTAACAGTAGTGTACATTTAAAAAAAAACAACACTTTTTTGACTGTGAAATAATAGCAGTCAGTTTCCTTCACACGTGTGCGTTTCAGTGCCTGCCAGGGCACAGTGTCACACCAGTGCAACTCATATCTGGTGTAACAGTAGTGTACATTTAAAAAAAACAACACTTTTTTGACTGTGAAATAATAGCAGTCAGTTTCCTTCACAGGTGTGCGTTTCAGTGCCTGCCAGGGCACAGTGTCACACCAGTGCAACTCATATCTGGTGTAACAGTAGTGTACATTTAAAAAAAACAACACTTTTTTGACTGTGAAATAATAGCAGTCAGTTTCCTTCACAGGTGTGCGTTTCAGTGCCTGCCAGGGTACAGCGTCACACCAGTGCAACTCATATCTGGTGTAACAGTAGTGTACATTTAAAAAAAAAAAAACACTTTTTTGACTGTGAAATAATAGCAGTCAGTTTCCTTCACACGTGTGCATTTCAGTGCCTGCCAGGGCACAGTGTCACACCAGTGAAACTCATATCTGGTGTAACAGTAGTGTACATTTAAAAAAAAAAACACTTTTTTGACTGTGAAATAATAGCAGTTAGTTTCCTTCACACTTGTGCGTTTCAGTGCCTGCCAGGGCACAGTGTCACACCAGTGCAACTCATATCTGGTATAACAGTAGTGTACATTTAAAAAAAAAAAAACACTTTTTTGACTGTGAAATAATAGCAGTCAGTTTCCTTCACACGTGTGCGTTTCAGTGCCTGCCAGAGCACAGTGTCACACCAGTGCAACTCATATCTGGTGTAACAGTAGGTGTGCGTTTCAGTGCCTGCCAGGGCACAGTGTCACACCAGTGCAATTCATATCTGGTGTAACAGTAGTGTACATTTTAAAAAAAACAACACTACTTCTATGTTTCTTTAATGGGGGCACACCTCACTCTAACTCCTATATATTTTAAGGGAATACTTGTTTACCATCTGTATATTATTCTTACTCAGGGCCCAAGTTGTACGGGCATATGCGTATATACCACGAATAGTAATTAAAATTTATGCTAGACTGAACAATATTTAGAGGCCCAAAAGTGGCCTATATGCCTTCTATTATGTAGCTTTATCAGAATGGGTCCAAGAGTGGCCTTGTAAATACTCCCCCTACTCTCTACCCCTTGTTTAAGCTCAGATATAGGGATCCAAGTGTGGCCATTAATCTTTAGTTGGGGTATGTCTAATTTGTATGTATAACCTGGGGGGCTAGTTATTCAATATAGGATCATCACATATGTTTTTATAGAATGTTATTGATATGTTGGGCCCTAGAGGGTCCTCGTTGGCATAACTCCCTATATTTACCTTATAGCTACTTTTAACACCCGTGGCCCAAGAGTGGCTGCTAACTTGCATATGAGGTACGTTCCACATACGCTTTGACATATTTTGAGGGGGATTTATGGTATGATATGATATAATGTATAGAATTTGTACTAGTAATTCTCTTGTTTAACTGTTTCATGTTCTGATGTGATTAGTAGGGACACCTAAAGGCCTACCTTTGTTTTTTTCTTGGAACTTTTATATGTAAATCAGGCCGTATGATAACTATTAGTTCATTTATTCTTGGCTGTCCGAGCTAAAATGTATATATATACAAAATGAGGTGCTACGCATGGCTTGTTATATTCTAATGTTTAGGATAAGATACTATTTCCAGTCTTTAAGACATGCCTTCTGTATTGGATATTTAAAAATCTATGTATTTTGATAGGCGTGTTGCCATGAAACCTGTAAGAGTTGATTCTGTATATTGTTGCTACCTCAATAAAAACTATTTAAAAAAAAAAAAAAACAACAACACTTTTTTGACTGTGAAATAATAGCAGTCAGTTTCCTTCACACGTGTGAGTTTCAGTGCCTGCCAGGGCACAGTGTCACACCAGTGCAACTCATATCTGGTATAACAGTAGTGTACATTTAAAAAAAACAACACTCTTTTGACTGTGAAATAATAGCAGTCAGTTTCCTTCACACGTGTGCGTTTCAGTGCCTGCCAGGGCACAGTGTCACACCAGTGAAACTCATATCTGGTGTAACAGTAGTGTACATTTAAAAAAAACAACACTTTTTTGACTGTGAAATAATAGCAGTCAGTTTCCTTTACAGGTGTGCGTTTCAGGGCCTGCCAGGGCACAGTGTCACCCTAGTGCAACTCATATCTGGTGTAACAGTAGTGTACATTTAAAAAAACAACACTTTTTTGACTGTGAAATAATAGCAGTCAGTTTCCTTCACACGTGTGCGTTTCAGGGCCTGCCAGGGCACAGTGTCACCCTAGTGCAACTCATATCTGGTATAACAGTAGTGTACATTTAAAAAAACAACACTTTTTTGACTGTGAAATAATAGCAGTCAGTTTCCTTTACAGGTGTGCGTTTCAGGGCCTGCCAGGGCACAGTGTCACCCTAGTGCAACTCATATCTGGTATAACAGTAGTGTACATTAAAAAAACTAGAAATTTTACAGTGAAATAATAGCAGTCAGTTTCCTTCACGAGTGCGTTTCAGGGCCTGTCAGGGCACAGTGTCACACCAGTGCAACTCATATCTGGTGTAACAGTAGTGTACATTTAAAAAAACAACACTTTTTTGACTGAAATAATAGCAGTCAGTTTCCTTCACACGTGTGCGTTTCAGGGCCTGCCAGGGCCCAGTGTCACACCAGTGCAACTCATATCTGGTGTAACAGTAGTGTACATTTAAAAAAAACAACACTTTTTTGACTGTGAAATAATAGCAGTCAGTTTCCTTCACACGTGTGCGTTTCAGGGCCTGCCAGGGCACAGTGTCACACCAGTACAATTCATATCTGGTGTAACAGTAGTGTACATTTAAAAAAAAATTTTTTTTTGACTGTAATAGATTGAATAGCAGTTAGTTGTCTGCAAGTGTGTGTGTCAGGCCTACAGCGTCTACTCTGCCAACTTCTGCCAGTGCACAGTGCCACTCATATCTGTTGTCACAGTAGCTTGCACGCATAGTACCACTAATCGAAAAAAAAATGACAGGCAGAGGCAGGCCACCCCGCAGGGGCCATCGTGGTAGTGGTGCTGTGATTCCCTTTGGCCCTAGAATAATGCCCAGTGTTCAGAGGCCACGTACCCTGAACTCGAAAAGTTCTGAGGACATAGTTGACTAGCTAACATAGGACACCCAATCTTCTACAGCTTCCGCTCAGAACATTGACGCACCATCCTCCTCCAGCTTAGCTTCAGGCACCTCTCAGGTTACCACTCGCCCGCCTGCTGCCACCACCAACACTAGCACCACAGCCACTTCACTTGATCTGTCAGAGGAGTTATTTACACATCAGTTGGAAGAAATGAGTGATGCACAACCATTCTTGCCAGAGGATGTAGATAACAGGGATATGTCTCAGTCAGGCAGCATTACACACATGGACGTACGGTGTGATGATGATGATGATGTTGTACCCGCTGCTGCTTCCTTTGCTGAGTTGTCAGATACAAGTGAAGCCGTTGATGATGACGATGCGTCAGTGGATGTCACGTGGGTGCCCGCTAGAAGAGAAGAAGAACAGGGGGAAAGTTCAGATGGGGAGACATAGAGGAGGAGGAGACGAGTTGGAAGCAGGGGGAGGTTGTCGCAAGGAGCTAGTGGCACAGTCAGACAGCATGCATCGGCACCCGGGGTCAGCCAGACAGCACGCCAATCAACGCATGCTGTTGCCACCACCAGAATGCCGTCATTGCAGAGCTCAGCTGTGTGGCATTTTTTTTGTGTGTCTGCCTCTGACAACAGCGATGCCATTTGCTACCTGTGCCAAAAGAAGCTGAGTTGTGGGAAGTCCAACACCCACCTAGGTACAACTGCTTTGCGAAGGCACATGATCGCACATCACAAATGCCTATGGGATCAACACATGAGTACAAGCAGCACACAAACTCAAAGCCGCCATCCTCCTCCTGGTCCAGCATCTTCAGCCACGTCAACCACTGCTGTCCTTGCCCCCTCTCAACCATCCGCCACTCCGTCTCTCGCCTTGAGCAGTTCCTGCTCATCTGCCCACAGTCAGGTGTCTGTCAAGGACATGTTTGAGCGTAAGAAGCCAATGTCACAAAGTCACCCCCTTGCCCGGCATCTGACAGCTGGCTTGTCTGAACTCTTAGCCCGCCAGCTTTTACCATACAAGCTGGTGGAGTCTGAGGCGTTCCAAAAATTTGTAGCTATTGGGACACCGCAGTGGAAGGTACCCGGCCGAAATTTCTTTGCACAAAAGGCAATCTCCAACCTGTACTCGATTGTGCAAAAGGAAGTAATGGCATGTCTGGCACACAGTGTTGGGGCAATGGTCCATCTGACCACTGATACCTGGTCTGCAAAGCATGGTCAGGGCAGGTATATCACCTACACTGCGCATTGGGTAAACCTACTGACGACTGCCAAGCATGGAATGCATGGCTCTGCAGAGGAGTTGGTGATACCGCCACGACTTGCAGGCAGGCCTGCTGCCACCTCCTCTACTCCTCCTACTCCATCCTCTTCCATAACTTCCTCGGCTGAGTCCTCTTCTGCTGCTGCGTCTTGCTCCACATCAACGGCACCCCCCCCCCCCCAGCTCCCCAGGTACTATTCCACATCCCGGATATGGCAGTGTCACACCATCTTGGGGTTGACTTGCCTGAAAGCAGAGAGTCACACCGCACCAGCACTCCTGTCCGCCCTGAACGCACAGGTGGATCAGTGGCTGACTCCTCACCAACTGGAGATCGGCAAAGTGGTTTGTGACAACGGAAGAAATTTGTTGGCGGCATTGAATTTGGGCAAGTTGACACATGTGCTGTGCATGGCACATGTGTGTAATCTGATCGTACAATGCTTTGTGCATAAGTACCCAGGCTTGCAGGACGTCCTGAAGCAGGGCAGGAAGGTGTGTGGCCATTTCAGGCGTTCCTACACGGCCATGGTGCACTTTTCAGATATCCAGCGGCGAAACAACATGCCAGTGAGGCGCTTGATTTGCAACAGCCCGACACGTTGGAATTCAACACTCCTAATGTTCGACCGCCTGCTCCAACAAGAAAAAGCCATTAACGACTATTTGTATGACCGGGGTGCTAGGACAGCCTCTGCGGAGCTGGGATTTTTTTTGCCATGTTACTGGACGCTCATGCGCAATGCCTGAAGGCTCATGCGTCCTTTTGAGGAGGTGACAAACCTAGTCAGTCGCACCGAAGGCACCGAAGGCACCATCAGCGACATCATACCATTTGTTTTCTTCCTGGAGCGTGCACTGCGAAGAGTGTTGGATCAGGCCGTAGATGAGCGTGAAGAGGAAGAGTTGTGGTCACCATCACCACCAGAAACAGCCTTATCAGCATCGCTTGCTGGACCTGCAGCAACGCTTGAAGAGGATTGTGAGGAAGAGGAGTCAGAGGAGGAATGTGGCTTTGAGGAGAAGGAGGAACACCAACTACAACAGGCATCCCAGGGTGCTCGTTGTCACCTATCTGGTACCCGTGGTGTTGTACGTGGCTGGGGGGAAGAACATACCTTCAGTGAGATCACTGAGGACGAGGAACGGGGCATGAGTAGCTCAGCATCCAACCTTGTGCAAATGGGGTCTTTCATGCTGACATGCCTGTTGAGGGACCCGCGTATAAAAAGGCTGAAGGAGAACCACCTGTACTGGGTGTCCACGCTACTAGACCCCCGGTATAAGCATAAAGTGCCTGAAATGTTACCGAATTACCGCAAGTCGGAAAGGATGCAGCAGTTCCAAAATAAATTAAAAAGTATGCTTTACACAGCGTATAAGGGTGATGTCACAGCACAACGGGAATCTAACAGGGGAAGAGGTGAAAGTAATCCTCCGACTCCCACAACCACGCCGGCAAGGACAGGATGCATTACAGACATGTTGTTGATGGAGGACATGCAGAGCTTTTTAAGTCCTACGCATCGCCACAGCCCTTCGGGGTCCACCCTCAGAGAATGACTCGACCGACAGGTAGCAGACTACCTCGCCTTAACTGCAGATATCGACACTCTGAGGAGCGATGAACCCCTTGACTACTGAGTGTCCAGGCTTGACCTGTGGCCTGAGCTATCCCAATTTGCGATAGAACTTCTGGCCTGCCCCGCTTCAAGTGTCCTGTCAGAAAGGACCTTCAGTGCAGCAGGAGGTATTGTCACTGAGAAGAGAAGTCGCCTAGGTCAAAAAAGTCTAGATTACCTCACCTTTATTAAGATGAATGAGGGATGGATCCCGAAGGGACTGACAGTGGGCGATACATTCGACTAAAAAAGGCCTGATGAGATGAGCTGCCTTGTGCTAAAAATAGTCCACACGCTGCTGTATTTTATCTCTGAATGCCGGATGACTTGGGTGACTTATCCGCCACCAACTAGGGTTCAAGCCGCAATGTTTTAGGGCACTTTCTGCCTGGGAAACAAATATAAATTTTTCTGGCCGCTGCTACAGCAGCGGCTACAACAATACCTAATTTTTCAGGCATGTGTACATGCCTAATTTTTCTGGCCTCTGGTGCTGCACTGTGGCTTCAAAAACCAAACAAAAAAAAGGCACATAACAGGGATTAAACTGATAGGAATAGTACTACTTAACACACCACTCTTATCTGGTGGCACATTAGATTGCACGCACAGTGCCCCAAATTTGAAGTAGGAGGTCCGACCAAGCATCTTTTTCCATCTCCCGGTTCCTAAAATCGATGCCATATACACGTCCCCTGATAGGGGACGTAACAGGGATTAAACTGATAAGAATAGAACAACTTAACACACCACTCCTATCTGGTGGTACATTAGATTGCACGTGCAGTGCCCCAAATTTGAAGTAGGAGGACCGACCAAGCATCTTTTTCCATCTCCCGGTTCCTAAAATCGATGCCATATACATGTCCCCTGATAGGGGACGTAACAGGGATTAAACTGATAAGAATAGAACTACTTAACACACCACTCCTATCTGGTGGCACATTAGATTGCACGTGCAGTGCCCCAAATTTGAAGTAGGAGGACCGACCAAGCATCTTTTTCCATCTCCGGGTTCCTAAAATCAATGCCATATACAGGTCCCCTGATAGGGGACGTAACAGGGATTAAACTGATAGGAATAGTACTACTTAACACACCTTATAATAACGCAGAGAGAGGCAACGCAGAGAGAGGAGTCTGAAGAAGAGGAGTCAGAGGAGGAAGGTGGCTTTGAGGAGGTGGAAGACCAAACACAGCAGGCGTCCCAGGGGGCTTGTTGTCACCTTTCGGGGACCCTTGGTGTTGTACGTGGCTGGGTGGAGGAAGAGACCTTCAATGACATCAGTGAGGACAAGGAACGTGACATGGCTAGCTTGGTATCCAACCTTGTGCAAATGGGGAGTTTGCGGTTGTGCAAATGGACTGTTTGCAGTGCGTTAAACGGGGAGTTTGGTATGTCACTGTGAAGCGGGCGTACACTACCTGATCAATACAACATCATACCTGATGTTTTAAAGCACGTTATTCCAAACAATTTAGGAATGTTAGGTGATTTATGCCCTTTATGGATTAAAACCAGACTCTGCATCAACTATGTAATTTTCCATGGGAGTTTTGCCATGGATCCCCCTCCGGCATGCCACAGTCCAGGTGTTAGTCCCCTTGAAACAACTTTTCCATCACTATTGTGGCCAGAAAGAGTCCCTGTGGGTTTTAAAATTCACCTGCCTATTGAAGTCTATGGCATTTCGCCCGGTTCGCCCGTTCGCGAACATTTGCGGAAGTTCATGTTCGCCGTTCGCGAACGGAAAATTTTATGTTCGCGACATCACTAGTGACAGATTGTCTGCTCCAAATAAGCCAAGTGAGGGGGGAGTTTGACCTCTGAAAAATACTTTCAGTAAGGAAGAGGTTCATCTATGTGGAACGTTTCTACATTCTGTACATTAAAGGGACATGAATCACACATTTTTTTTCTTTCATGAGTCAGATAGAGCATGCAATTTTAAACATCTTTCCAATTTACTTCTATTATCTAATTTGTTTTTCTTTTTTGGTATCCTTTGTTGAAAAGGATACCTAGATAGGCTCAGGAGCTTCTGATTGGTGACTGCACATATATGCCTCATGTTTTTGGCTTTCTCATTGTTCATCTAGCTCCCAGTAATGCATTGCTGCTTCTTCAACAAAGGATACCAAGACAATGAAGCAAATTAGATAACAGAAGTCAATTTGTTTAAAATGATAAATCATGAAATATTTTTTTTTCTGTCCCTTTTATTTATTGCAACAATACACTTAAAGGGACAGTCTAGTCCAAAACAAACTTTTATTATTCAGATAGGGCATGTAATTTTAAACAATTTTCCAATTTACTTCTATCACCAATTTTACTTTGTTCTCTTTGTATTCTTAGTTGAAAGCTAAAACTAGGAGGTTCATATGCTGATTTCTAAGCCCTTGAAGGCCGCCCCTTAGTTCAGGGCATTTTGACAATTTTTTACCACTAGAGGGTGCTAGTTCATGTGTTTCATATAGATAACACTGTGCTCAAGCACGTGGAGTTCCTATGAGCTAGCACTGATTGGCTAAAATGCAAGTCTGTCAAAAGAACTGAAATAAGGGGGAGTTTGCAGAGGCTTAGATACAAGATAATCACAGAGGTAAAAGGTATATTAATATAACTGTGTTGGTTATGCAAAACTAGGGAATGGATAATAAAGGGATTATCTATCTTTTAAAACAATAAATATTCTGGTGTAGACTGTCCCTTTAAGTCTTCTAATTACAAATGTTCCTTTTAGGAGCTTCCAGTTTTGATATACTAGACCATGTTTCCAAGAAGACCCTGGTTTTTATAGTAAACCTTTATATGTAAGTGGTTTATTAGAAAACACCTTTGCAAAACGTTTTCTTCCTAGTTGTTTGAAAAGAATTTAAAATCTATTGGGGTTGGGTTACAGAGTGATCTTGTGCGGAACAAATAGTTTAGTTAAAATGGAGATCCTGACACATAAATCTTCTAATCAATGTATAACAATGGTACTTGGTCGAAAACAGCTGGTAAAATACAAGGTCTTTGTAATGTAGTGGCATTATAAGAGTCTTACACTTTACTTTCCCTGAAGAAAGTCCTTATTTAGCAATTGTGAGTCAATAGAGACAAGTGCCGAGGCATAAATCATTTATTGACTTGCATTTGCAGGTGAGTTTTCAGAATTTAAAAATGGATAGATAAGCAATACTGATAGGGAGTCTGCTCCTGAGGACAGAAGTGGTGACAGAGACGTGAGAGATGCCTGTAGCTAAGAAGCTGTACAACAGTTAAAGTGTGCAATGAAGCGTTCTTGAGCAAAGCATAAGAAGCAAGCAGGGATGTAACGGGAGATAAGAGTAGATATATATGGAGGAGCCACAGAGAGCAGCGCTTTGAAGGGGAGGAGGAGAATCTTCGAGGTTATACAAAGATAAATCGGAAGCTGGCTCTGAGATTTCAGGAGGTCAGCAAGAGACGCCAGGAAATTATTCTCGCTGCAGCATTTGGAATGGGTTATATTTCTCCTGGGTGAGAAGTCACTTTAAAGACCAGCCTGGCACCCCTAATGATACAGGGATGTAAAATGTGATAGAGGGGGGCAAAGGCTGCAGCACTGATGAAAAGAGCATGTCATCATTACCCAATTAGCACCACTAGTTAATTGTAACAATCTTTCACAAAGATACAACCTGCTGGCAGAGGATGTTCCAGATTTTATAGCACACTGTGCAGCAACATGTATAAAAATCTACATTGTGTAAGCCCTTACTGCGATAGCAGAGCTCAATTTCTAAGCAGAAAATAAAAAGACAATGGAAAATTCTGCTATCGGGAATCACTTGCTTGATTAATCTGCCCTTAACTAATTGCTTTTTTAACTATGATTTAGTTATATTGTGAGTATTAACTTATATTGTGGTTTTAGTTTGTTCTATATCTCAGCAGTGGTTTAATTTCAATGGTGAATACTATTAGTATTAATTTATAATTAGCACTGCGGAATCTGTTGGCGCTCTTCAAATAACCGATAATAATAATAATTTATATAAACTATGCAATGATCCCACTCCATGTATCTACCACCTGTTCTATATTTCACCAGTGTGCCACTCTATGTATCCACTAACTCTTATTTACAGCACCAGTGTGCCACTCTATTTATCTACTACCTCTTCTATACAGCACCAGTGTGTCACTTTATATATCTACTACCTATTCTATACTGCACCAGTGTGCCACTCTATTTATCTACTACCTATTCAATACTGCACCAGTGTGTCACTTTATGTATCTACTACCTATTCTATACTGCACCAGTGTGCCACTCTATTTATCTACTACCTCTTCTATACAGCACCAGTGTGTCACTTTATGTATCTACTACCTATTCTATACTGCACCAGTGTGCCACTCTATTTATCTACTACCTCTTCTATACAGCACCAGTGTGTCACTTTATGTATCTACTACCTATTCTATACTGCACCAGTGTGCCACTCTATTTATCTACTACCTCTTCTATGGCATCTATTTATCAAGCCGTCAACTTACTTGCATTCGACGGCATAAATAACTGGATAAAAGATAGGGTGCAACGAGTAGTAGTAAATGGATCATACTCAGATTGGACAAAGGTAATCAGTGGAGTACCCCAGGGATCAGTGCTGGGCCCTATTCTTTTTAATATTTTTATAAATGACTTGGAGCTAGGATTAAATAGCGACATCTCTATTTTTGCAGATGATACTAAGTTAAGTAAGGTCATTAGGTCAAAGCAGGATGAACTTTTGTTACAAAGGGACCTGCAAAAATTAGAAGTATGGGCAGGTAAATGAAAAATGAGATTTAATATGGTAAAATGCAAGGTTCTACATTTTGGAAGTAAAAATAAGCAGGCAACGTATTATGTAAATGGGACAAGACTTAGCCAAACACAGGAGGAAAGAGATTTGGGGGTAGTAATAGATAACAAGCTAAATATGGGTGCACAATGCAGGGCAGCAGCTTCAAAGGCTAATAAGATACTAGCATTTTTTTAAAAGAGGCATTTGACTCAAGGGAGGAAAGCATAATTCTGTCACTATATAAAGCCCTGGTAAGACCTCACCTTGAGTATGGAGTACAGTTCTGGGGACCGATAGCAAAAAAGATATTGCAGAACTAGAAAAAGTTCAGAGAAGGGCCACAAAGCTAATAAGGGAATTGGATAATTTAACCTATGAGGAGAGGCTAGCCAAACTGGGTCTGTTTTCTTTAGAAAAAAGGCACTTAAGAGGTGACATGATTACTTTATATAAATATATTCAAGGCCCATATACAGAGATGGCAGAAGCGTAGTTTATTCCAAGAAAATTGTTTGTGACCAGAGGTCACAATTTAAGGTTGGAGGAAAGGAGATTTAATCTCCTGCAATGGAAACGTTTTTTCACTGTAAGAGCAATAAAATTGTGGAACTCATTACCAAAGGAGGTAGTGAATGCCAATACCCTAGATACATTTACATTATTTGGATACATTTATGTCTATAAACAAAATTCATGGATATGATTGCTAGTATTAAATGGGTCACCTTTTAGTGGGATTATTTAAGCTTAACTGGAGCTTTTTGTATATATTTTAGATTTGTATAGGTTGAACTTGATGGACTTCGGTCTTTTTTCAACCTCATCTACTATGTTACTATGTTACTATGTATGTTACAAATATACCTGTAAAATAAAACCTAACCTAAGTTACAATTACACCTAACACTACACTATAATCAAATTAATTCCCTAAACTAAATACAATTAAATACAATTAAATACAATTATCTAAAGTACCAAAAAAAAAAAACACTAAATTACATAAAATAATAAACAAATTACAGGGTTTTTAAACTAATTACTCCTAATCTAATCCCCATAACAAAATAAAAAAGCCCCCCAAAATAAAAAAAAAGCCCTACCCTACACTAAATTACAAATAGCCTTTAAAAGGGCCTTTTGCGGGGCATTGCCCCAAAGTAATCAGCTCTTTTACCTGTAAAAAAAAAATTACAAACCCCCCCAACATTAAAACCCACCACCCACACAACCAACCCTACTCTAAAACCCACCCAATCCCCCCTTAAAAAAACCTAACACTAACCCCTTGAAGATCACCCTACCGTGAGAAGTCTTCACCCAACCGGGCTGAAGTCCTCAACGAAGCAAGCAGAAGTGGTCCTCCAGATGGGCAGAAGTGGTCCTTCAGACGGGCAGAAGTCTTCATCCAGATGGCATCTTCTATCTTCATCCATCCGGCGCGGAGCGGCTCCATCAACTGTCTTTGTTCAAGAAGACGTCGTCAGAAGAGGATGCTCTGCGTCGGATGTCTTGAAGATGGAGCCGCTCAACATAGTTTTCCTGGTGATTGACAGTGAAGTGACGTAAACCTCTTGCATTTAGATTGCTATACTAATAATAACTAAACCTAACAGAACCACATATTCAGGTGCTAGTGCGTGAAAACCACTCACCTCACAGGACCAGGTAAAGCATGAAAGCCAGTGAGGTGGTAGAGTGCGAAAGCAGGTAGAGCACACACTAAAGCAGTAATGAAAATGCTCTAATATTTTATAGCATTTTATTATTGCACTATTGCTTGCATATAACTATGTGTTTAACCCAGGCAAAGGGTTTTAACACATATTTAAAGTTAGCTCTAAAGAAGCAATGCACTACTGAAACTTAGTTGAACACATCTAATGAGCCAATGAGAAGAGACAAAAGTGTGTAGTCACCAATCACCAGCTAGTTCCCAATAGTGCATTGCTGCTGATGACGATATATACATATTGAGCCAGATTACAAGTGTCAAGCTAATGATAGCATGGAATGCAATAAGCAGTATCTACGGACCGTGCTAACATAGTCTACAACTTGAAATTACAAGTCCATGGTAAATTAGATTTACCAGTGAACGTTTAGCATGTCCAATGTCGCTCTAGCGCACCAATTACTTTCAATGGATATCTCAACCTCATTAAATAGCACAGACATTACAAGTGCAAAGTTATGGGTTTCGCTCGAGCAAAAGACCAAATAGCTCTAGAAGAATTAACACGACTTAAGATGCAAAGTGTAAGGGTTAAAAAAAAGTTTACAAACACATCTAAAAAAAAAATCTCTTCTTTCCTTCTAAAACAATTTAACTTAATCATACATAGCTCACACTGCACCTTGAACAAATTCCTTGGAGGTAGGGCACCCACTTGATTTACCACAGTGGGTGTCTGAAATCACACTATTTCTTTGCAGTTCTGCTCCGCCAAGAGATTTCTAGATTAAAAAAAAAAAAAATTGAACATAATGTCTTCATTTAATCGTGGAACATCAGTACAGTCGCTAACGAGAATAGTGCTTTAATTAACTTCTGCTTTATACTTTCCAGGGCATTTATATTAAACTTATTCTGTCTCTTTGTTATCCAAAGCTCTGTAGGAAAAAATAGTAAAAGCTAAAGGAAGAGTTACACTGTTGCTAGGTCACAAAACTGTGGGAGGGGAGTCTTAATTTCATCTATTAATAATGCACTGAGGCAAAATGACTATAAAATGCTTCTAAAAAGTTAGATTCTTTTTAAAGAATATTGAAAATTGTTAATAATTGTAACATTATTTGAGCATACTTTATTTTTCTTGAGATCTATAGCTTTTTAAAATCTTTTTATTTATTTATTTTTTTGCTTTGTTTTGTTTTCCTGTGTCTGGGTATATAGCCTGGGATCTCAGTGTGTGGTAATGTATGAAAATGTATCGTATGGATATGGAGGAAAAAATTAAAAAAAAAAAAAAATTTCCATTTAATTCTGTTGTCATTTTTACCTTTTTCCCTTTGTATCCTTTGTTGAATGTTAGCATCTTTTCATTAGAGCATAGTAAGGGAGGCTCATGACTGTCAATGTGTCTTGAACACTGTTTGTATAACATTGTTATATTGTTGCAAAAACTCCTGCTGCCATATAGTGCTCGAGTCATGTGCACACTCCTGAGTCAACCTCAGCATACCACCCTACATTTTCAGAGGTTTTTCGGGATGTGGGAGGTTAAAAAGCTGCTACTAAGTGGTCTACTGATATTTTGTGCGTGGGGTCGTGTCAGTAGGACGGGTCACTAATGAGCAGTGGGTTGGGGCTGTCTCAGGAGGGTGTGGTCACTAGAGAGCAGTGGGTTGGGGCTGTCTCAAGAGGGCAAGGTCACTAGAAAAAAGGGGGTTGGGGCTGTTTTGGGAGGGTGTGGTCAATATAGAGCAGTGGGTTGGGGATGTGTTCAGTAGCATGTGGCCACTATAGAGCAGTTGATTGGGGCTGTCTCAGGAGAGTGTGGTCACTATTAAGAAGTGGTTTTGGGCTGTCTCAGGAGAGTGTGGTCACTAGAGAGCAGTGGGTTGTGGCTGTCTTCAGGAGTGTGTGGTCACTATAGAATAGTGGGATGGGGCTTTATTCAGGAGGGTGTGGTCACTAAAGTGCAGTTGATTGGGGCTGTCTCGGGAGAGTGTGGTCACTAGAGAGCAGTGGATTGGAGCTGTCTCAGGAGGGTGTGGTCACTAAAGAGCAGTTAATTGGGGCTGTCTCAGGAGAGTGTGGTAACTAGAGAGCAATGGATTGGAGCTGTTTCAGTAGGGTGTCGTCACTAGAGAGCAGTCGGCATGTTATTGTCAGCTGTGTTGGTGTCTGGATGGGTGATGGGCACATTTCAGATAATCCTTTAAAACAGGGACCATGAACGGCTGCAGGTGGGTAGCAAGCCAGAACATCCAGAAACAATGCAGAATGCAGGATGTTTGGAAGGGGCACCTTACTATGCTCCCATGTAAAGGAACTAGGTTTTTACAAAGGATAAAGAGAGAAACAAGTCACTGATAATAAGGAAAACTGGAAAACTTGATTTGTTAATTTTTGATTGTTTTTAAAAGTTATTGCTCTGTCTGAATCATGAAACTTTATTGTAATTCCCATGGCCCTTTCATGCCTGACTCTGTAGCAAGGTTTTCTAACATACGTTTTCCACTGTTTGTCTCTCTCACTTGCTTTGGATGTGGTCCCCACTTCCCCATCCAGCACAAATACTCTCCATATTTTGAACACAGGTATTGTTTGAACTTGACATCTAACTCATTCTTGTCCTCTCTAGAAGGATCCAATACAAGTGTGAATCTGTGTGTGTTTAGGTTAATGTGTCTTATCTAGCTCATGTAATGCTTGTGTATATAGAAGGATGTATAATTTTGTTCAGAATATTTCTAAAATGTTTGTACAAGTGGGAAAAAAAATCCATTATGATGGTCCCTATTATGAAAACGTTGGACACTATTGTTTTAAAATATGTGAAATTCATAGCTTGAGTCAAATTAACCACATGAACAAGCTGTCACTGGTTAGCTTTGACTTACACATTCCACCCTGTATTGTACTAAAACCTAAGTATAAACTGTATATAAAAAAGTGACAGCATTATGGAGATACCTTGGCAAATTGGTATTTAAGAGGGAGCACGCTGTGTGCACCAATTTGCATGCTCAGCCTGTTATTCCGTTTTTGTACTTTGTATTGCTTTTGAACCAGGAGGAGGGCTAGTTTTACCTGTTACATTAGGAAAATGCATTTCTAATTTTATGTTTGCTCTCAGTATTATGTACACATGTGTATGGGTTCCTGACTGTGTGTGTGATGTAGAAAGGTACACTTATTTATAAGCAGATTTACCAGGAATCTTTTTACATTGGCTAGTTGCTTCATCTGCCTTTATTTATTGCTTTAGCAGAAAGGGGAGCAAGCACAGGGTGTTTCTATATATATGTAGAACAAAATACATGTTCAGTTTTTTTCTGATACTACTATCAAAGGTATCACAACCTGCCAACACATCATATCCTCATGTCTCAAAATATTTAATGTTCATTTTCCTGTCACAAGTGACTGGCTTCCCCCTCTCTCTACCTCCCTCGCTTTCTCTCCTGCTGTTTCCCTGTATATCTCTCCCGTATTTCCTTCCGCTGTCTACAGATCTTTTCTCTCCCTGTTCTTGTTGTCCTTTCCACGCAACAATTTTCCTACAGATCTCTCTCCTCTCTCCTTCTATAATACCATTTGTTTTCTGCTTGTACCTCTGATTTTGTTCTCCTAGGGCTTTTTCTTTCCTATAATCTCTGTCCTTTTGCAGATTTCAGATGTGGGGGGGGGGGGGGGGCTCCTGGTCAATAACGGTGCAATAATATGAGTTTACGATCAATGGAAATTTTTAAATTGAAACCACTGACCACATTATTTCATAATAATAAAAAAAAAATTACTCATATAATGAGAGTTAAAGGGACATTAAACCCACATTTTTTCTTTCATGAATACAATTTCTAACAATTTTCCAATTGACTTTTATTATCTTATTTGCTTTATTCTATTGGTATCCTTTGTTGAAGAAAGAGCAAAGCACATGAGGTATATATGTGCAGCCACCAATCAGAATCTCCTGAGCCTACCTAGGTATGCTTTTAAACAAAGGATACCAGTATAATGAAATAAATGAGAAAATAGAAGTATATTGAAAAGGTTTAAAATGGAATGCTCTTTCTGAATCATTAAAGAAAAAATTGGGTTTCATGTCCTTTTAATGAAATCACCATTTTAAATGCAGATGTTTAGATATCAATTTCTATTTTTATTAAGATTATGCACATTATATCATATAATATTCAGTGCATGATTGCATTACAGATATAAATACCTAGCTACAATTTGTGTAACATATGTGGCTATTAAAGTTTGCATGTTGGAACCCATATTTTTGTAAAATAGTTTACGTGCATTTATAACACAAATTGTCTTGTCCCAAGTCAAAATAAGGATAACATATTTTGTTATCAATTAACAATACGCAAATAGAATTTTAAATGACTTATTTGCATATTCTATCTCACGTCAAGTAGCCTGGTATTTTTATATAGCAGGAATTTTTTATAATCTCTGTAACCCAATACCTCTTGTGTTAAATAAAAAACAAGTAATTAACACCTTTTAAAATCAAAATATCCCCTATGGATTCATCTATTAAAATTTGGAAGTAACTGGTGAATGTAATCAGAAGTTAAAATGATTCTATTTAACCTGCTAAGCATTATTTTTTATTGCACAGAAATCTATTAGGGACTTTGGGGTAGATTTATTATTACTCGAGCAGACATAATTCGGAGAGGGGCGATTTCAATCCTCCACCTAAAAGGTGGCGAACAAGTTAAGGAGCAGCGTTCTTACGACCGCTGCTTCTTAAAGGGACAGTAAAGGTTCCGAATAATGTATGCAGAATAATAATGTGTGCAGAATTATATAACATTATTTAAGCGGTAACTTCAAAAATGTAAAAGTATTTTCAGATTTTTCAGAGAACCTTGGACTCCGCTCCAGGATCTACTGAGCGGGTCTTGAATATCCAAAGCGCTTTGCGGGCTATTGGAATAAATGTAACTCTCTCCCGCTCTGGTCTAGTAACCCTTTAACTTTGGTTTCAGTGAAGCTGAAATGATGGGGGCTCCGAAGCAGCATCCGCTGATTCCTAAATATACCCCATAGTGTCTATAAAGTAATGGCAGCTGCTATGTTGTAACCTAGGTATAAGGGATACTGAACCCACATTTTTTTCCTTTCATGATTCAGATAGAGTATGACATTTTAAGCATCTTTCTAATTTACTCCTATTATCAATTTTTCTTTGTTCTCTTGCTATCTTTATTTTAAAAGCAGGAATGTAAATCTTAGCAGCCAGCCCATTTTAGGTTCAGCACCCTGGATAGTGCTTGCTTATTGGAGGCTTACATTTACTCACAAATAAGCAAGCATAACCCAGGTTCTCAACCAAAAATGCATCACATTCCTGCTTTTTAAATAAAGATAGCAAGAGCACCAAGAAAAATTGATAATAGGAGTAAATTGGAATGTTGCTTAAAATTGCATGCTCTATCTGAATCATGAAATAAATAATTTAGCTTTAGTGTCCCTTTAAGTCAATCAGCAACAGCTATACATGAGTCATTAGAGTGTGCAACCAATTATTTATGGAATATAGCAGTGTTAAGTCTAACTGGAAATCCCACAATTTTCAGAGCTACATTGCAGAAAAAGAGGTAAAAGTAAATAATGAACGTATACTGCAAACTGTTTTAGCAACACACTTTTAAAGGGATACTATACCCAAACATTTTCTTTCATGATTAAGGTAGAGAATACAACTTTAAACAATATTCCAATTTACTTCTATTACCTAATTTGCTTCATTCTTTAGATATACTTTAATGAAGAAATAGCAATGCAAAAGGTGGACCAATCACAGGAGGCATCTATGTGCAGCTACCAATCAGCAGCTACTAAGCATATCTATATATGCTTTTCAGCAAAGAATATCAAGAGAATGAAGCAAAATAGATAATAGAAGTAAATTAGAAAGTTGTTTATAATTGTATGCTCTTTCTAAATCATGAAAGAAAAAATTTGGGTTTCATGTCCCTTTAAGCCTGTTATATTACAATTTCATTGTGTTGAATGGCCCTTCGAAAAAAACTGTATATATTCATCTTTAAAAAAAAAAATATACAGCTGCATTTGAAGCTTTTCTTCCCACAATGTATCAGTGTTTATCTGTTTTTCCCCTCTGTCTGTTATTTCTTGTTTCGTAGAACTAGGAAGCCAAAATCCATTGTCCACTAACACTATTTTTGTCTTGTTTCAGAACCCTCTGATTCTTTTCTTTCTAATCCAAAAGGAGGCTGCACCATTATCCTGACACATCTGAATGATTTTTTTCTTTCTGTTTCATGCTTTGCCCTCATTCTCTCTAATTCATGCTACCACTTTGCCCAGCAAGAAGAGAGTCCAGTCTGTTCCCTGTACCACTTCACGCCTGATTCTCCTGCTGTTTTCTATGTAGTTGTTGCTTTCATTCTGGAGGGGGGATGGATAAGGAGTGGGCTCTAAGCTGTTTTTCTTTCCAAATGGTGCCCACACGGTGGGGATGTTTAGTTATTATTTCTCAATGTTCTGTAGGCAGATGGGACGTCTGCAGAACATACAAGTGGCAGAGCTGTTAATTCTGGGCAAACAAGAGCAGGGGCCGTGTTTTAGCACAAAAGTGTTACTCGGGGGAGAACATACTGTGTGCATGTAAATTAATGGCTTAATCTGAGCTCTGTACAAACTGAATAATGTCCAAAACCAAAGACACCCATATTCTAATAAACCTGTGCTTCCCAGCTCCAGATCCCACCATCAATCACAATGTGCCAGGATATAAAGATGACAGTTCTAGTTTCAAAGCTTAGAGCACAACAATAAAATAAAATGCTCCTTAAAAGGTTAAGCAAAATATTATAACATAAAATAAATAGGCACTTATTAGAGACAGAGCTGAGTCTAAAACATTTAAGAATATATATTTTGGAGAGGACATACTACTAAACAGTATACTTAATAGTACTTGTAATCAAACATAAGGAAAATAGTTCTAGGGAGAGTAGCCTCTGACACAACGTGCTCCACAGGGCAAATTATAACATGCTGTGGCTACGATGTTCATGCAGCTCCCATATACTCAATGCTCTCAATACAAATCCTGAGCACTGGTTACAGAGGAGTAGAGTCCCGTCAGTTTTCCTTCCCAAACAGGTCACAATTGCTACTAGCCCATCGCTTTATCTAGGTAAATCCCAAGAGGTATGAAACAGAAAAACTGTACAATGTTCAGGGCAAAACAAGCACGTACCTCCTATCCGTGAGACACCCACCAGGAGTCGTCCTGTGTGCACCAATTTCCACCGTGTGGCTAGTATCTCCGTCCGTGACGAGGTACTGTGTAGCTCCCAAGCAACCTCCATTATCGGTGCGGTATGTAGCTCCTCCTCTCCAGGCTTCCCTAGCAACGAGCAAACTTTGCGGTCAGGATCTCGTACACACCCAACCCCTGTGCTCACTCAAAAACTGGCCACAAAAAGCAATAGGAGAAGAGAATATGAGGAGCACAGGTGTGAATGTATTGCAAATAAAAATGTATTGAACAAAGAAGTCGCGCATTGGCACAAATGAGTGAAGTAACACACAAAGCGGTAAGTCAATGACAAACCAAAAACAGACAATGTGAGGGGGGGGGGGGGGAAGTAATTAACCTCCCCGGGGTTAGAACTGTACAGAAAAAAAAAAATCTACTGTTAGAAGCAGACTGCAGACAGACAGGTATACGCGTTTCAGCAGATTGCCTTACTCATTACCTGATTAAAACATTTGTGCGTGCTCCATAAAAAGCAAGCAGTCAGCTTCCCATAGGCTTAAAGGGACCCACCCCTCTACAAAAACACCAATGGGAACAGAATACAAAACAAACAGAGATTTCAATAGTTATGCTGTTTTGAATATTAACTCCTAATGCACTAATGGTGTAACATAAACATCAATAAATGTACAATGATGATAATGAAAATATAGATTCATCAACAATCCCGATGTATATAGTAGTGTTGCTATCACAAGTTATAACAGTCATGCTCTAGCGTGAATTTCATGGAGAGTGCTCTGATCACCGGTTCCACTGAAGCTCAAATAGGACTTCTGCTTCCACACACTCTGAAACATAACATGATACAACATACAGTGAGAGTGATTATCATGAGAGCAGAGTAAACCAAAGTTTGCACACAACATATAAATTGATTAATAGAAATTTGTACTGCTTGTGTCCTATTGTATAAGAATTAACCGATTGATTAACTGTCAGACTATTCACAGGGCAAGCTGACCCCCACTAAATAAAGTGAAGTATCATTTCGTAAGGTACCCTGACTATATACATAGAGAGGGTTACTGCCTATATTAGAGCTCCAAAAATGACACAACAGGACAGTACGGTACAGTTGGCTGCATATTAAGAGCTTCCAAATGGTGCCGACAAGTAAGTACTGCAGGTAGGCTTAAATAGAGGACTAAATTATTATATCTACGTAAATGTGATGAAGTCACTTGTCCTAGCTGCTAAAAATATCCACTGTTAGCACTGTGAGTGTAGTAAGTAATAAGAGGTTGTCCAACTCAGGGACACCATTCACTAAGCACTCTATTCATAGCTGTCATTACTATGGGGGAGAATGAGGGAAGGAGAGGAGAGGAGCCCAGGCCAGAGGTAGATGGAGGCTCACCCATAGGGCTCAAAAGAGAGCCCCTACAGAATGAGAAGATACAGAGGCTCACCAAAAGTTGATTAAGTCATACTCAGAATTGAGATGCTCTGCGACCCTTGTCCTCAATTTAAAAATCCAAAAGACCTCCCTCTCCACCAGCCTACGGCTCCTGTCCAGTCCTCCTCTAAGTGGGGGAACTCTTTCTATGATGGTCCAAGAGAAGGATGCTATATCCTTAGAGTGTATGCCTGAAAAGTGTTGTACAAGTGGTGTGGTTAGCACTCCAGCCCTAATGTCAGCAAGATGTTCCTTGTTGTGGACCCTAGCCTCCCTGCTGGTAAGACCCACATATTGAATGGAGCAAATCTTGCAATTGATGACATATACCACATAAGTGGATCTGCAGTTGAGACACGAATCTATCTCAAACACCTGACCTGTTATTAATGAACTGAATTGACTTCCTGTGGCCACCCTTTCGCAAGCCACACATGTACGATGGTGGCAGCGAAAGGTACCCTTACAACTCAACCACGAGGAGATCTGTTGACCTGACCTTCTCAACCTGGTTAGTGCTATCATGTTGCCTATGGTTTTGTTCTTCTTATAGGAGAATCTTAGACCTTTCTCTACCACTTCCTGCAGTTTGTCATCAGCAGACAACATACCGAAGGGGTGGGGTGGGTCCCTTTAAGCCTATGGGAAGCTGACTGCTTGCTTTTTAAGGAGCACGCACAAATTTTGGTAATGAGTAAGGCAATCTGCTGAAACGCGTATACCTGTCTGTCTGCAGTCTGCTTCTAACAGTAGATTTTTTTTTCTGTAGAGTTCTAACCCCGGGGAGGTTAATTACTTTTTCCCCCCTCACATTGTCTGTTTTTGGTTTGTCATTGACTTACCGCTTTGTGTGTTACTTCACTCATTTGCGCCAATGCGCGACTTGTTTGTTCAATACATTTTTATTTGCAATACATTCACACCTCTGCTCCTCGTATTCTCTTCTACTAATACTTAATAGTAACTTAACAAAAATGATGAGCCTCCTATAATATGTGCCACGCAGGTATACATCACCTTGAAAACCATAATAACAAATAACTATACAAAACGTTTGTGGTGCTGAACATAAATTGAATTAAATAATTATAATCCTTAGAGAAGTTTTATCATCCACAGCACTAAAATCATGCTATTTAATGTATTTATAGTTGTACAAATAAGTTCATGTAATATATAGAAGTCAGTTATTAGGGGACATATACTAAACACTCATGTAGACAGCAGACATATTTAATGTTAATGTCTTTTATCCACTCTGACATTTATACTGGTTATCTCTAGAAGCCAGAGATGCATAAACAAACCATTTTTTGGACTTTGAGTCCCTTGTCCTGTGGTCTTCGAGCCAGGGAGATAAAAGCAGGACAAAGTGCTTCAGTTGGCAAGGTGGCTCCCTTCTAAGCCAGCCAATGCAAAGACTGGAGAATCATCCAAGCAGTGTTTACACATGGAAATTCTTATCTCCTCAACCATAACAGAAGTTGCCCAAGATGGTTTAATTAGCAGAGCTCCCAAGTGTTCCACTTGTCCTTCAAAAGTGTTCTTAACCTTATAAATATCTCAGTTTCACAAAATGAAACCAGGGACCAACAAGCCATGCCCTTATCTTGCTCATAGCCCACAATCTTTGGGCATTCAAACCTATGACACACCTCTACTCCAACCAATGTAAATCAATCCTAAATTGCTGCAACTCTCCATTAGGACCACTGTCCAAATGCTGCATTGATTCTCCCTAGTAACCCCAGTCACACTTACACCAGTTGTGGGTCATTCTAGAATCACTAACTTTCTTTAACTCTGGACGTATGCTACACTTATGACTTATTCTTCAAAACAATAAAAGCCATGAGACCAATCAATGTCCTCCTCTTTCAACTGAGTGTTTACTGAGTCAATGTAAAAAAAAAGTCAATATAAAAATACACATAATAAAAAGTTTAGAGAAACAAAGCAATATCTCTTCCTTTACAAAAATTAAATCAATACATCTAAGAGATGCCTAATGTAAAAGATAACAGGCTCTTCTTTCAAGTGAAAGGTAGCTGTTGTCTCTCAAGATGCCATATGGTTGATGAAAAATGTAAAATATTTAATCCACTAGGAACAGCTGGGAGAAATAAATCAAACGGTGAAGATATTACATTGTAATCACATTTTCATTATAGGTCACATAACCCTCTAGGTATCATATGGTTAATGTAAAAATACCAGTTATATATGTTGTAATTGTCTAAGCTGCTAGTATTTCATTTTGTATGAACCTCCTTCAAAAATAATTTTGCTGGTACCCATTGTTAGTGTCTTTGTTTTATATCCTATTTTTTTTTTTTTTCAATAATCGTGCAGCAGTGGTTTAAAATTAGCTACAGGTATTTTATCCAACTACCCTATTTTACCTTAGATATCCAAAAATGATTATATAATTCTAGAAAAGCATTCTATGATTGATTGTGACACCAACGGGGAAGAGAAACATCATATGTATCTGTGTAGAATAATACAGAATCCCTCATGACAACAGTATAATGTATCTTTAGCAACCACACAGAGTGCTTACTAAACCTGGGAACTTGTGAGACATAACTAGGGATGGGCGAATGTTTCGCAACAATCAAACCTATTAAACTAATTTTAACACATGCGTTCGTTCGTTTCAAATTTCAAATGTTTGTACAGCATTCTAACATTCATTTGATGTAATAGAATTTCTAATGCTTTCTTTAAATGTAATATTCAATTTGTATTTTTCAAATAATTCAATTCGAATTATGCAATATTTGAATTAGAAAAATTTGAGTTTATATTTTTGTTAAAGTATTTCTAATGCTTTCTTTAAACATAATATTCAAATTATGCAATGTTCACAATAGAAACATTAACATGTATATATTGGTATCTATTATGTGCCAATTTACTAAATTCCCTACCACATGAACTATTGAACTTCTAAATAGTATTTGTTAAATCGAAAGTGACATTCGAAAACTGTAAATAACATTCAATTATAGAATTTTTAAGAATATTCGTTCTTATCATCATTCAATAATGTAAATCAAATTTCTACAATAACATTTGTTATAACATTCAAATTTGAATATAAACACATTTGCCCATCCCTAGACGTAACCATTTCATTGCCGAATATGACCAAAAACAAATGGCTTAGAACTGCACAATCAGTTATTCTACTGCTGATATTTATTGTTTTTATAGTCGAAAACTAAAGCAAGCATTTTGATATATGAAGCACTGCAGTAAGGGGGATGTTTTAGCGCTTCCTCTAATAGGAAGACCTACAGTATATCCAAAAGGATAAATGAGAAACAAATCAAGCAAAAATGACATAAGAAAAATAAGGAAAAAAGATTAGAAAAAGGGTGGCATGTGGGCTTGAAGAATTTACTTTTTATCTCAAAAAAATTGCTGCTTTGTCTTCTCAGCTCAAATATGTTTATTTCTCAGATAATTAAGTTGCAATTACTAACAAAACAACAGCAGAGAAGCAATTAGGCAGAAAGAAATTGGAGGTTGGTGTTGACCTCTGTTTGTTCTTCAAATGTACGTTTTGTTTGGCTAAATGTCTTCACACAGCCTTGTTCATAAAGGAAGATTAATGAAGATATAATTCTTTGTATTAATGTCATGGGACATGTGCGGAGCAGACACCCCAGCAATAACTTTTTATATTGCTGTGTGTGACAATAATCATTAGGTGACAGCAGCAGACTTTGTTTGAAAACACAGAGGAATTTGTAGGAAGTTTGTAATATCTTTTGTAGTGATACGTCCTCAAACCTTTAAAATATTTTATTTTATTAAAAGGACTGTACATTCCAATGATTGTTTTTTTTATTTAACGCTTTGCCCCAAATAACTGAATTAAAAATACAATCCTTACATTACCTATTTGCACCCACTGTAATGCTGGAAATTGTATGAGTGTATGTGGGACTGCAGTGTGCACCCTATGGGTCTGGAGAAACAGCATCTGATTGGCTGTATCAATCACCTTTTTCAATGTATTTATGTTGTGTTCGGTGAACATTTTTTTTTTTTACCCCTTACACTTTACGCTAGGTTGTCAGTAGTGCACTGCTAACCCGACGAGCGCAAACTCTGTTTGAGATTGAATGCACTCATTTACTTTCAACTTGTAAAATTCATGCAAGTTAACACGGTCGTGTAATTGCGTATCGCAACCCGCCCTAACTTTAACACACCACTTGTAATCTAGTCCTAAATGTCCAGTTATGTGTAATAAAACAACTTTGCAGTATACTTTCATTCTTTTTTACCTACTTTTCATGAATTTTTGCTCAGAAAATTGTGGATCTTTTTCTCAGAAGCACTATAGAAGTATCAAGGCCAACCCTGATACATATATTTGCCTAATTGGCTTCAGCAGACAACTGCAAAAAAATGACTTTTATACTAACATAATGACGTGGCTAACCTTGTCATCTGCAGATTCAAGCCTGGATTGGCTGCTCTAAAGAAGTCAAGTGGGGTGGAATTTAGATATTAAAAAAATTGCAGCAAACAAGATAATTTGTTTTAAACAGTGTTTAGACCCAGATGTTATTCTATAGCAGAAATGTTAAAAAATAGTGTAGTAATAATAGATTTCTATCACCTAGATTACGAGTTTTGCGTTGCGGCTCGTCACGCTGAAAATATGGCATTTTCAGCGTTAAAACAGCACCGCAGCCATTACAAGTCTTGTCGGTATAGGTGTACCGCACACCTTTTAGCCTGTAACGCAACGCCATTACCGCACACGTAAAAATGCGGCAAGAAGTCATCATCCAGACGGCCTCTTCTATCATCATTCAGCCGGCGAAGTCCTCATCCATGCGGCAAAAAGTCTTCATCCAGGCGGCCTCTTCGATGTTCATCCAGCCAGCGCGGAGCGGGTCCATCCTGAAGACATCCGGCACAGAGCATCCTCTTCATACGGTCGTCGCCGTATATTGATTCTGCAATGCAAGTGACGCAATCCAAGATGGCATCCCTTGCATTCCTATTGGCTGAAAATTTTTAATCAGCCAATAGGAATTACCGCTGCTAAAATCCTATTGGCTGTTCAAATCCGCCAAAAGGATTGAAGTAGCTCTCATTCTATTGGCTAATTCGAATTAGTATGAAGAATCAGTATACGGTGGCGACCATATGAAGAGGATGCTCCACACCGGATGTCTTCAGGATAGACCCGCTCCGAGCGGGCTGGATGAAGATCAAAGAGGCCGCCTGGATGAAGACTTCTTGCCGCATGGATGAGGACTTCACTGGCTGGATGAAGATAGAAGAGGCCACCTAGATGTAGACTTCTTGCTGCATGGATGATGACTTCACCGACTGGATGGATTCTTCAAGCGGGACTTTAACAACTCTAAGTGGATTGTCAGGGGTCAGTGTTAGGTTTTTTAAGGGTTTTTTGGGTGGGGTTTTTTTTAGATTAGAGTTTGGGCAATGTAAAAAAGCTAAATGCCCTTTTAAGGGCAATGCCCATATAAATGCCCTTTCAGGGCAATGGTTATCTTAGGTTATTTTAGATAGTTTTTTTATTTGGGGGGGTTGGTTGGGTGGTGGGTTTTACTGTTGGGGGGGTCTTTGTGTTTTTTTACATGTAAAAGAGCGGCTATCTTTGGGGCAATGCCCCACAAAAGGCCCTTTTAAGGGCCATTGGTGGTTTATTGTAGGCTAGGGGTATTTTTTTATTTTGGGTGGGCTTTTTTATTTTGATAGGGCTGTTAGATTAGGTGTAATTCTTTTTTATTTTGGATGATTTTGTTTTTTATTTTGTGTAATGTAAATTTTTAGGGGGTGTTTTATTTTTTGTAGCAAAAGAGCTTTTTAACTTAGGGCAATGCCCTACAAAAGGCCCTTTTAAGGGCCCTTGGTAGTTTGGGGGTGGGGGTTTGTATAGTGTTAGGGGGGTGTATTTTTTTGTAGCAAAATAGCTGTTTATCTGAGGAGAATGCCCTACAAAAGGCCCTTTTAAGGGCCCTTGGTAGTTTGGGGGGTGGGGGTTTGTATAGTGTTACGGAGTGTTTGAATTTCTTTTGGAGCAAAAGAGCTGTTTAACTCAGGGAAATGCTCTACAAAAGGCCCTTTTAAGGGCCCTTGGTAGTTTATTCTAGATTAGGCTTTTTTTATTTTGGGGTGTTTTTTTTAAACGGTATTAGAATAGGAATAATCTTTATTTTTTGGATAATTTAGTTTGTTTGTTTTTTTGTAATGTTAGGTTTTTTATTTTTTGTAATGGTAGGTTTTAGTGTAAGGCAGGTTAGGATTTATTTCACAGGTAAGTTTGTATTTATTTTAGCTAGGTAGTTAGTAAACAGTTAATAACTATTTACTAACTAGTCTACCTAGTTAAAATAAATACAAACTTACCTGTGAAATAAAAATAAAACCTAAGCTCGCTACAATATAACTATTAGTTATATTGTAGCTAGCTTAGGTTTTATTTCACAGGTATTTAGTTTTAAATAGGTATTATTTAGTTAATAATTGTATATTTAATTTAGATCTATTTTAATTATTTTAACGTTAGGGGGTTTTAGGGTTAGGTTTAGGGGTTAATAGTTTAATTTAGGTTGCTGCGATGTGGGGGGCTGGCGGTTTAGGGTTTATTTGTTTATTTAGTTAATAATTGTTAGTTTAATTTAGATCTATTTTAATTATGTTAAAGTTAGGGGGTGTTAGGGTTAGGGTTACGTTAGGGTTAGGGTTAATAGTTTAATTTAGGTTGTTGCGATGTAGAGGGCTGGCGTTTTAGGGGTTAATAGGTTTATTTAGTGGTAGTGATGTTGGAGGCCAGAGGTTTAGGGGTTAATAGCTTTATTTAGGTTGCGGCGATATCGGGAGTGGCGGAATAGGTGTTAATAACTTTAATATAGTTGAGGCGATGTTGGGGTGCAGCGGAATAGGGGTTAATAACTTTAGTATAGTGGCGGCGATATCGGGAACAGATGATTAGGGGTTAATAATTTTATTTAGGTGGCGGCGATATCAGGAGCGGCAGATATGGGGTTAATAACTGTAGGCAGGCGTCGTGATGTCAGGGGCAGCAGATTAGGGGTGTTTAGACGTGGGGTTTATGTTAGGGTGTGAGGTTTAAACTGTAGTTTCTTTTTCCCAATAGACATCAATGGGGCTGCGTTACGGAGCTTTTGTTTCTGCGATCGCAGGTGTTAGACTTTTTTTGCCAGCTCTCCCCATTGATGCCTATGGGGAAAGCGTGCATGAACACATAAAAACACTGCTGATTTTGTGTGCGGTATGGAGCTCAACGCAGCCATATCACCCGCACAAGCCGGGTTTTTTTAAACTTGTAATGGCAGCGCTATAGGGAATTAAATAACGCCACTAAAGCGCTCAAAACTCATAATCTAGGTGTAAGTTAATAAATAATTAGAAACAATTACATGCTGAGAACTGTGCACTGGGTTACAAATCTCTGCATGTGCACATATGCCTGCACCTTAGAGGAGATATAGCTTATATGTCTAGAAGTATGGTATATGTGTATAGTCTGCTAGAAAAGTCTTTCAGGTAGACTTGTGCATTCAGTTTAATCACAAATGGAAATTTGCGATGAAACACAGATATTCCTTTTATTTTCACTAAACGAATATCTGAACGAATGCACTAACTAACTTTAAAGAACACAAGAAATACTGACAAAATTCTTCTATATTTATTTGTTTCCCCAAAATTACCTTAGAGGTTAAAATACTTAACTCTATCACACTGAAGAGCCGTGCTAACGCCGACATTTCTGCACAGGTCAGGCTAATAGGTGGCATAGCGCGGCGGATCACAGGGCCTGCGTTAAAGGAGAAGGTCCTCTAGTGCAGGTCCTGGGATCCATAACACTGTCTCCTATTAGTGTGCCTCAAGGCTCTGTGAACAAGTGTCCGTATTAGCCCTGCTCTCCAGCGTGCTAGAGGTAAGTATAATGCTAAAGGTTAACTTTTTCCCTTGTAGCAAAGGAACATTTACATTTGTTTAATGAAAAGAAATGGAAATCTTCCACGAATATTCAGCAATACCAAATAGCAAATACAAATTCTGAATATCCGTTCCAAAAGATTTGGAGAACCAAATTTATCCCCTGTGCACGTCTAAGTTTCTAGTGTTTAAATGACAAAATCTATCAGGTCCCTGAAATTGCTTACACAATGGGCTAGATTTAAAGAGGCTTGTTAGGCTGTTGAGAGCCCTCTTTATTTAGTCAAGCCTGTATTCAAAATTTGTTGAGGCTCATGTTACCTATCATTTTCTGGTCAATCACCAATGGGCATTCCTGTTGATGATAAATATAGTTATATTAAATGTCCCAGTACATGATATCTCAAACAACAAAGGAGATCAGCTAAAAACATGGTAATTGTTAAATATTCACGTCTGTTGTGTTATGTTAATGTGGCAGGATAGAGCGGAACTCGCATTGGCGTTTTCAAGAGGCAAACAAAGGGCTGACTATGAGCGTTCTGGTGTGCTCAGGACATTTGTTTTCAAGTTATGGTCCGGATTTTTTACCTAAACCGTGACTTAGCATGTAAAGTATCCTGTCTCTCCCTTGTGTCCTGTTATGTCAAAACTGAAGAGATTCTCTGTTTTTTTTTTGTTTTTTTTAAAGTTTATTTATGTCAGAGTGGACTGTTATATAGACAATGCTGGGGGGTTTTTTGTTTTTTTTTGGTTTTTAAAACATTTTTGTGAAACCAGCATTCTTGGCAGTGGCAGTCATTCTATATGGTTAATGGTTGCAAGACAGAAGGGGCAACGCAGCTAAGAATACAACTCCCTACTCTCAGAAGGGGCAGTTACAAATCTTTTTCAATTCCTTGATGTTCGAGAGGGGAATTTCAGGCAAGTTTTTTCAGCAACATATTAGTTTTACAAACATTTTAATTAATCTAGGCCATTGCTGATGTTCAACAGAAAAATTAAAGCCACTATCTCTATTATCAAACTAGTGCCTTAAATCATCCATGTGTGAAAAATTCTTGCCATTTTTTCCCAATGACAACCTCCTTCTACCACTTGCCAATTCTTAGTAAAATAGGTAATGCTCGTCATTTTGTTACCAAAACATACATGTACCCTCAGTATTTTTATATGAGGAAGTTTAGTCTTGTGATGTCTGCAGTGCGCACATCCAATTCTTAAATTTGGAAAGCTCACAATTTACAAAGTTAAATTACAAACAAAGGGGGCAAAATAAATAATAAGAATATATTTCAAAGTAAATGCGAACGATAGAGCGCAATCGTGATTTACGCTACAATGATTACTGCGACTTCAGAGCTCTGGTTAACTGTTATGCAAGTCAAAAAAAGTGTCACAAAACACATCAAGATTACATTTGAAAGTACAGTTACAACACCATCTAATTTTTAAATATTTTTTAAAAAAATTGCACAAAAAAGTTATAAGGGTTCAAATATATGAGGTCTCAGGTGTTAGAAAAAATGGACTGCAAGGACTTTAACATAGAGATACATACATACACATGTCTCTAAATATATATGTATGTGTATATATATATATATATATATATATACACTGTGTATATATGTATTTACAGACATATATACTCATATAAACACATAAAACATATGTATACATATATAGACATATATTATTATTATTCTTTATTTATAAAGCTCCAACAGATTCCCTAGCGCTGCCCATGGGTACAAGGATAACAGTACAATGGAGAAACAATACAATAAAAGACAACATTTTACAGACAAATACAGGGGGAATTGAGGGCCCTATTCCCGTGGGAACTTACAATCTAGATGGGTAGGAGGATGGGAAACAGGAGGTGGGGACTGCAAATGTGAGAATGATATTAGTGAGGAGATAGAGGGCAACTGTTAGTTAAGTGAAGTTAGTTTGTTAATAAGTCGGGTGATAAGCTTCCCTGAACAGAAAGGTCTTTAGGGAACGTTTAAAGGAGGAGAGGTTAGGGGCAATTCTGACAGCTCGAGGAAGTGCGTTCCAGAGGGTTGGTGCCGCACGAGACAAGTCCTGTAGTCTAGCATGAGAGGAGGTGATGGTAGAGGATGCAAGAAGCAGGTTATTGTTGGATTTTAGGGGCGGGCAGGAGTATATTTGTTGATAAGTGAGGACAGGTAGAGTGGGGCAGGGTGAGAATTTTGAATTTAATTCTGCTGTGAATGGGGAGTCAGTGAAGGGACTCACAGAGAGGTGCAGCAGAAACAGAGAATCGAGAGAGGTGGATTAGCCTGGCAGATGCATTTAGGATGGATTGGAGGGGAGAGAGGCGGGAGAGAGGGATGCCAGTTAGTAAGTTGTTACAGTAGTCAAGTTGCGAAATTACCATGGAGTGGATTAGCTGTTTAGTAGTTTCAGCACTTAGAAACGGATGAATTTTGGAGATATTGCGTAAGTGGTTGCGGCAGGATGAAGCGAGCAATTGGATGTGGGAAATGAAGGACAGATTTGAGTCAAGCGTGACCCCAAGGCAGTGGACTTGGGGTGATGGGGAGATAGTGGTGCCGCCAACAGTGATAGAAAAATTAGAAACTGGAGTAGAGTTAGAGGGGAGAATTAGAAGTAGTTCGGTCTTGGACATGTTTATTCTTAGGTGGTGAGAGACAATCTAGGAGGAAATGCCAGATAAGTAGTCACTGATGTGAGAATTGACAGAAGGAGAGAGTGCAGGGGTGGAAAGGTAGATCTGGGTATCATCAGCATAGAGATGATAGCTGAAGCCATAGCTGTTGATAAGTTTACCCAGTGAAGAAGTGTAAATAGAGAAGAGTAGAGAACCAAGGACAGAGCCTTGAGGTACTCCAACAGACAGAGGCAAAAGAGAGGAGGAGTACCCAGCAAAAGAGATGGAGAATGATCTGCTAGAGATACAAGAGTGAATCCAGTAGAGGGCAGTGTCACAGACCCCAAGAGAGCTGAGAGTCCTTAGGAGAAGGGGATGGTCAACACTGTCAAAGGCAGCAGAGAGGTCAAGTAAGATGATTATAGAGTAGTAGCCTTTGTTTTTAGCAGAAAGGAGATCATTAGTAACCTTGATGAGGGCAGTTGAGTGCTGGGGACGGAAGCCAGATTGCAGGGGGTTGAGCAATGATTTGGAGGACAGGAATTGGGTTAGGCGATCGAAAACTAGTTTTTCAAGGAATTTTGAAGCTAGCGGGAGCAGTGATATGGGGCGGTTGTTTGCAGGGGAGTTAGGGTAAAGGGAGGGTTTTTTGAGGATGGGGGTGACCTTTGCATGTTTGAAGGAGGCAGGGAATGAGCCGGTAGAAAGGGATAGGTTGAATATGTGAGTAAGAGCTGGAGTGAGGGTGGGAGACAGAGGGGGGATTAGATGTGAAGGAATAGGGTCAAGTGGGTAGGTAGTGAGGTGAGAGGAAGACAAAAGGGAAGCCACTTCACTCTCAGTGGTTGGGAGGAGGGTGCAGAGAGTGGCAGAGGGGGTGACTGGGAGCGAAGTTGGGAGATTGCAGGTTTGTGTTGGGATGTTTCTTTGGATGGCAAGTGTTTTATTGAAAGAATAGTCAGCAAGGTCTTGAACACTGAATGCAGATGAGGGGGGTGGTGCAGGTGGGTAGAGGAGAGAGTTGAAAATGGAGAAGGTTTAGGTTTTGAAGAGTGAGTGGATATAAGAGAAGAGAAGTATGTTAGCCTAGCTAAGCGAAGGGCAGAGGTGTAAGAATAAAGAATGAACTTATAGTGCAGGAAATAAGGTTCAGAGCGGGATTTCCTCCAGGCATGTTCAGCAGTGTGTGAGCAATTTTGTAGGTGGAGTGTTTGTTGGGAGTGCCAGGGCTGGAGCTGATGACGTGGGGCTTTGCGAAGTTGGGGTGGAGTGAGAGTGTCAAGTGCAGTGGAGAGAGTATTGTTATAGTGGGTTATAGCAAGGTCAGGGCAGGATATTGTGGAAGTGTGGGAGAGGGGTATATGAATAAGATTGGAGAGTTGGGGAGGGTCCACAGTGTGCAGATTTTTAATGGTGTGGGGGCGAGAGGGGGAAGTAGGTTTAGCATCTATATTGGGATTAAAGGTGAGCAGATGGTGGTCTGAGATGGGAAAGGGTCCACAGGCAACATCAGAGAGAGAGCAGAGATAGGAGAATACCAGATCAATTGAGTGTCCATCACGGTGGATAGGGAAAAGGGTGGATTGTGAGAGGCCAAAGGAGTTAGTGAGTGAGATAAGTTTAGAGGCAGCAGGGGCAGATGTATATCAATAGGGATATTGAAGTCCCCCAGAATTAGGGTAGGTGTATTTGTAGAGAGAAAGTGAGGAAGCCAGGCAGCAAAGTTGTCAAGGAATTGGGAGGTTGGTCCAGGGGGGCTACAGATAACTGCCACTCTGAGATAGAGGGGGGAGAACATTTGGATGCAGTGGACTTCAAAGGAAGAAAAGGAGAGGGATGAAAATAGAGATAGGTACTGATAGGAGCAGGAGGGGGAGAGTAAGATGCCAACACCGCCACCATGTCTCTCACCTGGCCTAGGTGTGTGGCTAAAGTGAAGACCACCATGAGTTAATGATGGAGACAGAGTAAATGGTTACGAGAGATTCAAACAGGAATTAAAGGGACATTTAACAGCAGCCAGGGAGACAGAGGCAGGGAGACATTACCTGTAGAGAGATTAGATAAGTGCATTGGTGCCCTTTGCAGTCAATTAGATGTAACAGCATATTTACTGTGTATTTACTGTAAATATTTCCCATTCCAATGTTCTGCACATATGTTCTAAGTATTTATAAATATATATTCCTAAATATATATCTGTATATATCCATACCTATATATAAATATATATATATATATATATATATATATACAGCATATATATATATATATATATATATATATATATATATATATATATATATATGTATAAATCGTTTGTGGGAAACGGCACTCGCCAAATAAGCATCCACCAGGTGCTCGGCAGGGCACACACAGTATAGTAGAACTGGGTCCAACGGACGGCCTCCGTTGTTGAATGCGATCCAAGAACAGCCGGCACACAGGAAATTTCTCAAAAATCCGATTTATTCGACAAAAGAGAAACCAGATGTTTTGGCTCTGTCGTGAGCCTTTCTCAATGGTATACAGACCGGATAATGTGAACCTACAAACACCACCCCTAAATACCAACCCTACACACAGTGATAGCCAATCAGCTTGTATAGTTGTGCCGCTCCCTCCCGCGCATATCAAACTCACCTGGACATCCGAAAACAGCTGATTCCCAACACGCGCGTCATGACGTCATCACGGCATACCGCGCTGCGTGGGAATGTCTGTGTCACAGGTATCCATGGCAAACACCGGGTAAACAAATACCTCCGGTTGCCATGGTGATGCGTGCGAGACGTCGCAACAGCAGCCAAACACCTGATGGGCGCAAATGTACAGTGACATAGTGATAAACAAAATAAGGGCGATAGATAAGAGTCCTACTCAAACATTAGTGCAGCAACTTATAGCATAAAAACAGGTATCTATATTACTAGTAATAGGGTGATCAACCACAATTTATAGAAAATGGCTAGTTAAGCTACAAACACCAATGGTTCAACATATATCACAGCCCTGTATACCCATTATGGTATCAGGGCATGTGGGATGTAGCTAACAACTTAAAGCCAAAAAGTGCTCAAAGTATTAACATTGTATTGGCATCATACTCAAGAGGAGTAGGTAGAAACATATTACAACAGGATGACTCCCATAGTGTCCATAATTATTTGTAACAGCAGCCAAAGTCTATATTGGCATTCAGTCCTCGGGGTGTTAAAAATCCATCGAGCCTCCAGTTTCAGCAATGCTCGTCCTCTGTCCCCACCTCGCCTATGGCGAGGGACATGGTCAATTAGAATTACTCGTAGTGAAGCAACACTGTGACCTGCTTCCGCAAAATGGCGTGCCACCGGCTGTTCTGACCGTCCCTTATCGATGGCCTGACGGATCGCCGTCTTGTGATTGGCCAGACGTTCCTTGAACGGTGCCACAGTTTTACCAATGTAGTATTTGGAACATGGACAAATAATAGCGTAAATCACAAAGTCCGTGGAGCAGGTAAGTCTGTGTTTAATTTTGTACCTCTTGTTGTTGTGGGGATGTTGGAAGGTGGTCCCTGCTAGGAGGTTGTTACATGTAACGCAACTGCCACATTTGTAGCAACCCGGTTTTCCTCTGTTCAGCCACATCTGTTTTTCGTAGCAGTGTGTAGGGTCACTTAACACCAGCAGGTCCCTCAGATTACTTGCCCGTTTATACACCACCCTTGGTTCTGGCATATCCTTGAAGGGAAGGCTTGTGTCCTTGGACAACATTAGCCAATTCTTGTTAATCACCTCCTGCGTTAGCCTCGATCCTGGGGTGTAGGTTGTTATAAAATTCAGTCGTTTAGGTTGTTCATTCTTAATTCTTTTAGTGGTGGCCAAGTCCTGGGTTAGATCCAGTGCTTTACAGCATTGTTGTTCTATCAGCGTTGGTGGATAGCCCCTCTCCAAGAATTTTTCAGACATTTCCACTAGCTGTTTCTCCTTACGGGAGTCATCCGGGTTGTTGCGGACCACCCGCAGAAGTTGAGAGGAACTGACACCTTCTTTTTGGAATTTGGGGTGAAAGCTATGATAGTGGAGAATGGAATTTTTGTCGGTCGGTTTCTTAAACAAAGTGGTTTCTAATCTGTATCCCCTCATGGTTTTGACCTTAAAAATTTCCAAAACCAAAAAATGGATTTTATCCCTGCTGTGTTCCATTTTGAATCTGATGGTTGAGTCAAGGGAATTCAAACCATTAACCCATTCAACAAGACTCTCTGATGTGCCATTCCAAACCAGAAAGACATCATCTATGTACCGTCTGTACAATCTGATGGGGTTCTGTCTGGAGAACACATTGTCCTCCTCATACATCGCTATGTAAATGTTGGCATAGGATGGGGCCATTTTCGACCCCATCGCTGTGCCCATGGTCTGTAAGAAATATTTGTCCTCAAAGCGAAAGTAGTTTTTCTCCAGACAGAACTCCAACAGATGTAGAATAAATTCAATAGGAGGGCCCGTGTACATATGGTTGTCTATTAGAATACGTTTTACCATGTCAATACCATGGGCATGGGGGATCACGGTATATTACCACGTCCATAGTGACTAAAATGTCAGTTGTGGTCAAGTCATCCATACTTTTCAGCAGTTTGATTAATTCCGAAGAATCTTTCAAATGTGCTGATGTATTCTGTACCACAGGTTGGAGGTAAAAGTCAATAAACTCTGCCAACGGTTGCATGAGCGATCCCCTGGCAGAAACAATTGGTCTGCCAGGAGGATCCTCAAGCGATTTATGAATCTTCGGTAATAGGTAAAGGATTGGACAAATCGGATGCTCTACCGTAAGGAATCCCAGTACATCATCATTGATGACACCTGCCTGGTGGGCCAGTCCTAAGAATGAGTCAATTTGTTCATCCACTCCAATCCAACCCGACACTACTGTTCAAAAAACAAATTGACTCATTCTTAGGACTGGACCACCAGGCAGGTGTCATCAATGATGATGTACTGGGATTCCTTACGGTCGAGCATCCGATTTGTCCAATCCTTTACCTATTACCGAAGATTCATAAATCGCTTGAGGATCCTCCTGGCAGACCAATTGTTTCTGCCAGGGGATTGCTCATGCAACCGTTGGCAGAGTTTATTGACTTTTACCTCCAACCTGTGGTACAGAATACATCAGCACATTTGAAAGATTCTTCGGAATTAATCAGTTGTGGTCAAGTATGGATGACTTGACCACAACTGACATTTTAGTCACTATGAACGTGGTAAGTTTATATACCGTGATCCCCCATGCCCATGGTATTGACATGGTAAAACGTATTCTAATAGAGAACCATATGTACACGGGCCCTCCTATTGAATTTATTCTACATCTGTTGGAGTTCTGTCTGGAGAAAAACTACTTTCGCTTTGAGGACAAATATTTCTTACAGACCATGGGCACAGCGATGGGGTCGAATATGCCCCCATCCTATGCCAACATTTACATGGCGATGTATGAGGAGGACAATGTGTTCTCCAGACAGAACCCCATCAGATTGTACAGACGGTACATAGATGATGTCTTTCTGGTTTGGAATGGCACATCAGAGAGTCTTGTTGAATGGGTTAATGGTTTGAATTCCCTTGACTCAACCATCAGATTCAAAATGGAACACAGCAGGGATAAAATCCATTTTTTGGATTTGGAAATTTTTAAGGTCAAAACCATGAGGGGATACAGATTAAAAACCACTTTGTTTAAGAAACCGACCGACAAAAATTCCATTCTCCACTATCATAGCTTTCACCCCAAATTCCAAAAAGAAGGTGTCAGTTCCTCTCAACACGGATGACTCCCGTAAGGAGAAACAGCTAGTGGAAATGTCTGAAAAATTCTTGGAGAGGGGCTATCCACCAACGCTGATAGAACAACAATGCTGTAAAGCACTGGATCTAACCCAGGACTTGGCCACCACTAAAAGAATTAAGAATGAACAACCTAAACGACTGAATTTTATAACAACCTACACCCCAGGATCGAGGCTAACGCAGGAGGTGATTAACAAGAATTGGCTAATGTTGTCCAAAGACACAAGCCTTCCCTTCAAGGATATGCCGGAACCAAGGGTGGTGTATAAACGGGCAAGTAATCTGAGGGACCTGCTGGTGTTAAGTGACCCTACACACTGCTACGAAAAACAGATGTGGCTGAAAAGAGGAAAACCGGGTTGCTACAAATGTGGCAGTTGCGTTACGTGTAACAACCTCCTAGCAGGGACCACCTTCCAACATCCCCACAACAACAAGAGGTACAAAATTAAACACAGACTTACCTGCTCCACGGACTTTGTGATTTACGCTATTATTTGTCCATGTTCCAAATACTACATTGGTAAAACTGTGACACCGTTCAAGGAACGTCTGGCCAATCACTAGACGGCGATCCGTCAGGCCATCGATAAGGGATGGTCAGAACAGCCGGTGTCACGCCATTTTGCGGAAGCGGGCCACAGTGTTGCTTCACTATGATTAATTCTAATTGACCATGTCCCTCGCCATAGGCGAGGTGGGGACAGAGGACGAGCATTGCTGAAACTGGAGGCTCGGTGGATTTTCACCTTGGACACAGTAACACCCCAAGGACTGAATGCCAATATAGACTTTGGCTGCTGTTACAAATACAGGGAGTGCAGAATTATTAGGCAAATGAGTATTTTGACCACATCATCCTCTTTATGCATGTTGTCTTACTCCAAGCTGTATAGGCTCGAAAGCCTACTACCAATTAAGCATATTAGGTGATGTGCATCTCTGTAATGAGAAGGGGTGTGGTCTAATGACATCAACACCCTATATCAGGTGTGCATAATTATTAGGCAACTTCCTTTCCTTTGGCAAAATGGGTCAAAAGAAGGACTTGACAGGCTCAGAAAAGTCAAAAATAGTGAGATATCTTGCAGAGGGATGCAGCACTCTTAAAATTGCAAAGCTTCTGAAGCGTGATCATCGAACAATCAAGCGTTTCATTCAAAATAGTCAACAGGGTCGCAAGAAGCGTGTGGAAAAACCAAGGCGCAAAATAACTGCCCATGAACTGAGAAAAGTCAAGCGTGCAGCTGCCAAGATGCCACTTGCCACCAGTTTGGCCATATTTCAGAGCTGCAACATCACTGGAGTGCCCAAAAGCACAAGGTGTGCAATACTCAGAGACATGGCCAAGGTAAGAAAGGCTGAAAGACGACCACCACTGAACAAGACACACAAGCTGAAACATCAAGACTGGGCCAAGAAATATCTCAAGACTGATTTTTCTAAGGTTTTATGGACTGATGAAATGAGAGTGAGTCTTGATGGGCCAGATGGATGGGCCCGTGGCTGGATTGGTAAAGGGCAGAGAGCTCCAGTCCGACTCAGACGCCAGCAAGGTGGAGGTGGAGTACTGGTTTGGGCTGGTATCATCAAAGATGAGCTTGTGAGGCCTTTTCGGGTTGAGGATGGAGTCAAGCTCAACTCCCAGTCCTACTGCCAGTTTCTGGAAGACACCTTCTTCAAGCAGTGGTACAGGAAGAAGTCTGCATCCTTCAAGAAAAACATGATTTTCATGCAGGACAATGCTCCATCACACGCGTCCAAGTACTCCACAGCGTGGCTGGCAAGAAAGGGTATAAAAGAAGAAAATCTAATGACATGGCCTCCTTGTTCACCTGAACTGAACCCCATTGAGAACCTGTGGTCCATCATAAAATGTGAGATTTACAAGGAGGGAAAACAGTACACCTCTCTGAACAGTGTCTGGAAGGCTGTGGTTGCTGCTGCACGCAATGTTGATGGTGAACAGATCAAAACACTGACAGAATCCATGGATGGCAGGCTTTTGAGTGTCCTTGCAAAGAAAGGTAGCTATATTGGTCACTGATTTGTTTTTGTTTTGTTTTTGAATGTCAGAAATGTATATTTGTGAATGTTGAGATGTTATATTGGTTTCACTGGTAAAAATAAATAATTGAAATGGGTATATATTTGTTTTTTGTTAAGTTGCCTAATAATTATGCACAGTAATAGTCACCTGCACACACAGATATCCCCCTAAAATAGCTATAACTAAAAACAAACTAAAAACTACTTCCAAAACTATTCAGCTTTGATATTAATGAGTTTTTTGGGTTCATTGAGAACATGGTTGTTGTTCAATAATAAAATTAATCCTCAAAAATACAACTTGCCTAATAATTCTGCACTCCCTGAAATTATGGACACTATGGGAGTCATCCTGTTGTAATATGTTTCTACCTACTCCTCTTGAGTATGATGCCAATACAATGTTAATACTTTAGGCACTTTTTGGCTTTTAGTTGTTAGCTACATCCCACATGCCCTGATACCATAATGGGTATAGAGGGCTGTGATATATGTTGAACCATTGGTGTTTGTAGCTTAACTAGCCATTTTCTATAAATTGTGGCTGATCACCCTATTACTAGTAATATAGATACCTGTTTTTATGCTATAAGTTGCTGCACTAATGTTTGAGTAGGGCTTTTATCTATGGCCCTTATTTTGTTTATCACTATGTCACTGTACATTTGCGCCCATCAGGTGTTTGGCTGCTGTTGCCATGTCTCGCACGCATCACCATGGCAACCGGAGGTATTTGTTTACCCGGTGTTTGCCATGGATACCTGTGACACAGACATTCCCACGCAGCGCGGTATGCCGTGATGACGTCATGACGCGCGTGTTGGGAATCAGCTGTTTTCGGATGTCCAGGTGAGTTTGATATGCGCGGGAGGGAGCGGCACAACTATACAAGCTGATTGGCTATCACTGTGTGTAGGGTTGGTATTTAGGGGTGGTGTTTGTAGGTTCACATTATCCGGTCTGTATACCATTGAGAAAGGCTCACGACAGAGCCGAAACGTCTGGTTTCTCTTTTGTTGAATAAATCTGATTTTTGAGAAATTTCCTGTGTTCCGGCTGTTCTTCGATCGCATTCAACAACGGAGGCCGTCCGTTGGACCCAGTTCTACTATACTAAATATGTATAAATATATATTTGTTTAGAACATTGGATTACGAAATATGCAATATTATCTTCTTATCTTGTGGCTTTAAACAAATGTGATTATGTTTGCAAGACTTACATTTGTTTTTTTTTATTTTTGGCTCCATTAAAGTCTATGGGGGAATGCTATTTTGTGTTCAGAACTTCTCAAAGTCTATTTGTTACCCCGACTTATTGAATGCGAGAGCGTAAGCCTTTTATTTTTAACTCATAATACGAGTATGAATCTCCAAGCCCAAATAAATTACTTCTAACAGAGCTAAAGAACTTCTGTCAATGAGAAAAGCAACAAAACCCAGGTGTATGTACCTGCCTTCCCAATCTTCATCAGTGAGGTGTAAAATACATCATCTGTCTAGGAATAGTGAGCTAGTAAGTCTGTCTCTGACTTGCCTTACGCCCCAAAGGGATGCAAAGTTTAAGGTTCAATGATATTTTACAGCAGAATGAAAGAGACATTCCATTTAATTCTGATTTTCTCTGTCTGTAAGTTATAACTCTATTCTTTGTCTGTAAGATATGTCAGTAGAGTTTATCAGGTCTGATGAGGTGAAATGCAGCCCATGTAAGTAGTATGAGAACTGAGACCTCTCCTGTCAATGACTGCAACACAAGGCTTAAGGCATAATGTGCTATAAGAGATGACTTGGCGAGCCAGCAATGTGAATTACATTGCAAGGAATGGGAGATTGTAATAGATATATAACTTATATGGAACATAAGAGTTAAACAATAAAATCCTCTTAAGTGTAATATGCAAGTAATAGTACAATTTTATTTTAAAATAAAATGTTCCAACAATGGCCTTGATTCCAATATTTCTGTAATTCTTGTTCAATACAAAAAAAAAATGGGATTGGACTTTTTTTTTTCAAAACAATCACAATCTTACCGGGTCAAATACAGCCAAGTTTGATATTCCCACTGTCACAGATACCAGGCTGCCAAGGCTAATATCAGGGTTTTTTTTCCCTACTTTGTTTGCAATGTGCTGCTGGCAGCCATTTGACTCACCTCTTACTGAATCTGGTGCAGAGTGTCTGATGCTGCTCATTTCCTGCACGCTCTCTTATGGCTGGAATGGTGTACATCATCTGTGTGAGACAAGTTTCAGTCTCAGTATTGTGATGTCATCACTTATTATTTAAAGGGCCTCTGTTCAGTATGCTTTGCCCTTGCATTGTCTCCTTTGACCTTTTTATGAGTTCCTGTGCTCCAGTGCCTGTGTATTACCTGGCTGTCTGACGTCCCTCCTGGTTCCTGATCCCTGGCTTGTTCCTGACTCTGCTGTTCAACTTGTTCCTGAATTGGCTCGTCTGACTACTCGCTTTGGCTCCTGACTTGGCTCGTCTGACTACCAGCTCTGGCTTAGACTCCTGGCTTGATGTTTGACTTGTGGACTTTTATAATTTTTTTGTTATTAATAAAGGTGTGATTATTTTTGCACTTCTCGTCTTAGTCTGATTCCTGGCACCCTGACATTACACAAGGGCCACGAATCCTGATGGTGCTAATAATCCACCTTTACCTACAATCATTTCCAGGATGGATGAACAGGATCACCGCTTGGATCAATTTGCACTAGCCCTGCAAACCCTGTTGACTCGCACTGCACATTTGGACCAGAGTTAAGTTATGGCTGTGACTGTTTCCGCTGCTGCACCTAGTTCTACCAGGAGCATGTCCGGTTCTGCACCTCTACCTTAGCGATATGGAGGTGATGCTATTCAGTGCAGAGGGTTTTTGAACCAGGTGAGCATTTATTTTGAGATGTTACCTCAGGCGTTTCCCTCTGACAGAGCTAAGGTGGGATTTCTCATCTCGTTACTCTCTGACACAGCTCTTGCCTGGGTTAATTCCTTGTGGGAGACTAATAAACCTGTGAATTCAAATTACCCTGAATTTGTGGCCTCCTTTCGAAGGGTATTTGATGTTCTGGCTCGCTCCTCCTCGGCTGCTAAATGACTCATGTCCATTCAGCAAGGTATGAGATCTGTTGCTCACTATGCCATTGAGTTCCATACGCTTGCTGCAGAGGTAGGTTGAAGCCCTTGTTGCTGCCTTCTTTCATGGGCTCTCTAAAGCGATTAAAGACGAAGTTGCTGCCAGAGATTTACCAGAGGATCTTGAGGCATTGGTGTCTTTTTTAATCCTAATTGACATCAGACTAAGTGAGAGGTCCTCTTTCAAGGAGCGCTTGCGGAAGCCTCCTGTTACGTTGTCTCCTACGTGTTTGTTCCCACCCATGCCTCCCTCTCCTCCCATGCCTCCTGGTCCCGAGTCACCAGGTACTGCTGAGCCGATGCAGTTGGGATTCGCGCATCTCTACGCAGAGGAGAGGGCCTTTAGGAGGAGGGAGGGGCTCTGCCTTTATTGTGGGTTACAGGGCCACCTTTTAAAGTCTTGTCCTACACGGCCGGGAAACGTTCGCACCTAAGGTCCTGTCGGGGAAAGCTTGGGTGGTTTATCCTCATCCACGGAACCGCTTAAAGAGAAACCTTTGGTCACAGTTGTCCTTTCCTGGGTGGACTCCTCCATAGTCACTCAGGCTGCGGACTATTTCATTGACAGTGCTTTTGTATCAAAGCACTCCATTCCAGTATTGCCTCAGTCCATTCTGCTTGCTATTGAGGCTATTGATGGCAGGCCCCTTAAGCCCGCACTCGTTACTCACGAAACCACTCCGTTTTCCATGTTTGTTGAGGCTCTCCATTTTGAAACCCTCCAGTTCCAGGTGATAAACTCTCTGCATTTTCTAGTTGTTCTGGGTTATCCCTGGCTCCAAAAGCACAATCCCAGTCTCTACTGGCGCAGATCCGAAATTTTGTCATGGTCCCCGCAATGTATTTCCACTTGTCTTTGGAAACCAGGCAAAGTCTTGTGCACTTCTCCGGTATCTCAATTGGCAGAGGAGTACCGAGGGTTCCTAAACGTTGCCTCCTCACCAGTCTTACGATTGTGCCATAGACCTGCAACCCAGAGCCATTCCTCCTCGGGGCCAGGTTTACCCTCTATGGAGGAGTATGTTGCCGATGCTCTGTCACAGGGGATCATCCGCTTACCCTATTCTGCTCATTACGGAACTCTTTGACTGCCTCAAGGAAGCTACCATCTTTTCTAAACTTGATTTGAGAGGAGCATACAATCTTGTTAGGATTAAGGAGGGCCACGAATGTAAAACAGCATTTAACACCAGGAGCGGGCATTATGAGTATCTTGTAATGCCCTTTGGCCTATGTAATGCTCCAGCTGTTTTCCAGGAATTTATTAATGATGTCCTACGAGATATGTTGCAACAGTGTGTTGTGGTGTACTTAGATGATATCCTCGTACACTCACCCACTCTTTAGGCTCATCATTCTGATGTTACACAGGTACTTCAGAGATTACGTGAGAACGGCCTGTGTGTAAACTCGAGAAATGTGAGTTCCATAAGACTCAAGTAACCTTCCTAGGTTATGTAATCTCCATTGCAGGGTTCTCCATGGATCCTGACAAGTTGTCTGCAGTCCTGCAGTGGCCTCGCCCAGTTGGTCTTCACTCTATTCAACGTTTTTTGGGCTTTGCCAATTACTATAGGAAGTTTATTAAAAACATTTTCTTCCTTGGTCAAACCTATCACTGACATGACCCATAAGGAGAATGATTCACTCCATTGGTCACCTACTGCCAATAAGGCTTTTGAGAGTCTTAACACTGCCTTTGCTGCCACCACAGTTCTGGCTCATCCTAACCCTGTCCTGCCTTTCATTCTTGAGGTCGATGTGTCTGAGACTGGAGTAGGTGACCTATTGTCTCAACGTCCTACGCCTGATGGTTCCTTGCATCCGTGTGGTTTCTTCTCTAAGAAATTGTCTCAGGTGGAGTGCAATTATGAAATTGTCGACAGGGAATTACTGGCCATAATTTTGGCACTCAAGGAATGGAGGCACCTTCTCGAGGGTACTAGCATATCAGTGCTCATTCTTACTGACCACAAGAATTTGACATATCTATCTGAAGCAAAACATTTGTCGCCCCGACAGGCCAGATGGGCGCTATTTTTGTCTCAGTTTAATTATGTGGTCTCTTACTTGCCTGGTAGTAAGAATTTTAGGGCTGATGCCCTCTCTCGATAGTTTTTGCCTCTGTCCAAGGAGGAGTCTGTACCTATTCCAGTTATACCTCCTGACCATATTTTGGCTACCATACATACTAATTTGACTTCTCCCTTGGGGGAGGAGATCCTAGCTGCACAAACCAATGCACCTCCTGAGAAACCTAGTGGTAAGTGCTTTGTTCCTGAGAATCTTCGAACTAAACTATTGCACACTATCCTAAAGCCACAAGTCATCGGGGCAAGAACCAAATGATTTGGTCTGTCACTCAACAATTCTAGTGGTCAGGTCTTCGTTCTGATGTTGCTGCGTATGTTGCCTCTTGCTCAGTCTGTGCACAGACTGTGTCTTCCTGTGGGTCTTCTTCAACCTACTGCTAATGGTGAGCGTCCTTGGACACATCTTTCCATGGACTTCATTGTTGAGCTCCCTGTTTCTAATGGCAATACTGTTATTCTAATGGTGGTTGACCGTTTTTCTAAAATGTCACATTCCCTTGAAGAAGCTGCCTACCGCTCAGGAACTTGCTTCAATTTTTGCCCTGGAGGTCTTCCGTTTACATGGGTTACCCAAGGAGATAGTCTCGGACTGGGGTAGCCAGTTTGTCTCCAGATTTTGGCGTTCCTTTTGTGCTTAAATGGGAATCCAGCTTTCATTCTCCTCAGCATATCACCCTCAATCCAATGGGGCTGCAGAACGGTCTAATCAAGCTCTGGAACAGTTCCTCCTTGCTATGTCTCAGATCACCACAATAATTGGTCTGAACTGTTACCTTGGGCAGAGTTCACTCGTAATAGTGCTATTAATGCTTCCTCCCAGTTATCCCCGTTCATGGCGAATTATGAGTTCCAACCATCCTTGTTGCCCGATTCATTCATGTCTCAGGGTATTCTGGCTTTGGAGGAGCATCCCTGGCAACTCCTTTCCACGTGGGTGCAGAATCAGGATTTTGCAGCACCAAAAGTTCCAAGCTGATCGTAGGCGTCTGTCCGCGCCTTCCTACCAAGTTGGTGAGAGGGTTTGGCTGTCCTCCCGCAACATGAACCTTTGTGTGCCTTCCAATAAACTGGATCCCTGTTATGTTGGTCCTTTTTGAATACTCTGACGGGTCTTGACCTTCCTCCTGCAATGCGCATTTCCAATGTTTTTCATGTCTCGCTCTTTAAACCATTGATTTGTAATCGGTGTTGCCTCATCCTCATCCTATGTCTGTTGACAACTATGAAGAATATGAGGTCAGCAGCATTATTGACTCTCATATGTCCAGGGGCCGCAGTATTTGGTTCACTGGAGGGGCTAAGGTCCGGAGGAGCATTCATTGGTTCCCTCCTCTGATTTTCATGCTCCCGCCCTCCTCCGTGCCTTCCATGCCCGTTTCCCCAATAAGCCCTTTGTCCTCCTGCAGGGGAGGGGTCGTTGAGGGGAGGGTACTGTCAGGGTTTTATTCCCTGCTTTGTTTGCCATGTGCTGTTGGCAGCCATTTTACTCACCTCTTCCTGAATCTGGTGCAGAGTGTCTGATGCTGTTCATTTTCTGCATGCTCTCTTATGGCCAGACTGGTGTACATCATCAGTGTGAGACAGGTCTCAGTATTGTGATGTCATCACTTATTATTTAAAGGGCCTCTTTTCAGTATGCTTTGCCCTTGCATTGTCTCAGACCTTTTTGTGAGTTCCTGTGTTCCAATTACTGTGTATTACCTGGCTGTCTGACGTCCCTCCTGGTTCCTGATCCCTGGCTTGTTCCTGACTCTGCCGTTCTCCTTGTTCCTGAATTGGCTCATCTGACTACTCGCTTTGGCTCCTGACTCGGCTCGTCTGACTATACGCTTTGGCTCCTTACTTGGCTCATCTGACTACCAGCTCTGGCTTAGACTCCTGGCTTGATGTTTGACTTGTGGACTTTTATTATTTTTTGTTATTACTAAAGGTGTGATTATTTTTGCACTTCTCGTCTCAGTCTGATTGCTGGCACCCTGACAGCTAACTCCTCCCATATTGTGGATTATTGTGTCCTCACCAGCTTTCCTTTTATTTTTACCCTGATTGCACATTGTCACAGAAAGAGTTGATCTCTGCCTGCTTGGCCCTTCATAACTTGCTGGGCTTAAGGAACTACTTGCCAGCTGGGCTTGCTAGAGGTCCCTGCTGAACTTTAACCTATCCAGAGGCCCTTTGCCACAGAGCTCCACTCTTTTGGGGATTTCAGGTGAGTGCTGAGGGGGGAGCTCACTCGGGGACCGGGGGTTTAGGACACTCCCACCTTAGGCTGTTCCTGAGTACCTTTGCCAGGCTGCCGCTCCGGGCCCCAGTAACAGATCATGTCATTTTTTGGACTGTGGCATCTGGGGACTAGGAGCTCTCTAACGACACCCTTGGAACTGCCACCGCTGTCCAAGGAGACGTTAAGCGACCCAACGTTAGCTCCCAACCGAGCCCGGATGGGGACCGACCCAGGGGGGTTAGGAGGGGACTGTTTTAAATGGGACAGAGGACTTATGGTGGTGGTGGAAGCAAGCAGATGCCCAAGCAACAGTTTGTGGTGCCGCAAAAGTATCGGTACAACCTACTGCGCATCAGGCATAACATTCCCCTGGCAGGACATTTAGGGATTACTAGGACCCACAACCGACTGACCCAGACCTTCTTCTGGCCCTGGATTTATAGGGGACATTAGCCAGTACTGCCATACCTGCAAAATTTGTCAGAGAGTAGGGAAGACCGGTGACCACTCTAAATCCTCCCTGCATCCCCTCCCTATCATCGACAAACCCTTCAGAAGGATAGCTGCTGACATCATCAGCCCCTTGCCCCGTCCTAGTCCCTCTGGAAAGAGATATATACTGATGGTAGTGGACTATGCTACCCAGTACCTGGAGGCAATTCCTCTGGCCAACATCCAGGTAGAGACCGTAGCCGATGCTCTGCTCCGGATCTTTGCCAGAGTGGGTTTCCCCCAGGAAATTATCAGACCAACGGGTTGTGTGAGAGGTTTAACGGGACACTGAAGCAGCTGCTTCAGATATTCTCGGCCTCTCACAGGGACTGGGAGAGATACCTGCCACACCTCTTGTTCACTTATAGGGAAGTGCCCGGAATCTACCGGGTTCTCCCCCTTTGAGTTTGTGTATGACAGGAGAGTGAGGAGACCCCTAGACCTACTCAGAGCCCACTGGGAAGGATCAGTTGGGGATGAGGGACCCTCCATTGTAGGGTATGTCCTGGAGTTCAGGAACCCACTGAAGGACATTGCTGCCAGAGTGCGAGAGAACCTTCATATCGCCCAAGGTAGGCAGAAGCAGTGGTACGACTGTAATGCTCTTAACAATACCCTAGAAGGGGGGAGCAGAAAGTTCTGGCACTAAAACCAACCAAGACAGACAAGCTGCAGGCTTCTTGGCAGGGACCCTACCAAGTGATAGAGCAGCTTTGTTATACTACCTACCTGGTAGCCAAATGTTCAGATGAACAAGCCCACCTGACCTTTCATGTGAACATGCTGAAGACATATCAGGAGAGGCCAGAGGAGGTAGCCACCATATGCACTCCAGCCATGGAGGACTTGGAGAGTCTTCCCATGTCAGAGCTACCAGGGCAGATTAGGCCATCAGCAGGCATAGGAGACATAAGGCTAGATGAGCGGCTAGACCTTTCATGTGAACATGCTGAAGACATATCATGAGAGGCCAGAGGAGGTAGCCACCATATGCGCTCCAGCCATGGAGTACTTGGAGAGTCTTCCCATGCCAGAGCTACCAGGGTGGAGTAGGGCATCAGCAGGCATAGGAGACATAAGGCTAGATGAGCGGCTAGGGAAGGTGCAGCAAGAGCAAGTTAAACAGGTGCTAGAGAGATGCCAGGACATGTTCTCCATGGACCCTGGGTACACCACTGTAGCAGTGCACCGGGTGAAGACCCCCGGGACAGGTGCCCTTGCGGCAGCCGGTGTACCAGGTCCTCGAGTTGGTTAGGGAAGACACGTGCTGCAAAATTAGGGAGATGCTCAATACAGGAGTTATCGATTTGTCTAACAGCCCCAGGGTATCCCCGGTCAAGCTTGTGCCCAAGCGGGATGGCACGACCCGCTTCTGTGTAGACTACTGTAGGCTTAATGGTGGAACAGCATGACCTGCTTCTATCTAGACTACCGTAGACTTAATGACTGGACCATGACCGATGCCTATCCTATGCCCCGGGTAGATGAACTGTTAGACTGCATCGCCCCAGGGTAACTTTCTAGCAACACTAGATCTGTGCAAGGGGTACTGGCAGATTCCTCTGGACCCAGAACCAGTTCTAAAGTCAGCATTCATCACCCCATTCAGCCTGTAGCAGTTTAAGGTCATACCGTTTGGGGTGAGAAATGTTCCAGCGACGTTCCAGAGGATGGTAGATCGCCTTCTCGATGGCCTCCAGGATTATGCCTGCGCTTACCTGGAGGACATCGGGATCTACAGTGATACCTGGGAGGAACATCCACCTAGGCACCATTTTGGACCGCATCAGGGCTGTGGGTCTGACGCCGATGCCAGACAAATGCACAGTGGGGTGCTCGGAGGTCCAGTACCTTGGACACTGAGTGGACTGCAGGAAGCAGAGGCCGGAGCAGCCTGCCAAGATTGAGGCAGTTGCTAACTGGCCAACCCCCCAAAACCAAACCCAAGTCTTAGCCTTTCTTAGGACAGCTGGATACTACAACAAGTTTGTCCCCAATTATAGCACCCTGGCCAAAACCCTGACCGACCTGATCAGAAAGCACTTACTCCGGCAAGTACTGTGGCCCCTGAGTGTGAGGCTGCCTTCCAGCAACTGAAGACAGCATTAGTTTCGGCCCCTATCCTGGCAGCTCCTAACCCATCCAAAGGCTTTTGTGTTCATACAGATGCCTCCATGTTCGGGTTGGGAGCAGTGCTGAACCAGGTAGATGGGGAGGGCCTTGAACACCCGGTAGCCTACAACAGCAGAAAATTACTACCTCTGGAAGTAGGCTACGAGGCAGTGGAAAAGAAATGCTTGGCACTGGTGTGGGCTCTCAAGAAACTACAGTCATACCTATACAGAAGGTCCTTCACAGTGCTCACCGACCACAACCCACTGGTATAGCTTAATCAGGTTTCTGGGGACAATGGACATCTATTGCGGTGGAGATTAGCCTTGCAGACCTTCAACTTTACAATTCAGTATCAGTGGGAAAAGAGTAAGGGCAAAGCAGATGGCCTCTCCCAGCAAACTGAATTGGAATAGCACCACCGGACAGCCTCAAGCAGACCAGACAGGATCTAGCCATGACCTAGATACTGTAGGGTCTCTATGTGACTATGGCTCCTATGGAGGTGCCAGCCTGTCTGGAGGGGCGGGAATGGCGGTATCAGATAAGGCTCTTATCAAGATGAGAATGTGTAGATAAGCTGTGTGCTTTTCCCAATAAAGTCAGTTCTTGTTTAACCTTAATAATGGTCTTGTCTGGTTATTAGGCTGGGCTATTGCTAAAATCAAGTTCCAGGTACAGGAAGGACCCTCTTGGCGGAGCTACCCAGTCGGGTTAGCCGGAGTCCGTCACACCCTCAATGTTCTATTACTATATCTCACAACGGCACCATTTACTACCAATAATGGCTGTTGATCACCAAAAACAAAATACAAAATTCAACTGCTCTCACATAACTGACCAGACCACTCATCCTCATTCTGCTTGCTCAGCATTCTCTCTTCTTCCCAGTATGTTGCAACTTTCAGTATCATGTAGATATGTTTTCTTTTGTGTTTTTACATTTTATTGATGGGGACAACATGTTCTGTATCGTTCTTTATTTGGAGTAATCAACAATCTACTTGTAAATTTGTATTGTTTAAAAAGAAAGATAATCCCTTTATTGCCCACTCCCCAATTTTGCATAACCAACACCGTTATATTAATACACATTTTACCTCTGTGATTACCTTATATCTAAGCCTCTGCATACTGTGCCCTAAACTTAGTTATTTTGACAGACTTGCATTTTAGCCAATCTGTGCTATCTCTTAGGTAACTCCATAGGCATGAGCACAATGTTATCTGTATGGCATTGTCTAACTGTAAAACTGTCAAAATACACTGAGCTAAGAGGAGACCTTCAACCGCTTAGAAATCAGTTTATGAGCCTACTTAGGTTTAGCTTTCCATAAAGAATACCAAGAGAATAAAGGAAATGTGATTCTAAAAGTAAATTGGAAAGTTGTTTAAAATTGCATGCCCATAAAAGTTTAATTCTGACTTGATTGTCCCTTTAATCGTCATCAAAAAGGATTGTTATCAAAGCCATCTTGTTTTTTGGGTTCGAACATGCACAGATTGGTAATCCCTATTGTTATTGTTTATCTAATGAGTTTTATGAGTTTATCTGTGGGTGCTAAGCATTTATCAATTGACTGGCTGTTCATGTTGATGTCCTAAACACAGTCTGATCCAACACCAATGACCTAATGGGTGCAGGCTATAAAGGGTCACTGCAAAAACCCTTCCAAATATGAAAGCATATGGAGATATAATCATGCTAAATGTTCAATTTGATACGTGGGTTTTGTTGTTGATATTTATTATGGTGTATTGTGCTGGGTTGTAAGTAGATGCTGCCATACATCCTATGGGTGACTTTTCTGAAATCCAATCCAATATTGGTTGAACGCAAGAGTGGTATTATCATTTGCATTGTGATCATTTTGATGTTGATAAAGGCATATATGGAGTCGAAAAACATGATTGACTAGACTGGAATCAACCCCTATGGTTTTAACTCTGCAAATAGGTTAAATACATGGTTAAAGTCAGCAACAGAGCTGCCATATGCTGAAGGGAGCTAGCTGACCACATCAGGTGATTCAAAGACAAGAGATATATACATGTAGTTACCAATCACCAGCTAGCTCCCTGTATTGTATTACTGCACCTGAGCCTATCTATGTATGATTTTCAACAAAGGATAGCAAGAAAACAAAGCAAATAATTGAAATAAATTGAAAAGCTTTTTATAATGAACGTTTAATTTTGACAATTATGTCCCTTTAACCTGAACCCCTATAAGAAATGAAAAAGAAATAATTCAGCACTCCACAGCTCTGTACCCATTACTGTGAGTCATATTTAGTTTTCTTGGGGTATTTAATTACACATTTACATTATATTTTTAGGGTTTTTTCCTATCCTTTTAATGTTCTGAAATGTCTCACAAGATGGATTATGAAACAAACACACAAGATGGAACATGGAGGTTAGGTAACTAGTAACAATATTACATTTATGTGTCTGTTAAGTGAATTTAATTGATACTGCGTCACGGAAACCTTTTTAGCAAAGTAAAATATAACATATGGTAAAGTGACAACAATAAATGTTGCCAAGAAATAAAATGATTTGTACTAAGATATATCTGGGGTTTTGTTTCTAAAAATGTAAGTTAAATCAGCTATGTTTTCCAGTATAATATCCAATTCCTTTTGAATGGAATATATTCTTCATCGAACATTTCTGACACTCGTTAAGTGACATTCATTATAATAACTAAAAGCAGATATTAAAAAATGTTTACTGTTATTCTTACTTATATGAATTTAAAGGGAAGTGATTCAACTTGTAATTACAGCAATTTGTCCTAGTCTTATAGCAAATAATCATATCAGACAAGTATGAAAACTTTTAGAATATTGTGACACCTTGTTTACTGCAATTGATTTTCAATGGCCAGGCTTCAGTCTGTGGTATATGTATTGTTGTTGAAAAAAATAAACTATTTTGGAATTATTAGTAGAAGCCTTTTTTTATGTTATTATATTGTTAAAGGGACAGTCTACACCTTAGTCATCTTAAAGTCTTAAACTGCAAATAGCCTCCTGCACCTTTAGCGGTAACTTCAAAAATGAAAAGTATTTCCAGATTTTGAAGTGTAAAGTTGGATTCTGCTCCAGGATCTACTGAGTGGGTCTTGGATATCCAAAGCACTTCGGGGGCTTGCTGGCTGGTCACACCACACCTGGTCACGCTATTGGACTAAATGTAGCAGAAGGAATGGTAAAAAAAAGTTATTTGAAAATGAATATTGTTTCTGGACACTTTAAAAATGGCTGCCATGCTCCGCTCACTGATGACATCATGATCTGGGTGCAGGCGGCTATTTGCAGCTTAATCTAAGGTAAGGCTTTAAGATGACTAAAGTGTAGACTGTCCTTTTAATGAAGCAGACATAGCAACCTTTCCAATGTTTTGCATTATGATTTTTCAAAGCCTTGTATCTTATCTCATGGATATAGAAGTCACTTTTCAAATAAGTGAGAGATAGAAATTATATTCTATAATGCTTCAATTTCTCACAAAAAATAGAGACCCCACAATTTTCATAGTGAAATTACCGGAAAAGGGGGCGGGCAACAGAAATAATTAAAGTACAGAATACTTTTTTTTTTTTTACTATAGATACTGAACATTTTATATTACAATCTCAAAGTGTGTCATGCCCCTTTATTAATATCACAAACATAGATATTTAAGTATAAGCCTGATTTGTATTATTATTAATTTTAATAATAATAATAATAATAATAAAGGGAGAGGATAAATACTGTAAAGGCATGTCCTTTAAGAGTAAAGTACATGTTCTAGACCCTTCACAACAAAGATACCATCAAGTTTTTTCCATTTAATACCCATAAGCCATAGTGTTATGACCAGACTCCATCAAACATCTCACATTTCAGCTATTTCATTTTCATTTAAAATCATCTCAATGTAGGAGCCTATACCCCCTCAGCAGGTAGATTACTATGTGAATCTATTCCAATTACATGAAATAAAAAGTTGTAGATTAGCCCAGGCACAACGGATATTACCACCATTCACTTTTTAGTAATCCTAACATAAATGAAAGTGTAAATGGGGGCAGTGAGCCATATCTAACAGCCTGTAGCAAATCTCTCAGTGAAATAATGGGGAAAAGAAGCCATTAGGAATGCCAGGTGATCAGTAATGTCTTATTATTTCTGGCCAATCAATACACTAATTAAATGATTTCTTAGTGCCAGGGCGGCGGTGACGGGTTTTATAGCCAAGTGATTGGTTACATGACACAGTTACAGGTGTGTGTTAATTTAATGTGTCTTGGATAGAGTACAAGACCAGTTGTATGGCCATAAAGTCAAGGTGCTAAGAAATAGCTGAAGTATAGAGATATTAGCTAGTTATGTATGTTAGAATTTATAGAAGGCTGCATAAAATACCTATATATACATTTGTTCAAGTATGTATTGTATATTATTCTAATATATTAGAAACTACTGTGGATATAGAAGTCACTTTTCATATATTTGTTTTAGATATTTCTATATTGATAAGCTTTTATGCATACAATATTTTAACCCACTTTACTGTGTTATACAACAATGCATCAAATGCATCCTGCAGCTATTCTCTTTCCCTGCATCCAATGTCCCATACTTGTGCCTCCTCTACAAATTTTTGTTAAACAACATAGCACCAAATATAACAGCACAATCTGTAAAAATGATAGATTACAAGTCATGATCTCTTATCAGTGCAAACTGCACAAGAATGCTGCTTGTGTATTAGGGAGGAAACTTTTATAGTGTTCTGTTTATGTAAAATGTAGGAAAAGTGAACGAAGTAAATCAATATTATATTACACATTCTTTTCAGCATTAATTCCTTTAAAAAAACATACAGAACAAATAATGTAAAAGGGTATAATAAAGGTGCAATAATCAAATTGCTTACTATTTACTCAGGGACCCCACAGAATGGTTGTTACTTAGCAGTTCAGGCCGTAGACACACATACTCACAAACACATACACAAACACATACTCACACACTCACTCACAACCACATACACAAACACATACTCACACACACATACACACTCACTCACACACACTCACTCACACACACACACATACACAAACACATACTCACACACTCACTCACAACCACATACACAAAGACATACTCTCACACACATACTTAGACACACACTCACACACATACTATCATACACACACACACACACATACTCAGAAACGCACTCATACACACGCACTTTTACACACACTCATACATACACTCACACACACATAGCTCTTGGAACTTGCAAACCAATTGCAAGAATGTAAAAATGTCAGCCTAGACATAATTTAAAATGTATGCTCATGTTATGTAATCACGTTATAATCTGTATGCAAGCCTGATGCTATAAATAATTTTACACACAGCTTTGGGAGAAAACAGATGCTCGGTAAGAAATAAAACAACAACATCTTATCTCCTGAACCAGAGGTATATGCTTACCCCACCAAGTGCATTTTACATGGTCATTTACCACAGTAAATTAACCCATTCTATTACAGGAATCCAAGATTTGAAAACCCGTTTATGGTTCATATGTTGGTGTTGATCGTTATTTAAACTTTTACATACTCAACATAATGCCTTCAGCTCAAGCCATAGGGCCCCATTTATTAAAGCCTGGACTGACAATGTCTGTATGGCAAAGTAAAATTCATGTCTGATATCACTCAGCTGACAGTGAGCTAAGTCAAAGGGGAGCAAGTAGTGGAGATCTTCATGTCGTTCTGTGCTATACTATTAATAATAATGGTTTTCTTAAAGTCTTAAAAAAGCTCTATATTTTGCAGTGATATTTTGGATTGCACTCAAGCTCAGCACTTTACCCAGAACTTGTAATATAAGCGTAATGAGCTCGCTAATAGCATGCTCCCTGCACTATCCATTACAAGTAAAGGGTAAGTAAAAGTTTCAGCCTCTTGGGTTAAAGGGACAGTAAACGTTCAGAATAATGTTATATAATTCTGCACAAATATAATTGGACTAAATGTAGCTTGCTCCCGCTACTAGACAAGAGCGGAAGCAAGCTACATTTAGTCCAATAGCACAACCAGGTGTGCTGTGACTAGCCAGCAAGCCAGCAAAGCGCATTGGATATCCAAGATCTGCTTTTAATATTAACAGATGTGAAATTGCAGGTACAATTTATACTTTAAAAGTATTTTTTTTAACACCAGGAGTTAAATAGGGAGCTAGACAGGTGATTTTGTTAAAACTAGCCATGTTTAGTTTGTCCTCCAACAGATTGTCAGAAATGTAAACTCACTGTGCATGGCCTAAATGCAATAATCTCAATGTTGTGTTTCCTTCTTTACCCCCTACTCAAACATGGACTCTTTACTTAACCAGAAATGCCACATATTCTCACACAAAAAGGCACAGGAATACAATAATAAACAGGTATTTAATCAACAACTTGAGGGAATGCACCTGCCTAAACCCTTTATAAGTGAGAAGAATGACACAGGATATAAAAATCATGAGTTCTACCAAGGAATTATAAAGTAACATTCATTTTGAATATGGAATAATTGTAAACTATTTGCATATTGGGAGTATGGATTATTTTGATGAGCCTACAAATGCCATATGCCCTAAGATCTACTTTGGGGTGTAATCTAGCAGGACATTATACATTTCTATCCATTCATAACATCTATCCTTCATTGGTTGAGGGAAAGGAAATGAGTCTCAAGCAGATAATCTATAGCATCTTGGAGATGGTGTATTGAGCCGAAGTGCTGACAAGCCCCTTGGACAGCTGGAAACTGCTAGTTGTAAGGTATATAAAGTACAATATCCTTTTTAACACTTTTACAGCCCTGCTTTGTTACGTCTAGCCATCCATTATCAGCTCATACAGAGCAAGAAGAACTGAAGGAGTCAACTGTTAAATTGACAATATTTGCACATTCCTCTATGCCTCAAGCACAACCAATTGTCATACTATTTGAAGTGGGCCTTTATGGGTCTGCTGACATCTGCCTGTCTAGGTACTACCCCAGAAGGACATTCATTTTTGTAGCCATCCACCATTCTCTCCATGTAGGGCACTCACCTATACCTTCTCACATCCAGTACCTGCCTCACTCCTCTCTCTGACTCCGGTGTTGCTATTGCCACAATATATTCTCCACACATTATATGTTCTTTTCTAGCAAGTAGAATTTTTGACAGATCTACAGTTGACCTATTCAACATTATAAAGTGACACTAATGCTTCAAAACACAGTTTCTAGACGTATATGCACATGCTTGTAAAGTATATCCAATGCTCTTCCAAAATCTGCATTTCTACAATTATTTGAGGGATCTCACAGTACTGATAAGTATTCTTAGATAATCTCATCAAAGTGGAGAGCTTTAGATCATTAGGACCTAAATGTTAGTGAGTACCACCTCTGATCACATCTTCCTCTAACAACAAATAAAATTCAAAAGGTGTCTTAAGTAAAATGAGCAGCTAAACTAACCACCTACTGTAGACAGGGGTCAAGTCCTACAACAAAAAGTGTGGGAACTCACCAAGACTTCCACCCTCCCCCTCACAATAAATATTGTTTTATTTACATACACACACACACACACACTGTATTTATATGTATATAATCTATACAATGTGGTAATGAAAGCAAATTAAATCCAATGAAGTGTTGAATAGTTTCTTTTGGGCCTTAGAATCCTCCTCACAGAGTCTCACCCACTTAAAGTGCAATAGTCCTATTTCTGCTGATGGGATCTAAATAACCCCAGACCAAGTCACACAGAAATGTAAGCACCATGTGTTCTACACAGTGCGGCGTGATCACACAGCAGGACCGCTGACATACTTGCATTTAGGGTATTGTAGCAGGTGTTACTGCCCATTACTAGAGGATCTCACTATCCCTCTAACTAGACTGTGCTCCAGCTACTCCCACCAGAAACAGAAGTATTTACTGAAGTGTTCTCTATCTAGAGGGAACTTAATTCCTCCTGCAAAAATAGTGCAGGAACTCCGTTCCCATGCGTTCCCACTCGACTTGACCCTTGACTGTACACATTCATCCAAACTGGATTTAAATCTTAGCTCTGTTCCAAGAAGTTTGTAAAGAAGCCACAGGGTCAAGTAAATGGGGAGATTCCCTTAACCGCTTCATATAAACAAGGCTACATAGGATGTTGCAGAAAACAAGCATCCATTAGGTACAGTGAGTGGTGCCTTTATCAGCCTCACTTCGCTCATCACATGCTTGATCGAAGAGGGACTCACTAATAGCCAAAGTTTGTGTTTTACTAATGTTTGATATGCTAAAAGTTTTGTGTTGTATTGATTAATTAGAAAGAAGGACGTATTTATGATCAATAAAAATTAACTGCGCATTTACCAGATACATTGATGAACAAGAAAACTGTGTAAGGAAAATAGATGTGTTTATATCAAATAGAATTTTTTGAATGCGCAGGATTATCACCAAAATGTAGAATAAGAGTGTAAATAGCTAGTCAACTTTGTTAATAATATACGGTATTAACAAAATCATTTAGCATTTGGTTAACATGTCCCTTAAAATTAACATATGATACTTCAAAGCTATGTGAAAACTGTTTTCAAATTATTTGGCTTGGCTTTCAAATGCCCCTTAAAGGGACATGAAACCCACATTTTTTTCTTTCATGATTTAGAAAGAGAATGTAATTTTAAACACCTTTCTATTTTACTTCTATTATCTAAATTGCTCCCTTCTCTTGATATCCTTTGCTGAAAAGCATATCTAGATAAGCTCAGAAGCTGCTGATTGGTGGCTGCACATAGATGCCTCGTGTGATTGGCTAACCCATGTGAATTGCTATTTCTTCAACAAAGGATATCTAAAGAATGAAGCAAATTAAACAATAGAAGCAAATTTGAATGTTGTTTAAAATTAAATTCTCTACTTGAATAATGAAAGAAAAATTTGGGGATTAATCTTCCTTTAAGAAACAGAGCAATCAATACAGCTTCTCTAATGTATTGGAATAGACCAATAAAATGTTTTTCAATCATCAGGTGTAACTGCCTTGTACTGTTGAATAACTGGTAGCTTTTTATAGACAATCACTGCTGTAAAAGAGCAATAGTTTGTTAAAGGGACATGAAACCCAAAATTTTTCTTTTATGAATTAGGTAGAACATTTAGAACAATTTTAAACAACTTTCCAGTTTACTTCTATTATCAAATTTGCTTCATTCTCTTCAATGCACTACTGGTTTCTAACTGAACACATGGGTGAGCCAATGACAATCAGTATATATATATATATATATATATATATATATATATATATATATATATATATATATATGCAGCCACCAATCAGCAGCTAGAGCCTAGGTTCTTTACTGCCCCTGAGCTTTCTTAGATAAACCTTTCAGCAAAGGATAACAAGAGAAGGAAGCAAATTAAATAATAGAAGTAAATTGAAAAGTTGTTTAAAATTGTATTCTCTATCTAAATCATGAATGTCTAACTATGACTTTACTATCCCTTAAAGTACTATAAAAGTGGCTTGTCACAAATGTCAAAGAACCCAACTAAATGATTTAATTTAAAAGCATCTAAAGCAGATCACTTTTTGGCTAATACAAGATTCCTAATCATGTGCAAATGATAATGCAGTACGTTTACAACTAACAGTGAAGGGGTTATGGATTATGTTTCCAGGAACCCCCCTTTGTTACCAAGCTGCCGTATGGAGGGTGTCCCTTATTCCATCGTCATCACAGCTGTTTTGTTTTACAAGCTCTGCATGTACTTAATTAGTCTCATCATTTGCACAGGTCCATTAAACCTCTGATTGAACCTTAACTATGCCTTTGATAGAGGGGAGTGGATAGAGACACATTGTTACCACCTGCTTACTCAATTAACCCCCTCTCTGCCTGGGACTACATAGCAAATATAGCAGTGCAAATATTTGAGCTCCAACCCTGCACAATCCAAATTATTTCCAGCCTTATTTGTTAGATGGATATTGCTTTTCATTCTTTATTATCTGACACATGTTTTCTGACATTTATTTCCAAGCAATACTGAAAGTATTTATAGCAGCAGCAGCTCTAGTATAATCACTCCATATTCCATTTTATTTATTTATATAAATATGTTCCTATTGAAATGATAAAAAGCATGGGAATTTGAAATTATACTTAGCAATTAAATAGTATATTGAACTATAACATTAAATTGTGAAGGGACATGAAACCCCCAAAAATTATTTAATGATTCAGATAGAAAATACAATTTAAAAAAAGTTTCCAATTGACTTCTATTATTAGATTTGCTTTGTTCTCATGTTATTCTTTGTTGCAGAGATACCTAGATAGGTAGTGTGCCATGTCTAGAGCACTACATGACAGGAAATAGTGCTGGTATCTAGTGCTTTTGCTAATGCATAACATTGTTAAAAAATGCTGCCATATAGTGCTTCAGACGTGCACGCTCCTGAGCTTACATACCTGCTTTTTCAACAAAGGGTAACAGGTAAATAAAGAAAATATGTCAATAAAAGTAAATTGTAAAGTTGTTTAAAATTGTATGTTCTTTCTGAATTATGAAAGGAAAATGTGAAGTTTTATGTCCCTTTAAATTATCTGGGGTGAGGGAGTTGACTTTTGGAATTCCCATGCTTTTAAAAGTTTGATTGCTAACTTAATCTCTGGTATTAACTCATTTCCCCCCTTGATTCTCCTAGGTTTTATTGCAAACATTGTCTATATGTGCAATGTGCAATCTTTATTAAAGTGCAAAGTTTGTTTACTGTTTCTGTGTCTGATTTACACACACACACACTGACACATACAGTATATACAGTATATTGCCAATATGACCACACTCCCTGGATATGTGCATCTTAATCATTTATTTAAATATTAAATAAATGACTAAGTTGCACAAATCCAGAGAGTGTGTCATTTTGGATATTTATTTATCAATAATTTACCTGACCTGCACCCTGGTGGTCAACCTTACTTGTTAAGAGTGCAGATCCTCTACTCTTGTATGTATATATATATATATATATATATATATATATATATATATATACATACACACACACACACACTAGCCTCAGCACTATACAGACTAATATCTGGGGTTACAATTCCCACAATCCTCTGCAGCTAAAGGTTAACTTATATTTTGCAATTTTTATGATATATAGATATCATAAGGTGCTAGAAAAAAGTAAAGTGAGGGTAAAATCTTCACTTAATTAATGGAGTTTTAAGATAGAAAAATACTTAATTATTAGGCCAGTTTGAAATAAAGTTACTAAAAAAAAATATGTGTTCTGTTGGAGAAAAAAGTAATTGATTGTAAACATCCCAAACATTGCCTCATTGCCATTCTCTGCGCAGTGTGTAGTCTTATAGATACAGTTCTGGTAGCTGTTTCAGTATACCTGTATCCTAGCCCTGCTAATTTCTCCCCCTTCCTCCATCTTCTTAATTTCACACCCCAGGTATCAATTTTATTAAGTGTTTTTTTTCTCTAAAGTTTCCCAAAATTCCTCTGGCAATTACAAGTGTAAATGAGACAATTATCATTATCAGGCTTTTAATATTCCTCTCTCATTATTGTTTAATCATTATACTTCTCTACCATTAGTGTGAGGATAATTCCTCCATCTCTTCTATAGCTGAATTGTTTTCTTGTAGTATATTACTGCATATTTCTTAACTGTCCCTTGTGTCATCTGACTTACATGAAAATGTCCCATACAGTCCTCACTAAATCGGGGGTGCTCATATGACACCCCTGAGGAGCCACACTTTTATGGTTACTTTTAGAGCCAGTAAAAGCTTTTAAAATTGTTACTTAAACAAACTTGAATAAGTATATTTAGTGATATGTTTCAGCTCTGTAATCACAGTAGTGAAGATGCAGCCAAATAAATCCATTGTTTATAATTACGGGTTATGCATTTTTGAGGAGCTAAACTGAAAATATGATAGAGTCTGCTTGAATCTCCGTATTTAACAAATTGTCAAGATCGTCAAATGTTGAAATGTGTGACGCAATATACGCTCCCACAATCTGAATTCGACGCATATTGATGCTTGCTTCATCCCAGATGTTTCATATTCATATGCAACTTTATTTGACCCTTTTTCAAATTTATCAAACATGCAACAGGTACGCTCGCGTCTATTCCGATGCAGCGTACCTATCGATCAAACCGCCACCCTTGAGGCCACGGAAATCAATGGGAGTCTGAAAACACAGAAAAGTTATGTTTGATGCTGCAAGACGATGAAGCATATTAGAAAATAAAAGTAAATTTGAAACTTTTTTAAAATTCTATACTCTTTCTAAATCAAATATTATTGCTCCAAACTTGGTGCAAAGTATTGCTTTAATTTTGATGCACTAGTAGATATAGGTATAAAAATGAAATACATTACTACTTATGGATTATGTTACATCTTTGTCTATCATTACAAAGCAAGGGGACAATATTATTGCTCCAAACTTGGCGCACTAATAGATATAGAGATAAAAATTAAATAAATACATAACATAATATAGCTAACTTCCTTTTTTATTCTTTTATTTTTGGACAAATCTATATGCACCATGTTTAAGGCATGTAATACAAGTCCCACTCCCCACTTCGCACCAAATTTGACGCAACACTTTTCGCACCAAATTTGACACAAACTCCTAAACAACCCACAAATTAGTGAATTTCTCAACCACTTTTGATTGGGATATGCATAATCACATGATTTATGACATCAGCCAATCTGATTGAACTATAAATTTTATAGTATCACTAACTAATCAAATTGCTCAAAACTTCTGTCATTGATCACTCATCAGAACTTGTAATTGCCATTTGTTACATTGTGTATTATACTTTGAAAGTATGTATATGTGTAATTATTTTTAAAGATAAACATTGATGCTGACATTAGGACACACAGTGTGATATTTTAGACAGTGATTTTAAAAATCGAATTATGTTTTGATTCAATATAATCTTAACCTGATAGCTCAAAGGGATAGCCTACCTAACATTAAACTGTCATGAATCAGATACAGCAGAAATTAAAATCACCTCTTTACTGTCATGCTATATTCAGTAATTTTCTTCCTTCTCTTGAATTTCATTTTCATTAAGAAATGTAATTTTATATGCCAGGCCATTTTATAACACCTGTGTAGGGGTGGTGTTTAAAATACACTGCAATCAGAAAGGGTTACACAGGTGCAGCGAGAAAACTGGCCCAGCTCTTAATATATCCATTGATTGCAAATAAATACATATGATACCCATGTTATATTCACAATTATTCCTGCTCAGAATAATAATATATTTACACTATATACATATAGTGGTATAAATAAACACAGAGATATGAAAGAAAACATTGTTTAGAACAAAAAAAGAATTTAGGGACATGTAAATATGTTTGCAAAAGATTTCTGACATAACACACACACACACATATATATATATATATATATATATATATATATATATATATATATATATACTGTATGTATGTATATATATATATATATTTTATATATATATATATATATATATATATATATATACACACACACACACACAAGTATGTGCAAAGATATATGTACAAATTCTAGCCTTAATAATCATTTTAAAAAATAAAAAAATGAGATGGGCATATCATGATTTCTAGAAATACAAATATACATTAATTTATGTGAAAATATCATATATCAGATTTTGTGTAACAAATACATTGAAAATAACTTTCTGTGAGATATTATAGTTTGTTTGGGTATACATCTAGCTATTTCTTGGACATTAACATGAAAAATAAGATTAGCTTTAGAGAAATGTGCTTGTTCATGGACAGTAATGAAATGGTATAAAGTTGGAAAAAACAGAATATCCGCAACATCGATGACTCTTATGTATCAACAGTCCAATGCCCATCGCGCCGTACTTGACGCGCGTGTTTTTTACAGAATTTTTTATAAATAAGGGCATTGTATGCAGATTTGTGGCAGCGATGTCTGGCAAGCGTATTGACACTAGAGAATGTACCGAGATTGACGCTTTGATAAATATCCCCCATGGAGTGGGAGAGAAAAATGAGAAAGATAAGAGAAAAAAAATAAAGACGCTCTTAATGCTATAATTCCCCTATTATATTATTTGGTTTGTTTAAAACTGAATAAGAGTGCCTGTTTGCTACATTTATTTATTTTAATTATATCTCAATATTCTGTGAAATATATTATTTGTAGGAATAAAAATTACACAATGATTTTACTTTCTGTCTATTGTTTCTGGAGACTGAAGCCTCTATATGACAGTAAGGCTTCTAAGTGTCCATCCTTCTAGAATCATCTGAAAAAGAAGCTTTAAACAATAAATTGAGCCATTAATAAGTTTGGCCAATATTATCCAACAGACAAGCAAAGCTCCACTAAAACCATTACATATTAGCTGTAGTAGTGTAGACACAGTTCCAAGGAGAACCAACCATCCGAAGAACATTACTAGGTGGCCTATTTTCTGCATCATTAGCCAAGCCAAAGAGCTGGTCATCAAAAGAATCTCTGGGAGTAAAAGCCAGATCATAGGAGTTGTAATCTGGAAAAACCAAATCAGCCACTGTAGAGCCCAGCCATTCCATAAACATTCTGCTGACCAAAGCAAAGCTCTCCATATGATCCACTCCATTAGTACCACTAGCCATTGTAGAACATTCCACACTCCTTCATCCAGGACAGTAACTACCATACACACAGTGTCCCAAAGGTAGGTCCAAATGTGAGCAACTAAATGACACACATTTTCCACCTTCTTCTTTAGATTTACCGGCTTAACCATCATAATGTTTCCCAATACGCTACAATAATTTGTTTTCCATTGCTTCAAATTCTTCATTCTTCACCATCCATGATGAAGTTTTGTGTACACTTGTTAAAACTCAGGACAGCTAGACAAAATATTTTCCATCACAAGCAAGGTAACTTACACATGTTCTCTATCCTTATTGGTATGATGGGCACTACGAGAATGTGCTGCTGATGGTTATTATGATATTCCAGTCCTTGGCCTTTATTGGATCCCAGAGAACTTTTTCAGTGACAGCAAAGTGTCACTTTTAACAGAAAGGTTCCTGCTATCATCAAAGCACACACTGTCAGAGCTGGTCCCCTGAGAACTATGTACGCTTTTCTTCCTATCAAACATGTCAAGTTTCTGAGAGAGTAGCAAAGCATATTCAGAGACACAAATGAACTGCCTCCCCCCTCCAACCAAACAGCTCAGCACCAGTTAATCCCGGATGGCTGTATGAACTCTTTGTTCTCCCTCGATAAAAAACCTTTGGTATAAATCCCTGAAAGAGCGATGATTTAGGATTTTAAGTTACTGCCAGGAACACTCATCAGAGATTATTCTAAAATTCTGGACAAGGGAATTAAATGAGACTAGAAGCCAGGATATAGGTTCGGGAATATCAATATAATGCCAAGTGGTTTCTAGGCGATGCCAGAGAGAAGCAAACACATTGAGAAGAGGGTGCATAAGGTTCAACATTTTCAAGGCATATAAAAACTCTCACAGCATTCTCATAATGAAAGAGGCTCTGCATTGTTAGAAAATACCTTGTTGTATTTTCAGCGCAAATTTGTGCTGTTTGGGTAAGGGAAAAATCACTTTGGATTGCACACTCCGTAAAATGAATAAACATACTAAAGTTGTAATTTCAAATTTAAACTTTAAAGGGACATGAAACCTCAAATTTTTCTTTTATAGTTCAGATAGAGCATGTGATTTTTAACAACTTTTCAGTTTGATAGTATTATCAAATGTACTTTATTCTCTTGATATCCTTTGTTGAAGGAGCAGCAATGCACTACTGGTAGTTAGCTGATCACATTGGTTGAGCCAAACACAAGAGGCACATGTGTGCCTCAATCAGCAGCTAGCTCCCAGTAGTGCATTGCTGATTCTGAGCCTTCCTAGGCATGCTTTTTAATATTGGATACCAAGAGAACAAAGTAAATTAGATAACTGAAATAAATTGTAGAGTTTTTTAAAAATGTATGCTCTCTCTGAACCATGAGAGAAAAAATGTAGGTTTCCCCCTTTAAAAGAAAACATATGTTGTATGAATTCTAAACCTCTGATAAATCATCCCACTTTTCTTTGGTCTCCAAATAATTAGCTACATTTTATCAGGTAAACTGTTTTTCACATATGGTACAGACTTGCACCCATCTTTTTTTTTTACTGCCTTCAATTCCTCAGGGTATTGAATATTATGTTAAAGAGTGAAAGGAGTTCTATTTATGAGCATCAATCCTGACTATACAATAAATTAAAGGGATAGAAAGATCAAAATTGAAATGTGCGTGGGTGCATTTCATTGTTAAATAGAAGCAGTTTTTGTAATATTCTCCCATTAGTAAAAATGCTTCTGGTAAAAGTCATTAGTGATGTTCAGTGACATATTCACATATGCTATGTGGACTTGTGCACCATTATTCAAGCTCAGAGAGCTGGTGGTGGTGGGTAGTGTGCCTGTGAAGTCTTAAAGGAGCAGTAAAGTCAAAATTAAACATTTAGATATAGCATGCAATTTTAAACAACTTTCTAATTGACTTATATTACCAAATGTGCTTTAGTCTCTTGGCATCCTTTGTTGAAGAGTAGAGTTGGCTGGCTGATAGGAGCTTAGGAGCATGCATGTGTCTTTAGCATTCTATGGCCTCAGTGTTTGCAACTATGTATAACACAAACATTGTAAACACTGCTGCCAAATGGCAAAAAAAAATGCACAAGCTCACCTAAGATTACTCTTTAACAATGGATACCAAGAGAACTAAGCAAAAATGATAATATAAGTAAACTGGAATGTTGTTTATAATGGCATACACTAACCAATCCATTTAACTTTAATTTTGATTTACTGTCCCTTTGATTTGTGTCATATAAGCCACTGCTGACTCCCTGAGAAGGTGTTTGAATGCTGGTGTGTACAGGCGCTTACATCATTGTGTGCATATGCTGATGAAAAACAGTAACAAGTACATTTTTCAAAAATACAATTAAAAGTCTATTCAATTTTGCTACACCCATTATTGTATGTGAGATCATTTGCTGGTTTTATTTACCTCATTTAGGAGCAGGCACCAAATAGTGCACACATTTAAATTCCCTATCTATAGTGTTGCACAGCAAGTTGTTTTATGTAATCAACAAATCCAAAAAAGGTCTAGATTACGAATAGCGTGCTAACTGTTGCGCACAAGCAAAAAGAGCTTTATCGCTGCTCTTTGCATGCGTCGGAAGTAGCATGCGTATTACAAGTTGAAAGTAAATGTGAATACATGAGCGCAATCGATATTTATGCTTGTCAGGTTAGCATAGGGTTGCCACCTTGGCCATGTTTTCCTGGACACTTATGAGTTACACATGCTGCAGGGTGTGCAGGGAGGAACATGAATTATGCTGCTTGACAGCACAAAAATAGTGACCCTGGAAAGCACTATTCATGGTCCTTCCTGCACACCCTGCAGCATGTGTAACTCATTAGTGTCTAGGAAAACATGGCCAAAGTGGCAACCCTAGGATAGCGTGACTTCAGAGCTCTGGCTAACTGTTACACTTGAATAAAAAGTTGCACAAAACACATGAGAAATACATTGCACAGTACAGTTACACTCATAATAACACTGTCTAATAAAAAGTATGAAAAAAAGATTGCATAAAAAAGTGTCCTAGGAGTTAAAAAAAAAAAGGCAGGCAAAGGGCTTTAACATAGAGATACATACATATACATGTCTAAATATATATATGTATGTAAATATCTGTTTATATGTGTGTACATATGTATTTATATTTGTATATATAGTATGCTAAATCCACAGATATACCCAGGGAAGGGTAGGGTAGGAAACCTAAACTCAGAAAAGAAATCCCCCTAAGGTAAACCTATGTAGCCTTAGTCAGGCAGTGCCTAATGCCGGGTTATAGTTAAGTAAAGAGAGATACAGAAAATAAGCATTATTTGGCACACATGCTTCTGAGTAAAGGTTAATAACAATTAAGTGGTTTGGGTATAAGGGCTGAAAATAAATAAAATATAACTTTTATTAATAAATGATTAAAAAACGATGGACAGAGCCATCCACACATAAAAACATAAGTCAGATCAAAACTTACCTCTCATAGGCACAGCTATATATACCTATTATTAGGAGCTTAAGGTATCTATTAGTTGCGGCTAAGGTAATGCCGTATAAGCAATCAGATATCCTGAATAAAGGCTAAGATTACAGTGGGACCCAAGTGTGTGTGTTATGTGTGGATGGCTCTGTCCATAATTTTTTAATCATTTATAATTAAAAGTTATATTTTATTTATTTTCAGCCCTTATACCCAAACCGCTTAATTGTTATTAACCTTTACTCAGAAGCAAGTGTGCCATATTTGTATATATGTACAGTATATACAGGCATATATAGACATATTTATAAGTGCAGAAAAAATGAAAAAACATATTTATGTAAAATTCATATTTAATAAAGTGTTTAACTGTGTAAGTACTGTAAATATTTCACATTCTAATGTTCTTCACATACGGGAATATGTTCTAAGTATTTTTGCTTGCATTGGGTTAGCAATCGTGCAAAAACATTTTACTTTCAACATGTAATACGCAAGCAAAATCGACGCACGCGCAAAGCTTACTTCTAGCATAGTTGACGCACGAGTGAGAGCGCAAACTATCGCTCCACTCGTACTCTAGTCCTTAGAACATTAAGCGCACCTTCATTCTACTGTCTTCATTCAACTGTTGTAGAAACCTTGTACACAAAACTTGTGCTTGTTAAAATATCCACCTGAAACCAGGGGCTGTTCTGGAATCTAAACTTTGCAGACACAAATGCTTTCGAAAGCTCCACCCATGGACCAAAAAGTTGTTAACAGAGTCTTGGTTGTTCTGTGGGTGAATTCAGGATGGGGCAGTGGTAGTAGCAGATGTCTTGTGGGCAGGACTGGGTGTGGCATAGGTGGAGTCAGTCATTTTGGGGCTTGGCTAAGTGGATTGTGGGTGTGGCTAGAAAATTACCACCATAGTCAGGTGGGAAGTTAAAGTGGGAAGGATGGGCCACTTTCACTACTGCCCTTAACCCAACAAGTACAATGGTAATGAAACTTAAAAGATTGGTGGCCCCAGCACCCTGATAAAATAGCCACTACCCAACACATCTTTTTTTGTCCCTTTAATAAACAGTCAAAAAGAAAAAAGAAAATAAACATATTAGGAATTACAAGTTTATACAGAAAGACATTCTAGCATATGTCTACTTATACATCTTTGTCAGTTTTGCTGTATTATGCGATTCATCTAAAAGCCTTCTACAAAGAATGAATTTATGAATGTATTTATCAACTGGTTGGTAAACGGCAGACATGATGGGACAAGTGACTTTATTACTCAGTCATATTTCATATTTGTAAAATTCTCTCCAGCTTGTTGAAAACAGACCACCTGTTAAAGTATAGTTTTACGATCAGCACCTGTTCACATGTAGCAGAAGGCTTAATCTCCCCCCACCCTCTTTTCACCTCTGGCTTTCAACAGATTCCATTTGGATTAAGTCCTAATTATCACCATTCAGACCCTCATTTAACCAGAGACCTGTACTTTCTGTGAAACTAATAAGCACAAATGAAAAGGAGACTTATTGTGCATGTAAAGTTGCTCCTTTAATTAGGAATCTGTAATTGGATACAGTCAGCACTGGAAATCTAATTACTGAGGGATTATACAGTAACATATAGGCCTTTATCACTGCTCATACGCAGCCAGCTCTAAGTGTTAATAGGGGACAATTGTTTATATCTAACCAATGCAAGATAAAGATCTAAGCTGGCTATGTGTACATTGATAAAAGAATTCAATTAATAAAAAGAAAGGAAGTATATTTCAGGAAACAAAAATATATTCTACCAGTCACATGTCCCTGGAGGTGTTCAGATAGAACATAAGATTTTAACCAACTTTCTAATTTACTTTCCAATTTGCTTTATTCTATTGGTATCCTATGTTGAAGGAGCACCAATGCACTACTGCTCCTTAGCCTACCTACCTAGGTATACTTTTCATCAAATGATACCAAGAGAAAAAAAGCAAATTAGATAACTGAATACAATTGGAAAGTTGGTTAAAATTGTATGCTCTATCTAAATCTTGAAAGAAAATGTTTGCTTTTATTTCCCTTTAACAATGTTATACATTTGCAAGAGTCCTAGATTGGAGCAGTGTTTGCTGCCATGTAGTGTTTCAGGCATGTGCACACTACCAACCTAGGTATGTTTTTCAACAAATAATACCATGATAACAAAGCAAATTTGACAAAAGATAAGATGATATAAACTGGAATTTTTTTTTAAAAAAATTGTATGTCCTCTCAAAATCATAAAAGAAAAATGTGGGTGCCATGTACCTTTAAAGGGACAGTCTAGTCCAAAAAAAACTTTCATGATTCAGATAGGGCATGTAATTTTAAACAATTTTCCAATTCACTTTTATCACCAATTTTTCTTTGTTCTCTTGGTATTCTTAGTTGAAAGCTTAACCTAGGAGGTTCATATGCTAATTTCCTAGACCTTGAAGGCCACCTCTTAAGAATGCATTTTAACAGGTTTTTCACCACTAGAGGGTGTTAGTTCATGTTTTTCATATAGATAACACTGTGCTCATGCACGTGAAGTTACCTGGGAGCCATCACTGATTGGCTAAACTGCAAGTCTGTCAAAAGAACTGAAATAAAGGGGCAGTCTGCAGAGGCTTAGATACAAGATAATCACAGAGGTAAATAATATATAAATATAACTGTGTTGGTTATGCAAAACTAGGGAATGGGTAAAAAAGGGATTATCTATCTTTTAAAACAATAACAACAATTCTGGTGTAGACTGTCCCTTTAAGGTAGCAATTAAACCTATATTAAAATGCTCAACAGCTGAAAAGAATGCGATTTTAGAAATGAAGACACAAACGGGTATAATTTGGTTATTATCCATTGTCATATTTTTGGCTTCTATGTAGGAAGTGGCTGTAGCCTATTTAAGGTTGCATTTATTTACATCTCTATGTTCTCAGTGCTTGTGCATATTAGATTTATAGGAACATGCTGATTTTCATTATAAGAAGAAAAAAAAAGGGGGTTTCAGCCTCTGAGCAATATATGAAGACAGATAGAAAATGCACATTACTGAATAGGAGATCTCAGATGTGGCAACAGAATATAAATAAGGCAACAATTCATGTTTTTACCCAAAAAAGCTTTTATTACTATATAAATAAAGAAAAAGGATGTGCACAGTGTGACCACTGAGGGACAAGCTTAATCCATAAAAGCTAAAGTCAATGCTTTGCCCTTAACCAGTGTCACTGTTAACTGAAGAAAAAATCCTGTTTGTGCAGAATACAAGCTTATGCAGACCCAGTTAAACTTGTTATCTAAAAGAAACATACTGCCAAATATAAAGGGGCAAATGAGGGGGTAAATAAGCAAGGTAAAAAGAATGTTAGAAGGACAGAACACTGTATACGACACATGACAGAGAAAAAAACTCTGTAGCTATAATGCTGATCACTCATGTATGTGACTGAAATTCCAACAGCACCGTCAGCTCCGATCAATACAATCTGAATGTTCATTCTGCTAATTAGTAGACAAGTAAATGTTATTTCATAAAGTTGTCATTTTACATTATGTCTACTTTGTATCTAAGATCTTAATCAAAATTTAAAGTGACAGTAAACTTTTTAGTATTTCTCATGAAAATGGGGTTATTTCAAATATATTACATTTTTTTTAAACATAGATGTACCTGTGATGGCATATTTGTATTTGTTTTTATGCTTGGGGTACATGCCACTGTATACCTAGTAAAAACTTGCGGACGTTATATGCTGCCCTCTGAGTGAGAATGTGACGCCAACGCAGTCGAGCAACCACGTTTGACCATCCTATCCTTACATCCTGAAGCCATGCACTCAACCATTTCAAATCCGCACTCATAATAGACCCCAAGTCATTACCCCCCAAATGCACCACAATCACTTGAGGCTTTCCCCACCTCCTGTGTGCATCCTGTAAAAGGGGGGGGTAGTTCATTCCAATTTAGCCCCCTGCGACCGAGCCAGCGAATGTTAGCCCTGGATGAAGCCAATCCTAGCTGCTGCCCGTCTGGGGAATGAAGCGCCCTGATAGCCGCCTAGTGGATAAACGAATGACCAATAATCCACACACACAAACCTTTATCTTACCTAGAATAACATGGGGACAATGAAGTGCAGCCCTCAGGATAACACAGACTTCCCTCAGTCCTCCCCCAGCTGGGAAGGCACCTGAAAGGCACCCTAAATCGCGATCCACCCCCTCTCTACTCAGTCAAGGGGCGAATGTAACCCCTATAGCGCTCCAATTTCCAGCACCCCAACCTCTTAATGTCCACCTGCGATGACCCGCTAGCTGCTGTGCAAGTCGCGGCCCCAATCCTAAATGAATGTGGCGCTATTCTAGATTAATCCAAGCCTATCGCCGCCGTAACTTTAGTTAATATTTTGCGGAATTGAAAAGACGAAAGCGAGCTTCCATCCTCGTGAATGAGAAATTGGCGCACGCCCACTGGCTACACTCGGCAAAACGCCTCCACGCTCTGCACCGGGCAGCATTCCGGGAAATCATGCCTCGGTAGGGGCAACCAAGCCCCCTTTCCTTCCTGATCCGTTTTGGATCTCAGGATCAGCATGAGCAGGCTATCCTCTGAAGCTGTCACATGCTCCATTTTAATTCCCCCAACATCTCCCTTCTTCGATGTGGACACTACCCCCCCTATTCTCAGAGCCCCTGCGAATGCCAGCGCAAAAGCAGCCTGGAACAAGCAGGCCTCATAGGATGAAGAGCACACTGAGCCTAATTTTCCCACCAACTGCTGCAACCTTGCCGCAGTGATAGGCTCCCTCTGGTCTTTGGAGCGTGGGGCCACTCTGTCCCACCCCTTCAAGACTTGCCTCAACAGAAAAGCATTGGTGAAGTCTGCCAGAACCAACGCCTTATTAAAAATGACAAAGCCGCTAACATACTAAGAGCCGGCAATCTGGACACACCCTCTTGCTTCAAGCATGCCAACCATTCAAGAACATGTACCTGTGAAGCCTGGCGAATTAAGAAACCCTTCTGCTCACTGAAGCGCTCCCACGCCTTCCAGTGTGACATGTACGTTGCCCACGTCGCCCACGAATGGACTCCCAACCCCCGCCAGCTGCCAAAGAAAGGGTGGGCACGTTAGACCCTCTGCTGCTGCCCTTGGAGCCACCCTCCTGAACTGATCCCATTGAAACCTAGAGAGGGCATCCGCAATGACGTTCCGCAACCCCGGGACATGCCGCGCTGTAAAGCGAACGTTGAGCTGCAAGCAACGCAACACCAGGTGTCTAAGGTAAGTCACCACCATTGGGGAAGCCGCTGACAGTCTGTTTATGGCGTACACCACGCTCATATTATCAGACCAAAAAATCACAGACTGATTAGCCAGATGGTCCCCCCAGAGCTCAACCGCCACTACTGTAGGGAAGAGCTCAAGTAATGCCATATTACGGGTAAGGCCAGCCGATACCCCATCCACTGGCCATGCCTACGCGCTCCAATCCCCATCAAGATAGGCGCCATACCCCAGACCCCCAGCCGCATCAGTGAACAGATGCAAGGCCTGGTTTGAGATAGGTCCAGCCCTCCAAAGGCAAATCCCGTTAAAATGAACTAGGAACCGCTCCCACACTTTCAAGTCCTCCTTCATCTGTGTCGTGACCCGACACCGATGCCGCTGACCCCTCGGACCTTTCAATTGACCCTCCAGTCTGCGATTGAAGACCCTCCCCATGGGGATGACCCTCCCCGCAAAGTTAAGGAGGCCCAACAATGATTGCAGTTCCTTAATGGTAATGCAATCTGTCCACGCCACCGATTGAACCCCCTCTAAGAGGCGGTCGACTTTATCCTTTGGAAGCCTGCATAGAGATGCCACTGTGTCGATCTCTATGCCCAAAAACGTGAGGCACGTGCAAGGGCCCTAAGTTTTGTCTTCCGTGAGCGGGACCCCAAACTCGACCATCACACCCTGCATCACCTCCATCACCCTGTTACATTCGTCCGTTCCCGAACCTCCTACCAGCAGAAAGTTATCCAGGTAGTGGGCCATGGCCCCACCCCCAGATGCCCTCTGCACCACCCAGTGCAGGAATGAACTGAAACATTCAAACAGGGCGCACGAAAGCGAGCACCCCATTGGCAGACACTGGTCAACATAAAACTCTCCTTCAAACTTCATTCCCATCAGCCGAAAGGAAGAAGGATGAAGCGGAAGCAATCTGAACACAGATTCTATATCCAATTTCACCATTAAGGCTCCCCCACCCTTTGCCCGTACCACCCCCAGTGCCTCGTCAAAGGACTGGTAGTGCACCGAGCTAAGGTCTAGATCAATCGCATCGTTCACCAAAGCTCCCTTGGGATAAGACAAGTGGTGTATTAACCTGAACTTGCCTTGCTCCCTTTTTGGGACCACTCCAAGCGGGGAGACAACCAGATCCAGGAACAGGAGCTCCCGAAACGGGCCGACCACCCTCCATAACGCCAATTCCTTGGCCAACTTTTCCCTTACCACATGAGGGAATTCGTAAGCCAATATCAGGTTACGATGAACCGTAGAACCCTCTATGGGTGAAGTTACCGGAATCCTGAAACCATCCCTCAACCCTGATAAGAGGCTCGCCGCCTCCCGATCAGGGTAATGCGCCAACCACAGCACCATCATCTCCACTCTAAGTGGAGTTGGGGCGCTTGCCCCCAGCGCCCCCTCTGGGATTCTGCGGGGCATTCCCGGTGTCCCTTCTTTTTGCGCACTCCGAACCGGTCCGCTACAAAACTTACAGATGTGGCGAAAGGAACAATTCGTTCCTCTGTCACACTGTTTGTCCTGGAATTTCCAGCATTCCCTCCCTCGCCTCTTCTGGCACAGGAGGGAACGCGCGGCACCAGGCCTGGCCCCCATTGGTGGTGAGGTGGAGCTCTCCCGACCCAGTTTGGACCACAAGTGCATGTCTTGCGTCCCAGAGTGCAATATGGGGTTTCCCACCATCTTCTTGCGGAATGCAACATCATAATCCCGCCATGCACCCTCTTTAAACCTCGTATGAATATACCCAATGGTGTCCTGATATTTAAAGAGATTATGCCTCTGAGTGGGCCATCTGTTAACATAACAAGAGGCCAGCACCCTGAAGCCTGTCTGTCACTCCTCGTACGTTTCTGGACGCCGCGCTTTTTTGGGGCACGACCCTTCGGCTGCCCTCTCCTTAGCCCTGCAAGCATCCGGGGACAGTTTGTAAATATTTACATATCTACCTTCCTGTATTTTCTTAATGAGCTTTGCGCTCCCTGGGGCCTGATCATTTAGACTATGGGCGGGAGGGCTACCACCCATGACAGGGGCTGCCCTTAATCCCACCCTCTGGGCCCTAGCACTTGCTCCACCTTCAGCCCTGGTGCTCCTAGGGGGCAAATCTAACTCCCTTCTTACTGCCTGCCTAGCTGCAATTGTGGTCCTAGCAGATATGCGAGTTTGGGGGGTAGGGGGTACTACATTTTCCATATCTGACGCCTCCTTCTCCCTTCCAGGTCCCCGCCGCCGTGAGGGCTTGCCAGTCGCATCCCTGTACCGCCGGGGAGGCAAGGAATTACGCATAGCACGATCCATGATGACAGTAGGCCTCAACTTGAGATCCTGCACAGAAGAAAAACTCCCTTGAAGTCTGGAAGCAGGAAGAGGCTGGATCCACTGCAACAGGACCCTATAAAGGCAAGAGGTACACCCGCTCACCCACTTGCAACAATGTAACATACACACATAAGAACACTCCAGACCTCAAGTCAGCTATCCCTTCATTTTGCTACAGTCCCACTAGAGGGCCCTCCACTGCCAATATCAGAGTATGCATAAAGGAACAATAAAGTGCTGAGTACAACTACAATAGAATGGTCACTACTTATCATGCTAATGTTTTCCCTCCTGTACTTGCAGTTGTCTTCAAAGTCATTTTCTTATTTTAACCCCTTACAAATATTAGTTAGTGAAACTCTGCATCTTTATACTGGGCGCCACCATCTTGAAGCCTATATTTGTTATTTAATTTTTAAACTGTGCAAAAAGCTGCAACAATGTAACATTTCTGCTCTCTATTATGTGAGCTAAACTGAAGTGAAAGGTACAGCTCTCAAAAAGCAGATATGTGAAAGTGCACTGCTCCTATCACTGGATGTAACAATACGCGAGCTACAAGATGGCGGCTCCCAGTATAAAATGCAGAGATTTACTAGCTGGATTCTGTGATAAGGTAAAATAAGAGAACAGCTTTAAAGAGAGTTGCAGGTACAGAAGGAAATACAATAGCATGGTGAGTAGTAACCATGTTACTGTAGCTGTACCCAGCAGTTTAATGTTCCTTTAAAGGGATACTGAAAACAAAATACTGTAAATTTTATGCACCCCCCTCTGTTTATAAGTACCACCATTTTGGAACCCAGGATCCACTGCGGGGAAAGTTGCTGCACATGTGCAAACACATGAACACTGGAATGCAGTAAAAGTTAGATTTCAACATGGTGGCAGCCAGATAACTTCAATACTATGCTTGTAAAATGCATTTAGGGCTAGATTACAAGTGGAGCAAATTTGCCAGTTTCCGGGCCTGGGATAATTAACCAGCCATTACAAGTAGCTGGTTATTGCTACCGCAAGCTCACAGTAGCAATTAGCACTCAGAATAAACAATCTGTGGTTAATTTTCTAAAAGTACTCATAATGCTCTCAAAATAGAGGATATTTTAGTTATATTAAAAAAAACTGCACTATGCAGTTTTTGGGGTCTAAAGTTGGTGATAGTGTGGTGTTAGAAAAGAAACGGCACTGAAGTGTTTAACATCTCTTAAAGTAAGGTGGAAATCTAGTGTATGATTAGCTGTATCTCCTGTCTAATTGAGGACTGGGAGCTAGGAGATGTGAACATAAACAAGCACTGGGGGTATGCAGAACAGTGTGATATCCCAATCCCAAACAATTTTAGTTCCTATTTGCCTCATATGTTTCTCACAACTAAAGCCAAAAAACAAACCAGGATCATAAATTAATTAAAAAATAAATTAAAAAAACATTTGCAGAGTTTGCAAAGGAAAGTCATCATGCCATAGATGCTACCCTTCAAAATTATCTGTCTACCCACAAATCCTCCTGCTCAGGACATTCTTCTAGTTTGCCTAGGCTAAAATACAGCCCTGCACTTGCATTACATGACTCTAATGCTTTTAATGAATTGCTGCATTTTTTAAGGTTCAATGTATCTCAAAAAATTCAAAGAGATTTGCGGAATTCAAAGAGATTTCTTTTTCTCTCTTTATTACATCTGCAACTTATATCATCAATGCAGCTGCATCTACATTGTAATTGCTCTATGCATAGAACAAGTTCTACTATAAAAAACATTTTGCAAGCTTGTTTCCTAAGTGTTGTAGGTGTAATTATTATTCTGCTGTGTTGCTAGTGGTTCCTGTTTGATGTGCGACTATAGATGTAAATGGCAGGGAACCCCTCTAACGAAATGCTGGAAAATATAGGTGAAGCGAAGTGCAATAAATTTAAACATAATCTCATCTTTACAATGAGACCCAACAATAACTTCACAAGCATCTGTGAATCCAAGCCATTGTTTTAAGTACTATGGTTATAGAATATTATGCACAGTATATGTAAGTTATTATTTTACCCATACACTACTGGAAAATTTTAGTAAAAGCTTCCCTTGGATCCACTTTGTTTAGAAATAGCAGACATGAATGGCTTTGTCATTGCTTTTTGGCAATTAGAATGCCGCTAATTGCTGCTGTGCACCTTAATTGAAATTCATGGCAGAGAAAGGGTTAATCGACTAGCTTGTAAGGTTAAATTTTTCTATAGTGTAGAGATTACCCTCTTATCTGACACCTTCCAATCTATGATCCCTACCTGATCCCTCCCAAACAGTTTTCTTCCCTTACTCACCCTCCACTGGTCCCCACTATCTTAGGTACAAGCACACTGTCTACCAGTATGCAGTTTACAGTTTTGTTAATTTTTTTTTTTGCAGTGTAGTGATCATTACTCAACCCTCCCACCTCCCTGATCCCCCTAAACAGCTCTTTAACCTTCCCTGTTCCCACTAGTGGTGGCCATCTTACGTACTGGTTTCTGTCTGCCAGTAGCCAGTTTATGTTGTTGTTGTTTTTTTAATTTAATAATTTTCAGGTTGTTTTTTTTCTGTAGTGTAGTGGAGCCCCCTCCCTGTGATCGTAATTTAGGGTGCCCCCCTTCCAAAATCGCCGCCACTATACTAAAGTTATAAACCCCTAAACCTAACCCTAAATGTAATCCTATTTTACAGGTAATTTTGAGGTGCAGTTGAATCTCTCTAAGGGCAAGTGTGCATGGAGTCCACGTCTGGTTTCCCCATTACTCTTAGGGTGACCCAAGAGCAATTTGCATAAAAATCGAAAGAGAGAGAACAGCCCTTGTTCAGAGAGGAATTGCCTGGTATTTTGGCGCTGGACTGTCATTGGGCAGGGTCAGACTGATATGCTTCAGGATATTTTTTCTCTGTGAAGGGGCATAGTGTGCAAAAAGAACGCGCACCCTGAGGAATTCAATAAAAATGAACATGCATGGAAGTAATTACAGCTTCTGTTCTATCTCATGGAGTGCTGTTCTCTCTCTTCAGATTTTCAGGATTACCTTGGGTGAGAGCAGGTAAAATAAGCACATTTACTAATCTGCTGATAATTTCCCCTGTGATCTAATTCTGATATCCTGAAAATCTGGTTTGAAAACCCCTCACAAAGAGATGTTATGGTTAAAATGTAGCATACTTACTTTAAAGAATGAATGTTAAAAAAGTTAATTTATAATATTAATTTATTTTTTTCTTTAAATGAAGTGGGAAGAAGGTATGGTCAAAGTGGGTTGTCATGGCAACCAACAATTTAATCTATTGTAGCAGCAAAGCATTTGCTCCTACTCACTCTTAGAGATGCAAATCACTTCCGGAAAGGGATTAATTGTATGTGCTTATTCTTTAAGATATCATTTATCCACATAATGACCTTTTAAAGGGAGATTAAACTGATAGATCAAAGGATATTAATATTATTTTTATATGTGCATCAGAAATAAATCACTGAATTGAAAAAGATCTACACAGAAAATACAAGTTTTATTACAAAAACTGACATTGTTTGCCAGCCCCTTGTAAAGCCTCTCAAATGTTGTTTATTGTATCTCATTTGCTGTGGCCAATTATAAACAAATATAAATGAGCTCCTGCACATAGCATATACTCACCCTGCAGAATGTAGGAGGGTCAGAGCTCTGAATTCCACAGAACCTCTGGGATAGGGAAATCCTACGATTTAAATTACAGGAAAAACAGGCAATATAAATAGTGAAGGTCCATTCTAAAGTTTCACTATACACATTTCAAATTACATTTTGCATTTAATGTCACTGTAAGATTCATATTTGACTTCCAGACGGTGATCAGACCTCCTAACTGTCCCACGTGAGGGACAGTCCCTGATTCTGAGCTTTGTCCTGCTGAGCCAGTCATACGTTCGGAATTGCATGATATCCTTTAGATATCCCACAGACTGCCCAGACACGCCCATGATCCTCTCTTGGTGCAGCCCCACACAGAAAATGGGCTCTTTTAATCTCCCAGCAGATGTCCCAAGTCGACAGACATAAATGTTGGAGGTATGATTATAAGATATCATTTAAAATATGTATGTTTACAAGATGAGCGCAAAATATCGCTTCCGCGAAAGAAATATTTGTGCTCAACTTGGTATTACAAAAGAAGTGCAATGTGAACGCAACATCACATTCGCATTGCACAAAAGCATTGCACTCACTAGAGCGCGCTTCAAAAGGGTCCAATGGGAGCCTCATTCTTATGCCATCAGACACTGCATGAGAACTAACACAGTGAAGGGGGTAAGCTGCGCAAAGATGTACAGCAATTTTAAATATATATGTATATGAATATATACATATATATTTGTTTGTTTATATGTGTATATACACATATTAACACAGAAATAAATATATATATATATATATATAGATAGATAGATAGATAGATAGATAGATAGATATAGATAGATAGATATGTGTGTGTATATAAGCATATACATATATATTTACTGAGAACACACAGTTCCCATAGACCGCAATGTAAAGTTGACCTCTGGTTAATTTTTTTGAGCGCTAATTGCTACTGCTATATTAGCAAGCAATAAATCTGCTTGTAATTTAGCCCTTTTTCAGCAGCCTGTATTTACACATAGCAACCTTAAAAAAGAATCAGGCTATGAGCAATATAGACAATTAGAGGTCATATCACACAAGCTGTGAGAGTGTAAAGCAGTGTGTGGGTGCACAACACTGCTTCATTCTCTTTATGTTCAATGAAGTAACAAGCACTTTCGGAGCAAGAACCAATTGAAGATAATGGTAAGGGAGAAGTAGCCTCTCATTGGCTCTTTCAATCACGTCTTAAAGGGACATTAAACTGTTTAGTGCAACAATAGTAATATGTTTGCTACTCCCTATACTAGTGTTTTTTCTCCTGTACCTGCACCTCTTATTTTAACCATTTGCAGAAGCCAGTTGTTAAAGGGACACTGAACCCAAAATTTTTCTTTTGTGATTCAGATAGAGCATGAATTTTTAAGCAATTTTCTAATTTACTCCTATTATCAAATTTTCTTTATTCTTTTGGTATCTTTAATTGAAATGCAAGCATCTAAGTTTAGATGCCAGCCCATTTTGGTGAACAACCTAGGTTGTCCTTGCTGATTGGTGGAAAAAATCCATCCACCAATCAAAAAGTGCTGTCCAGAGTTCTTAACCCAAAAAAAGCTTAGATGGCTTTAATTTCAAATTAAGATAGCAAGAGAACGAAGAAAAATTGATAATAGGAGTAAATTAGAAAGTTGCTTAAAATTGCATGCTCTATCTGAATCACAAAAGAAAAAAATTGGGTTCAGTGTCCCTTTAAATCTCTGCATCTTTATATTGGTCACCAATATCTGGGTATGCTGGTATTGCGGCACCCTGTGACAGAAGCTGTGCATGCTCATAGATCAGTGCTGACAGTTTGACAACTGTACATTGCACTTTGGATTAGCTTACAGAAATTTGCAGGTTTTTTTTTACACAGTTTAAAATTTACATCACAAATATAAAAGCCCATAGGAATAATAAAGATCAATGCAGTCACTGCAACAATGTACAGCTCCTGTTCTGTATTGTACACGCGAAACTGAAGTGCCTGATGCGGCTTATCAAGAAGATAGCAATGTCATCTGTGTGATCTGTAAATGTGCACCACTGCCATCACAGGGTCAAGAATACTTAAAGGGACAGGAAGTCCCCAACTTTTCTTTCATTATTTAGATAGAACACCCAATTTTCAACAACTTTCCAATTTACTTCTATTATCAAATTTGCTTCATTCTCTTGGTATCCTTTGCTGAAGGAACAGCATTGCACTACTGGCAGCTGGCTGAATATATCTAGTTAGCCGATCACAAAAGACAAATGTGTGCTGGCACCATTCAGTAGCAAGCTCCTACTAGTGTAGGATATGTGCGTATTCTTTTTCAACAAGGAATACCAAGAGAATGAAGCATATTTGAAAATAGAAATGAAATTAAAAGTGTCTTAAAATGCAGAGGCGGAGCTAAGCGCAAGTCACGGAGCGCTTCTCTCTGCAAACCGCCGCACCAGCTCCTTAGGCAAGAGGTATGGTGCCTGGAGCCCTGTGACTGGGGAGAAAAGTGCGGGCCAAGTCAGACTATCTGAGGACGCCTAAGAAGGGTCTGGGAACGCTGCCCTGTTGGGAGAAAAGAAATTCCTGAGGAGGCGATATTGAGGTCTGGGCTTACAACCAAACAAACTAATGTTCACACTCCTGTAACTCTCCCTCCCACCGGTGCTGCGAGAGGGAGACAGGAGCGGTTGTTGGGCTGGAGGTCTGGAGGACTGCAGTGGTAGTCATTGGTTGGAAGGATCCGGCTTTCCCCCCACCCGAACTGAGCCAGTGGTTTGACCGGTCATGTGAGGGGTAAACCAGAAGCAAGACACCGCCCTCAGAGCATAGAGGGTTTAAGGAAGAGAGGACAGCCAGGCTTCGGGGAAGACACCCACCGGAAGGATAAACAAACCGCACAGAAGTAGCTCGTGATTCCCCTGTACATTTTCTCCCTCCCACCGGTGCTGCGAGAGGGAGACAGGGATCGGGCAGATGCCGTTGAGGAATAGAGGGAGTAAAGCTTAAGAGCCTGAATCGCCCAGAAAAATTCCCCATACTAAAAGGAGCAAGGGGAGTACACCGGCATGAGAGTTGGATAAGTACACCTAACAGCAAGTATACTGGCATAAAGTGTTTCTTTTTTCTGTTATTATCTATGGGCTGCCTTATGTTGCTGTGCTCTGCTCCTTTGCATGACTTTCCCTGCTTGCTTGCTATGTTTTCACAGGCATTTGTTGCATAAATTTGGCAGCTGCAGAAATCAGAGACTTGGGGTTGAGGCTTGTACAAGTTGCCAGTCTGTAGTTTAAGGCTTTTACTGGAGGTGAAAAGAAGTTGGACATTGTTTTTGAAAATCTTGGGAGTGACAGGGGGGAGACAGATTTGCTTGCTCTCTTCACTCTGCTAAGCTATCTCTTTTCTTTTTCACATAAAGCTAAGGATTAATCTACAGGATGTCATTTCTCACTTAATAAGCTTTAACTTCCCAAGTAACCCCTGACTTATTTAAGCCAAGCCTCTCAAAAGGAAAAATAAATAAAAAAAATATAAAAAAAGTTAATTGGTTCATGATTCAAGGAAAAACAAAAGAGAAGGAAGAGAAGGAGGACAAATAATAAATAGATAAAGGGGTCCTAATGTTGCTTTAAGATTTAAAGCAATTGGCTTAAGGAGAGACTTGATCATCCAACTACTAATCATGCTGACTTTGCTTATTAACCCTTATGAGTAACTTTATCTAACACTGCAACTTGGGTTCTGATTATGTTGTTTAATTGGGTTTTGATTTCCAGGTTAAGTCATCTCTGAAATTTTCTGAATAGACCTTGCTACTGAATTTAATTGCTATGAAATGTATGTCTTATAGGTTTTACTAGGCTAGGGGTACGTATCTAAATTTAAAGGTGAGAACTTGCTGGAAAAGAATCTGGTAGTATCCTCTAAAATCATTAGATAGGTTGCTGTGTATATTATCCCTTGATAGGAACTGTGTACTACTTCAATACTTGATGTGTCTTTAAAAACTGAGTTGGTCTTGAACCCTAGTTTTTTTTTTTTTCAAGCTAATATTGAAGTTATCGGATAATATTTCACTTCTAGGCTCACTTGTTGCTTACTAGTTATCTCATAAGATGCAATAGGCAGGGAACTGGTAAATTCTCTGTTCAGATAGGTTATAAAGCTTGGTACATTTACTTTAATTTTAAGTAATATCAGCAGCTGATTTAAAGGAGAAAGGAGTAATTCTGTTTAGTAAGACATAATAATACCAACTTGTTAGGAATTTATTATTTTCTGCCTGTATCTGTGGTTACTCTTTATTTTGCTTCTGTAGGCCTGTGTAGCTTTAATAGAGTTTGTGGACTTTTTTTCCCACCAAGGTTGGCTGACACTTTACTACCACTGAACTGGAGTAAGTCTCTCCTAATAATTTTTCTTTTTTCACTCTTTTCACTTACTCACATACACATATTTTTTTTTTTCCCTTCTTTGTAGTTTCTCTTGTGTCCTCTCCCTCACTCCCCTCACATATATATTATATGGATAAATTTATTAAATCACCTAACTTCACTAAATCCACTTCTCCAGCCATGGCTGGGAAACCCAGAGATAAAAGGAATAAACAGGCTATAGAGACATTAGCTGAAATTCACTCAAATACCATAACGAAAGGTACTGACCAATTTGATCTGCAATCTTTAGTTGAGAGTATTACAGAAGCTCTTTCTCCTAAATTTGAAGGTCTTAGGTCTGAGATAAAACAGGAGCTAACAATGTTGACAAACGAAGTACGACAATTTTCTTCCAGATTTCAAGAGGTGGAACAGAGGGTCTCAGATATTGAGGATAATTGTGAAGAGATGAAAGCTAGGATTGAAGCCAATAGCACCCTGATTTCTAAATTACAATTTAAAATTGAAGACCTGGAGAACCGTTCCAGAAGGAATAACATTAAAATAGTGGGTCTTCCTGAGAAAAAAGGGAATGAAAATTTGGAAGAATTCATTGCAATAACGTTAGCTAAACTTGTGGGCATCCCTCCCACTTACCCCAGTATCATTGTGGAACGAGCTCATAGGCTAGGGAGTAGGTCAGAAATGAGTAATAAGGATCTAAGACCAAGACCAGTACTCGCCAAACTGTTGAACTTCCAGGATAAGGTGACATTATTACAGTTTTATCGAAAATCTCAACCCATTTTTATAGGGGAGAGTAGATTATTTCTCTTCCAGGATTTCTCCTATGAGACTTCCTTAAAGAGAAAGGAAATGTCACCTTTATGCACGAAGTTAATTAATCAAGGATTACAGGCGACAATGATATATCCAGCTAAATTAAGAGTCACGCATGGGGATAAAGTTCATATGTTTGATAATTATAAGCTGGCTGAGAAATATTTGACAGAAAATAAAATACTACAAGGCTCCCCCAGATAATATTAAAGTCTTGACGTAGTATAGTCATATAATTTTTTGTTCTTTTCTGTGTTTGTTTTTTTCCTTTTATATATGATTCTTTGCAAAGGTAAATGGGGGAAGGGCAGTTTTCCATCACAGACGAAGTGTGTAATCAGGGGTTTTTTTAAAAGAAAATTAGTATTAATATCCATGGGAGAGGGGGGGAAGAGGAGGGGTAAGGGTGAATCCCCTATTTTTTTTTTCTTTCTCCTCTTTACTTCTTCCTACTTTTTTTTTTTTTTTTCTCTTTTTTATTAGTTAATAAATATGGCTGATAATATAAGTTATATGAATATAATTTCATGGAACATAGGTGGCTTCAATTCCCCGGTGAAGAGGAAAACAGTATTATCACATCTTAAAAAGCTGGATTGTTCCATAGCATTCCTACAAGAAACCCACCTGAGTTTAAAAGAGTCAGCTAAATTAAAATTTTCTTGGGTGGGGGAGGTAGTGGCATCTCCAGGCGAAAATAAACGGAAAGGGGTAGTCATTCTTTTAGCGAAAAAAATCAAAACTCAAATATTACAAATTTTTACGGACCCAGATGGCCGCTATGTCTTATTGAAAGTTAAAATAGGTAATTCAATTTACACACTCTGTAATGTATATGCACCAAATACCCTGTCTCCAAGCTTTTGTGATAATCTCCAATTGAGGATTTTACAATGTGCTGAGGGTTATGTGATTATGGGAGGAGATTTTAATATGGCCCCGCAATTTCCGCTTGATAGACAAAGGAAAAAAATACAGATAGTTAAAACTAAAAGAGATGCTATGGAGTCTAAAATTTTTAGGAAAATTATGTCCAATTTGGCTCTTAGAGATATATGGCGGGTGACGAATCCTGATGTACAGGAATATACATGTCTTTCAAAGGCACATCAATCCTTATCAAGGATTGATTTGTTTTTGGTAAACGATAAGGTGGTGAGTCTGAAAAATAAGGTCAACATATATCCTATTTCCATATCAGATCATGCTCCCATATCTCTTTCAATACCCGCTCCAATTTCTAGGCATGCTCCATCACGCTTTTGGTTTCCTAAATATTTGACAAATGATATAAAATTTAAAGATTTTCTTAGGAAAAAATTTGATGAATTTGTATCCTTTAATAGTGAATATATAAACAAACCATTAGTTTTTTGGGAAACAGCAAATGCTGTGTTAAGAGGATAAATCACTTCCTATGTAATAATATTAAGAAAGAAAACAAAAAAAGAGAACAGGAGGTCTTAAAATTTCTTACTAATGCATATAATCAATATCTCTTAAATAAATCCCCTGAGAACTGGGATAATTATAATAGAGCAAAAAAAGAGAGGGATACATTATTAATTTATAAATCCACTCAAGATGAGATTAGGCAACAAGCCAAATTTTATAAATATGGGAATAGATCCGGTAAATTATTGGCAGCATTAGTTAAGAATGACAGGAGCTCTACAGTCATGGGGTATATACAAGATGAAGGAATAGTGGCTACATCTTCTGAGGAGATACTTGAAGTATTTACTAAGTATTATAATAATCTATATGCATTCCATGAATCTAATCTACAGCATAGAGAAGAATTTTGGGGAAAAATTACAAACCCAGTTATCTCGCCCGAAGCAAGCTCTGATATAAATGCTCTGATTACGGATAGCGAAATAGATATAGCCATTAAAAAATTAGAAAATAATAAAGCTCCAGGCCCAGACGCTGTCCCCAATGAATTCTACAAGATCCTAGGTCCAAATATATCTCCCTATCTTAAGAACTTATATAATTTTCTTTATAAGGAGAATAAACCAATTCCCTCTAGTTTTGCTGCCTCTTTAACAATGTTGATCCTGAAGCCAGGGAAGGACCCAACTAAAAAAGAATCCTATCGCCCTATAGCTTTATTAAACGCGGATTATAAACTGCTTACTACTTTGCTTGCTAATCGGCTGCAAAGAGTTTTACCGACTATAATACATGAAGATCAGGCTGGTTTCATGTTTAAAAGAAACTCGGCAGCCAAAATAAGAGAAATATTTCTGGTGATAGATTATTATAATAATAATAAGGAAGTCTCTAAACAACATATTAGTAAAGTGGTAGATTCAGCGCTTATTTCAATTGATGCCGAAAAGGCGTTTGATTCAATTCATTATGATCACTTAATTTTCTCTTTGTTTAAGTTTGGATTTAGAGATAATTTTGTTAATTTCATACGTAATCTTTATGATTATCCTGTCACAAAAATAATAGTAAATAATAATCTTTCACCAGATATTCGTCTTAGAAGGGGCACTCGACAAGGCTGCCCGTTATCACCGTTCTTATTTAATATCTCGATTGAACCTTTGGCGATAATGGTCCGTAATCAAATAGAGGGCATCAGGATAGGGAGGAAAGAAATGATAATTACTCTTTATGCCGATGATATACTCCTTTATGTATCTAATGTTAGGCAAAATATTACTAAACTCCTTTCAATCATAGAAGTATATGGGTCTTTCTCTGGTTACAGGGTCAATATCTCAAAATCAGAGATTTTTTGGATCATGGAAAAAGGTAATGATAGGACTGACTTACCCTTTAAATTGGCATCCCATTGTTTCAAATACCTTGGAATAGTTATATCTAGACATCCCAAGACTTGATATGATTTAAATATATCCCCTTTATTTGATAAGATAATAGAATCTTTGAAGAACTGGCAAAATTTTCCCTTATCTATCTCGGGACATATAGCTTTATTCAAAATGATACTCTTGCCAAAGATTCTGTATGCCCTTCAAAATACTCCAGTGATGTTGAGAGGAAAGGATGTGAGAGATTTGAATACATCAATTCGAAGGTTCATATGGCAGGGCAAGAAATCTAGAATATCTTTTAAAAAGCTTTGCGCTGCTAGAAGATTTGGAGGTTTGGCGCTTCCTGACATCCGTTTCTATAATTTGACATTCCTAGCCAGGATAGTTTTGGACTGGTTAGTATGTGCAAGTTATGTTACTAACAATATTCTTGAGCAGAATATAGTCTTCCCTTATCTACCAGTATCATTAACTCATTGTGAGTCTAGTAAATGTCCTAGGATAATCAAGCAAATGAAATCTATTTATGTTCCTATTTTAGCCTGGCGGAAAATTATTAGCTTACTAGGGCTTAAAACTAATATCTCTAGATATCAAACGATCCTGGGAAATCCAGAATTTCAAGAGGGCTCCCAATCAAAAGTCTTTCAGATCTGGAGGGACCTAGGGCTTAGTAGGATTGTCCAGCTATTGGATGTTGAGAATTCCACAATCAAGACATTTAGTAATTTAAAGCAAGAATTTAACCTAGACAATAAAGATTTCTATGCCTATTTACAAATTAGACATTATGCCAATAGACTTATGAAAAATTTTGAGCTGAACTGGAGTTGGGGAGAAGTCGAGAACTGGATTACCATGGCCAAAAACGGGCTCTTTTCAATTTCTGTAGGTTATCAAATAATACTCTCTAGATCAAATGACCTTAATTTAAGAGAAATATCTCAACAATGGGGCAAATTAACTCCGGGGATAGAGATAAGTATCTCACATATAAAAAGATCACTAGATCTGGTAGCCCAAAGTACACTATCCTCTACTTGGATTGAATCTCATGTGAAGCTCTTACACAGAAGTTACTATACTCCAGAAAAAGGGTATAAGTGGGGTAACCTATCATTTAAGGCTTGCCCTAAATGTTCTTATTTAGGGGCTAATTTGGTCCATATGATTTGGAATTGCCCTAAGATAAATCAGATCTGGCAGAAGGTGGCGTTCTGGGTCTCTAAGTCTCTGAAACTCCCTATTGGGACTCTCAATATAAGACAGATAGTATGTCTGTGGGACGATGAGCAATACCCACAACATAGGAAGATAATTAATGCAATCATTTTGGCAGTTAGAAGTCTAATATTCAGAAAATGGAAGATAAAGGATGTCCCTAGTATAGTAGAAGTAAAAAATTATCTGAAAAAACAATATATACTTGAACAATATAATGTTGATTTGAATAGCGACCAAGATATTCGGGGTTTTTTTAATAAGTGGTCTTTATTTATTAAAAGCTTCCCAGTCAATGAGAGAGAACACCTTATCTTCCCCTTCAGAAACACAGAGATAATTTTATTAGGGATTTGGTAACCAGATTGTTTAGACAGGAGGGTTTTTTTTTTATTCTCTCTCTTTTCTCTCCTTTCTTATCCCCTCTCTCCCCTCGTTAGAGCATAGGTGTAAGATATAGGCCTAAACCAGGGGCCTATATGTAATATTGTTGTATTATGACTTAGGGATAAAACTGTGGAAAAATATATAGGCAGATTAAAATCCCAACTCTGAAGTACAGGTATATAGAACATTTCCATAGTTTGATGGTTATTGATGATCTTAATTTTAATTTAATTTGTTGACGTGATTATTCTGCAAGTTTAAGTTAACTTTTATTACGGAAAAGTATTTTTTGTCTTTATGGTGCGCCCTGCGAGATGCGAAATTGTTATGCTATGTTATGTATGTACTCTCAGTTGGATATAAATAAAAATATATAAAAAAAAAAAAAAAAAAGTGTCTTAAAATGACATGCTCTATTTGACTCATGCAAGTTTAATTTTGACTTTCCTATCCCTTTAAATTCCAAGATGGCAGCCTTCAGTTTAAAAATGAAGAACTTCACTAAACAGTACTTTTGAAAACTTAAAATAAGAGCCTTGAAGACAGCTGCAGGCACAGGAGGAATAAAATTATTATGGTGAGTAGTATCCATGCTACTGCAGTTGTACCCTGCAGTTTAATGTCCCTTGAATTAAAAAAAAAAATTGCAGCAAAATGAAGCAGCTGCATGTTACTGAAATAGAGTGAGCTTAAAGGGACATGAAACCCAAAAAAATGATTTCATGATTCAGACAGAACAAGTGATTTTAAACAACTTTCCAATTTTCTTCTATTATATAAATTGCTTTATTCTCTTGGTATCCTGAGTTTAAAAGCATATCTAGGTAGCCTCAGGAGCAGTAATGCATTAATGGGCGCTAGATGCTGGTTGGTGGCTGCACAAAAATGCCTCTTCTCATTGGCTCACCAGATGTCTTCAGATAGCTCACAATAGTGCATAGCTGCTCCTTCAAAAAAGGATACAGAGAGAATGAAGAAAATTAGATAACAGAAGTAAATTGGAAAGTTGTTTGATATCACATGCTCTATATGAATCATGAAAAATAAGAAAAAGAAAACTATTGGGTTTCATGTCCTTTTAATTTAAAGGGATACTAAACCCATTTTTTTTCTTTCATGATTCAGATACAACATTACATTTTAAGCAACTTTCTAATTTACTCCTGTTATTAATTTTTCTTCGTTCTCCTCGTATCTTTATTTGAGAAAGCAGGAATGTAAGCTTATGAGTCGGCCCATCTTTGGTTCAGCATCTGGGTACAGCTTGTTGATTGGTGGCTAAATGTATCCACCAATCAGCAAGCGCTATCCAGGGTCCTGAACCAAAAATGGGCCGGCTCGTAAGCATACATTCCTGCTTTTTCTAATAAAGATACCAAGAGAATGAAGAAAAATTGATAATTGGAGTAAATTAGAAAGTTGCATGCGCTATCTGAATCATGAAAGAAAAAATTTGGGTTCAGTATCCCTTTAAAATGCATATTTTAAATGGCATCCTAGAATGCAGTACTCATAGAAGACTGGAAGTGTTGCATTAAACTTAAAGAGACATTCTATCCATAATTGGAATTCACACAGATGCATTCCACTTTTTAAAAGAAGCATTTTTGCAATAAACATGAATTAGCAAAAATGCTTCTAATAAAAGCTATAGATTTTCAAGGGACAGTCTACACCTTAGTCATCTTAAAGTCTTAAAGGGACACTAAACCCAATTTTTTTCTTTCATGATTCAAGTAGAGAATACAATTTGAAACAACATTCCAATTTACTTCTATTATCTAATTTGCTTCATTCTTAGATATCCTTTATTGAAGATATAGCAATGCACATGGGGGAGCCAATCACACAAGGCATCTATGTGCAGCAACCAATCAGCAGCTACTGAGCCTATCTAGATATGCTTTTCAGCAAAGTATGTCAAGAGAATTAAACAAATTAGATAATAGAAGTAAATTAGAAAGTTGTTTAAAATGGCACTCTTTTTAAATCACAAAAGAAAAAAATTGGGTTTCATGTCCGTTTAACTTAGATTAAGCTGCAAATAGCCTCCTGCACCTTTTCTACATCATGCAACAGCAAAAGTAAAAAGTTATTTTAAAATTAATATTGTTTCTGGCCGCTTTGAAATGGTTGCCAAGCTCCGCCCACTGATGACATCACGGTCTGGACTGCATATGGCATCCAATCACAAAAGGCTCACTAGTTAGATTCAACAGAGTGTCAATACTATTTACAAGAGGGCCGAGTTGTAGCATAGATCGTGATGTCATCAGTGGGTGAAGTTTGGCAACCATTTCAAAGTGGCCAGAAACAAAAACAAAAATTAAATAACTTTTTTAACATTCCTGCTGCATGCAGGAAATGTGCAGGAGGCTATTTGTAGCTTAATCTAAGGTAAGACTTTAAAATGACTATGTTGTAGACTGTCCCTTTAAGTATGCACCATGCACCAGTATTTTAACCCCTTAACGACCAACGACGTATGGGGTACGTCCTGCAAAAAAATGCAGTTAATGACCAAGGACGTACCCCGTACGTCGTTGGTCTTTGAAAGCAGTGGAAGCGATCCTGATCACTTCCAACTGCTTTCATGTTATAGCAGTGATGCCTCGATATTGAGGCATCCTGCTATAACATTTTTTAGCCGTCCGATGCAGAGAGAGCCACCCTGTGGCCCTCTCTGCATCGGCCATTGATGGCCATGTTCGTTGGTGGGTGGGAGCTTACCAAGGGAGGCGGGTGGGCGGCCATCGGTGGGAAGGGGGGCGGGATCGATTGCGGGTGCACGCGCGGGTGCACGCGCGTGCACGGGAGCGGACGCGCGCGCGTGCACGGGAGCGGGGCGTGCGTGCGCGGGCGGGTGGGAACCCTACACTATGAAACAATGATGGTACTCGGTGGGAGTGAGGGTGGGCAGCTCAAAACTTTAGCAGCTCAAATGTTTAGCGATCTGGTAGGGGTTGGGGGTTGAGGGAGGGCAGCTACACTACAGAAAATAGTATTTTTTTTAAAAAAAAACTAAAAAAAAACATATTTCATTTCAAACTGGGCACTGGCAGACAGCTGCCAGTACCCAATATGGTGCAATAAGGCAGAGAGAGGGGGGTTAGAGAGCTGTTTGGGGGGGATCAGGGAGGTTGGGGGCTAAGGGAGGATACTACAGAACAGAATTATTATTATTTTTTTTTAAAAACCCAAAAAAACTCTTATTTTAGTACTGGCAGACTTACTGCCAGTACTTAAGATGGCAGGGACAATTGTGGGGTGGGGGAGGGAAGAGAGCTGTTTGGGAGGGATCTGGGGGTGTGATGTGTCATGTGGGAGGTTGATACCTACACTAAAGCTAAAATTAACCCTGCAAGCTCCCTAAAAGCTCCCTAATTAACCCCTTCACTGCTGGGCATTATAAACGTATGGTGCGCAGCGGCATTTAGCTGCCTTCTAATTACCAAAAAGCAAAGCCAAAGCCATATATGTCTGCTATTTCTGAACAAAGGGGATCCCAGAGAAGCTTTTACAACCATTTATGCCATAATTGCACAAGCTGTTTGTAAATAATTTTAGTGAGAAACCTAAAATTGGGAAAATTTTACGTTTTATTTTTATTTGTTCGCATTTGGCGGTGAAATGGTAGCATGAAATATACCAAAATGGGCCTAGATCAATACTTTGGGTTGTCTACCTCACTACACTAAAGCTAAAATTAAAACTACAAGCTCCCTACATGCTCCCTAATTAACCCCTTCACTGCTGGGCATAATACACGTGTGGTGCGCAGCGTCATTTAGCGGCCTTCTAAATACCAAAAGGCGATGCCAAAGCCATATATGTCTGCTATTTTTGAACAAAGGGGATCCCAGAGAAACATTTACAACCATGTATGCCATAATTGCACAAGTTGTTTGTAAATAATTTCAATGAGAAACCTAAAGTTTGTGAAAACATTTGTGAAAAAGTGAACATTTTTTTTTATTTGATCGCATTTTGTAGTGAAATGGTGGCATGAAATATACCAAAATGGGCCTAGATCAATACTTTGGGATGTCTTCTAAAAAAATATATATACATGTCAAGGGATATTCAGGGATTCCAGACAGATATCAGTGTCCCAATGTAACTAGCGCTAATTTTGAAAAAAAGTGGTTTGGAAATAGCAAAGTGCTACTTGTATTTATTGCCCTATAACTTGCAAAAAAAGCAAAGAACATGTAAACATTGGGTATTTCTAAACTCAGGACAAAATTTAGAAACTATTTAGCATGGGTGTTTTTTAGTGGTTGTAGATGTGTAACAGATTTTGGGGGTCAAAGTTAGAAAAACTGCGTTTTTTTCCATTTTTTCCTCATATTTTATAATTTTTTTACAGTAAATTATAAGATATGATGAAAATAATGGTATCTTTAGAAAGCCCATTTAATGGCGAGAAAAACGGTATATAATATGTGTGGGTACAGTAAATGAGTATGAGGAAAATTACAGCTAAACACAAACACCGCAGAAATGTAAAAATAGCCTTGGTCCCAAACGGACAGAAAATGGAAAAGTGCTGTGGTCATTAAGGGGTTAAACACAGCACTTGCTTAGAGAGCTTTAGGTGCTTGTAATCACCTGGCAACGACTCAAATTGTTAGTTGCTGACATGATACAAGCCCCACTGGCACTCTTAGCAGCTGCAGTATTTTAAATGTTGGTTCACGTAGAATATCTAGCTGTGCTTCACATGCACATGCAGAGAAAAATGTATACACTATAACAGTGATAACTTTTACTAGAAGCATTTTTGCCACTATATGTATAATTCAAATATGTTTCTATTAGCAGATGTAATTCATCTATGTGCATTTAAATGTGGACTGTAATGTCCCTTTAATGCACCATTTTCAGTGCATGAATAAAAAAAGGCAGTATTTGTCTTTTAGGAGACTGGAAAAGCATAAAGTGAATCAATATGAATATCTCTCAAGAGTGCTACTTTAGAAAGTAGTAAAATTGCTGGAGCCATTTTTATGTAGAGATTGTTTCAAAGCAAAAGTGTGAAAGCAAAACTACAGACTAAATTTGTAGGTAATTTCATGATATTACATTTTCTTCTAGTGTGACATAAGCGACATTGAGGGAGATTACAAGTTGTGCAGTACGGCTTTACCGCTAAAAAAATGGTGATCTTTATAGCCTATACCGCAACAATTCATTCCACAATCAAAGACCTGTAGTTATGGATTTTGATAAACAAAAATGTTTCACAAAACTCATAAAATAATTGTTACAAAGTACTCTAACACTCATAAACTACCTATTAACCCCACCCACATCGTGACTACCTAAATTAAAGTTTTAACCCCTAATCTGCCGTCCCCCTATCGCAAATACTATAATAAACCTATTAAACCCTAATCTGCCGCCCACCCACATCATGACTACCTAAATTAAAAAATGAACCCTTAATCCGCCGCCCCCGCATCGCTAACACTAAATAGACCTATTAACCTCTATACCGCCGCCCCTCCCCATCGGCAACACTAAATAAACCTATTAACCCCTAAAATGCAGACCCCCCATATCGCGACTCCCTAAATAAACCTATTAACCCCTAAACCACCATTCCCCCACATCGCGACTCCCTAAATAAACCTATTAACCCCTAAACTGCCGGCCCCCTACATCGTGACAAACTATATTCAAATATTAACCCCTAAACCTAACACCCGCTAACTTTAAAATAAAATTGCAATATAACTACCTTAAAATAAATAAAAACTTACCTGTGAAATAAAAAAATCTAAGCTTAAACTATAAATAAACCTAACATTACTATTTAAAAAAAAAATGAAAAGATACCAAAAAATAAAAAAATCTATACATTTGCATTCCTATTGGCAGTTTAGGGGTTATTAGACTAGGGGCTTATGTTAGGGTGTTGGGTTTTTAAACAGCTTTCTTTTCCCCATAGACTTTAATGGGGAAGGTGTTAATGTGATCGCCATTTCGCAATCGCAGGTGTTAGGTTTTTTTCCTACATTTTTTTCTCCATTGATCTCTATGGGGGAAAACGTGCACGAGCACGCAAAGCCTAAACTTTTTTTGGTGTGGTATGAGGCTTACCGCACCATACTGCCCTATAAAAAAAAGTTTTAGGGTGACTTGGCGGCGGTATGGAAATAGTGGTACAGCCCCATTTTGCACAGTGTGTACGCTATGGCTATACCGCACAACTTGTAATCTCCCTCATTGTTAATTAAAGTAATTTATATTATATTTTAATTCCTGCATCCTTATGTCCAAAATTTTCTAATCACCCCAATAGGTTAGATTGGATAAACATTTAAAAGAATGTCCAGGTTGTACAAGATTTTGGCCAACTGCATCTGTATGTGGTGGTTAAAGGGACAGCTTACTCAGAATTTTTATTGTTTAAAAAGATAGACAAACCCTTTACTATCTATTTCCCAGTTTTGCATAACCAACACAATTTTATTAATATACTTTTTACCTCTGTGATTACCTTGTATTTAAGTTTCTGCAGACTGCCCCCTTTTTTAGTGCTTTTGTCAGACTTGCATTTATAAATAACTCCACGGGAGTGAGCAGAATGTTATCTATATGACACACATGAACTAGTGCTGTCTAACTGTAAAAAACTGTCAAAATGCCCTGAGATAAGAGGCAGCCTTCAAGGGCTTATAAATTAGTATATGAGCCTACCTAGGTTTAGCTTTCAACAAAGCATACCAAGAGAACAAAGCAAATTTGATTATAAAAGTAAATTGGAAACTTGTTTAAAATTGCATGCCCTATTTGATAGGACCAAGGGTGTCTGAAAAGAGGGGACAAATACCTTTTATCTAAGCATAAACACTCATTTGATGTCAATGAAACAACAGTTTTAAGCTTTTTAATTATACCCTCGCTCTGCACGAGCCTTCTTTACTGGGAATTTTGCACGTCAAGTACAGCGTAGTGCATAGATGTCCTTAATTAACGTTTGATTCCAGTGGTGTAACTCATCTATCCCCCTTCCTGAGCTGTAGTCTGGGCACGGAATCCCGTTTGGGGACAGTGATGTAGCGATTGATGTCGCCTGTGGAGGAATACCGGAACTCCAGTTGAGGGATTGAGTCTGCCGAGCGGCTCTGAAGTCTCTGTCTGTCCTGTTCGCACAATATGTGCCTTCTCAATTGTGAGTCTAAACTTCTCACCCTTTGCGTCTTTGTTTGGATATATGCTGTACTACATTAGGACTTTATTTCTAGGGCATTTTTAAATTAAATTTAGCGGGTATGTACAAAAAGCAGCTTTATCCTGCTGCAAATGTTGCCACTGATAATATTATATTCAGGGCAATTTAATTTTTTAGAGAAAAATATCTGCAAACAACCATGGAAAACGTAGATGTTTTGTGAATGTTTCTTATAGTCCCTTGTCCTTGGATTGATACCATTGATATAACTTTCTTAAACTGATGAAATCTTCCATATACAGAGCAACTGTTACTCTACAAAGTTAGACGAGTTTTGGAGCCGACTGTCAGCATCAGGGTAGAAGACACTTTCGATATTATGGAATACAATAAATCCCAACAAGTACATCTATAGCTGCTTTTTTTCATCCCAGTTATCAATGATTTAAAGCAGGGCAAGTGGATAGAGACATTGGAGGTGCCATAAAAAATGATCTAGTGGTCGCTTTAGCTATATAGAGAATATTACCATTATTTATCTCATTGTTTCCTACCACAATATAACAGCAAAAATGCAAACTAAGGGATTACAGCCAACCTCCGATAACTGGCTCAAGAGTTGTGTTCATTGAAACACAAGTCCTGTCTTACAAACAATCCATCAGCCTCCAGAGGTAATGTCAAAATAACATATGTACATGCTTATTAACTGCTAATGCCTGACTTCATAAATGTATTAGGTTAAATGGTGACTCAGAATTTTCTGCTAACCTCTCATAGGAAATTGACTGTCTCAACAGGGTTCTCTAGGTGAGATGAAATATTGGTCATGGAAAAAACATTTCAACTACAGCTGTTTAACACAGAAAGAAGATAGGTGTGAATTTCTTACAGCTTCTCCCTGGGAATTGAAGCTTACTGGAATATATCGACTGGTCGTGTCAAGAAATAAACATCTAATAAAATGTACTGTACTTAAATGTACATTAGAACAGGGTTCTTCAAACCACGGGTAGGGATCCATTACTGGGTTGCAACACCATGTTTACTGGTGTGTGTGTGTGTTGTAGGAGAATGTATGTGGTGTGTGTATGTTGTATGAGACTGTGTGTTATGTGTGTTTGTTTTATTAGAGTTTGTGTGGTGTTCGTGTGGGTTGTATGAGATTGTGTGTTGAATGAGAGTGTATGTGGTGTGTATGTGTTTTATGAGAGTGTGGTGTGAGTTGTACAAGAGTGTGTGTGTGTGGTGTCAGTTGTATTAGAGTATGTATGGTGTGAGTTGTACGAGAGTGTGTATGGTGTGAGTTGTACAAGAGTGTGTTTGTGGTGTGAGTTGTATGAGAGTGTGTGTGGTGTGAGTTGTACAAGAGTGTGTTTGTGGTGTGAGTTGTATGAGAGTGTGTGTGGTGTGAGTTGTACGAGAGTGTGTTTGTGGTGTGAGTTCTACAAGAGTGTGTGCTGGATGAGAGTGTTTGGTGTGTGTTGTATGAATGTTTGTGTGGGGTGTGAGTTGTTTTATGAGAGTGTGTGTGGTGTGAGTTGTTGTATGAGAGTGTGTGTGTGGTGTGAGTTGTACGAGAGTGTGTGGTGTGTGTGTTGTATTAGTGTGTGTTATTACACTTCCAAGTTTGACTACAAAATCCCAGCTATCTTGTATATTACTTCAGAAATTTTCAGACCAAGCTTAAAAATAGGGTTGTGAAAGTATTGTCATTATTGCACTGGGTCTTAGGGAAAAAAGTTTGACGAACCCTGCATTAGATCATTTTACTATTGTACTAGTGCATGCCCATCACCCACAAGGGCGTAAAAATATACAGCAAAATTACAAGTTGCGCGGTATGGTGCGGTACAGCTATACAGCTGAAAAATTAGCCATTGCGCACGGAATATGCAGGTCTCCCGTATTACAAGTTGCGGTGGTACAGCTATACCGCTAGCGTTTTAGCCTTTACAAAACTCTCCATTCCACAGTCAAAAAATGATTTTTTAGTGCGGTATTTTCATTGCACCTAAATTACAGGTTGTGCGGTCTGGCTATTACACTAGCGTTATAGTCTTTACCTCTGCGATCCAGTCCGCTATCTGAGACCAGTAGTTATGGATTTTGCAAAACAAAAATGTTTCACAAAACTCATAACAAAAATGTTACAAAGTACACTAACACCCATAAACTACACTATTAACCCATAAACCGCCACCCACAAATCGCTAATACTATATTAAACTTATTAACCCTTAAACCGCCAACCCCCCACATAGCCAACACTAAATAAACCTATTAACCCATAAACCGTTGTCCCTTCACATCGCTACTACTATAATAAACCTATTAACCCCTAAACTTCGGGCCCCCACATCGCTACTACTATAATAAACCTATTAACCCTTAAACCGCCGGACCCCCACATCGCTACTGTCATGAGATGCAGGACATATGCAGGTACAACTCTATTTTATTACAGAGCACAGAAACATACATCTAGTCAGGTTGATTTCACTAACTAACTGCGACACAGACTACCGGACCTAAGCCCCGCCCCCAACTAGTGACATCACATCCTGCTCTCATCACATCTTCCCCTTTTTCAAAGGCGAAGCATGCATTTGAATATAACAAATAACAAGGTATACGAACAGAGTATACAACAACATTTTTTTCGAACAATATATATAAACAAATAGGTTCAGAAAATATAAACACATAAATTACATCCTGACTTGGACATCGGGGTAGACTACCCTAGTCCACAGTGACCATGGGATTATTCTGCCCATACTTCCGGTCACTGTTCTAGTTAAAGTCAGTCCCTATATCGGGCCGGAAGTCTCACCACTCTTCCGCTTGATGTAACCCTGCACGAACTGTCCTCTGATACATAAGATGGTGAACCAGAGTCCGCTGGAGGCAAAGATATATCCCCGCTGTGATCTTGCTGAGGGGAAGGCACCTCTCTTAGAACAGGTGATCCCACCGGCAGTGGTACTGAGGCATCCAGTTCCAGACTCTCAGGTACAGGCTGAAGATGTCTTCGGTTACGGCGTGTAACCGTCCCTCCCTCAGTAAGGACTGTATAAGACCTTGGTTCTGGAGAGCGGCCAACTACCGTAGCAGGCGTCTTCCATTTCTTCTCATCATCCAGTTTAATTCTGACAGTTTGCCCCGCATTCAGTTCCTGTAAGGGCCTGACAGAATGTCTCCTGTCGTAGAAGAAACGATAACCCTTTTTGGCCTCTTCATCCCTCCTAAGGACTTCGTCCCGAGGAACAGGGCCAGGCGGCTTGAAGACACCCACTGAGGGTAAAGTGGTGCGATCTGGCGTCCTAGCATCAGCTGTGCCGGGCTAAACCCGGTAGCTTGAATGGGCGTCGCCCTGTATTACAAGAGGGCCAGGTACGGCTCAGATTGCTTTAGAATGAATTTTGTTGTTTGAACTGCCCTTTCAGCCATTCCGTTGGCCTGCGGATAATGTGGACTTGACATGGAATGTACAAAGTCATATTCCCTGCTGAAAGCACTGAACTCTGCAGAAGCGAACTGCATACCATTATCACTCACCAGCTCCATTGGAATGCCCCACCGGGCAAACAAGCTCTTCAGGCGAATGATAACGGCTTGACTTGTGATATCATTCAGGGGTGCAATTTCCAAGTACCTGGAATAGTAGTTGATCACAACAAGGAACTTTTTTCCATGCAGTTCACACAAATCAGCAGCAATTTTCTGCCACGGCCCCGCAGGCAGCGGAGTAGAAATCAAGGGCTCCCTTCTCTGAGTAGGCCGGCGTTCCCGGCAAAAGGCACATTTAGACACGTGATTTGCAATGTTGGAGCTGATCCCAGGCCACCACACAGCTGTAGCTGCCCTCTCTCTGCACTTTGTAATGCCTAAGTGGCCATCGTGAATCATGTTTAACATCTCCTTCTCATGCTGACAGGAATTGCAATGCGGTCTTGGAACAGCACCAACCCCTCCAGCTCCTTGAGCTGTGACCTCTCTGGCTGGTAAGCACTTAATGACATCCAGGCTGCCCGGCTCTCCAGCCAGCCTTCTTTTATGTACTTTATAACCTCTTGCAGATCTGTGTCAAAATATGTCTCTTTCTTTATTTCCTCCAGTTTCCTTGAAGAAATGGACTTAGAGGCCAGAACTGAATCAACATACAATTTCACATCAGATTTTGTGGAGGATTCTTCAGCAGCAGCCAGCGGGAGCCTGGATAGTGTATCCGCCACAACTAGTTGTTTCCCCGGCACATGCACTGCCTGAACATTGAACCTGAGCAGTCTCATTAAACGTCTCTGGCATCTCAAGGGTGTTTTGTCAATGTCATAAGAGTTGATTAGAGGGACTAGCGGTTTCTGTTCAGTTTCCAGACTAAATTTCTCCAAACCCACTAGATAACGCTGAAAGCGCTCACAGGCCCAAACTGCAGCCAGGCACTCTTTCTCAATCTGAACGTATTTTGACTCCGCAGCCGTCAGTGTGCGGGAACAGTAGGCGATGGGCTGTAGTTTGTTTTCATTTAACTGCAGGAGTGCAGCCCCCAACCATAACTGCTTGCATCGGCACTAACCACAGTCTTTTTTGAAGGGTTGTAGAACCCAAGCACTGGGGCAGACCCCAGCAGTGACTTGGCCTGTAGAAAAGCTTTTTCTTGTGAAGGTCCTCAGACCCAGGCAACGTCTCTCTTAAGCAACTCTGTGATAAAACTGTTGATAAATCTGGAAGAAACTTGCCCACGTAATTTACAAGGCCCAATATCTGTCTCAGCTCATGTACATCAGAAGGACTTTTCATCTGTTCAATAGCATGAATTTTCTCGGGGTCTGGTTTGATGCCATCCCCGTTGATGATATGCCCAAAGTAACATAATTCAGTTTTCCTAAAATGACATTTTTCTTTATTCAGCTTCAGCCCAGACCCTTTGATAGCCTGTAGCACACAACTTATATGCTGATCATGCTCCTCCACTGTAGAACCATACACTAGAATGTCGTCCATGACGACTGCTGTGCCCACGTGGTCACTCAGGAGAGAACTCATTTCCCTTTGAAAGATTTCAGGAGCGGAGGATATCCCAAAGGGGAGTCTGCAGAAGCAGAACCTACCTACCGGTGTGATAAAAGTAGTCAATTTGTGGCACTTTGAATCCAGGGGGATCTGCCAAAAGCCGCTAGAAGCGTCTAATGTGGAAAAGAACTTCGCCCCAGCCAACTTTGGAGCTATATCTTCTAATGTCGGCAGCACAAATCTCTCTCTCTTCACTGCCTCATTCAACCTTTTCAGGTCCACACAGATGCGCACCTTTCCGTTTTTCTTTGCAACTGGAACAATGGGGGCACACCAATCAGTGCTTCAACAACCTCTTCAATAACCCCCATAGACTTCATGCGCATAAGCTCTTTCTCCACTTGAGGCATGAGCGGGAACGGAATTCTACGGGGAGTAGAAATACTGTATGGGACTGCATCACTTTTAAGTGCTATACGAACTGGTTTGCAATTCAGTAGGCCGAACTCGCCAAACATATCTTCGGAAATCTCATTCACTCTGGCCACGAGGCCCAAGTCACAGGCTGCTTTTCTGCTCAATAAATTGTTAACACACTGACCTCGGATCACATGCACCCACATGGTGAACTTCCTTTGCTTGTACTCACAGCTGGCAAGAAATTTCCCCACACAATCAATGCGGCCACCAGGACTATGGACATTTGTAGTAACCTTCGCCAGCTGGGGCTGTCGAGGCAGTTTCATAAATTCAGCAAAAGACATTAAAGTGATATCTGCTCCTGTGTCAATCTTAAAATCAACTTTGGCTCCCATTACAGTAAAAGTAACTTTCCAATCTTCCTCTGAGCTTGGCCGTTCCACAACGGACCCCACAAAAGACACTTCCTGACCCTCCTGGTCACTGTCCACCTGCATCTCCTTAATGTATTCAGTTTTACACACCACTTCAAAATGGCCCATTCTGTTACATTTTCTGCATCTTTTATTTCTGGCCGGGCATATAACACTCTGATCATGGGCACGGTAGCATGTTGCGCCCATCCGCTTCTAGGCCTTTCCATTACTTTAGATCTACCGCTCACACTGTGCCTTTCACTAGCAGTTTTCCTGGACTGTTGCACTTCATCCACAATACTCTCAGACCTCAGATCAGCACTCTGCTTTTTCACCAGTTCACTCTGGCGGGCCATCCTAATAGCCCCATCTAATGTTAAATCAGGCTCTAACTGCAGCTTCAGTGAGACTTCAGCATCTGCAATTCCAATAACTATTCTGTCTCTGATTTGCTCTTCTTTAGCAACACCAAACTCACAGAATTCAGCTAGTTCATACAGGCTGCGCACAAATGACTCCACAGATTCTCCCACACGCTGATTAAGTTTGTGAAAACAAGCCCTCTCATGAATCACATTTATTTTGGGCACAAAGTGGGAACTGAGTTTATCCATAACTATATCAAAGTTAAATTCTTCCCCTTCTTGGAAAGTAAAAGCATTGAACACTGGCTCCACATCTTTCCCCATAGAGTATAAAAGAGAATTAACTTGTACATCACCACTCTCCTTGTTCAGTTTGGAAGCAATCCTGAAGCGCTGAAACCGCTGACGCTATGTGGGCCAAGCTGCAGGCTGAGAGAAGTCAAAAGGCTCAGGTGGGTTAAACTTTGACATTGCAATCGATCAGGAACAGAGGCGCAGGCCAGAACTTCTGACGCCATGTCATGAGATGCAGGACATATGCAGGACACAGCAATGATGGTACAACTCTATTTTATTACAGAGCACAGAAACATACATCTAGTCAGGTTGATTTCACTAACTAACTGCGACACAGACTACCAGACCTAAGCCCCGCCCCCAACTAGTGACATCACATCCTGCTTTCATCACAGCTACTAATAAAATAAACCTATTAACCCCTAAACCGCCATCGCCCACAACGCAATAAACCTAATTGAACTATTAACCCCTAAACCTCCATCCCCCCACAACGCAAATAACTAATTTATTCACTAAGCCCCCTAACCTAACATCCCCTAAATTAACCCCAATTACATAAAATAAAATAATACTAAGTTAAAATTAAAATAAAAAATCCTAACATTACTTAAAGTAAATGTAAAGTTTGACGAATGTGTGGCCGGTTTTTAAAAATCCTATTAAAAACAGGGGCACTTTCATTCATCAAACTTTACATTTCACTCGTTTTGTTAAAATACTTACCTTTTATTCTTGAAAGCCGCTCCAGTGTGTCCCCCGCCCAGTCTCTTCATATGTCAAAAATGACGAATCCGGTTTCCTCCAATCACGGCTTGGTCTCATGGAAATGTTTGCTCTGTGGGGGAAGCCGTGATTGGAGGAAGCCGGATTCGTCATTGCTGTCGTATGAAGAGGCTTGCGATGGGCGGGTGAAGCGCTAGAGCGGCTTTCAAGAATAAAAGTATTTTAACAAAACTAGTGAAATGTAAAGTTTGATGAATGAAAGTGACCCTGTTTTTAATAGGATTTTTAAAAACCAGGCACACATTCGTCAAACTTTACATTCACTTTAAAAAAAAAAAACTAACACCCCCTAAATTAACGCCAATTACATAAAATTAAAAAATACTGAGTTAAAATTAAAATAAAAAATCCTAACATTACTTAAAAAAAAAAACTAAGATTAAATTAAAATAAATAAATCTTATCATACTGGCCCGCCCCCCCTCCCTCCCCCCCTAATTAAAAGTGGCTCTGGTCCACTGACTCTCCTATCCCCTCCCAAATCATACCACTACCCATTCTTGTATATAGGTACTCGTTATTTACTTAACCCTCGAGTTTTCATTCATAAGAGGCGACTAATTTTCCTTAATCTTTGAACCATTTACACCTTACATACCACAACCATAGGTTTTTCAAATCTATATGCCTATATCATAATCTGTCTCCCTTTACCTAGTAGTGTTTGATTTATAAAAATAGGTCTTTCACACCTTTGCATAGGTTGTTTTTCATTGTTATAATTACGTTTCTCTGAATAAGACAATCAATATCTACTGTTGTAAACTTTTATTGTGCCATTGTATTATGTACTTTACCTGTGCAGATTGACTATTGTATGTTACATTTTTCTTTTGCCTCAATAAAAAAATAATTTTCAAAAAATAAAATAAATAAATCTAAAATTTAAAAAAATAAAAATGTCTAAAATTACAGAAAAAAAATAAACCAAATTATCAAAAATAAAAAAAATTAAACCTAATCTAATACCCTTATAAAAAATAAAAAGGCCCCAAAATAAAAACACCGCCTAATCTAACACTAAGCTACCAATAGCCCTTAAAAGGGCCTTTTGTAGGGCATTGCCCTAAAGCAATCAGCTCTTCTACCAACATAAAGTAAAAGTTACCCCCCACCCACACGACCCCCTAAAATAAAAAACCTAACACTAAAAAAACCTAAGCTACCCATTGCCACTAAAGGGACATTTGTATGGGCATTGCCCTTAAAAGGGCAATAAGTCTAACCCTGAAATAGGTACTCACAGTTTCTGAAGTCCGGCGGTGAAGGTCTTCTTCCAGGTGGTGAAGGTCTTCTTCCAGGCGGCAACATCTTCATCCACGGGGACCTCTTCTATCTTTATCCAGGGCGAAGGCGGCTCCAATAGGATTTCAGTAGCTCTCATCCTATTGGCTGATTTGAATTTTTCAGCCAATAGAAATGCAAGGTACCCAAAATATAAAACGTGTACCTTGCATTCAAGCTTCAGTGTGCGGCATCGATCGCATGAAGAGGATCCTCCACGCTGGAAGGCTCTGCGGCCGCCGGTCCTGTTTCGTGGCCGCCTTCGCCCTGGATGAAGATAGAAGAGGTCCCCGCACTGGATGAAGATATCACCGCCTGGAAGAAGACCTTCACCGCCTGGAAGAAGGCCTTCACCACCGGACTTCAGGAACTGTGAGTACCTATTTCTGGATTAGATTTAGGCTTTTTTATTTTTTAAGGTGTTTTTTTTTTTTTAGATTAGGGATTTTTTTTATTTTGATGGGCTGCAAAAGAGCTGATTGCCCTTTTAAGGGCAATGCCCATACAAATGCCCCTTTAGCTGCAATGGGTAACTTAGGTTTTTTTAGTGTTAGTTTTTTTATTTGGGGGGTTGTATGGGTGGGGGGTAACTTGTACTTTGTTTTGGAAGAAGAGCTGATCGCTTTAAGGCAATGTCCTACAAAAGGCCCTTTTAAGGGCTATTGGTATCTTAGTGTTAGATTAGGGGGTGTTTTTATTTTGGGGGGCTTTTTTATTTTTTATAGGGGTATTAGATTAGGTTTAATTTTTTTTATTTTTGATAATTTGGTTTATTTTTTTTTGTAATTTTAGACTTATTTTTTTAAATTTTAGATTTATTTATTTTAATTTAATCTTATGTTTGTTTATTTTTAAGTAATGTTAGGATTTTTTATTTTAATTTGAACTCAGTATTTTTTTATTTTATGTAATTGGGGTTAATTTAGGGGGTGTTAGGTTAGGGGGCTTAGTGATTAAATTAGTTATTTGCGTTGGGGGGATGCCGGTTTAGGGGTTAATAGTTTAATTAGGTTTATTGCATTGTGGTGGCCGGCGGTTTAGAGGTTAATAGGTTTGTTTAGGTGTTAGCGATGCGGGGGCAGCGGTTTAGGGGTTAATAGATTTATTTTAGTAGTAGCGATGTGGGGAGCCGGCGGTTTAGGGGTTAATACTTTATTTTAATGTTGGCGATGTGGGGGTCGGCAGTTTAGGGGTATTTAGACTAGGGCTTTATGTTAGGGTGTTAGGTTTTTACATAACTTTCTAGACATCAATGGGGATTGCGTTATAGCGATCGCCATTTTGCAATCGCAGGTGTTAGTTTTTTTTATAACACTTTTTCTCCATTTGTGTCTATGGGGGAAAACGTGCATGAGCATGTCAAGTCAAGTTGTAATGGCAGCTCTATGGAGAGTGCGATACCGCTATTTTTTGTGTTATTTACGCACCCGGTTTAGTGCACAACTTGTAATTTCGGTGATAGCTAGTTAAAGTCCCCTCTTGAGCATCAATTCACTTCCATTCCTGAGCTGAACAATGCTAGGGATTGGCAGCTAAAACTGTATATGACACTCCTTATTGGCTCACTAGCCATGTTCATCTCAGCAGGGGCAGTGTTTAAAAGTGAATTTTAACTATGTGTTTAACCCATACTGCATAATTAAAGGCATGCAGTAGTGCAATGGCTCTTGCACATTAGAGCATTTTGCTGTTGCACTTGTATGTCCCTTTAAAGATATAGCTCTGGTGAGTTTGAGCAGTTTATTATTGTACTATCACTTAAATATAATTATGAGGTTAATTTGGCTCCTGATATACGTTTTAAAAGTTTGATTGGAGTCGAGCAGATAGAGAAAAAGTCACCATTATGATACATTACCTTTGGTGATCGCAACCCCCCACTAACCATGAGTTTTTCACTATAATTCACCAACAAAATGAATACATCAAATTCAACAGACAAAGGGTGCTAATAAGGTGCTGAAGGATCCGTAATGCACTAATGGGAGCTAGCTAAATACATTAGGTGATTCAACAACAAAAGGCAAATATGTGCACCCACCAATCAACAGCTTAATCCCATTAGTGCATTTCTACTCCTGAGCCTAACTAGGTATGTTTCTCAACAAAGGACACCAAGAGAAGCAAGCAAATTACATAATTGAAGTAAATTGGAAAGTTGTCTATATTAGAGTTTGAACACTGCTGATTGGCATTCTCAATTCCTTGGATATCTTTTTATATCACTTTCCTGTTTTATACAGTTCAACTACCTTTTCCCGCAGATCCTTTGACAATTCTTTTGCTTTCTCCATGACTCAGAATCCAGAATCATCAGTGCAGCCACTGGATGAAAGATGCAAGGGTCTGTCAGGAGTCCAGAAACTCATTGACCTTTTATACACACACACTAATTACAAGCAAACAGATCACAGGTGAGGATGGTTACCTTTAATAGCCATTCAAACAACTTTCTGTCAACTTGTGTGCATGTTATCAGGCCAAAATCACCAGGGTATGTAAACTTTTGATCAGGGTCATTTTGGTAGTTTCTGTTGTCGTTATTATTTAAAAAGAGTAAACACAGTTGATTGATAATAAATGGCTTCAGCCAAACACTAACCATGAGTGAAAGAAACGTTTTTGTGTTATCATTCATATTCTCTGAAAAATGGCCAAGAAATCATAAATTCTGCCAGGGTATGTAAACTTATGAGCACAACTGTATATTGATTGTGATTGACTCACCCATGAGTTCAGTTAGAAACCATTAGTGCACTACTGCTACTTCAACAAATGATACCAAAAGAATGAAACAAATTAGATAATAGAAGTAAATTAGAAATTTGTTTAAAATTGTATTCTCTATCTGAATCATAAAAGGCAAAACTTGGGTTTCATGTCCCTTTAACTCTTTTTTTTTTAACAGAACAATGTGTTTTTCCAGGTTTAGATGCTGCTCATTCATAGGCATTGTAAAAAACCAAAGTTAGAAAAATGTCCCTTTAATGAATAGGAACATACTAATAAAATCCTTGCTCATCTTCTTTCTAAATTATATATATAATATAGATTTCCCTGTTAAATTTATGGATTGCTAACAGAGCTCTTTTTATGACACCCAGCAGCCAAAAACATTGCCTAAGTCAGGCCAACTTACATCGCTAATGCTAAGAGATCATCAGATGAGTGGGAAATAAAAAGACATCTGCATTAAGGACGAGGTATTCATTCACAGCATGGGTATCTGCAGAAAGGTTTTCAGGGGAACACAAACAAAAATCTTGTCTTTTTTTTACAATATTAAGGTATTAAATAGTATATATATATATACAATAAATATATATATATATATATATATATATATACTGTATATATATATATATACGTATGTGTGTGTGCTAATCTGTACAGAGCTCTATATACATAGCTACCAAGTATATTTATTTATCCATATACACATCGATATGTCAACCCCTTTCTCTCTCTTTGTAAAGAGGACTGAGATATTTTGAGGGGGGCAGAGGAGGGGGAGAAGTGTTTGTGAGCAAAGGTAACAGAAGGGAGAGTGATTAAGGGGAGGAGTAAGGATGTATGAGAGAGGGGGAAATGAGTATTAGGGACAGAAGCAGTGAAATTCAATTTTGTATTGGAGTATTATTACAATAATGCAAACATTTCAAATATGTTCCTAGTATGAGCATCTCTGTCACCGGATGAATGATTGTCTTTAGTAGACCAAACAAATTAGCACAATATCACATATTAGGCCACACATGAACATAGTAAGACACCCAAAAACAAAACTAAACATTGTAATAAAGATTATACCCGTTTTAGATCTATAAAATAGCCCATATTTACATTTTTTTGTGACGCTGCTTGTTCTTTAGAGACATAAAACCGCAGTTTTTTCTTTCATGATTTAGATAGAACATACTATTTTAAACAACTCTCCAATTTACTTCTATTACATAGTACGAAGTACATTGTCTTTGTTTTCTTGTTATCCTTTGTTGAAAAGTATGGGATGTGTAAGCTCCGGAGTGTGCACATGTCTGCACCACTATATGGCAACAGTTTTGCAACAATGTTATACATTAGCAAGAGCACTAGATGGCAGCACTATTGAGGATACGGATTCAGCGTGCGGTCTGCAGAGATTCACAGACAGGCTTTGGACGCTCGTTTACACGCTTCTTTTGAATATATCATGAGACGATAGTCATCTGAACCAACCGAACTGTAAGTGTGTGTTTTGCATACTTATAATTATATTGTTATATTGAGATGTTAGTTGAATTGGTTCACATAAACTGTTCTTGTGAAATGCTTGTGCAATGCCGCCCCCTGCACACTCGCGGCTAATCAGCCGCTAGCAGGAGGTGTCAATCATCCTGATCGTATTGGATCAGGATGATTTCAGTCTGCTTCTTAACTTCCATTTCAGCTGAGCCTGAAACGATGGGCATAGAATGCAGCATTCGCTGCATAATAAATCTACCCCATTGTGTTTTTGGAAAGTGGTGCACAGTCCTCTAAGAGTATGTCTATATGCCACTGAAAAACAGTAATAACGTTTACTATAAGCCTTTTTTGCAAATGGAAGTATATTGCAAAAATTATTCTTTTTTCAAATTAAATTGCACACATGCAGTGTCATACCGCCCCCTCCGCTCTCTGATTCTGCCACCTCCGCTCCTCTGGCAATTGCCATGGCTGCATCTGGTTGTTGTGCGGTGGTGAAATCACCCCCGTGCACCGCGATTGCTGTCCTGCTCATTTCTATGTGCATCTGTCCCTCCACCTGGGTACAAGCCTGCACCTATTTAAGGTAAACTCCTTCAGTCGGTAAGTGCCTTAATATAGGTTTCCCTCTGTGTATTCCTGGGTGCTATTTTTTGCTGTTTACTATTGTGCTTTACTAGATTGCCTGCTTGTTACTGAAACCTGCATTGCCTATTGACCATTCTTCTGTTTAACGCTTTTGCTACTCAGAAAGATTGGACTGCCTGCATGTTACTAAACCTTGCATTGCCTAGCGACCATTCCTTTGCTTAAACCTTTGATTCTCAGAAACATTGAACTGCCTTCTTTCTCAGGGGCATGGAACTGTTTGCTTACTTCAGAGCCCTTCTTGGGTATATGACCTGCTCCTCATTAACCCTTGCAGCTTATGGTGTTTACTGTTCCTGTACTATCTGTTAAATTTAGTTCTAGGGTTTTCCTTATCTTTCCACTTGATGTTGGGATAAGAAGACTACTGGACAGGATTGATCTGATAAGGAAATATCCCACAAACATTGCATGCAGATTTCATAAATAAATAACGGCTGTTCCTGTTTTTCCAAAATCAAAAGAAAATATTTGAAAGATTGGAATCAACCACAATGTTGAAGGACCCGTTTCTCATTGTAAGATTAATAAGGGGATGTTTTCCAATCTGTTAGCATGCCCCATTGTCCCTCCCACAGCTTAGTTAAAAATTTCTCAGTTTCCAAAGTGAAACAAGGGACCACCTAGACATGCCCCTGCCTCACCAACCCTGCCAACAGTACACCCAGTCAATCCCACAGACTAATCATGACTCCACCCATTATGAATCTGTCCATAGATTACCCAAGACAAACAGGATTACTATAGAGACCCTCCTGGAGTCATTTGATGATCATCAAACTACTTAGAAGTCATTTGCACTTCATTAGTCATTATCAGGCTTTTAAAGTCTTCAGCTAAGGTAAACACATTCTAGGTGATGGCTTCAGAATGATTAGCAGATTACCTTACTGATTACTTCACAAGCATGAACAGCAAATGAATACCTCTAGAGTCATCTCATTTAAATGTTTCGGCCTGTGGGCATGGCTTCTGATAACTAGTCTGGTGTTATTGATTACTTCAGAATGACTCCAGGAAGATCATCCTTTTTTGGTTAGGGAACACACTACATCACCCATAGGTCTTCCTTACTCAGCATTAACTAACTAACGCAGCTTTTAAAAAGTCCTTTTTCAATGGGACTTCCACAGTGCCAGTATTACGAGATTGCCTGTCCGGCCAAAAAGTGAGCAGTACAGCCTATACCATCAAGATCCATACCGTAAACTGAAAGTCAGTAGTTATGGGTTTTATGCTACAATGCCGTAACTAAAGTGCTAAAAAGTACACTAACACCCGTAAACTACCTATTAACCCCTGATTGCATCAGCCAATAGGATTTTTTCACCTTTAATTCCGATTGGCTGATAGAATTCTATCAGCCAATTGGAATTCAAGGGACGCCATCTTGGATGACGTCCCTTAAAGGAACCTTCATTCTTCGTTAGCCGTGGAAAGAAGAGGATGCTCCGCGCTGGATGTCTTGAAGATGGAGACGCTGCGCGCCGGATGTCTTGAAGATAGAAGATGCCATCTGGATGAAGACTTCTGCCGGCTTGGATGAAGACTTCGACCCACTTGGATAAAGACTTCTGCCGCTTCGCTGAGGATGGATGTCTAGTCTTCAAAAACTGTAAGTGGATCTTCAGGGGTTAGTGTTAGGTTTTTTTAAAGGTTTATTGGTTGGGTTTTATTTTTAGATTAGGGTTTGGGCAGAAAAAGAACTAAATGCCTTTTTAAGGGCAATGCCCATCCAAATGCCCTTTTCAGGGCAATGGGGAGCTTATTTTTTTAGATAGGATTTTATTTGGGGGGTTGGTTGTGTGGGTGGTGGGTTTTACTGTTGGGGGTTGTATGTATTTTTTTTTACAGGTAAAAGAGCTGATGTATTTTGATAGGGCTATTAGATTAGGTGTAATTAGTTTAAATATTTGATAATTTCTTTTTAATTTTGTGTAATTTAGTGGGGGGTTATTGTAATTTAGTTAATTGTATTTAATTAATGTAGATTTATTTAATTGTAGTGTAAGGTTAGGTGTTAGTGTAACTCAGGTTAGGTTTTATTTTACAGGTAAATTTGTATTTATTTTAACTAGATAGTTAGTAAATAGTTAACAACTATTTAGTAACTAGTCTACCTAGTTAAAATAAATACAAACTTACCTGTAAAATAAAAATAAAACCTAAGATAGATACAATGTAAGTATTAGTTATATTGTAGATAGCTTAGGGTTTATTTTATAGGTAAGTATTTAGTTTTAAATAGGAATTATTTAGTTAATGATAGGAATTTTTAATTAGATTTATTTTAATTATATTAAAGTTAGGGGTGTTTGGGTTAGACTTAGGGTTAGGTTTAGGGGTTAAAAACTTTAGTATAGTGGTGGCGACATTGGGGGTGGCAGATTAGGGGTTAATAAGTGTAGGTGGGTGGCGGCGACATTGGGGGCGGCAGATTAGGGGTTAATAAGTATAATGTAGGTGGCGGCGGTGTCGGGGGCGGCAGATTAGGGGTTAATAAGTGTAATGTAGGTTTAGGCAATGTCGGGGGCGGCAGATTAGGGGTGTTTAGACTCGGGGTTTATGTCAGGGTTTTAGGTGTAAATATAAATTTTCTTTCCCAATAAGAATCAATGGGGTAGCGTTACGGAGCTTTACGCTCCATTATTGCAGGTGTTAGGCTTTCTTTTAGCCGGCTCTCCCCATTGATGTCTATGGGGAAATCGTGAACATAAAACCAGCTCAAATCAGCGCTGGTATTTGAGTGCGGTATGGAGCTCAATTTTGCTCAATGCTCACATATTGCCTGCTAACGCTGGATTTATGAAAGCCTGTAATAGCAGCGCTATAAGGAGGTGAGCAGTGGAAATAACTTGCAAGTTAGTACCGAGCCGCTCTTACCGCAAAACTCGTAATCTAGCCATAAGTTTTGTAAAGTAAAAGACTATTTTTCCACTTGATTACCCACTTTACAAATTTCTGCTTTGTGCTTCTTGTTTATGAGTTTATAGTGTGGTTTATTCCAAATCTTTAGACGAGCTAGCAAAATGCTTGCATTTTTGATGGGTTTTAGAATTCAAGGCTATTAAATTCCATTAGAAAACAAAGCTTGGTTATCCAGTGCTGGTGTTCCTCTCAAATTACCCCAGAATTTTTTGAAGATTCTATTTCAACAGCCTTATTTTCATGTTTTATTATTTTTAATTGGACAACTTTCTGCACATGCTCAGTTATACCTCAAACAAACATATCTTTTTCTTTTTCTTAAGGAGACATATTCTCTATGGTCAAATAATCTTCAAGCAAAAAATAAACCTATCCTAGTGTTAAAATGAAAAAGAAAACAAGATCCCTAACAATTCTTTTTAAATTAGGATAATGCCTAAACATAAAATAATTTTATTGCTAAATAGAACTGTTTGAAATAACATCAAATATATGTTTAAAGAGGCATGTTGCCCAAATGCTGAATCACATGAAATATATATTAGCATATCTGTAAAAGCTGACTGGAAAATATCACATGAACATCTCTGAGTAAAAAAGGAAGACATTTTTACCTCAACATGTCCTTAGTAGCCACATTGCATTGTAAAGGGGCTTTAAGCAGCCTGGATGTTTGTCTTGGGACATGTAAGGGAGAGTTCATGCTTAAGCATATTTATTTTTATTATGGTGAAATCCCACAAGATCACAGTAAAGCAGTGTTTTGTATTTTTACACCATGCATATAACAGTAACTGAAGAATAACTGCTCAATGAGCACTTGTTCTGCTGAACTGAATAAATTTTGAGGTAAAATATGTTCCTTTTTTACAGAACGATGAGCAGGTTACATTTTCTAGTCAGCTTTTCAAAGATATGTTATGAGTAACATGTCCATTTAATAATATTTTCTTTAAAAATATATAGAAGGGGTTAGTTGCAAATTTGTTAACAACTATGATTTTACCAATTAATTCTGCTATGCTGGATTATAGTGTTATGTTGTTGTAAAGAATAGAACAGGTCCAGCCCAGGGGCTGAACTTGCATTAGTGAAGTAGGTGCAGTGACAGGATGTGTACAATCCTAATGCATGAGAGTCTTTTATTAGTGCAGGTTACAGGTCCATCTAAATATCCTCAAAATCATTATATAGAGCATCATGTATATTATTACTATTGCTTACTATTGAGATACCTTTGGAGGGCCCAAACATTTTTTTCCACCAGGACCCACTGTTGACTAGGTCTGCTACTGGTCCTGCCTCTGGTAGTAGCAATTCACCCCTCAAGTGATATTCTTCCTTGATAACAGCTCAGACAAATATATTTGACCCATCCAGAGGTTCAGATTCCATCTAATACTGCATCAGTGTTTATTTGTTTTATTAGGGATTAAAGGGATGTGGAAATATTTAAAAGGTATAACTATTCATTCATCATTCTTTGTTGTCTGTATTTCAAAAAAGATTTGGAGTTATTGTCTCAGGCTAATAGGTCTATGCCAAAGCTGGCACAGATTTAGAGTTGCATTTACTTTCTGGCCTCTGTCAGTTTATATTTGTTAAGGGGTTTGTAGCAAAATGACTCAATGCAATTTTTTTAGAAAAGAGCACTGCTAGAGAATAATGTTTCATGCCACTACCATGGAGTAAAAAAGTAGTCTGGAAAGTGACTTTTATGCACTGGATTGTATGACTGTGCCATTCAGGGTACCCCTTGATCACAAGGCACTTTTTTATAAAAATCAAACACTTCCGAATATACAACCGCTTCATATAAATACAGATGGCCATTGCATAATTCCCTTACAGTATTCATACTCTCATAATGTGACACTTCCATATTTGACAATCTTTGGCTGTGTCTAACTTTAATAAACTGGTGCCTTGTAATGTGGTGTTCTGAAAAATCTCCCATTGATAGAATCAAAAGCAATGGGTTAAGTTTGAACTAACATAAGCTCTATGATAATTCTCACACAAGTTGTTAGAATAAATACAGTGCTATAAAAAAACTAATTTGCAAACTCAAAATGTGCCATGGATTAAAACTTATACTTATGAATGTGGAATTTATATTCTGCGTTACATTGAATATCTGTTCTACTGAATCACAGTGTAGAAAAGGTATTAACAACTGTAGAGGAAATGATCTTTACTATAATAATAATAATGTAGATTTGTATATGTGCAGGCTATTACATTCAAGAAAGGGAAAAGCCGAACATAAACCTGAAAGTATATATTTCCTTAAAATGAGTTTTACAATTACAAACTAACAGAACATAAATTTTATTAATTACATTATTAACTACTAAGCACATTGTGTAAAGGAATTGATTTAGTCTTTTTGCTTTGCTTGTCACATATGTGTGATAGTATTGCTTGCTTTCATAAACACATTTTTTATGTTATTGTCATTTAGCCTCAGGTGCAATAAGTTTTTTGCATGGGTTATGTTTACTTAGGACCAAGAAAAATGATCAGGCTTGGCAGAGACAGTATATAAAATGGTCTATAAGAGGACGAGAATTGTATTGGAGTGCACCTCTGGTCTGCTCATTGAATTTAGCGTCTCTTTACAAATAAATAATAACACTCAAATTAAGGTGTCAATGTATTTACCATTCTCCATTCTGACTTATATTACTATTCCCAGAAGGCCAACTATGGTCCAGATTACGAGTGGAGCACTAAAAGTTACACGTGAGTGAAAAGGGTTTATCAGAGGTGTTTGCACACGCCGAGTTTAGCGCTCGTAGTTGAAAGTAAATGCGATTGCTTGAGCCCAATTGAAGTTCAGAGCTCTGGTTAACTGTTTCGTGAAACAAAAAGTTTCACAAAACACATGAGGGGTTTGACTTTTTAGAGCACTGGGCTGACTTTTCACTTGGGTACAATTTGTAGAGTAAGGATGGATTGCACCTGAATGACATGGGTGTAGGTTTGTTGGGGGAAAGGAAGGTAGCATGTCTAGAGAATCTTTTAAACTAGGCAAAGGGGGGGGGAGGGTCAGTTAGAACACAATAGAACAGAGTGTCAGTATACACCAGGTTATGAATATAATTTATTTATATTATTCTTTAAAATAACCTCCAATAAAAATGTATATACAAAAAAATTAAAATTAATATTTATTCCTAAATTCTTGAGATTAGTTACATTTATGAACCCATTGAAATATATTAAGTAGAGACTAGCTTTGATTTAACTATGCACGCTTATTCTGTTACAATATTCTATACAACAGATCATAAAAAACATACCTTTAAAATTAACCTTACTCATAATGAATCGCATTAAAATACCACAATAAAATACCAGAATATGGACCGCTAACTTCACAGTGTTTAGATAAACAATATACCAAGATACTTCACACAAATCTTACTGGGTCTCAATAGATTTAAGATAACTTTCAGACAAGTATAATTAAGTTATTTAGCCCACAAATGATTCTATATAACTTCAATTAAAAACATCAGAAATTGTATATATTATTAATGCAAACAGCCAATTTATATGAGATTTAACAATAATAAGCCTCACTTAGAGATATGGAATACAAAAGACCTTTATCTAGCAAATAATATTACTTAGCATTAATGTGACTAGTTAAAACTACACAGGACTATGGATATAAACTTAAAATACTAATTGTGCTCTTTAAATTATCAGATGCAATCTAACTGTAGCAACAAAATAACTTTGATTTAAATATAAAAGTATGAAACAACCCTTTATACGTTACTAAATAACCAAATGAGTGTTCCGCTTCCAGAATTTCTTGTGGGTCATCTAAGAAGGATTTATCCACTATGCGCAAAGGTAAAGGCATCAAATGTTATCTTCCTTTGTTCAAGAAACTGTGCCAAAATGGCAGAGAATATACTTGGCACCAAAACCTGTGTATTTTTCTCTCCAAAAGTTATGCTTCTTTGAGTCTGTCTCTTGTCTAGTGTCTGTGTGGCTACCTTTATCAGATAAAAACTACTCCTTCTTTTCTTTAATCATTACCACAAGATTTTGATCGGCCCTTACTGATACTTGTCTCTGATTCACCCTTAACGGAGCTAAGCATTGATTGTTTATTTGGGAGACGCCTCCCTGATTGGCTTATGTGGATTTGCATATGTTCTAATAGTCAATTCGTTTGGCTGTCATACCATTTCTGAACTATTGGTGGCAGCAGATAACCAGAAATGCAGTCTCACCATCAATACTGCTGCAGTTTAAATATCTCACCTTAAAATGTTTATTTAAAATACTATCATTTCTTGTATTAGTAAACTTATCTGTCAACATATATATCCCATCTGATATAATTCAACATGTATCTATAGAGACTAAACATGAGTATATCTCTAGTAATATTTTAAAATGCATTTAAAATCATATTTTCTATGAGGGACTAGTGGTATAAATCAATAAAATATATATGTTTATATGACATCTTTTATATCAGCTCATTTGCTATACTGGTACATATTTAATTTCCTACTCACATCTTATATCATAGATATACATGTATTATAGTTATTTATTAATACATGACTCAACAGGGTTTAAGACATGGGCTCAACATCTATGCATTTATATATTAGCTTATAGTATCTTATTTAGTAACCTCATCTTCACATCAGATTCTTCCCTGTAATGTTCACTAGATTTCTGGAAAACAAAGAAAAATGTATTTATTTTGAAATAACTTAAACATTTATATATACCAATACAGTTATTCATTTAATTTATTACAAACCTGAAATGCATTTCTCAGATCCATGGATATATATATATATATATATATATATATATATATATATATATATATATATATATATATATATATAATGTTCTAATTATAAAGTTTGTATAGATGAATTTCTAACTTCTCTTTCCAAAACCAAGATTTAAATTCTTATATGCTTTCAGCAAAATATGTCTCTGTTTTCTCCTGCTATTTTCCATTGAGACATACGGCTGAGCTTCGTGTATTTGAAACTCAGTAGGGGACACTTAACACTGAGATAATAGACATCTGAATTGTTGATCATCCTGGAAAGGTATCTCAAATTGTATACCTTTCGGCTGCAATCCACAGGGGTTCCTGTGATCTAAGTAATTAATTTCTTAGTCTAAATTAATTAAGAGATTTCAATCTGGGAAGGCTATCCAACAATAATTCAATAGAAGTTACCTCTCTTCTGAGACCGTGATCAAAGGCTATTTAGATGTGACATTATCTCTTATAGTTTGGGACCAATGTTTGTTTTTTTAGAAGTCCTGTCTATTTATTTTGTTATAAAAGTCTGTAGTTGAGAACAAAAGGGAGGGGTTGATATCACCCATTCCAGTGTTTGTTCACAATGCAGCTAAATCAATTCATAGTAGATATTAGCTAAATGAGATATTAAATTATGAAATATTCAATGCCACTCAGCCATACCCTGACATAAAATCCCCCTTCCAATTTTAAACATATGTAGGACACATGTATTTTAATTGGCTTAAAGTCAGTGGTACTTGGTGAGTGTATTGACAGTATGCATCATAGACAGTCTTCGATGAAGAGAGTCCGTTATTTTTGAGTCCTCATGCTCTTTAGTTAGGCATCTTTAAACTACAAAACTTCTTTAGTGCATCCGGGGATATGACACTTCATTCTCCCTCTGTGACTTGTAGTTGGGATCTAGGATAAAGGTATCATTTTTATGTATCCTAATTTTATAGGCAACTGGAGAAATTTTGTCAGTAATGACAAAAGGACCCTTCCATGATGGAAGAAATTTCTTCTCCTTAACCTGATCTCTTTATCATTAATTTCATATTCCTTTTTGGATGTTTTGAGATCATAATAGGTTTTAGTGGCAGTTGCAGACTTTTCTATGTTCCTTTGAGCAAATGCAAAGGCATATTGCAGGTGCGTCCTTAAGTTCTCCACATATTGATGCATATTGGCAGCCTTTATCAAGTTCTGATCTGATGTACGGTACAATAGATGTTGAGGTAGAACCATTTTTCTACCAGTCATCAATTCAAAAGGTGACATCTTAGTAGCATTACTTGGAGTTGATCTTAATGCCATTAGGACTAGAGGTAATTTCACATCCCAGTCTTTACCTGTTTCACTCACAAACATTTTGGTTGTAATGCTCTACACCACTACTTGAGGCAGCTCTATATGCAATATGGAGCTTTCTTTTAACCCCTAGTATTTTCCACATCTTGGTCATCACTTTGCTAGTGAAGTGGGTTCCCAGATCGGATTCGATTCTCTGGGGTAAACCAAATCTGGAAAACACGTGGTTGATGAGCAATGCTGCACATGTTTCAGCACTATTGTTAGGTGCATTGATGCACTCAACATATTTGGTGAACAGGCATGTCACTATTAACATGTATTTGTTACCTCTAAATGACCTAGTCACTGGACCAATAAAATCAATTTGTATATATGACCATGGCATTACCATCCCCCCTTTCTGCAAAGGCACTCTATGCATTGGTGCAGTGGGTTGGAACTGTGGACAGATTAAACAACCTTGACAGTAGGTTTGAACATCCTTCAACATATGTGGCCATAAGGTGTAGTCACGCAATATTTCATACGTTAATTTGGCACCACGATGATGGGCATGTTGAAGCATAAGACCTCTGAACTTTGTAGGTACCACCCATAGCTGGATGCCAGTTTTGGAGGTTCTAATTAACAAACCATCCTGTAACTTGAATTGTGATTTGGATTTCATTAAGATTCTAAGATTTTCTTTGCCAATACCGTTCTCTTTTGAGATGGGGTTGCTTTCAGGATCTTATATGTGTTTATAGAAGATGCCTACAATGAGGTCTTCCTTTTGACTAGTGATCAGGTCCTCACTAGGAGAATTCTGACTCCATTGCACCAGGTTAGGATCACTTTCTTGTTTAGCCTGGTTTCTGGTAATGGCTTCTACCTGAATTGCACCCATTAAGTGGTCGATATTAAGGAGTTCTCTAGTTATGGCTCCTTGTTTGGCTAATGAATCCGTAAGATCATTTCCTTCTTAATCAGGACCTAGAATCCTGGAATTCCTTTTTCCAGTGTATGGACACCACAAGATTGTCAATCTCGCAGAACAACTTACCATGTTTGACTGGTTTGTTGTTAGTTTTCTACATGCCATTTCTTTTCCAAGTTGGCAGGTATTCAACAAAACTGTCACACATAATTTGAGTCAGTAATTACCACAAATTCATGAATATTTTGTTCAATAGCCATTTCAATGGTTTTTAGAACAGCAATGAGTTCTGCAACTTGGCTGGATCTTGGTCCAATGTTGAAACCTACAGAAATATTGGTGAATCCACTTGCCCAAGTTTTACCAATGCTGGCAACTAATCTGTGCTCATTATAAATAGTGGCATGGTAAGAACAACCATCAACATATACTCAAGGTAATGTTTGACAATGGTCTTGTAATGCTCGTGGGATACTCCTCTATCAGACCAAATTCGGCCAGTAGTTTTGTTATCCCGGCGTCGAGCCGGAATGATAGGGAATATCCCAGAGCAGAGAGAAAGTTAGTAAGATGAGGAGAGTGACACTAACCACAGGCAGGACAGTCCCCAGTGGCAACGGCAGAGCAGTCCAAGGGCACACCACTAGAATGGTCAGGCAGGCAGGGTACGGCAACGAAGAGACAATCCAGAACAGCAGGGGTTAATGAGCAGAGCAGTCAGACAGGCAGGGATCAGCAGCAGAGATCAGACCAGCAGTTTAAGGGTTAACGCAGGCAGAGTAGTTAGTACACAGGCAGCTTCAGAAACAAAGATCAGTCCAGCAGTTTAAGGGTTAAGGCAGGTAGAGTAGTCAGTGCACAGGCAGGTTCACAAACAAAGATCAGTCCAGCAGTTTAAGGGTTAAGGCAGGTAGAGTAGTCAGTACACAGGCAGGTTCAGCAACAGTGGTAATAGGTATATAGAACGATCTGTCACACCCAGGAGCACACAGAGTAACACCTATACTTGGGCAGCGACAGATCGTTGGTGCAGGGTTTAAATAGGTGCAGGATTCACGCCAGTGAGCTCCCATCAGCATCAGGAGCATGCGGCGATAACGTCAGCGCTGCACGCATCCTGAGCCAACACTGCCCCTGACAATGAGCAGGAAGGAGAGGCTGCGCCCCTAGCAACGGCTAGAGCGGCGCAGCGTGACATAGCCCCCTCCACAAGGGTTCCCTCTGGGAACCGGAGTCGGTTTCAAAGGATGAGCAGCATGGAATTTGGAGACCAGATATGGAGCATGCACATCCCGGGCAGGAACCCAGGAACGATCCGCCAGGGAGTAACCCTTCCAATGGACCAGGTATTGTAATTGTCTGCGCCTGTATCTGGAGTCCAGGATCTTAGCTACCTCATATTCGGGGTCCCCACGGACCAGGAGCGGAGGAGGAGCTCGGTGCCGGGAATATCTATTCTTGATGTAAGGTTTAAGCAGAGAGATGTGGAAGACTGGGTGTATGCGTAGGGTTTTTGGCAAGGACACTTTGTAGGCAACAGGAGACAGCCTTTTCAGGACCTTGTAAGGACCGATATATCTGGGCCCCAATTTGTGACAGGGTTAACGTAGACACATGTGTCGAGTAGAAATCCAAACACGTTCACCCACTGGAATGGTATGTACAGAAGTCCTATGACGATCAGCAAACTTCTTGTATCTAGAGACAGCAGAACATAGCTGAGAACAAATATGTTGCCAATTAGTTGTGAGTCCAGTGACGTGTCGGCCAGCTGCAGGGACCCCAGTGGACTGAGTTGAAAGAGGGAACACACATGGTTCGAAGTGAGCCTGTCTTAGAAAGTGGTCTACCACAACCCAGATAACTGTATGGTGGTTAGAAGGAAGGTCCACAACAAAGTCCATTGTTATGTGTGTCCATGGTCGTTTGGGAATGGACAATGGTTGGAGCAAGCCAGGAGGCAAGGATTGGGGAATCTTGTTGGCCACACAAATCGTACAGGCTTTCACATAATCCTGAGCGTCAGACTTCATAGTAGGCCACCATACATGTTGGGAAAGACACTGAACTAGGATGTCCTGAGAGTTTGCTATCATAAGACCAGGCTAGCACAGGAATGTGTAGGTTCAGAGGTACAAAGAGGATATTGGAGGCGATGGGGGCACCAAGAGGTTTACGTTGCAATCTTTGCAAAAGGGTGGTATTGAGTTGAGCAACCACACAGGAGGGGGGTATGATGTGTTTGATAGGAGCTTCTGAGGAATCATTTGAGTGAGGGAACTGACGGGAAAGGGCATCTGCCTTCTTGTTCTTGGTCCCGGGAAGATAACAGACCACAAAGTTAAAACGGGAAAAGAACAAAGCCCACCTGGCCTGTCGAGGATTGAGTCAATGAGCAGTCTCTAAGTAAGTCAGATTCTTGTGATTGGCGAGAATCTGAATAGGATTGGCTGTGCCTTCCAAACAGGAACACCATTCAGTCAAGGCCATCTTAATGGCTAAGAGTTCACGATTAACCACATCATAGTTCCTCTCAGCAGGAGTAAAGCATTTAGAAAAAAAGGCTACGGGGTGTGACTTGGAAGTCAAAGGGTCCCTCTGGGTGAGAACTGCTCCAGCCCCTATCTCAGAGGCATCAACCTCTAGAGTGAACTGTAGGTCAGGATCAGGATGGAGAAGCACAGGAGCTGAACAAAAGGCCTTTTTCAGACAAGAGATGGCATTTACGGCCTTAGGAGGCCAATGTTTACAGTCTTTGTTCTGTTTCGTCAACTCAGGAAGAGGAGCTACTGTTTGAGAAAAGTTTTTATGAACTTGCGGTAGTAATTGGAGAATCCCAAGAACCTCTGCAATTCCTTTAAAGAGGTAGGTTGAGGCCATTCTAGAACTGCAGTGAGTTTAGCAGGATCCATGGCAAAACCCTTCTTCGAGATGACATAACCAAGGAATTGGATTTGCTCCTGATCAAACTCACACTTCTCTAGCTTGGCTACCAAAAAATTCTCTCTGAGGCGAAGAAGCACTTGTCTCACATGCTTATGATGCTCCTCTAAAGTGGAATAGAAAACAAGGATATCATCCAGATAAACGATGACAGTGCGGTTGAGGAGGTCACGAAAGACATTGTTGACAAATGCCTGGAAGAATGCGTAATGCCTAGATCTTGTGTTAAAGGCAGTCTTCCATTCGTGGCCTGGAGAGATGCGAATCAGATTGTATGCCCCACGTAAGTCCAATTTGGTGAAAAAACAAGCTCTCTGGAGTGAGTCATACAGTTTGGTGATCAATGGTATGGGATAGCGATTCTTGATGGTTATATTGTTCAAGGCCCTGTAGTCAATGCAGGGTCTGAGCCACAGCAGGAGAGGAGGAAGGGCGAATTAACCCTTTGGCTAGGTTTTCTTGGATGTACTCCTCCATGGATTTGGTTTCAGCCTTGGAGAGTGGATAAGTCCTCCCTTTAGGAAGTGGGGCTCCAGGAATGAGGTTGATCTTGCAGTCATAAGGACGGTGGGGTGGCAGCACGTCGGCTGCTTTTTTCTCGAACACATCCGCAAAGTCTGTGTATACTGAAGGAAGGTTCGAAGGAGTCTGTATACTGGCTATGGAAATACGGGGCAGAGGAATGACTTTAGCAAGGCAGGAGTGGAAACAGGACGTACCCCAGGAGGCCAGTTGTCCCTCAGCCCAGTCGAACTGTGGATTGTGTACCCGAAGCCAAGGAAGACCAAGGATGACAGGCTGTGCTGGGGAATGAATAACCTCAAACTGCAGCTGTTCAGAGTGGAGGACTCGCACAGTCAGGGTCAGGGGCGCTGACTCAAAATGGATCATGCCTGAACCAAGGGGGGTGCCATCCAGGATGGTTATTTTGAGACAATGTCTTTTCTGCAGAAGAGGTAAGCCAGCTTGATTCATAAAATGGTGATCCAGGAAGTTTCCAGTGCCCCTGAATCAATGAAGGCTTGAGTGTGGACGGTATTCTGAAGGAAGGTAAGGGTAAGAGGTACCAGGAGTCGAGAGGAATGAAGGGATTTTGTTGAGACCATGCTTAGAGGTACCCCAGTGTTATCCCCTAAGCATAGGCTTTTTCCGGCCGAATGTCACAGTCCTTCAGTTGGTGGGTGTTAGACCCACAATAAAAACATAGTCTCAGTCTCCTTCTTCTCTGTCTTTTAGACTCTGAAGGTTTGAAGGAGGAGAGATCCATGGGTTCCTCTACTGAGGTAACTGGAGTAGCTGAAGGGGTAGCAGTTGCTGCCGTAATTGGGCGAACAAGAGTTCGGGAGGGAAGGACCTTCCTAGTTCTGTCTCTCTCGGCTTGTCTTTCCTGAAAGCGGGAGTCCAGATTGATACAAAGAGCTATAAAATCATCAAAAGAAGAGGGAATATCACGATAAGTGAGTTCATCTTTGATACGTTCATGGAGACCCCTTCTGAAGGCTGCCTTGAGAGCACTGCCATCCCAAGTGGTTTCCAGTGCCAAGGTGCGGAACTCAATGGCAAATTGTGCCACGGTTTTACTGCCTTGGCTGAGATCCAGAAGAGAATATTCTGCAGCAGAGGTACGGCCAGAAGACCTAATCACAGAAGACAAAGCAGTAATGAACTAATTAGCGTCATGCAGGAGTGTAGCATTCTGTTCCAAAAGGGGAGAGACCCAGGCTAGAGCTTTGTCCTTTAACAAGGAAATGATAAAGGTGATCCTTGACTGATGAGAATGGAAGGTGTGAGGATCATTGTGGAAGTGTAGCCTGCATTGATTTAGAAAGTCCCTGCAGTCAGTAGTACCGTCATACTTGTCGGGCAAGGGTATCCTGGGTATAATTCCAGAAGTGGAGTGAGAAGTCTCAGCACTGGGAGTAGGGACTGGTGGTGTAGCAACAGGAGTGGCATCCCTCGCTGCAACTAGTAAGGCGAGTTGAGCGGTAATAGCCTCTAGCTTGGAATCCATATTCTGAAGCTGTGTGGTATAGGTTCCCAACATCTGTCCCTGAAGATAAACAGCTTGTGCCACCTCATCTGGCTGCATGGCCCAAGTATAATGTAATGCTCGTGGGATACTCCTCTATCAGACCGAACTCGGCCAGTAGTCTTTTTATCCCGGCGTCGAGCCGGAATGATAGGGAATATTCCAGAGCAGAGAGAAAGTTAGTAAGATGAGGAGAGTGACACTCATCACGGGCAGGACAGTCCCCAGCGGCAACGGCAGAGCAGTCCAAGGGCACACCACTAGAATGGTCAGGCAGGGAGGGTACGGCAACAAAGAGACAATCCAGAACAGCAGGAGTTAATGAGCAGAGTAGTCAGATAGGCAGAGTAGTCAGACAGGCAGGGATCAGCAGCAGGGATCAGACCAGCAGTTTAAGGGTTAAGGCAGGTAGAGTAGTCAGTACACAGGCAGGTTCAGCAACAAAGATCAGTCCAGCAGTTTAAGGGTTAAGGCAGGTAGAGTAGTCAGTGCACAGGCAGGTTCAGCAACAAAGATCAGTCCAGCAGTTTAAGGGTTAAGGCAGGTAGAGTAGTCAGTACACAGGCAGGTTCAGCAACAGTGGTAATAGGTATATAGAACTATCTGTCACACCAGGAGCACACATAGTAACACCTATACTTGGGCAGTGACAGATCGTTACTGTAGGGTTTAAATAGGTGCAGGATTCACGCCAGTGTGCTCCCACCAGCATCAGGAGCATGCGGCGATGACGTCAGCGCCGCACGCATCCTGAGCCGACACTGCCCCTGACAATGAGCAGGAAGGAGACGCTGCGCCCCTAGCAACGGCTAGAGCGGCGCAGCATGACAGGTCCTCATTGTATATTTTATACAGGGAAAGCAATTGTTCCTCAGGAAATCATCTTCTAACTTTTCCCCATGATCCTTAGCAGTACAGTCGTGGAGCTCAGCAAGCCCCTGTGCGACTGGATTCTTTTTATTTTGCTTGTAGCAAATTTCTAAAGGCCAGCCTTGTAAGGAAAGAGTCCAAGCTGTTATGCGGCTACTAGACAAATTTCCATCTCTTATTCTCTCACTTTGCAGATATAGCAAAGGTTGGTGGGGCGTTTCTACAATAATTTTCTCGCCCTGTATATAGCTATAGGGCTTTTTCGCAATCGCTTAATTTTATTTCTACTGGGGATAAAGTTTTACTCGCATAAGCAATGACTTTACTTAAACTATCATGCTTTTGGTACAAAACAGCACTCATGCTTATATCTGTGTAACCTGTCTCTAAGTAGAAAGGTTTACCCCCTTCAGGGTACGCTAAGCAAGGTGCTTGAGTGAGTTTTCTCTTCAACTCTCTGATGGCTGTCTCTTGAGTCTCACTCCAGTGTCATTTCACATTCTTCTTTAGAAGAAGTAGCAGTGGTTTAGCTAATTCTGCATAATTATCAAAAAATTTGCGAGAATAATTTATCATACCCAGGAATGATCTCAATTCCTTTAAGTTAGTTGGGTTTGTAGAATTTATTATAGCTTCCACCTTATGTCCTAAGAAGTTTACACGAGAGCGGCACCATTGAGCTTTTTGTAGGGATAATTTGACACCTTTTAAGTTGGCTGAGGACGTGTTTAAGTTCTGTGATGTGTTTTTCAAAGTCTGTGCTTTTGAGTAAAACATCATCAACATAAGATAAGGTCCCCCTTTCCAGTGCATCAGGCATAGCCTTATGCATGAATATTGCAAATTCATGTCCTGAATTTATGTATCCAAACGGGAGTCTCTGAAATGCATACTGGACCTTTTGGAACGAGAACGCAAGCTTATACTGGTCCTCCTCATGTACTTTTATGGTCCAATATCCTTGTGCACAATCAATGGCAGTGAATATTTTGGATCCCTGCATCTGCGCTAGGCACTGGTCAATATATGGCACAGGCGAGCCAGACATGTACACTTGTTTGTTTAGCTGTCTTAAGTCAGCACACAAGCGCCATTGTCCATTGGGCTTAAGAACACCTAGAATAGGATTATTATAAGAGCTGTGCACCTGTTGGCTAATACCCCTTTCTTCCAAGTTTCTTATGATTTCTGCAAGAGAATCATATGAGGTTAAAGGAAGTCTGTATTGTTTAACAAAGACAGGTGGTGCATTGGGATCTGTTTGGATTCTTGCAATGTGCAAGTCTGTAGTCCCACAGTCATAAGAATCCCTAGCAAAAATATCCTTGTACTCCATCAGGAGTTCTTGTAGCTGTCGGCATTCATCATCACTGGAACGGCCATTAGCTAAGGAGATTTGCTCTTTGACTATTTGCTGAAATCCTGGAAAGATTTCAGGCTGTCCTATTTCATAGGCTTCTTCCAACCTAGAGGTGAGATCCCCTTGATTATAATTTAAATTTCCCCCATGATTCTGGCTATTGGGGTATTCTTGCTCTTTGATCGGCTGATCAAATACTAAGGAGGCTTCTTCAATTTTACAGATGCCTTCCTCTGGGCTGAAATGATAAATAGACTGAATTGTAAACAATCCTTCTGGCATAGATGCAAAGGATTGTTCTATTAACTGTTCTTCAATTAAGTATCCTTCAGGTATTAGCCCAATTATATTATTCTGGAATCCAAAAGTGTAATATCTTGATTCCAGCGCATATCCTATGGTAGTTCCCTTGGATAAGGTGATATCCTGTGGGGTCATGTTATGCACAATAACATGTATTGGAATAGTTCCAATATTTACTATAGGAGTATGGGTCATTGTTATACCCAGATCTTGCATTCTATGGGAGATGCTTATTAGTGTTTCAAAAGTTTTTCATTTATGACCTCTTTTTACCTGTAAGGATAAGAGAAATTTGCCAGCCCCGCAGGGATTACAATATCATTAGACACCTGCATATTCACAGCATATGGCAATTGCTGGTTTGGTTTCAGGGCTACGTTTTCATCCTGAAATACTTCAGGGTCCCCCTTTAACCTGCTCCAAAGGCAAATGTTAATCAAATCTATTTGTTTGGCATATTTATTTTATAGATCATTGCCAATGTATATTTGATTACAGGGAGTATTTAAAACTAAAAACAGGTGCTTTGCTGATTTATTACCTATTATCACACTTGTCAACCAGGTCATGGACCAAGAGATCTTGGGGAGAAAGATATTTAATCACTTTAGGTTCAGCTAGCTGTGCTAATAAGCCTTCGTTTATATAGCTAGATTCCTGTTTTAAGCTCAATTTGGCATACTTGGTTTTTCCAAGGTCATGTACTTGCATAGGGACAAATAGATCATCCTTAACCTTCTCAATTTCTGCGAGGAATTGCAAATGATCTCCCCCTTTAGGGGATTTAGGGTCCCCCTTGTGGAGGTATATGCTTAATACATTGCCGTCTAAGGAAATATTTGCTATCTTTCCAGGTGAAATTTTAAAAGTATTACCATCATAGCTGCTTAAGGGATTCTGATCATCTATTTGTAGGATAGTGATTTCAGGTACAGAGTTATTCCTGAAATGAATCTCCATATCATCTGGTTCCTCTTCCACAACGTGACAGTTATGTCGAGTGCAAGATATACAGGACCGCTCATAATTAATAGGCCTTTTTACTTGTGACCAAATTAGATTATTTATGCAATCAATTATGGTGCTTAATTGCTTCAGGAGATCACTACCAATAATTAAACGATCAGTTGGTAGATCCACTATAATGACAGGGTGTCTTATTACCCTGTTTCCCACCTTTAGCTTTAACCATGCCGTACCATAGACTCTGAGACAGTCACGCCCAACACCTATTAGTGAACCGTCAAATTCTTTTAGTTTAGGTTTGTGGGGTGTTAGCTCATTTAGCTGTGTGTAGTACCTGTGGGATAAAATAGTTGCCTGAGATCCAGTATAAATTAATCCCATAATAGGGTTAGCAACTGAATCCTGGAGTTCAGCACATACATAATATCTTCCTGCAATTTCTACCATTTCACACATAAAATTGTCATGCTTACACAATTGTGGGCTTCACCACGTTTTACATGATGCAGAAGAATTTCTATTCTTACCAGTCCTTTCCTCTGTAATAGGGTTAACAGGGTTCCTATGTACTGCATCTGTGGGAATAAGGTTAGGAGAAAACTGCAAAGGAAGAGGTTTGTTAGAGCTTCCAGGCTGAGGTTCCTCGTCATCAGAGCTAAATCGTCCGTTTCTGGGCTGTAGGGAGAGAACATGATTAGTACCATTATTGACATTTATCATTTAATTTGGTATATCTCTCCCCTCTCTCTCAGGTAATACCACAGTATTTATGACTGCTGGCCACTGGCTGTACCCCTAAAAAATGATTACTAGGGTGCTGAGCCGTCAAAGCTTGACTCATATTAGTAAATACTGTACATAATTGACTTACGTATTGAGTTGGCCCACTTGAATGGACAAGCTATTTTTACCCATGGACCGATTTTTTGATATCCCAGGGTACTGATTCCTGGATCCTTGGGATTCCTCAGAATCATAGCTATTGTTCCTATTTTGATGTGGTTGTCTTTGGGGTTCAACTTGTTCAGCATTAATATCTTGGGGAGCACTATTTACTAGGGGTGTCTGGTTATCCTGAGAGTATTTTTGCTACTTTTGGTATTTATTGTTACGGGTTTACCTTGTGGGTAATCATCTCTTTGGGGATAATTATTTACCTGGGTATGCCCACTATTTTGAGTATATTCTCTCTGCACCTAAGCCTGTGTTGGGGGAGGGGCAGAGTTAAAACTTTGTGGGGAAGGCCTGTTTTCTCGGGCTACCTCAGCATTAGTTTTCTTTTTAGACTCCAAATTGAGGGGGCTAGGTGACACCCTAGTTTCTGCCACAATTTTGGGGCTGGGCCTTGGTTACTTTTTAACCCCCTGTTCACCGGACTGCTGAATAGAGTATAACTTGGTACTCTCTTTGATCAGCCAGTCCAATGAGTGGTTCTCATCAAAATCTCTAGCTAAGTTAAGTTTGATGTGCGAGGGCGGTGCTTCAAAAAATAAATTCACAAAATAAATTCACGGGGGGCGGAGCCAGCTAGAGACAAGATCAGACGTGTGTTCATAGAGCTCCTGGAGCCCATAAAGTTTATAACCCTAAAAACCTGCTTTTATAGCTCAGAATCTGCTCAAGTCTACTATATCATCAGTTAACATCTGACTGGGCTCTCGGCTGGGACCCTCTCCCTGTTTGATGACTTTTATTACACTTCTGGGCACAGCGCAACACCCCCGTAGCCTCCATTAGCCCAGCTTCTGACATCAGCCCCCCGAGGACCTGCTCTACACTACCGCGTTAGCGGAGGCCTTTCAACCTCTCCAGCAGCTCACCTGAATAATCACCGGCCTTCGAAAAATACTTCTTTGATCAGCCTTAGAAGAAACGGCTCGGCGGTAAAAAGGCGCGAATGGCGCCATTACCTGTGACGTCACTGGGCCGCGATCTAGCAGTGCAACGCTACCGCCGGAGTTCACCCTCCCGGCGGTCTGATTACCCGACTGTAGCTACCGGGTGCAATCAAAGACCTACAGCAGTTGCGGCCATCCTCATCCACCAAGCCGACTGCAGACTGATCAGACTGGGGACCGGAGCCCTGCACTGCATACTATGGGCTGCAGACCACAGATATAAGGGTAAGCCCCAACGCAAGGTTTCCACCTAGATTCCTGCATACCCGCTACATCACCTAAAAAATCACTGGCTCTGTAGCCGCAATAGCACTAATTTGGGCTTATTGACTGTCTACTTAAGGGACAATTAAGAACGGACTGTAAGACTGAAGGGGGACTATCCCTAAATATGCTTTTACATATAAGCTACCTTACAGCATCCTACTGATTCTGGCGTGTCTCCTAACTTAGAGGCCTTACTCTGCACACTTAACTCTGAACCCTCATAACTAGCTTGGGGCCTGTGATCTGAGCTGACCTGCAGGGCCAGATAATTCTCATCTACTCTGCCTCTAACACTGTCTATCTACAGCAAGCAAAGTACACCTACAAGACCCTACTATCACAGAGACTCCCTGCAGTACTGTACATTGCTCAGTCCTCAAGGCCCTGTCAGGACTCAAAATCCCTGCCTGGTTCTCAGATAGATACAACGCTGTAGTGTCTCTCCTCTTCCCTTTCCCACTCTAACTCTTAGAGTGGGTCATACCCCACATCCTTTTCCCGTCTAGGCCCAGTGGTGGCATTGATCCCCTAGGGGAGAGACACATCCAGTCAAAACTTGTTACTTCCAGGAGTCACCTACTACCTACTCTCCTGCCTATTTGCATCATAGCTTACCACTAACACAGCCTCCAAAAGAACTCTCTATAGTTGCTTAACCCACGTAACGCAACTATGATGTGTTAAGTCCTGGGGCGCCCCTCCCTGCCGGTGTTAGCCAACTGATTCTGCCAGGTCTCCCTCATAGTGATCCTCTCTCCTCCTAACACCTCCTAATCCACTACTCACCACTAGTGGTAACCCTACCTTCCAATGTCGCAATATTCCAAGAGGAAATCCAAGGGAATGAAACCTTCAAAGCATACAGTTCGAGATCATTTTCTCCCTATCAGGGACCCGTCACCGGATATCTCAGATGATGATAGATCTGTCTCCCCCTCTATCTCCGAGGGAAGGGCTAGAGTGCGGAGCTCACCACCCTCCCGCACACAGTCTGAAACGATCACCATGGATTCTATGAAGCTACTGCTAGATCAACAGACCCAGTCATTCACAAAAAGGTTTGATAAATTAGAAAGGTCCTTTGACGATCTCAGAAAAGACATTGTCACAGTTAATGAGCGAACTGACATCTTAGAACGCAAACAAGAGGACCTACTAGTGGACCACACAAATTGGGTGAGCTATACACAAAATTTGGCCGACCAAGTGTCCTCCTTGGAGGCGAAGCTGGCAGACCTGGAGGACCGTTCCAGGCGGAACAACGTCAGGATCCGGGGAATTCCAGAATCTGTGGGGCCCCAGGATCTAGAAAAATTCGCTCAAGCACTATTCAGATCAATCCTGGGTCCATCGGGAGATCAGGATGCAAGAATCGACAGAATACACAGGGCGGCTAGGCCACAAAACCTACCTATGGACAAGCCTAGAGATACCATAGCCAAACTCCACTATTTATCCTTCAAAGATAGGCTCCTGAAAGTCACCCTGAGACAACCACAACTCCCGGATCAATTTAGAGATATTTCACTGTATCCTGATCTGTCCCCATTCACGCTCCAGCAACGACGAAGTTTCAGTGAAACCACAAAAACTCTGAGAGATCAACATATCTGGTACAGGTGGGGATTCCCGACCAAATTGATTATTACCAAAGACGGGACCCAATACACTGCGCTAACACCAAGACAGGCGCAGGACCTCCTAAGAATCTGGAATCTACCTGCTGGTAACGGAGATGAGAATCCTCCCCGCCCACATAGAGCAGGGCCTTTGCTGAGAGTTGGAGCCCAGCCTTGGAACCCGGACAGACAAGAGCCACCTAGACAAGACCCCGGACGATGACTCACCACCCTCAGCCCATCCATGGAGGTCTTATGATTACTCAACCTCCCTCCTCCGGGTGTGTATAGACTGCTTATCGCGGTCCAACCCTTGAGAGGACTGTTCTACTTTCTAGCACCAAGATGGTACCGAAGAACTTGAGGGGCCCAGCTGTTGGGCACCTTTAACATCATTCCCTATTCCATGTTTTCTTTCCCTCCCTCCCCCCCCAACACTAGTTGTTTAGACTCTACATACTTTGCTCTCACTCCTCTAGAGGACTGGGACATGGTCTGCCTGAGTAGACCATCTCCCTATACGGATTGGGACTACACCTAGGAGTCGGAGATGACCAGAGAGCTGGTAATGTACTGTTGAAGGAATATCTAATCTCACCAACTACCAATTTTTTCACTGAGTTGTATTCATACCACTAATTGTTTATCATGTTTATCATGTTCCATTAATGTTCTTATTATGTACCTAAAGTTTATAGTTCCTACAAGGGTGTTCCTAATGATTTTGGTCTCTCTTCTTATCCTCTCCCTTCCCTTCCATTCTTTCCTTATTTTCCCTAACCCCCTAACTCGTTTTCCCTTCTCCTATCCCAACCTGGTCTCTCTTGACTCCCCAATAACCCTTCCTTCCCCATGCCTTCCCACTAGACCCTACCATCTCACCACACCTATGTACTCCACTCTTTCCCCCCACCTACTTCCCATTCCAGCCTGGCTTCAACTTTCCTTCTTCAGCTCCTATGTCCTCTCGTTCCTCTCTCCATATGCTCTCCCTCCTTTTTTCTAGGAGGACAGAACTCCAGGCCATCCGCCTGTCTATCTTTTTTCTTTCTATCTCTTCGTTCTTCCCTTCCCAACCCATCCACCCTCCCTCCATATTTCCACCCACCCAAAACCGCCTCTCCCTTCCAACCCTCCATATGCTCCATCCTGTCTATATCCCTTTCCAACCTCTGATCTTATTTTAACATCTGAAAAATGTCAAATGTTTAGCATTGTAGATGTTCAGCGTATACTATTTTTCTATATGACTATATGAATTAACCTGCACTGTTGGAACTGTACAATATCCCCACATAGAATGCTGGCTTACTAGTATGTGTAGAGGTACATCTAATGATTATATGCACTGTTTATATGCCCTCTTTTCGTCTCTCATCTCCCCTTTCCCCAATTTCCTCCTCTTTAGCAGATACCCAACCCTCCCTCTACTTCTATACCCTCTTGTGGCTGCTCCACTCTCCTTCCCATTTGCTCTTCTCCCCTTCTCAGGAGGACAGAACTCTATACCGCCTGCCCATCTCTCTTCATTATTCCTATGTTCTTCCTTTCTGACCCCCCTCCCTTCCTTTACTCGCCCTGTCTAGCCATAACTGCCTCTTCTCCACAACCGCCTTCATGCTTTGCCCTGTCTGTCTACCTCTTCACCTTCCAATCCTATCTCATCATCTGGAAAATTTCAAGTGTTTCACATTGCAGAAATTTGAATAATATCATGTTTTAGGACTGTATGTTCACGATTCATCAGAGGTTCCTATAATGACCAAACTCTCTCCTCATTTCTTTCTGTCCCCACCAACAGCCCTCCCTTCCCCGCTGCAGCTGCCCTCTGGTCCCTCTCCTGATTCTGCACCCTTGCTATTGCCCTACCCTCCTTCCTCCATCCTCCTCTCTTCCTCGGTAAATAACCCCGTGTCGCTCAACCCCAATCCTTTCCCTGATTTCCCCTCCCTAGGCCCTCCCCTACCTCCCAAGATTTCTTACTGAAGTAACCCCTTCTTGTACACCCTTTCCTGTACCCTTCCAAATACCCCCCCCACTTACTAAACCCACCCAACGGGACATCTCACTTCCCCCCTACATTCCCTCCTACATTCTCACCCTATACCCGTCTAAAGACTGCCTCTCACCCATTACTCCCTGATTGTTTACTTAGATAAAGGCTATTATTATCTGTTGCACGTGTGCACGAACTGATCCACTCTCCAGACTTGACATGACCAACCTGAAGTCACGGCCCCACAGGACCCTTTTAACCCTCACTGACCTCATACACCTGGCTCCCAGAGGCCCCTCATGTTAACATCACCCTCTCACCATCACCACCCTAGACCTCCATTTCTCCTCCTACCCCTCCTTAGCCTTCCCTTACTTCCTCCTTCTCATCTCCTCCCTAAAAACACCTGGCAACAGCTACCTATATAACCTGATGATCGAATGTACACCACAGCCGGCGGTGGAGGGGAGCCGCTGAGCCCTCCTCTCCCTGACCACCTCCTATCTTCCCCTTACCAGGGGCCACATTTCTGGTGCGGTTAGGGACTAACATCTGTGTCCTCCGCATTCCCTATTTGGCAGAGTGTAGTAGCCTCTGCCCAACCCGGAGAAACTAGTAGATCCCAGCGAATATTCCCCCTCCCACTACCCTATCACCTCCCCTGATTCTCCTTTCCTCTTTCTATATTACTCCCCCCCTTTAATTTTATTTATTTTTTTCCCCTCTCTCCCACAATGAGAGTGGGCACGTTGAACGTTAGGGGTCTGAACTCCCCTACAAAACAGAGTTTACTTGTTAAATTTCTGAAAGTCCAGCGCCTTGATATAGTGTTCTTACAGGAGACACACTGGACGGGATCTCGGGCCGCCATGTTCCATCCTAGAGATTTCCCTGTTCGCCTCTCCTCGTCGTTTCACAAGAAAGCCAGAGGAGTTACTGTCCTAGTACGGAGACACATCTCCTACGAGTCCATCTATCTAGATTCAGACCCTTCTGGCCGTTATGTCATTTCCGTATGTCGGCTGGATAACACTTTGGTTACGTTGGTAGCTTTGTATTCCCCAAATGTTAACCAGACCCGCTTCCTCAACGGTCTGCTAAATAAGGTCGCCAAATTTAAACAGGGCCATGTCATTATCGGGGGTGACTGCAACCTAGTGTGGGACCCGCGCAGGGATAGGAAATCCCAGCGTGGGGTTCCCACAAGGCGCGGAGAGGACCATTACTCTCACCTCTTTAGAAACGTTGTCTCCCAGCATGCATACCACAATGTCTGGAGAGCCCTGCACCCTGACGTGGATGACTACACCTATTTTTCAACTCCTTCCCAATCCTTTGCCCGACTAGATTACCTCTTTTGCTCCTCATGGACGCTGCAGATGATAGCTGCGGCCACGATAGTACCTTGTGTGTGGTCGGACCATGACGCAGTGGCTATGGATGTCACCTTCTCCCCCTCGGGGAAAAGTGGGCTTTCTTGGCGCCTACCAGAATATCTCCTTGCGGACTCCCAGATCCCGTTTTGGTCGAAGGAGATAGAAGAGTTCTTAATAATAAACGACACAGGATCCACATCGGCGCTGACTCTTTGGGCGGCGCTCAAAGCTTACCTCCATGGGCTCTTTATACAGAAATCCTCAGAGATTAGAAGACACAAGGGGGCCAGCTTGGCCCAACTCTACCACGAGCATACTGTCTCCAGAACTCAGCTTAGACAAAAGAGGTCAGATTCTCTAGTCTTGAGAGTTCAGTCCCTTAGAAGACAGATTGAGGCCCGTGAACTTGAGAAGGTACAGAGGGGACTTTATCTCCTGAAACAGAGATACTACCATAAAGGGGACAGGGCAGATCGGCTCCTGGCCCACAAACTCCAACAGAGAACCTTACAGAGCAAGATAGCTCATATAACAAGAGACGATAAAAATTTTTATTCCCCTAATGAAATAGGTGACGCTTTTGCAAACTATTACAGGGGACTGTACCAGATAGCTGATGACCCTGGCATCCGTTATGCACCAGCGCATCTTATCCCCGAGTTCCTTGATGGACTTCACTTACCACAGGTTCCTGAGGACATGACGGAGCAACTCGTTGCTCCTATTTCTGTTGAAGAGATCGAGAAAACGATCAAAAGCCTGAAAGCACATAAGTCCCCAGGCCCAGATGGATTTGATGCCCTGTTCTACAAAAAATTTGTGACCCAGCTGTGCCCTATTCTAGCTCGGGTGTTTGCCGAAGCTATGGACACAGGTAACTTTCCCCAAGACTTTCTGGAGGCATCAATCATAACTATTCCCAAACCAGGGAAAAATCCTGAGTTCTGTGAGAGCTACCGGCCAATATCTCTCATTAACGGAGATGTAAAATTATATGCCAAAATACTAGCTTCAAGGTTAAATAAAACTCTTCCGGTCCTGATTCACTATGATCAGGTAGGGTTCACCCCGGGACGGCAGGGCTCGGACAACACTAGACGCCTCTTAAATATCTTCTTTGAAACTGCTGCGCTTGGGATCCCACTGGTCACCCTGTCGTTAGACGCTGAGAAAACCTTCGACAGGGTCCGGTGGGAGTATATGGTAGAGGTCCTACGCTCCTTTGGATTTCCACCCGCCTTTACCAAAGCAGTATTGGCTCTGTATTCAAACCCCTCTGCCAGAGTCAGAGGGTTGGGGTTCGTCTCTAATCCCTTTGAGATTCGGAATGGCACGAGGCAGGGGTGCCCTCTGTCACCTCTCCTCTTTGCTCTTATAATGGAACCGTTAGCGACTAGACTCAGGACGTCTCCCTCAATTCAACCATTAGTTTTGCATGATATCCCCCAGGTCCTTGCCCTCTTCGCTGACGACTTGACCATTTTCCTTACGGATCCAGAGGAATCGCTCCCTAAACTGTTTGAGATCCTAACTGAATTTGCCAATTTAACATTTTATAAACGTAATTACTCTAAGACTGAGGCCTACGCTATTGGCCTCCCGGAAGCCACCCTTGAGACTTTGAAAAGCTCCTACCCATTTAAGTGGTCAACGGAAGGTCTGAAGCATCTGGGAGTAGTACTCTCCCATGACCCTAAGAGAGTAGTGATGGCAAATTATGGATCTCTTCTCAAAGAGCTCCAACACACAATCTCTAGTTGGAAGGTCCCGGAGGTCTCCTGGACGGGCAGGGTTGCGGCGGTAAAGATGCTACTGCTACCACAACTAATTTACCTATTCCGTTGCCTCCCAGTCCCGGTCCCGGCATATCTTCTCAACCACTTCCAATCTATTTTCACAAAATACGTTTGGAAGGGACAACACGTTCGACTTCCTCTAGCCCAATTACAAAAACCGAAAAGATGTGGAGGCATGTCGATGCCGAATATTTCGCTATACTATAAGGCTGCCATGCTCTCGCATATTACGGCCTGGGGAGTGAGGGACTGTTCCGCGAGGTGGCTCCAAATTGAACAGGGCTCACTACCCGCTGGAGTGAACATAGCCAGCCTCATATGGATTCCTGATCATGCAGAGGTACTGAGTGGAATACATTGCCGTATAGTCAAGACCTGTCTGAAACTTTGGAGGGGGCTCCGTCATCTAGACCAGGTTGCCCCGCATCCCTCCCCCATTCACTCTATCAATGCTCTGCTACACTGCCTCCCGGACTCACACCCCGGGAGGTGGGAAGCCTTGGAGCACAGAATACTCTCGGACTTGTATAGAAGGGGTGCCCTAGCTATCCCACCCCAAAACTACCCGACGGACGGCTTCCCCGGGGAGCTACAGTTCGAGTACCTCCGCCTGGCTTCACTTCTCTTATCTTTTGGATTCCATAAGGACAACATAAGAGCTCACACTAAGTGGGAGAGGAGGTGGTTGGCAGGCAGGCCTTTGCGAGGCTCCCTGTCCTTCCACTATAGGATTCTTTTGGATTCTCCCCACTTCATAAAAACCCGCTCCACAGAGGACTGGGAGAGAGACCTGGGAATGGAGGCTTCAGAGGGAGGGTGGCAAAGTGCTCTACGGGATGTCGGGGCAGCAGTGTGCTGCTCCAACATGTTTGAACTGTACCTCAAAATTCTGCTTCGGTGGCACTGGGTTCCCACCAGACTACATAGAATTTACCCCTCCAGGTCGGCGGACTGTTGGAGAGGTTGTGCCCACCGAGGCACTCACCTCCACATTTGGTGGGAATGCCCCAAGTTGAGACACTTCTGGAACCAGGTGGCAGGATTGCTCCGGGGACTGGGCCTCATTGGCGACCTCTCAGGGAGCACGGCATTATTCCATTTAGGACTACAAGATCTCCCAAAACCATCCCGTCTTCTGGGGGTTATAGTTCTTTTGTCGGCAAAACTGGTTATAGCCAGACAATGGATGAAACAAGCCCCTGCTTCACTCACCCCAGTTCTTCATTCACTAGATTATATCCAAAACATGGAAGAACACGCACTGAGGGTTGAGGGTCGATATGATTACTACTGCTCTATTTGGTTAGCATGGGATGAATATAAGAGATCTGAAGAGTCTTCATCCCCACTAGATGACCAGAGGGATGTGTAAGCCCTAATCTGGATGGAGGGGCTGGCGACCTGAGATCCCCTATGGCTCCTAGTGCCCAAAAAGAAAGAAGGAGGGGAGGAGGAGAGGGAAAAGAGAGAAAACATAGAATGTTCATATACATATACATTGCTATTATAATTTTTTTTTTTTTTCTCTCCACATCCCTGCCTACCTCGCCTACCTTTCCTGGCCCATCCCTGACAACAGTTCTCCGGGATATGCCTCTTTCCTCACCCCCCATAACATATACCTCATCCAACTGATTCCCGTTTCCAATCGAATATCCCACAATTCCCGAATTACCACGACTAACATTACCTACCATTTGTCTTTAGCTCTATTTGTTTCACTCTGAGAATTTTTTTTCCCTACGAGTTATGTCTCCAACAAGTACTAAGTTCCAGGTCCCATAAGTGGACCTATTTTACTCTGTTGACACATGTTTCTCCTGTTATTAAAATATATAAAATGGGGTTTTATTAGGGTCAATACAATGCTCCTTTTATTGTCTATTATATTTATGTTCGAATGATGGAATAATGTTATGCTTATGTTTCTGTTTGAGATATTGCCCTATCTGCTATGTCTGTACTTTGTCTCTTTATTACCCCAATAAAAATATTTGTCAAAAAAAAAAAAAAAATTCACAAATTCTGAGCTCTCAAATTTGGGGTAATCTTCGGCCATACTGTACGCACTTTTCAATGCAGAAAGGAACTCTATAGGGCTTTCATTAGCGCCACATTTTAAACTGTATAACGCTATTTTCGCTGCGGTTTTGGTGCAATATTTCCCAAATTCTTTTTTGCACTGATGTTTTGTTTCACTCCAGGAATGAATATTCATATCCTTTAGTGAAGCAAAGAAATTGTAATGTTTACCCTCAAATACCCAGGGCAAAAAATTAATTTTTGATTGCTCACTATTAACATTCATTATGGATAGAGCATTCTAATAAGTTTCTAAGTGGCCAATTATAGATGTGGTTCCCTTTTTGGAAAATTAAGGTACTGCACCATTTAAGAAAGTAATTATTTTAGGGGTGTCATATACCTTATTAGACGCATCTTGGGTCTTCCCAGGGACCATCTTGTTACAGTTGGAGCATTCCCTATCTGCCCTTCTACTGTCCCTTACGCATATTAGCATTATGGGGGCTATTTGGGTAGCTGGCCCCGCCCTCTGACTCACTATAATCACTGCCCTCCCCTTCTGAAGTGTAGCAGTTCTCTGAATTTAAAACATGAGGTGACTGTCTATGTGGGAAGTTTACCTCTGAGCCAATCCCTGACCTGTGTTTAAATTCTTCCCTAAAGTTCTGTAATTCACTTCTCATTAATTCATTAATTCTTTAAGGGTTGTTAAAATATCTGCATTAGCCTTATTGCTAATAGAGGGGGTTTCATTATGGCAAGATTGTCTTTTTAATTCCTTTAACTCTTTCTGGCTCTGTGTGAGTTGTTTATGCAAATCTTCTATTTGGGCTACTAAATGTTGGCCATGTTCTGGGCAAGCGCATTAATTTTATCCTGGACTTGCTCCATCTCCTCTTCACCTAGCCTTAAGGAATAATTTTCAGCCCTTAGTTGCTCCAATTGTGAATTCTGTACTTCAATTTTATTGTACATTTCATCGTTCACATACAGGAACGAAAATTATTTCATTTTCTCGAGGTCGCCTGAATTTTAACAGCCCTTGAAATATTTTATTTTCACCACACCATATATTATTTGCAATACTTTTGGCCTTATTCTTAAGCATCTTAATGTAAGCGCCTAATTCTCCCTTAATACTTAATCTATTTTTAAGGTGAGTAATGGCTTCTGTTTTAAGCGTTTCTGCCTGACTAATGGGCGATTTTGGGGAATATATTTCAATACTATGTATAGATTCAATTGATTCACTTCTAGTAACAGACATTATTATTTTGGCTTAGTAGTTGGTTACATTTAAAACGCTAATACAATTTTGACCAACAAGAGAATTTTTTTTTTTTTAAATAGTAATATTAATTTTGAAATATTAAAGGGACACTGAACCCAAACTTTTTATTTCGTGATTCAGAAAGAGCATGCAATTTTAAGCAACTTTCTAATTAACTCCTATTATCATTTTTTCTTCATTCTCTTGCTATCTTTATTTGAAAAAGAAAGCATCTAAGCTATTTGTTTGGTTCAGAACCCTGGAAAGCACTTGTTCATTGGTGGATGAATTTATCCACTAATCAGCAAGAACAACCCAGGTTGTTCACCAAAAATGGTCCGGCATCTAAACTTATATTCTTGCATTTCAAATAAAGATACCAAGAGAATGAAGAAAATTTGATAATAGGAGTAAATTAGAAAGTTGCTTAAAATTGCATGCTATTTCTGAATCACAAAAGAAAAAATATGGGTTCAGTGTCCCTTAAATTAAAAAAAAAAAAATTTATATAAATTTTTCAAAAAAAGTGTTTCTAGATAATAATTTCTATTTACTACAAAATATGTTATATCAATGTGATAAAGATAATAATCTTCTAGAAGTACCTCTAGATACTATGTCAGTATACACCAGGTTATAAATATAATTTATTTATATTATTCTTTAAAATAACCTTCAATAAAAATGTATATACGAAACAAATGAAATTAATATTTATTCCTAAATTCTTGAGATTAGTTAAATGTATAAACACATTGAAATATATTAAGTAGAGGCTAGCTTTGAATCAACTATGCACACTTATTCCGTTACAATATTTTATACAACAGATCATAAAAAAATATACCTTTAAAATTAACCTTACTCACAATGAATCGCATTAAAATACCACAAAAAAATACCAGAATATGGACCTCTAACTTCACAGTGTTTATATAAACAATATACTAATATATTTGACACAAATCTTACTGGGTCTCAATCGATTTAAGATAACTTTGAGACAAGTATTATTAAGTTATTTAGCCCACAAATGATTCTATATAACTTCAATTAAAAACATCAGAAATTGTATATATTATTAATGTAAACAGCCATTTTATATACGATTTAACAATAATACGCCTTACTTAGAGATATGAAATACAAAAGACCTTTATCTTACAAATACGATTACTTAGCATTAATGTGACTAGTTAAAACTACACAGGACTATGGATATAAACTTAAAATACCAATTGTGCTCTTTAAATTATCAGCTGCAATCTAACTGTAGCAACAAAATACCTTTGATTTAAATATAAAAGTATGAAATAACCCTTTCTATGTTACAAAATAACCAAATGAGTGTTCCGCTTCCAGAATTTCTTGTGGGTCATCTAAGAAGGATTTATCCACTATGCGCAAAGGTACAGGCCTCAAAATGTTATCTTCCTTTGTTCAAGAAAGTGTCCCAAAATGTCTCATCTTCAATACTGCTGCAGTTTAAATATCTCACCTTAAAATATTTATTTAATATACTATAATTTCTTGTATTAATAAACTTATCTGGTCAACATATATATCCCATCTGATATAATTTAACATGTATCTATAGAGACTAAACATGAGTATATCTGTAGAAATATTTTAAAATGCATTTAAAATCACATTTTCTATGAGGGACTAGTGGTATAAATCAATAAAATATGTATGTTTATCTGACTTATCTTGTATATCAGCTCATTTGATATACTGGTACATATTTAATTTCCTAGTCACATCTTATATCATAGATATACATGAGTATTATAGTTATTTATTAATACATGTCTCAACAGTGTTTAAGACATGGGCTCAACATCTATGCATTTATATATTAGCTTATAGTACCTTATTTAGAAACCTCATCTTCACATCAGATTCTTCCCTGTAATGTTCACTAGATTTCTGGAAAACAAAGAAAAATGTATTTATTTTGAAATAACTTAAACATTTATATATACCAGTATATATCAATTAAATCATTGAGAATTATACAGTTCATATAGATGAATTTCTAACTTCTCTATCCGAAACCAAGATTTAAATTCTTATATGCTTTCAGCAAAATATATCTCTCTGTTTTCTCCTGCTATTTTCCACTGAGACGTACGTCTGAGCTTCGTGTATTTGAAACTCAGTAGGGGACACTTAACACTGAGATAATAGACATCTAAATTGTTGATCAAGGGATGACTTAAGAAATGTCAAATTAAAAAGTATGGAGTAAAGCACACCAAGTAGCAACAGAAAGCACATGAAAATTAAGTGTATGACAACAAATGCAAGGAACATGCTACAAGCCCCCCAACATTAGTGACCTAGAGGAAACTCAACTACTAATGCAAATAGGTAAGGCTGCTAATAACAGTGCTGTAATTATGGGAGATTTTATCTACCCTAATATAAACTGGGCCAATGAAACTAGTAATTCAGCTAAGGGGGATAGATTTTTAAATGTTCTCATGGATAACATCTTGTTACAATTAATAGAGGAGCTAACTAGGAGTAAAGCTATTTTGGATTTAGTGCTATCAAATAATACAGATATAGGGGCCTAATTATCACTGTGCGAGCGGACATGATCCGATATTGCGGATCATGCCTGCTGCACATCAATAAATGCTGACAGCATACGCTCTCTGCATTTATCATTGCACCAGCAATTCTGGTGAACTGCTGGTGCAATACGGACCACTGCAGATTCACAGCCAATCATCCGTATTGGATCGGGTTGATTTCCGGTGATGACTGTCCTTCACCTCAGAGCAGGTGGACAGGTTATGGAGCAGCGGTCTTTAGACCGCTGCTTCATAACTTGTGTTTCTGGCGAGCCTGAAGGCTCGCCAGAAACACGGGTCATCAAGCTCCATACGGAGCTTGATAAATAGGCCCCATAATATCAAACATAGAAGTCAAAGAACATTTGGGTAACAGTGATCATAACATGGTGACATTTGAAATATCTTTCCATAAGCAATGTCTTAAAGGTTTAACTAAGACTTTTAATTTTAAGAAAGCAAAATTCAACGATTTAAGGAAATCATTAAATAACATAAATTGGGACAAAGTATTTTCTAATAAAAATACAGAGGATAAATGGATAACATTCAAAACTTTGTTAAATAAATATACATATCAACACATACCATATGGTTATAAAAATAAAAAATCCAAGCCAATGTGGCTAAATAAAAATGAGAAATTAGGATAAAATGTAGGGCATTTAAATTATTCAAAGAAAATAGAACAGACTCAACATACCATATTTATAAGGAATGTAACAAAGCATGCAAAAAAGCAATCAAATTAGCCAAAATTGAAAATGAAAAATTAATTGCAAAGGATTCTAAGTTTAACCCTAAAAGGTTCTTTAAGTACATAAATAGCAAAACATCTAAGAAAGACAATATAGGTACATTAAAGTGCGTGGAAGGTAGCATGGTTAACAGTGACAGGGAGAAGGCTGAGGTACTAAACCAGTTTTTTTTCTCTTCAGTATAAACAAGAGAGGAACCAATGGACGATACTTTGGAACAAACTAGAACATGCCAGCCCATACCATTAACTGGGTTATGTACAGGGAGTGCAGAATTATTAGGCAAGTTGTATTTTTGAGGATTAATTTTATTATTGAACAACAACCATGTTCTCAATGAACCCAAAAAACTCATTAATATCAAAGCTGAATATTTTTGGAAGTAGTTTTTAGTTTGTTTTTAGTTTTAGCTATTTTAGGGGGATATATGTGTGTGCAGGTGACTATTACTGTGCATAATTATTAGGCAACTTAACAAAAAACAAATATATACCCATTTCAATTATTTATTTTTACCAGTGAAACCAATATAACATCTCAACATTCACAAATATACATTTCTGACATTCAAAAACAAAACAAAAACAAATCAGTGACCAATATAGCCACCTTTCTTTGCAAGGACACTCAAAAGCCTGCCATCCATGGATTCTGTCAGTGTTTTGATCTGTTCACTATCAACATTGCGTGCAGCAGCAACCACAGCCTCCCAGACACTGTTCAGAGAGGTGTACTGTTTTCCCTCCTTGTAAATCTCACATTTGATGATAGACCACAGGTTCTCAATGGGGTTCAGATCAGGTGAACAAGGAGGCCATGTCATTAGATTTTCTTCTTTTATACCCTTTCTGGACAGCCACGCTGTGGAGTACTTGGACGCGTGTGATGGAGCATTGTCCTGCATGAAAATCATGTTTTTCTTGAAGGATGCAGACTTCTTCCTGTACCACTGCTTGAAGAAGGTGTCTTCCAGAAACTGGCAGTAGGACTGGGAGTTGAGCTTGACTCCATCCTCAACCCGAAAAGGCCCCACAAGCTCATCTTTGATGATACCAGCCCAAACCAGTACTCCACCTCCACCATGCTGGCGTCTGAGTCGGACTGGAGCTCTCTGCCCTTTACCAATCCAGCCACGGGCCCATCCATCTGGCCCATCAAGACTCACTCTCATTTCATCAGTCCATAAAACCTTAGAAAAATCAGTCTTGAGATATTTCTTGGCCCAGTCTTGACGTTTCAGCTTGTGTGTCTTGTTCAGTGCTGGTCGTCTTTCAGCCTTTCTTACCTTGGCCATGTCTCTGAGTATTGCACACCTTGTGCTTTTGGGCACTCCAGTGATGTTGCAGCTCTGAAATATGGCCAAACTGGTGGCAAGTGGCATCTTGGCAGCTGCACGCTTGACTTTTCTCAGTTCATGGGCAGTTATTTTGCGCCTTGGTTTTTCCACACGCTTCTTGCGACCCTGTTGACTATTTTGAATTAAACGCTTGATTGTTCGATGATCATGCTTCAGAAGCTTTGCAATTTTAAGAGTGCTGCATCCCTCTGCAAGATATCTCACTATTTTTGACTTTTCTGAGCCTGTCAAGTCCTTCTTTTGACCCATTTTGCCAAAGGAAAGGAAGTTGCCTAATAATTATGCACACCTGATATAGGGTGTTGATGTCATTAGACCACACCCCTTCTCATTACAGAGATGCACATCACCTAATATGCTTAATTGGTAGTAGGCTTTCGAGCCTATACAGCTTGGAGTAAGACAACATGCATAAAGAGGATGATGTGGTCAAAATACTAATTTGCCTAATAATTCTGCACTCCCTGTATAGAGGATATCAGGAAAAAACTGGTAATATGTGAGTGTGTACATATGTATTCATGTATTTATAAGTTGTATTTATGTATTAATATATATAAGTGCATTGGATGCAAGGGTAGGGGCATCTACCTTTCACTCTGTTCTACTCTGTTGGTCTACTCAGCAACTGTATACTTAATGCGTAATATGTGCTTTATAAATAAACAATAACAATTCTTTATAGGAGATTGATTTCTGCTGCTACCTTGTTTACGTGGCTTTTCTGTAGCCAATATTTTGTATTGAAATTTTTAGTATAGGTTGTGGTTTCAACAGGCAACATACGCTATTTCATATGACAAAATAAAGGTAAGCAATCTATTTTTCTAATTATTTCACTTCAGTGGGTAAATGGACTATAAAGGTTAGAAAATATTACATTATAACATCCCTTTAATCAAACAAAGTAAGGTTACTTATTATGCATAATTATCAGTGCTTCCAACCATTCTGCATATTGTGCAACAGTCATAGTTTAAGAGCTCTGCCCCTCCCACAGCTCACTCTGCCCTGGTTCTGCTCATGACCCCCTGATCCCCCTGTAACACACCTGTGACCCAACCCCTTTGGCCACTGTCCCACCCAGAAAATGCCCATAGTCACAGATACTCATTTCCCAGTCTTCCAGAAAATGTAGGGAGATAAAAAAATATGCAGATTTCCTTGGAGAGGGACTTTTATGTCTCTTTAAATCACCCATTAATTGAGTTCATTATAACTTCTTAGTTTATCATTTATCTTTTTATTTATTTTTTCTGAAAAACAAAACACAATTTTGGACACTCTTTTTCTTTCAGAACTCATAATAACCAGCTATAACCAGCTAAAGTTTTGAGGAGATCTGGCAATTGTCTGCTTGTAGAGTAAATACATTATATAATGGTATTGTAGGACAAGCCTAGTGTGTGTTTGCCCTTTTAATCCAACATCCAATCACCCTAGTGAAGCTATTATTGCATGGAAATAAAACATATATTGCTCTTTGCTCATTTGCTCATTAAAACCATACAATTGGATTTGGAGGCCCTGAGCACTGATATGAGAGAGATAGCATGTTCTAGCTGCTTTGCTCAGTAAAAAAGGTTATACATCACTGCACACACAGTACCAGTCAGTGTTGAATGGGTACAACAGGCTGCCTGAAGAATGTGGTGTCACAAGGCCAGCAGCAACAGGTTAAGGCTCGAAATTCATCATAACTAATGATGCTATCTCTATGGAGATGCTGCTATGAGTATATATATATATATCATATGTTGATAATAGCGGGAACTAGAACAAGTTAATGACTGATAAATAGAGTTAATGTGAATTAAAAATAGGGTTTTATGCAATTATCTTGCTCAGTTTCATCCATGACATGTTCCTATACCAACTACACTTGTGGCCTTGACCCTGGGTGTCTCAGATTTTGGCCCAAATTTCTGGTCCCAGGTACCACTAGGAAAATGCTGAGAGGTATAAAATAAGAAAGATATGTAAAAATAACATTAGGAGACCCATTTATCAAGCCCTGAATGGAGCTTGAGGGCCCGTGTTTCTGGCGAGTCTTCAGACTCGCCAGAAACGCAAGTTATGGAGTCTAAAGACAGCTGCTCCATAACCTGTCCACTTGCTCTGATGAAGCGGACGGAGATTGCCACAATTCAACCCGATTGAGTACAATCGGGTTGATTGACACCCCTGCTGGCGGCCGATTGGCCGCGAGTTTGCAGGGGGTGGCGTTGCACCATCATCTCACAAGAGCTGCTGGTGCAATGCTGAATACGGAGAGTGTATTGCTCTACGCATTCAGCAATGTCTGTCTGACCTGATCCGCACTGTCGGATCAGGTCCGACAGACCTTTGATAAATAGGCCTCTAGGAGTCCATATAAGACATAAAATGAAACCTATAAACAGTGTCCCACCAGTTGTTTGTGAGCAAAAGTTGTGACAGGAGGGGCGGGGCTGGGCAGTCTGTGGGCGAGTCAGGTTGTCCATGGGAGGGCTGGTGGAGCTGGGGGAATTCTGTACAAAGAGGTGGTGTAAAAGCAGAATGACTATTGGGGGTGCAGCCATTATTTTAGAGGGCCAGTGCCGACCCTGCGTCTCACTCTGCAACACCACTGTTTATCACTTCCAGACTAAAATAAAGTTAAAGAGACAGTAAATACCTTGAGATTTTTATATAAACTGTGTAGTTATGCTTAATGAAACAAGCATTATATTTTCATTATTTATTTTGCCCCATTTTCATGTAAATTAGCTCTAAAAATTGAGCAACGTCTGATTTCCAGAACTTGAAATGCACCCTTCTGATGTCAGGCTAGCTCTGCTATATATCTGTCAATAATTGGCTTTAATATTCAGATAAATATAGAAATATGTGCTTAATAATATAAAAGGACCTTTTCTTCTATATGAAGAATATGGGAATTTAAAGTTTTCCTAACTCACCTTTGGCTTTAGCGCAGTTGGTCTAGCGCAATTAGCCTGCAAGCGATAACTGATAGTTTAGGGGGTTTTGTAGCGCACTCCATTGACGTCTATGGGGAGAAGAAGTTAGTGCAGTCACAATATCCGAAGTCCTGATAATAGCACGCCTGGGTCTTTTGCTCTCTCATTTTAACTTTTTACTTTCAATTTGTAATACTAGCGCTAATGCAACTGCACTCATTTTTTACTTTGAGCACAGTTTAGCACACGAGCGTGGAAAAACATTAGTATGCCACTTGTAATCTGGCCGTATATTTTTAAACAAATATTTCCTAGTTATATTGAACAACATTGTTTTAGCTCTGTTTATTGTTTTTATTGTTGTTTACTCGTGTCTATATCATAAGACGGAAGTACTGAATACAGAATGCCGCAATGCCGAAGTTCGAAATTCCAAAAGTGAAAAATGTTGACACAACATAATCCCTAACCTGTGAAATGCTGACTGCAGCAGGGTAAGTTTTTTCTTTATTTTTCCTTACTTCGCCGCCAATTCAGCGTGCGTGTGAAGTCTCAGCTCCTTCCTGGTAGTCGACTTTTGTGTCCCTCTCTGGCAGTGCAATCACGTTTTAGCTCCTGGCAGCGCAATTACGTCTCAGATCCTCCCAGCTAGTCAGCGCAATTACTGGGCTATTCACTATCTTTTTCGCTCTGCCTGCAGGGTTCAAGGGGGCGCCCCGCCAATCCTCTGGCATCCACCCCAAGTGAACCTTGGGGAATGAGGTTTAAAAGGGGTTTTTTTTTCCCCCCTTGAACCCCCCAGGTGGAGGCAAAATGACAGTGAAGATGTGGACATCACAGCACATCATATGTATAGGTTTTTTAAGTTAGATTTTAAGGATTTTTTTCTGAATAGTGCCGCACTCGAACTTCCTAGCGGTGAAAAACATGTTTCTCGTAATCCATAACTCGGCGTGGGCCACCCGAGTAAATAGAAGTCTGCTGTGACACCTTTTTGGCCAACGAGGAGGTCAAAACAGTCCGGTATGCAGGATAGCATTTCATAGAGGTGTGGAAAGGCTACAAGCAGGTAAGCGACTAACAGCAGTTGGTTAACACACCGATCATCTGGGAGTGGTGAGAACTAGAGAGAGACTACTCTCAGTAGGAGCACTCCGATGGCTGTATTCAACTAAATGCATTGATCGTGTTGTATATATTGCCTGCTTCACCTTCTAAACCTGTGGGACTGTTACTCCGCTTTCTCTGACTGCTATACTTGCTTGCTGCTTAACCCGCATGAACTGTTTCTAACAACAGCCACCTCTATGCGACATATGCTCACTAATCTGATGACTTTAAGCAACATTAATGGTTGATATCGTTTGGAAATAAACTTTCTGTCATTAATATGAAGATCTGCCTTACTATTCTGGACTGTATCAATTAGATGTCTTTATAATATATGCAAACCAGAAACCAAGCATCTTTCTTTATGGGCATATTTCTAACACTGACTTTCCATTATGGTGTAAAAACCTGATAAATTGATTGGAAATTCTTGGAGCTCACTGCACTGATTTGTGGCTAATCATTGACTTTGTAATAGTCAATAGTATTGTTTTTGGGGTCCTTTATCACCATAGGTGTCTTTTAACATAGTTAAGGTGTACTAAATATGCTGAATTAATTTTAGATGTGGGTAATTAATACATTTTTGTAAGATTTTTTGAACATTGTGCATTCATGTATCTTGATTTATGAAGACTCAGATCTCCCTCCACATGCTCATTCACTGTATATTTTATTACATTTGCAAGGAGAGTGCTGGCTAGGGCATCCTTTTCTCTTTTTCTAGCTTTGCTGATATTTCTAAATTTTCTTTCTTTTTAAAATATATATATATATATATATATATATATATATATATATATAAAACAAAGGGGTATGTCTGCGCTTAGGGATGATGTTCTGATACTTAGAGTTGAATCAGGGCACAATGACTTAGTACAATGGTGTATTATTTGAAGTATACGTGTATGTATATACTTTTAGTAGTAAGTACTAAATCATCCAATGTGGATATTCTAATTAGCCACCAGTAACTCTCTTACTTATACCACTTGGTTTCAAGACCAGTCCAGCAAAAGTGGAGAATGGTAGGGCAGTCCACAATAATGTTCGATTTTTAGCAGGACGTGTGACAGTTTCCCAAATGCCTCTAATTTCGTCTGCTGCGTCCAAAATGGCAGTTTCCTCTGCAAAAAGGAGATCCTCCCCAGGTTGTTCTGAAACGATAGAGAGTGGACAAGCGCACAAAGCGGGCACTCCTAGTGAAGATTGTTTGTATCAGTGTTATTCACTAAGATAAATGAATAAATGCACACTCACATGATTCAACCTCATCCAGTATGAGGTATAGATAAGACACTTGGTTAGAGGTGACTTGGGTGTATAGCTCTCATGTACAATCAGGGAGCTCTACGTTAAAGAGGCCATATAAACCCAGTGTATAAAATATTACAATTTAATGGGTAGATTAACATGTAGATTAACATGTATATATATACACACAATGTAGGTATCCAGTTCTTTAAAACTTTCTCTGCTAAAACCATTGTGCAGTGCAGAAGTTAAAAACACCTCCTTTCTATATGAAAACCGGGCCTGAGTATTTCTTACCAGATCTTATTTCTAGTAGCCAGATATCGCATACATCACAGTGCGATCTGGTATGGTTTTAGCAGAGAAAGTTTTAAAGAACTGGATACCTACATTGTGTGTGTGTATATATATATATTCCTGGCGATCACTGGAATAAGGGAAAGAGGACTTCATCAGAAACAACACAAGGAGATCAGAAAGAGAGATCACCTCTAACCAAGTGTCTTATCTATACCTCATACTGGATGAGGTTGAATCACGTGAGTGTGCACTTATTCATTTATCTTAGTGAATAACACTGATACAAACAATCTTCACTAGGAGTGCCTCCTTTGTGCGCTTGTCCACTCTCTATCGTTTCATATATATATATATATATATATATATATATATATATATATATATATATACACACACACACACACACACACACACTGGTGATCAGATGGAAAAGGTTGGTGAAGTGAGCCTCAATTAATTTTGAACACTGCTCTTACGTAAGCTATGAGGCCCCTCAGTAGTCTTACCAGTGTCCATTAATCTAGATATACCAATATTATGGTTAATTTGTCATTGTTATAATTGAATGTCCTTGCACTAGAATCCAAATTTGGCAACTTCTTTCTTCAGAACAAAATCTGCCATCTGGGTCTTTATAGAAGAACAATAGCTTTGAATCATAAACTTTATGACCTCCATTTCTTATGGAAAAAACAGGTGGTTTACATTCAGATGTCCACTAAGTCTTTTTTTGTGGCAAGTAATCCAAATCATTCCCACCAACATGTATTAATAACAGGTCTCAAGGGTGAAACAGCTTTAATATTCTACCACCTTTATTACAACTTGATCCCATGTCAAACCGATGATGCCAAGCCATGATAAAAACATTTCCCTAAATTAAAACCCAGCTGTATTCCACTGTCCTTCACCGCTGCTTCCTGTCTAGTCAAGGACATATTCAACTAACCAATTAGCAGTAAACTGGATCTTAAAAGAAAAACGTCATTACTACAAAACCAAAGTAGAAAAGAATATATGACCTTAACCTCCCAGAAGCCCATCTCCAACTGTTATAATAACTTCCTATGTCATTTCCAAGGAACTGGCATCTGTTGCCTATTTTATGAAAAACAAGTGAGAACCAATATCAGAGACAGACCCACCAAAACTAAAGTTGTTCTAAAAGCTGCCACAAACTGAAAATGGGATAGTGTTGCCCCATTAGAATGAACCAAAAGCAGAACTCCCCCAAATGGCACATTCACAGATCACTAATTATCAAGCCCAATGGGCAGCAGCCACCATAATAGCAAGTCAAGAAATATGCTGCCAAATGAATGTCATCTGGAGCAGGGAGACCTCATACAAAGACTCACATACTTGAGGAAAAAAATCAAGCCTCTGTCTATGCAAACTAACCTTAAATCTACATAAGCTGCGAGCAGCCAAACGATTCACAAATGTCTTAATAATGTCTTCCCGCCCTAAAAACTGAAACAAAAATGCTAAAGCAGCTAGACACTTATGAACCAAGGTTCTCAAAATTTGTGACCATCTCCAGTCCTGCATCCACCCCAATAAAGCATGTAACCTCCCTTTAACTGACCTGATATCCACTTCTGTCTTCAGAACCATCCAACATCTTTTACTTGAACATCTCTCACCAGATTTCAGAAGGTAGGAAGGCCCAACTACAGAGATCTTTCTGGGCACTTTGTTTCCATGGACTGCTCCTGCTGCTCATAGCTGCGCTAAAACTAATGAATCAGGTAAGAACCTGCCATACCCCACACTTTAAATGGACAGTCTACTCCAGAATTGTCATTGTTTAGAAAGATAGATAATCCCTTTATTACCCATTCCACAGTTTTTCATAACCAACACTGTTATATTAATACACTATTTACCTCTGGGATTAACTTGTTTCTAAGCCTCTGCAGACTGCCGCCTTATCTCAGTTCTTTTGACATGCATTTTAGTCACTCAGTGCTGACTCATAAATAACTCCACGGGAGTGAGCACAATGTTATCTATTGACACACATGAACTAACACTGTCTAACTGTAAAAAACTGTCAAAATTCACATAAGAGGCAGTTCAACTGCTTAGAAATTAGCATATAAGCCTACCTAGGTTTAGCTTTCCACAAAGAATACCAAGAGAACACAGAACATTTGATGATAAAAGTAAATTGAAAAGTTGTTTAAAATTTCATGCCCTATCTGAATCATGAAACTTTAATTTTGAGTAGACTGTTCCTTTAACCCTTTAACAGTGGCCGGCATACGCTACATTTTCCATAGCCTGATGCCTCCAGGAGTGAGGCATGTTGTACTAGTGCGTCTTGCCACTATTTCAGGGCCAAAAACCCTTGAAGGACATGCAACATACAGGGTACTTCTGTTTATTTAAGGGGTTAAAGACACAGGCCCAGATATTAAAAGGATTGTGATAATAGTAATATTTTAAAAAGGGATTTGTCTTGCAAACGAGATTGCCGGAGAAATTTTATAAAGGACTGAAGTAAGTGTTTGAGGGTAGTCTCACCATGAGGCGTTTTACTTCTCTGTGGGAGACTATGCTTCTCTGACACTGGAGGAATTTTGAAAGCAGCAGCACCACCTGCATGAAAGCAATAATGTAAATGATAACTTTAGACAGCTTTGAATAGCAATAAAATTTACATGTGTCAACTGAAAAAAACCCCATTTTATTACAAATGTGAAACTAGGAAATGAATAATACTCCTATAGGAGCTGTGTGATAATACAATATAATGCATACATATAATATAGCCACAACCCCGCTGCTCTTATAGGTTAATTATTGGGGGGGTTGTTCTTTATTAAGAATGGTAATAGCATGCATAGTGAATATATAGGCATTCCATGGTTTCATCAGCGTTCCATGGGAGTAATCTGTATTTTAATGGGAAAACATTGCTGGGAGTTTAACCCATACCAGTTTCACCAGCCTTTCAGTGGCGAGATTTGCAATTGTAAGAAATATACTGAATCTACAGTAAAACTTGTTTACATATGTATTATTTGAACTATTATCAAACAGGAGCTATTTTTATTTTTAGGGAACGCACATTCTATGTTTTTTCGACATGCTCTGAATACAAGACCCCTCCCCACTGACAGGATCAAAGTTCACTCACGATGTGGGCTGATTTATCCTTAGATATCAATCCCTATTGTTTTCTATGGAAGGCACATCGCCACTCATCAGGTGAGAGAGGGTCAGCCCACTGATAAAATATCACCGGACGCACGGATTGCCAGACTGGCTAGACAAAAAAGGCTCTTTCTCATAGGACTGAAGATCTGTTAGACATCGGGACCAAAGTGTGAGACGAGGGAAGCTTCTTTTCAAGCACTTGCTCTCACATAGACCCTGAATTCCATTTTCCACTCACTGAAATAACCTCCTACTAGGCAACCCCATAACTAACCAAACATTGACTCCAATTCACTTTGTCTACAATCTCTTTCTCTCTCTGCTGGGACAAATTGCACTTTTTTCCACTCTTCAGCAATCAAACTGAAAATGAAAGGAAGTAGAACACATTTTTTTAGAATATCCAGGTCTTATTGTACTTAGCACTGACATATATCAAAAACACTCACCAGCCACTTTACTAGGTACACCTTGCTAATACCGGGTTGGGCCCCATTTTGCCTTCAGAACTGCCTTAATTGTTTGTGGCATAGATTCAACAAGGTGTTGGAAACATTCCTCAGACATTTTAGTCCTTATTGACATGATAGCATGACGCAGTTGCTGCGGATTTGTCCATGATGCTGTTCCATCAAATCCCAAAGGTGCTCTATTGGATTGAGATCTGGTGACTGTGGAGGCCATCGGAGTACAGTGAACTCATTGTTGTGTTCAAGAAACCAGTTTGAGATTATTTAAGCTTTGTGACATAATGCATTATCCTGCTGGAAGTAGCCATCAGAAGATGGGTACACTGTAGTCATAAAGGGATGGACATGGTCAGCAACAATACTCAGGTAGGCTGTGGTGTTTAAACGATGCTCAATTGGTACTAAGGGGACCAAAGTGTGCCAAGAAAATATCCCCCACACCATTACACCACCACCACCAGCCTGAACCATTAATACAAGGCAGGATGGATCAATGCTTTCATGTTGCTTGCGCCAAATTCTGACCATACCATCTGAATGTTGCAGCTGAAATAGAGACTCATCAGACCAGGCAACGTTTTTCCAATCTTCTATTGTCCAATTTTGCTGAGCCTGTGCGAATTGTAGCCTCAGTTTCCTGTTCTTAGCTGATAGGAGTGGCACCCGGTGTGGTCTTCTGCTACTGTAGCCCATCTACTTCAAGGTTCTACGTGTTTTGCATTCAGAGATGGTATTCTGTATACGTTGGTTGCAAAAAGTGGTTATTTTAGTTACTTTTCTATCATCTCGAACCAGTCTTCCCATTCTCCTCTGACCTCTGACATCAACAAGGCATTTTTGTCCACACAACTGCCGCTCACCGGATATTTTCTCTTTTTCAGACCATTCTCTGTAAACCCTGGAGATGGTTAGCGCTGCGGAACCTGTTGGCACTCTACAAATACCTGACAATAATAATAATAATAATGGTTGTGCATGAAAATCCCAGTTTATCAGCAGTTTTTTAAATACTCAGACCAGCCCGTCTGGCACCAACAACCATGCCACGTTCAAAGTAACTAAAATCCCCTTTCTTCCCCATTCTGATGCTCGGTTTGAACTTCAGCAAGTCGTCTTCACCACGTCTAGATGCCTAAATGCATTGAGTTGCTGCCATGTGTTTGGCTGATTAGCAATTTGTGTTACCAATTGAACAGGTGTACCTAATAAAGTAGCCGGTGAGTGTATGCTAGTGCATTAAATAGCCAGTTGCAGCAGCAGATATAGACTATAAAATATAGACAACTTAAAAAACATATCAGATAACAGAGGGAAAATTCAGATTGACTGGAATTTGCCCCAATATTGTTGATAATTGTGTAACATAATTGTTTTAGCCTTTGGCAATTATTACTGGTAATATATCAGTTTATTTTTTTTTCACAACAATTTAGATTTTTTTTTTTTCTGTGTTTGAAACAGAACAGACAACTGACATTCCTCAATCAGCAAGACATGAAAAAACACGATTCCTGGGCACCATATTGTACTTTTGATTGCTTGTATCTAACCCTGCTAGCTATGCATTTCACAGGCCTGGCTTGTTGCAATCGATTGTTCTTTAGGGAGTATTTACATATAATAAACTTCAGAGTCTGGCCCTCACAATAAGGAGAGTAAAAGCACAAGGAATGGTCTGGAATTTGTATGAGCACAAGGATTAAAAGCTCAACAGTCTCAACGTCACAGTCCGCTCAGCTGCAGCTGGTATTGTGCTTCCCATGGAAGTAGTGATCCCTTCACAAAGCTGATTTATGTACATCACACTAATCTACAGAAATCCTTTTTTCAGTCATAAGACTTTGTGTTCCATTTCAAATCCCGCATGACATTACAGAGCAAGCAGTCTTTAAGATTGGCCTGGTTCAGGAATATGACATAATTATGTTTGTCTGTCTGTCTAGCCGGTGGTCTGGAGGATGCAGCTGAGAAGCTTAAATGTGCAGATTCATTATGTTCTCTAACACGTTCTGCAAACACTCGCACACACAGCTTGTCAAACAGAGCGCCATGATTCCTCCGCATGTCAGAGATCCCACAGAGCAACTCAGACAAGAATCAACGATGAACGAAAAAAAAACACAGAAGAGAACTTAAAAACAAGATTGTAGGCAGATGAGAGCGTAAAAATAATAAAAAAATAAATAAAAAAATGAGTTTGAAAATCCTTTATTTAAAATTTCCAATGGAAAGGAACAAACAAATAAAAACTACATTTCAAGTCAAAGAAGGTCTTTTTATAGATAGTTATCAGATGCCACAATAGATTCTTTATTAAATGCAACATTATATTATATTAAGGCATACATGTAGTGATATATTCCACATTAAGGGCTAGACTTAAAGGGACATGAAACCCATTTTTTTCTTCCGTGATTTAGAAAGAGCATGTCATTTTAAACAACTTTCTAATTTACTTCTATTATCTAATTTGCTTCATTCTCTTGATATCACTTGCTGAAAAGCATATCTAGATATGCTCAGTAGCTGCTGCTTGGTTGCTGCACATAGAGGCCTTGTGTGATTGGCTCACAGATGTGCATTGCTATTTCTTCAACAAAGAATATCTAAAGAATTTAGCAAATTAGATAATAGAAGTAAATTGGAAAGTTGTGTAAAATTGCATGCCCTATCTGAATCATGAAAGTTTAATTTTGACTAGACTGTCCCTTTAAGACCAGCCTGACGGACAAGGGCAGACATCTGCCCCCCTGTCCATCCAGCATTGCACCCCCTGTTAACACACAGCCAATCGCACCAAAGCAGGAGCTGTCAATCACCTTGGTTGGTTGGACTAATTTGTAGGACTTGAGAAATGCCACTTTAGAGTTGGCGTAGCAAGTTAAACATCAGCAAACCTGCAACCAAAGGTGCTCCAACGTTGTGCAGCTTCTTAAATGGAGCACAAAAATCTCAAAATGCATAATCAGCTCACACATGTAACCATACTCTTTGTAATATTTATAGTGTCTTGAAAATTAATAGTCTATAAATGTTGCATAACAAAATCAGAATACTTTTTTTTTTAATGACAAGCTAAGTATATTAGGTATGTAACATAATGGTTCATTATATTTTTAAATATCTCAAACTATTTTGCAGTATATAAAACAAAATAGTACACTATCCTTAAAGGGGCAGTTTGCTGTAACATTATCCATTTCACCTGCTGGAGTGTATTAACTTTTTACAAATAGTTCCTTTACCTTTATTTTGTCTTTCAAAATAGTTGTTTTTGCCTGTTGTATCCCCACCAATTTTATAACTTAGCATTAAGTATTTTAAGTATTGGCTATAGGAAAGGATGTAAACATGGCCAGCAGAAGAAATTACAATCCTATTGGGAGGTGGAAGAGCTAAAATGTTCATTTTAACAGTTCTATGTATTAACCAAAGTGTATATATAGAGAGAGATAAGATAAGGACACTTTTATTTGTATAAAAAGTGAGGATAAGTCGGCCTGATCTCCCTGTAAACTCAGCCTGTTTAATGGATTGTGGTTTTGAAGAAAAAAAGACAGCTTTTTCATATACATAAATAAACCTTAAATAAACCCAAATGTTTCTTTCATGATTCAGATAGAGCATGCAATTTTAAGCAACTTTCTAATTTATTCCTATTTTACTTTTTCTTCATTCTCTTGCTATCTTTATTTGAAAAGCAGGAATGTAAAGCTTAGAAGCTGACCCATTTTAGTTCAACACCCTGGATAACATCTGCTATTGGAAACACATTAAAGGGACAGTCAACACCAGCATTTATGTTGTTTAAAAAGAAAGATAATCCCTTTATTACCCATTCCCCAGTTTTGCATAACCAACACTGTTATAGAAATACATTTTTTACCTCTGTGATTACCTTGTATCTAAGCCTCTGCAAACTGCCCCCTTATTTCAGTTCTTTTGACAGACTTGCATTTTAGCCAATCAGTGCTCACTCCTAGGTAACTTCACGAGCATGAGCTCAATGTTATTTATATGAAACACGTGAACTAATGCCCTCTAGTGGTCAAAATGCATTCAGATCAGAGGCAGTCTTCAAAGTCTAAGAAATAAACATATAAAAAGGTGTTTAAAATTACATTCTCTATTTAAATCATGAAAGTTTTTCTTTGGCTTGACTGTCCCTTAAGGTGAACCCCATTTTACAATACATATACTGCCTCTTTAGTCTTTAAGTGAACACTATTTGTCCAGCTGCAACACAAATGGGTTGAATTATCATTGTCTGGCGGACATGATATGCTGTAGGTTATCATGTCTGCCAGACATCGCTAAATGCCGACAGCATACGCTGTCGGCATTTAACATTGCACAAGCAGTTCTAGTGAACTGCTTGTGCAATGCCGCCCCCTGCAGATTTGCAGATAATTGACCGCTAGCAGGAGGTGTCAATCAGCCCGATCGTATAGAATCGGCGGACTGATGTCCACAGCCTCAGAGGCAGCGGACCAGTTAAGGAGCAGCGGTCTTAAGACCGCTGCTTCATAACTGCTGTTTCCGGCGAGCCTGAAGGCTCGCGGGGAAACAGGGCCATCAGGGGCCTTCAGCCCTTGATAAATTGGCCCCATAGTTTCAGAAAATAAAGAATATAAATGTACTACTCTGAGATACAAAAAAAATGATAAATATGCTATGTGATTGTTTAAGCAAAGGCAGTTGTGGGTTAGAATGAGATTGAAATATATATACAAGACTATTTTTGCTCTGAATTCTGTCATTATTAATCAGTACGTTGTAGATCCTTCTGCAAGCAAAAAATGTCCACATTTCTTCAGCCTGAAAAGTAGGTCCAGACTTTGGAACGACAGGTAATACCTCCTATGTGCTTCAGAATACTCTTCAGCCCTGTTACTAAATTAAAAGCAGCAGAAAAATCTCCCGTCACTAAAATTACAGATAATGAGGATGCTAATGGCTGAGTATTTTTTTTCTGCCTAACATCATTCTCTAGCTTGATCACAAAATCATTAACAAGATTTTCTGACACCATGCTGAGCTTTTCTTCATATATATACCTTTCTGTCAATGTCCAGGTCACATAATAGATGCGACAGCAGAAAAACTGAACTGCAAAACATGGCTGAACTAATTTTAGTCATGCATATGAATATGTTTTTTAAATATGTTAAACATATTTCTTGTATGTTTTGCCATCCATGTAAAAAGAAGTACAGGTGGCCCTCGTTTTACAATGGTTCAATTTACACCGTTTCAGAATAACAACCTTTTTTTCCAGTCATGTGATTGCTATTGAAAAGCATTGAGAAGCCGTGCATTTATTAAAATAGCCAGTAGGTGGAGCTGTCCGCTTGTGTTGCAGCAAGCCAAGCAAGCTGAAATTAATCAGTTTAACCAGACCTGAGCTATCGAACAGATTTCAAAGGAACAAGATCTTCCTGTCTATAACTCAGTCCAGATTGGAATGCATAGAAAAAAACTGTTTGCAGAAAAATGCAAGTGAAGTCTGTGTTATGTGATTATTTTATTAGGTTTATAATTCTGTTTATCAAATGTTTTTGTTCATTTAACTTAGTTTAATTATATATTCTGTGTTGTGTGATTATTTTATTAGGTTTATAATGCTGTCTAGCATGTAAAATCTTCATTTCAAAGCTTTTAAAAGAATGTATTAGGTGTTACTTATGACAATTTTGAGAGGGGCCTGGAACCTATCTCCCTCACTTCCCATTGACTTACATTATAAACTGGGTTTCAATTTACAACGGTTTCGATTTACAACCATTCCTTCTGGAACCTAACCCAGGCGTAAACTGAGGGCTACCTGTATTTAAACATTTAGCCATTTTTTTGCATTACAATGTTGATCTAAAAGATGTTTAAATTTAAATGTCAACTAATAGAGTATCGGTTATGCACTTCTTGCTAACTTATAAGTATTCCTACTAGTGCTCAATAAGCATCAGCAGAAAGTATTTATCAACCAATGAGCAGTTACAGGAAGTACCAATCAGCCAATGAGCTTTCCCAGAAAATGTGTTTCAGCCAATTAGATTTAAGTATACAACTGATACAGCATCACTAGTCTCAGTTTAAAAAATAAAAACTTTACTCAATATTTTTTCATGCACAAACAAATATCAACAAGTTTAGATCATCCTTTTTTTGTATGTACTGTATGACAAATGTTTTCGAGTACAGTATCCCTTCAAAGCTGCTTTCATTTTGATCTTGAGACCAACATGAAGCACGTTTTTTACGCAACAGTCTGCTCAATGGTTGATAAGAACAACTCTCGCAGTTCTGTTGGCAAACATGGGCACACTCCACACATGTAAAAACAGCAATCTTTTTTGTTGGCACGGGAACAAACAGCAAATACAAAATATGTAATGCTTTTTTTATGAAGCCACTGATGATTTGTAAGAATACATTTATCCTACATTATATAACTTTATTTCATGGACATGTTTCACTAAAAAAGGTATCACTGCATAAAATTGCAATGCTTTTTCATGCATTATAGCTAAGCAAAGATTTTAATCTGTACTAAAGAGCCTCACAACAATAGTAGTTTTTGCTATTTAAGATAATAATAACACTTAGCAGGAAAGGCAAAGAGCCATCTGGAGTTAACTAGCTGGCTCTAAAGGCCCTATGTTGAGAACATGCCATTTGCTGCTTTGCCTCAATGACATTAAATATTAATTAAAAATAGATTTTTGCATTGACATATACAGTAGTTGTGTTAGTCTCCCAAATTCACTAAACTCCTATAGACTTAAAAATACCAACTAAAGTACTTGCATGCAAAAATATTAGCCAAACATCAAATAACGTCATGTGGAGCCATTTTAAAGTAAAAAAGCCCAGTGAGATATAAGATTAGACCATTACATTCAAATTTTAAAAATGGATTATTATAAGATACAAAAAATGAATACTGAAGGAAAGTGGAGGACCTATTTAGGTACGTAACAATTTAAGGGTTAATTTTTTTAAATGAAGGAGAAAAATGGGAATGTGTTAAAAGAGGCGGAGATTCAGAGCTGATAATAGAGCTGCAGAACTGTTTTTTGTTGGTCGTAGTTGTTCTTTGCTACAGGTTCTGAAGCAGATGGAGGAGTGCAGTTCTTAAGCAGCTGGCTTAGTTTCCTTTGGCGGGGGGGCTACATAGTCATGTGGACCTTTGTAAGCCCAAGGGCGTTAATTGGTAGTATGGGGTCCCACTTTGGGACTAACAGTCTTTTGGCTGGGGGACCGATGACCATCCAGTGTTGGAGACTCCTTTAAACCTAAATTGTTAGGTTGGGGTCTGCATGGCGGCATGCTTTCCTAAGTGTTGCAGAAAGGGGTGTGGCATAAAATTCCAATTGGCCGGTAGCATCATAGAAGGAAAGTACAGTGGGCGTTTAGGACCCTAGTCGCTGAGGGGCTAGGGATAGGTCGGCTCACTGGTCGTTCTTCCTTGGGTGGTGAAGTATGCGGAATGAGGGCATCCTCATTCCCAGGGCGGCCACACCCCTTAGAGGGATAATTAGGACAAGATCGTCTTGCCAGCTGGGTAGCTATTCAGTATTAAAAGTTATTTATTTACTTATTTAAATTTTCTCCCAACCCTGAGTGTCGTGTCTTTATTACATATATGTAAGTTTGGTATTGTTTAGGGTTGGTATTATGTTGACTGAATTTAGCTAAAAAGTTTAACCCCTTAATGCTGTAATGTGTTTAAACAGTTTATTATTGAATTATTGCTGGCAAAAACTATGGGCTAGATCATAAGTGGAGCACAATCGATAGCACAGGGTGCGTTATCTTGCACTTGGTCCCACTCTAAGAATAGCGCGCTATTTGCTTCATAACGCATGGTATTTAAAGGGACACTGAACCCGATTTTTTTCTTTCATGATTCAGATAGAGCAATGTTCTAATTTACTCCTATTATCAATTTTTCTTTGTTCTCTTGCTATGTTCATTTGAAAAAGAAAGCATCTAAGCTATTTGTTTGGTTCAGAACGCTGGAAAGCACTTATTCATTGGTGGATGAATTTATCTACCAATCAGCAAGAACAACCCAGGTTGTTCACCAAAGATGGGCCGTCATCTAAACTTACATTCTTGCATTTCAAATAAAGATAGCAAGTGAATGAAGAAAATTTGATAATAGGAGAAAATTAGAAAGTTGCTTAAAATATCTGAATCACGAAAGAAAAAAATTGGGTTCAGTGTCCCTTTAAGTAAACAAATGCTAAAATCGGAATTTGTGGATATTCCTATAGTCTGGTATTACAAGTGGATGGTTAAAAATGTTAACCAGAAAATATTAAGGCAGGCCGACTTTTTCTTTTAGTGCACACTGTACTTTGAATGGACAGTGCAAAGTGCAGGACAGGGAAGTGTTCAAAGGTGTATGTATCTGTGTGCATATTTGTGTGTGTGTGCATATATATATATGGTATAAGACTACCAAAGAATTCTGTGGTGCAATGTAGGGTCCAGTGTCAGAAAATTGAGTCTCCGTCAGAGGTCATGGGTTTTACAGCAGGACAATGACCCAAAGCACACGTCAAAAAACACCCAGAAATGTTTTAAGACATAGTTCTGGAGAGTACTGAACTGTCCAGCAGAGTCCAAATCTCAATCTCTTAGAGCACCTGTGGAGAGATCTCAAAACAGCAGTTGAGAAAAGGAACCCTTCCAATCTGAGAGACCTGGAGCAGTTAACGAAAGAAGAGTGGTCCAAAATTTCAGTAGAGAGGTGTAAGAAACTCATTGATGGTTACAGGAAGCAATTGATTTCAGTTATTTTTTCCAAGGGGTGTGCTACCAAATATTAAATTGAGGGTGCCAATAATTTTGTCCATTTTTGGAGTTTTGCGTGGAATGACAGATTTGGCTTTTTTTTCTCCACTTTTTTGTGTCAAACTGATACAAACAAAAGAAATAAACATGAGAATGCCTAAACATTTGTAATTGCAACAATTTTCTGGGCAAAGTGATGCATTATCTGACAGAAATGCAGGGTGCCAATATTTTTGTCCATGACTGTATATATACTGTGTATATATATATATATATATATATATATATATGTGTGTGTGTGTGTGTGTGTGTGTGTGTGTGTGTGCGAGTGTGTATGTATGTTTGAAGTGTTATATACTTGTAATTCAATGATATTCTATAGTATAAAACTAGGTTAGTGTACTATCAACTTAGACCTTGAGCAATATTGGACATCAGTTTTTCAGTACATTTAAAGTTTGTAACATCATTTTGTCACTGTATTTTGTAACTGGTTGTCATTAAATAGTAAAAAAGTGAAATGTAGTTAAAAAAAAAACAGACTCTATTAAAGTTCACATTTAAATAACGAAAAACCTTGTATTGCTAATCAGCATCTGTAGTCACATTCACTCAAAATAGCAGGCACTTGTCATCACATGTAAACTTGTCTATCAGAGAGTAATACTACACACAGGTATATGCATATGCAGGTAAGGGGGGGAGGGGGAAATGTCTACTCTTTTTGTTTACCCTGCCACTTACAGAGGGTGTCCCAGACTACCTCATCAACAGGGCTAAATTGGGAGCTTCTAAGTAAGTTTTTAAAAGGTTTTATAATGGATTTTTAGATCAGTATCTGTGCATATTCTTCTTTATAGTAGTGTCTATTACATGCAGTTATATGAAAATTGGTGTATACTGTCCCTTTAAGCCCCAACACAAGGAACAGAACACAGGTAAATACAAGATTACAGGTAACAGATGTGATAACACAAAGGGGGCAGTATGCAAGTAAACACAAGAGAAAGACAACAGTCAGACACTAGGTGACAAGACACATGCAGAACAGCCTTATTTCAATATGAACAGCAATAATCAGTACATAATTAATACATAACCAGGTGTGAGGCTGTCTGAACTTATCACAGACCCATTCTGCACTGAATAAAATTCATTAGATGAGGCAGCTCTGCAGGGAGACATTTAGCAGCCTACATAGCCAGCCATTTGGAGGAGGACAATTTTATGTAATGCTGGGGGCAGGACATGGCCCTGAGCCATCTCACAGAAGCAAGGTGAGGGGCCCTGACCTGACTCACTAACACGGCAAGGTAAAAGACAGGGCTGGCCCTGCATCATGCACAAATAATAATGCTGGTGACTGTTTGGGGCTATGCCATGTATGCCCTATGGCCAGTCGGGGCTTGACGAGAGGGATTTAGCGCACCTGCACTATCTGAAATCCAGATTTTAGTGCGGCCTGGACTATCGTTCAAGCACTTAACTATTACTTTGTAATATAAGAGCAAAAGCGGAAGGGCTATTGATTTAACTTGAGAAAAGCACTACTATTTTTTCTTGACAAAGTCTCATCGATCGGAACGAAATGCGTAGAAGTCTTTGCACAATTGTTTTTGTCCCTGTGAGGCAACCATAGACCTTAGTCCCATAGAGGTTTCTATTGGTTCATGTCGAGGGCGTGTTCATCTCCACTCCTCAGAGCGGACTCTCCCCGAGCGGTAAAGAACTTTACTAAACATTATCCATGGAACGTCTTGCTGGTATTTACGGATAGCCGATTAAACGGCCAGTGGATGTTTTGTACTGACTCATCTTCTCATTGTGGAGTTTAAGACGGCATTTGCAGTTGAAGTGCTCATTTTTACTATTCATCTTGTGAGTTTGTTATATATGTGTGTGTCAACAATTAAATTGGTACTCTGCATTTGAATCTTGTCCGCGCTTCTCTCCTCCGTTTTGTACAGATTTTTACACTCTATTTGACCTGGCCCTATGTGTTTAATGGTACCAAAAGAGCATGCAATTTACTTCCATTATAAAAAACGGGGGGGGTTTTGCTTGGTATTCTTTGTTGAAAAGCTAGTTGGTGATACTAATTGGAGCTAGTTGGGGATTTGTGACTATATGCCTCTTGTCATTGGCTCACCAGATGTGTTTAGCTATGTCCCAGTAATGAATTACTGTTTTAGATCTGATTATAATTACGTGTTTAAACACTTTGCAGGGGTTGCACACAGGCTATATGCAAGCAATAGGGCAATAACACATTAGGTCATTTTCTTTGTGCACTTTACATTCTGCATAAGTATTGTCATCTCAAGATCGCCAATGCTATGCATATGCACATATGCCGCCTGTTCGGCTGCCATGCACAGCTCTGGACTAGTAGTGCTTAGCTCATTTTAATTATTTGTTAAAACCATTTGTAAAGAACATAGTTCTGATTAAGCAATAATGCAAAAAAAAACAAACGATTTAGCATATTGCTATCATCTTCATTCTTCTCCAAGCTTCCTGATTCAAAACCAGTTTTATAATTTCATTTCTGGGAAAGTGCTCTGCATGTTTTTGTGTTTCCTGTGAAAATAATATTTCCTAGTTTGGTAAAAGCTACATGCAATGTTATTAGTGCCGTGACAGTTGTACTCTCATGACTTCAGCCTTACAATTTAGGGCCAGATTACAAGTGGAGCGCAAATCAACGCTCCTACTTGAACGTTGATTGCACTAGAAGTGAGATTTTTGCGCTGGTTGGGTTGCGTTCGTATTACGATTTGAAAACAAACTGTTTTAGCTCTCGCGCAAAAATTCACCTATTTACCTATTCCTCCATAGAAGTCAATGGAAACAAAAGTGGAAAACAACCTAACACCCCACTCTCGCACATACACGATCGCCTATTCTCAAGAGCGCTAACCCAACATGAAAATATGAATATTTCATATTCCAATGTTCTTCACATAGCAGAATATGTTCTATTTATTCATAAATACATATTTGTACATATATATGATGTTTTTGGTACAATATATATCTATATATCTATATATCTATCTATATATCTATCTATATATCTATATATATATATATAGATGATTATATATACTGTAGGTGTAGATATACAGTATATAGTAATTTATAAAAACAAAGAACATATTCTGCTATGTCCCCTTATTGCTCGGGCACAAACGTTTGCGCTCAACTCGTAATCTAGCGCTTAGCTGTTAACGCTGCCTCTATACCAAAAATTGCTTAGTTCCCGTAGTATTCTTTGTTGAAGAGACCCCTAGGTAAGTGTCTGGATCACTACATGGCAGGAAATGGTGCTGCCTTCTAGTGCTCTTACATATGAATAACATTTTTTGCAAAACTGCTGCCATATAGTGCTCCAGACACGTGCACGCTCCTGAGCTTATGTCCCTGCTTTTCAACAAAAGATACCAAGAGCACAAAGAAAATGGGATAATAGACATCAATTAGATAGTTGTTTAAAATGGCATGCTCTATCGGTCATGAAATAACATTTTTTGGGGGTTTCATGTCCCTTTAAATTAGTTACAGTAAAAGATTTTAGCTGTCTACAGTTATGTCACAAAATATAAAAGATATATATTGCGCACCTGTTAAACCATAAAGATGATCTACAGCTGTATTTGCATGCAGAGGTATAAGTCTATTCCCTTCATATCAGCTGGATTTTCTATTCTTCCATGGAAATGGGGGCTGCTAAAAGGACTTAATGATTGTACCTTTAAACATTGCTATTTACAGAATGAACTATGCTTTGGCTTAGGAGACTGGAAAAGGGATTACTAGAGAAAATCACATAATTTGGCCTCATTTGTTAAGTGGGCAAGGAACCATCCTAGCTGATAAAAAAAAAACTGAAAGGTAGCAGATTCAACAACAACAAAATACCAGTAATATTTTATATAAGTGATAAATATAACAAATGTGACAGAACATTACAAAAATAGAATCATTTAGAAAATCATATAGGATCTGAGGTTAACAGCAGATGGTAAGATTTCCAATCCTCTTAATCTGTTGTCACCTATCTGCCTCTTCCTTAAATCCAGCTATCTGAGGATATAGAGATTGATCTATGCAGGGATACTGTGCTGTCCCTTGCTCTTCACTCTAAATTGTTTTCAGAAAGCTTTGTAGCCGGTGGCAGTTACAAAACCCTCTGAGATGCAGAGCGACTTCTTCCTCTCCCCCGTACACGTGTATTAATATCACAGAAATCAGAGCCTGCTCTTCTCTGGGGACACAGCAGCAATAACTGCACGTCTTTTCTCCTCTTCACACTACTGACACTGCTCCCATCTTCCGAGGAGCTATATTTCCACTTTTGCATTCCCTTGGATGCTGCAGATCAAATATTCATAAAACCTCCTCCCACAGAACTCAGGCAAAACAAAACTCTCAGCTACAGGGAGAAAGCTGCTCGGTCTTGCTTTTTATTAACATTAGATTGCATGTTCTGTGACTCAAAATATTGTGTAGCCTAATGAAAAGAATTACAGTTATAGTCTTGTTTTGCTGCTGTCTGCATGAATCTAGTAAGATGCTATAATTACTCAGGCACTACAAGTATAAGTGTTGGAACCCTAGTTCTTTTGTCGTGTGTAATTAACTGACCCCTCTCTGATATTTAGGTTTTCTCACAGCCAACATTGTACCAGTGCCCAAATTTGGACTGCCCCAAGTGTCCATTTTATAGTGAAAGTTACAGGTTTTTTAGGGGTTTATTGCACCCAACCCTTATTACATTCTGTTTGAATTCTTCTCACTCCATTTTATTTATGTCAACAAGTACTCATCTCACCTAGTCTGCCACAAATGCAGTAATAATAATAAATAGGTAAACAAGATATATAATAAAAAGACACATCTGAAATCTAAATTTAGAAGCAGAATGAATGTGAATTATGATTTAAATATGCTGCTTAAATGATGTAACATGCTAAATATTTAGATTGTCAGAGCTCTGGCCAAGGAATTACATCAAGTATAAAAACAGCAGAGCTTGCTATAACGGCCTGAGTGAGAAATATTCTCAGTAGATATATATATATAGATTTATTGATCCTAAGGAAGCCAATCAAGGAAACCCTACAACTCACTAGTGATCACTTCCTAGCATATTTCTCTTCACTTCAATATGTCTCCATTGCAATGCAATATACACAAAAAGGTCTGCATATATAGAATAGAATAGAATAAATGTAATTATGCAGGCATGAGTGTCCTAGATTCTAAGACAGAAACATGCTGCTCTCTGCTGGTCTGATGGAACATTACAACATACCTTCCTTCAGTAGAATGACATTATTTTCAGGGACACAAGAGAACGTGTGTATGTATAGATAGATGATAGATAGATGGACGGATGATAGATAGCTAGATAGATAAATAGATTGATGATAGATAATAGATAGATAGATAGATAGATATACATTTTTTAAATTTAAAGGGGCATTCTAGTCAAAATGTTAATGCACATAGATGAATTACATCTTTGAATAGAAACATATTTGCAATATACATATAGGGCTCTATTTATCATTCCAATTCTCCTATATTTTCTCCTAAAAGTTCTCATGAGAAATAATTCTCCTATTAATCATTCAAAAATACTCCTAAAATTGGGCAAGTTCAACTGTAATATTCTCCTACTCTGTTCTAACTCTCCTTGGAGAACATGTTCTCCAAAAAAAGGGTTAAATTAGATCTTTTTAGTCGTATTTCATATAGCTCTCCTCATAATTCTCCTAGTTACAAATTTATCATTTATATTCTCCTGTGGAGGACTGAACGTTCTCCTGCAAGTTCCTACCTTAAAGTTCTCCATAGTTACAGTGGAGAACAGCATTAGAAATCTATTCCCTACCAGTTGTAGAAGCAGTTACACACAAAAAAGGGCTCTACAAGGTGCAAAAATTATCTATAACAAAGCACAATAATAATGGTTATTGGAGCGCAAAAATAATTTATGATGGAGTAAAAAAATATATATAATGGCGCACCAAAATAATATATAACAGAGCACAAAAATGATATCTATTGGGGCATAAAAATAAGATATAAAAAGCGTTAAATTGAAGCACTAAAACAATGAAAATGTAGATCTATTTTCTTATATGAAAGTTTACTGAAGAGGGGCGTTAAAGCTACTAGTAAGGCTGTATAAAGATTTCTATTGGTTTATATATGATTGACATGGAGAATAGTTGCTTATTTTTAGTGATAAATAAGGAGAAGATACTAATCCGACTGGAGAAATTTATCATTAGTTCTCCCCAGCTCTCCTCAGCTCTCCGATGGAGAAAAAACAACTTTTTTATGATAAATATTGGCGCACATGTGCTCCTCTCCTAAGGAGAGCTGTGGAGAACTGATAGGAGAACAGAAAGGAGAATTCCCCAAATGATTGATAAATGGAGCCCATAGTGGTAAAAATGTTTCTAGTAAAAGTTATCACTGTTTTAGTGCTAACATTTTTCTCTGCACGTGAAGCATAGCTGGATATTCTTATTGCACCAGCATTTAAATACTGCAGCTGCTCAAATCATCACTGGGGCTTGTATCATGTCAGCAATTAACAAATTGAGTCATTACCAGATGGTACAAGCACCCTTAGGCTCTCTGAGCAACTGCGGTGTTTAAAATGCTGGTGCACGGGGCATACTTAAATACACTTTTGAAACAGCTATAGCTTTTATTAGAAGCATTTTTGCTAATGCATGTATATTACAAAATTGCTTCTGTTCAATACCGAAATGCACCCATGGGGGTTCCAATTTTGGCTGGAATATCCCTTTAAGGGACATGATACCCAAAATGTTTCTTTCATTATTCAAAAAGAGCATGCAATTTTATAGAACTTTCTATTGTACTTCTATTATTAAATTTGCGTTATTCTCTTGGTATCCGTATATATTTACACATGCATTTTCTTGAGTCCCTAAACATGATGGCATTCTACCAAAGCATAGCTTTGTTTTCTTTTGTTTGTATATGTTTTCTATATAAAAGCGTCACTAATGCCAAGGATTATTAGGCGATAATTCCATTTCAGTTATAAGTGAAACAATCCAGCCATTATTGACTGTAGGCCTCACCTTAAGGTACCTCTTAGAGCTCTGCATTGATTACCAATTTATAAAACCCTTTATTACTAATCATAAATATATTCCTGAACAAGTTTTATGATTCATACAGCAAACAAAGCTGAGATAAGTATCTACAGTCAGTGGCTGAGTGCCCAAGCTGATGTCTTTTATGTGCAATGCTAGATTATTATTGGCTGGAGACAAGCCCATCCACTGTTTTCATCAACAGAAATTCATTCACTCAGCTCATTTTTTATGTACTCCATGTTATATATGGACTTCGCCCACTCAGTATGATTTCATATTAGTTGGGCAATGCCTAAAGGATCATTAAATACAGTATAATTACATAATCAAAAAGTGCATAATAAAAAGACATTGTAATAGCACTTACTCTGAATGTTAAAGAAGGATAACTTTTTTCTCTAACATTCTAAAATTGCCTTTAATTTGCTAGTCCTCTGTATCATGTGACAACCATCAGCCAATCACAGACTCATATACTTATACACTGTAAACTCTTGAATATGCTCAGTAGTAGCTGATGCATCAAAAAGTGTGCATAAAAAAAGACTGTGCACAATTTGATAATGGAAGTAAATTGACTCATGAAAGTTTGATTTTGACTTTAGTGTCCCTTTAAAGTTTTTTTTTTAAGGGGGTTGTAGTTAAAATGGAAATGAATATTAGTGCATGAAGCATGTTTCTTATACACAAGTATTTGCAAAAACAAATGCTAATACTCAATTTGTATCATCACAATTAGGATATTTGCAACAACCAGCTATAGGGGCAAGTGCAGTGTTTATAAAAAGGTGCACAGGTTACATATACATAAGCAACATGTGCCCTGAGCACAGTTAAAGCTCTTACTGAAAACTAGTGTTAGATGTTACTAGAAGCATTTTTTGCCAGTGGAATGCCCTGTGCACAATAACAGTTATTTATAAAACACTGATAGCTTCTGTTAGTAGATCAATTGGCACGCTCAATCAAAAGATTCCCCTCTCTACAAAGGGAATATAATCTCCAAAATACTCATTTCTATGCCTATCTTCAGCTATGCCACTACGTGGGGACATTGGTCAGAGACTAATCAGATTTTTGGAACGGATCTCTTTTTCGGCTCACACAAACCCTGTTAAAAATGGGCAGATTATCTTTATCAGAAATATATCAAGCTCTTTTACAAAAGCGAATGCAACTGTTGCAGGTGAAGCTCCTAGCAGGATGGGAGAGGGAAGGTGTACAGGGGATAACGTGGGTAAAGGCTCAGGAAGGATTAGAAAAAACATGGAAGGACATTTTATCTGCAACACTTAGGAAAACTCAACTCCTACACAGGGCATACCTAACACCTAGAGGAATGACCAAATGGGCCACTAACTGGCCCAACAATTGTTCAAAATGTTCCATAGAATCCCCCACTAATAAACCAATTCTGGAGTAAAATCCAATATTGGATCAATAAGAGATTAAAAACTCCAATTACTTTGCAACCAAATATCTTTATGCACTGGGACTCACATCACAGTATAAACAGTTTGACTTCACACTAAATTTAATAATCCTAGTGGCCAGGTAATGTATCCTTAAACAGTGGATTAAAAATACAGCACCCTTCTTTTCTTGTTTTCGGGGCTTGTTAAAATCACAACTGTTCGTGAAACAAATGGATTGCAGAGTAGATGTACAAAATAGACTAAACCTCCTTTTACGAAAGTGGCGGAGACTCATTTTAACGTTTAAACTAGAAGTACAAAGACAAATCCTTTTACCATTCCGTGATACAACTATTTTCTTGGAGGACTCCCTGCGTGGAGAATGGTCCCACATTTTTTACCCTGAGGGACGGTTACCTTAGAGATTGCCACTACAACTTTTTATTTTCTCTCTCCCTCCCCCTACTCTCGTTCTCTTTTGCTGAGTCTTCGACGCTGTGTTAGCAAATATCTCACTCACTGGTCACACAATACAATCTAATAGAAAATTTTTACCATTGATTGTTTAGTTGTTATTTAAAGGCTGTTTAATGTTTTAAAATAACTATAATTCTACATAATATAAAAACATGAACGAATAACTGTACTAAATAGACTGATTACGGTAAAGTCTATACACACTATACGACAGCTAGTTGAGTCTATGAGGATCAATGTTCACTGAATATTATAATGTACTGCTTATTAACTGTCATGTTTTGCTCATTCCTTTCTTTCAATGGGAAAAAAAAAAAAAAATGATAGATTTTATAAAAGTATTTTTACCAAGATGTGCTTTTATTCAAGACAGAAATGCACTCCCACGATCTGCAACACCTGTTTACCTTAAAAGGACGGTAAACAATTTGTTATTAACCTTTAAACGCCGTTAGGGCATTGTATTCTATCCGAATTTTGCTGGGCTTTAGCGCCGAAGGAAGGAATACAACATCCTAACCGCTTGGCTTTCCTGAAGCCACTGGCGCTTCCCTGATGGGATCGCGGTCTGGAGGGCGTGCCTAGCATCATAGGGACGCCCCCCCCTGACGCAATCCCATCATTGAAATCTCATGATCACATGCACGATCGTGAGATTTCAATTTGTTTACATCGCAACAGTTGTTCCGTTGTAGACACGTTAACCCCAGCACGAAAGGGTTAAAAGAGATTTCTGTTGTGTCGCTATAGATCTGGTTTTCAAACCTGTCCTCAGGTCTCTCCAACAGGCCAGATTTTCAGGATTACCTTGGATGAGAGCAGGTATAATAACCCATGTTTAAAAATCATCTTATTATTTTACCTATGCTCCAGTTCAGATAACCTCAGAAAAAGGCCTGTTAGGGAGGCCTGGGGACAGGCTTGAAAACCAGTGCTATAGAATAACATATCAGCCAAAAAATAAATTAGCATCATTGTACTGCAATTGTTTTTTATATCTTAACTCCACCCACCATTTGCCATATTTGGATTAGCCAATCAGGGCTTTAGTCTGCAGACAACATGACTAGCCCTGGTCATAAAGTTTATGCTCTATATGAGAGGGGAATGCAGTTACCCCTGCTACATGCACCTACCACAAGATTGGAACTAAGAAAGATTGTGTTCAGTACTGGGCCTATTTATTATTTATTAATCCTAGTCATGAAGTTAGTATACAATGTATTGTTTTGCAGCTGTTATTAGTTAAAGCCAATTAGATAAATATATGTAGCAGAGTTTGCCTTGAGAATTAAGCAGGGTACATTTCACGTTCTGAGAATTAGAAAATCCTCAATTTGCAGAACTAAATTTCATAAAAATGGGGCAAAATAAGTAATGAAAGAATATTGCAAAGTTTCTATAAAAATCTCAAGATTTTTACTGTCCCTTTAATAATGCTTGCATCTTTCCAATCCCTCAGCTGTCTTCAAATCTGTTCTCTTGTTTAGCTCCTCTACAAATGCTGGTTACTTAGATTCTGCATCTTCACAATGGAGCTCTCCTCCTGTCACTGCTCATTCACAGATCATTTATATTCATATCTTTATGTTGCTTGCACAATAAAGAGTGGGAGCTGTACATTGTTGCAGTGTCTGCATCCTCCTAAGGGCTTTTTAATATTTGTTATGTAACTTTTAGACTGTAAATTAACTTTACAAAATGTAAAGTTTCCTTTTTCTATTGTCCAAGCTAAGCTAAACCACAAGGTGCATCTGTCAAAAAGCCGGTAACATCACTGATCTGTTTAACTGCTCTGGTATTCATCATTTTATGAGCAATACTAACAACAAAATTACTAAGAGCACAGAATGATTTTCTTAACTTACTAAACATAAAATTAACATTAGCTGTTTTATAAGGCTATACTACTCCACAGGTCTGATGAAACCATATAAAACTACTTTAAAAAAAAAAAGAAATCCAAAATAGTTCCATTGACAGAAATACCTCCCAGGAACTGACAGTAATGAGGCAGTCCGGACAAAACTCAAATGTACTTTAGTGTATTTTACTTCTGAATATAACCATTTTTTCAATAGTGAAAGCTATCATAGTTTTAAATGAGAGTTTTTACTATATATGTGCATAAAAAGCATATCTAAGTATGCTTCATACAGCAGCATTTTAAACAGTTTGTCTGTACAGAGAGCCAGTGTTGCATTGTATTGTGTAGGGGATGACAGTAAACAACATAAAGCAACTGCCAGTTCTCTGAACAAAAAAACACTGTTTAAAATGTTGGCGTATAAAGCAAATTTATATATGCTTCATGTGCGCAGTAAAATCTCACACTAAAAACAGTCGGCTAGATTTAGAGTTTTGTCGGTAAGGACCCGCGTAGCTAACGCTGGCTTTTTTCTGGCCGCACCATAAAAATAACTCTGGTATTGAGAGTCCACATAAAGGCTGCGTTAGGCTCCAAAAAAGGAGCGTAGAGCACATTTAACGCAACTGCAACTCTCGATACCAGAGTTGCTTACGGACGTGGCCAGCCTCAAAAACGTGCTTGTGCACGATTCCCCCATAGGAAACAATGGGGTTGTTTGAGCTGAAAAAAAACCTAACACCTGCAAAAAAGCCGCGTTCAGCTCCTAACGCAGCACCATTGTTTCCTATGGGGAAGCACTTCCTACGTCTGAACCTAACACTCTAACATGTATCCCGAGTCTAAACACCCCTAACCTTACACTTATTAACCCCTATTCTGCCGCCCCCGCTATTGCTGACCCCTGCATATTATTATTAACCCCTAATCTGCCGCTCCGTAAACCGCCGCTACTTACATTATCCCTATGTACCCCTAATCTGCTGCCCCTAACACCGCCGACCCCTATATTATATTTATTAACCCCTAATCTGCCCCCCTCAACGTCGCCTCCACCTGCCTACACTTATTAACCCCTAATCTGCCGACCGGACCTGAGCACTACTATAATAAAGTTATTAACCTCTAATCCGCCTCACTAACCCTATAATAAATAGTATTAACCCCTAATCTGCCCTCCCTAACATCGCCGACACCTAACTTCAATTATTAACCCCTAATCTGCCGACTGGAGCTCACCGCTATTCTAATAAATGTATTAACCCCTAAAGCTAAGTCTAACCCTAACACTAACACCCCCCTAAATTAAATATAATTTTAATCTAACGAAATTAATTATCTCTTATTAAATAAATTATTCCTATTTAAAGCTAAATACTTACCTGTAAAATAAATCCTAATATAGCTACAATATAAATTATAATTATATTATAGCTATTTTAGGATTCATATTTATTTTACAGGTAACTTTTTAATTATTTTAACCAGGTACAATAGCTATTAAATAGTTAATAACTATTTAATATTTACCTAGTTAAAATAATAACAAAATTACCTGTAAAATAAATCCTAACCTAAGTTACAATTAAACCTAACACTACACTATCATTAAATTAATTAAATAAAATATCTACAATTACCTACAATTAAACCTAACACTACACTATCAATACATTAATTAAATACAATATCTACAAATAACTACAATGAAATAAACTAACTAAAGTACAAAAAATAAAAAAGAGCTAAGTTACAAAAAATAAAAAAATATTTACAAACATAAGGAAAATCTTACAACAATTTTAAACTAATTACACCTACTCTAAGCCCCCTAATAAAATAACAAAGCCCCCCAAAATAAAAAATGCCCTACCCTATTCTAAATTACTAAAGTTCAAAGCTCTTTTACCTTACCAGCCCTGAACAGGGCCCTTTGCGGGGCATGCCCCAAAGAACTCAGCTCTTTTGCCTGTAAAAAAAAACATACAATACCCCCCCAACATTACAACCCACCACCCACATACCCCTAATCTAACCCAAACCCCCCTTAAATAAACCTAACACTAAGCCCCTGAAGATCATCCTACCTTGTCTTCACCATACCAGGTTCACCGATCGGTCCTGGCTCCAAAATCTTCATCCAACCCAAGCGGGGGCTGGCGATCCATCATCCGGCGGCTGAAGAGGTCTAGAAGAGGCTCCAAAGTCTTCATCCTATCTGGGAAGAAGAGTAGATCCGGACCGGCAACCATCATCTTCCAAGCGGCATCTTCTATCTTCATCCGATGAGGACCGGCTCCATCCTGAAGACCTCCACCGCGGACCCATCTTCATCCGGCGACGTCCAACTGAAGAATGACGGTTCCTTTAAGGGACATCATCCAAGATGGCGTCCCTTGAATTCCGATTGGCTGATAGGATTCTATCAGCCAATCGGAATTAAGGTAGGAATATTCTGATTGGCTGATGGAATCAGCCAATCAGAATCAAGTTCAATCCGATTGGCTGATCCAATCAGCCAATCAGATTGAGCTCGCATTCTATTGGCTGTTCCGATCAGCCAATAGAATGCGAGCTCAATCTGATTGGCTGATTGGATCAGCCAAACGGATTGATCTTGATTCTGATTGGCTGATTCCATCAGCCAATCAGAATATTCCTACCTTAATTCCGATTGGCTGATAGAATCCTATCAGCCAATCGGAATTCGAGGGACACCATCTTGGATGACGTCCCTTAAAGGAACTGTCATTCTTCAGTTGGACGTCGCCGGATGAAGATGGGTCCGCGGTGGAGGTCTTCAGGATGGAGCCGGTCCTCATAGGATGAAGATAGAAGGTGCCGCTTGGAAGATGATGGTTGCTGGTCCGGATCTACTCTTCTTCCCGGATAGGATGAAGACTTTGGAGCCTCTTCTGGACCTCTTCAGCCGCCGGATGATGGATCGCCAGCCCCCGCTTGGGTTGGATGAAGATTTTGGAGCCAGGACCGATCGGTGAACCTGGTATGGTGAAGACAAGGTAGGATGATCTTCAGGGGCTTAGTGTTAGGTTTATTTAAGGGGGGTTTGGGTTAGATAAGGGGTATGTGGGTGGTGGGTTGTAATGTTGGGGGGGGGTATTGTATGTTTTTTTTTACAGGCAAAAGAGCTGAATTCTTTGGGGCATGCCCCGCAAAGGGCCCTGTTCAGGGCTGGTAAGGTAAAAGAGCTTTGAACTTTAGTAATTTAGAATAGGGTAGGGCATTTTTTATTTTGGGGGGCTTTGTTATTTTATTAGGGGGCTTAGAGTAGGTGTAATTAGTTTAAAATTGTTGTAAGATTTTCCTTATGTTTGTAAATATTTTTTTATTTTTTGTAACTTAGTTCTTTTTTATTTTTTGTACTTTAGTTAGTTTATTTCATTGTAGTTATTTGTAGATATTGTATTTAATTAATGTATTGATAGTGTAGTGTTAGGTTTAATTGTAGGTAATTGTAGATATTTTATTTAATTAATTTAATGATAGTGTAGTGTTAGGTTTAATTGTAATTTAGGTTAGGATTTATTTTACAGGTAATTTTGTTATTATTTTAACTAGGTAACTATTAAATAGTTATTAACTATTTAATAGCTATTGTACCTGGTTAAAATAATTTCAAAGTTACCTGTAAAATAAATATTAATCCTAAAATAGCTATAATATAATTATAATTTATATTGTAGCTATATTAGGATTTATTTTACAGGTAAGTATTTAGCTTTAAATAGGAATAATTTATTTAATAAGAGATAATTAATTTCGTTAGATTAAAATTATATTTAATTTAGGGGGGTGTTAGTGTTAGGGTTAGATTTAGCTTTAGGGGTTAATACATTTATTAGAATAGCGGTGAGCTCCAGTCGGCAGATTAGGGGTTAATAATTGAAGTTAGGTGTCAGCGATGTTAGGGAGGGCAGATTAGGGGTTAATACTATTTATTATAGGGTTAGTGAGGCGGATTAGGGGTTAATAACTTTATTATAATAGCGGTGCGGTCCGCTCGGCAGATTAGGGGTTAATAAGTGTAGGCAGGTGGAGGCGACGTTGTGGGGGGCAGATTAGGGGTTAATAAATATAATATAGGGGTCGGCGGTTTTAGGGGCAGCAGATTAAGGGTACATAGCTATAATGTAGGTGGCGGCTCTTTGCGGTCGGCAGATTAGGGGTTCATTATTCTAGGTAGCTGGCTGCGACATTGTGGGGGGCAGGTTAGGGGTTAATAAATATAATATAGGGGTCGGCGGTGTTAGGGGCAGCAGATTAGGGGTACATAGCTATAATGTAGGTGGCGGCTCTTTGCGGTCGGCAGATTAGGGGTTAATTATTGTAGGTAGCTGGCTGCGACGTTGTGGGGGCAGGTTAGGGGTTAAAAAATATAATATAGGGGTCGGCGGTGTTAGGGGCAGCAGATTAGGGGTACATAAGGATAACGTAGGTGGCGATCGGCAGATTAGGGGTTAAAAAAATTAAATCGAGTGGCGGCGATGTGGGGGGGCCTCGGTTTAGGGGTACATAGGTAGTTTATGGGTGTTAGTGTACTTTAGAGTACAGTAGTTAAGAGCTTTATGAACCGGCGTTAGCCCAGAAAGCTCTTAACTACTGACTTTTTTCTGCGGCTGGAGTTTTGTTGTTAGAATTCTAACGCTCACTTCAGACACGACTCTAAATACCGGAGTTAGAAAAATCCCATTGAAAAGATAGGATACGCAATTGACGTAAGGGGATCTGCGGTATGGAAAAGTTGCGGCTGAAAAGTGAGCGTTAGACCCTTTTTTGAGTGACTCCAAATACCGGAGGTAGCCTAAAACCAGCGTTAGGAGCCTCTAACGCTGGTTTTCACGGCTACCGCCAAACTCCAAATCTAGGCCAGTGATAGCTCTTGTAATGCAAACAAGATCTTTAGAAAACAGAAATCATGACAATATTTTATAAATAGTGTTTACCAATCTCGTTCTTAAAATATATTTTTTAAATTCATATTCGTAATTGTAAGTTAGAGCAATTTTGTCTTTTTAAACAGAACAAGATTTCTCTCGGCAATCATTGACGGGAATGGGATTTAACCATTTGCTGTTCCATCTTGTTTGTTGGCTAATGAGATGTTTTGTACTTGATTTTCTAAGTCAGATCTCCCAAATTTGTGTTTTGATCTTCTGATAATATTTTGAACCTCATAACTTATAGGTTTCACGATTTACAGTACAAAATTGTTCAAATCCCAAATCTTTTTCCTTACATTCTATTGGCTGATTTTAAGATTCAAATCAGCCAATTGGAATGCAAGGGTATCCCCATATATAAGGGAACCTCCCATTCACTTTTCAGTGTGCGGCTGGGGACCAAATGAAGAGGAGCTCGCTGTTACCGCTCTGCAGAGCTCCGCGACCGGGATGAAGAAAAGAAGATGGACCGCCAGGGATAATATAAGAAGATGGATGAAGATGGATCGCCGCCGGAATTAAGATGAAGCGCCGCTGCCTGCCACCATCAACATTGCTGAGTACTAATTTGGGGGTTAGTGTTAGGTTTTTTGTTTTTTAAAGGGGGTGTTTTTTTTATAGATTCGGTTTTTGGGCAGCAAAAGAGCTGAATGCTTTTTTTTAAAAAAAAATATTTATCAGATTTTCAAACATACATAAAACACAAAAAGAAGTACTTAATAAACCAAATATGTGGAGACGCAGCTCCAAATTGTACTATAATTTTCAAAGAGACGCAGCTCCGATTCAAGGAAAAAAATACAAATATAATATTACAAATACATGCTCATTGAGTTCTCTCCTTTATAGGTAGATAGTAAAAAGTGTGTTGCCTTATTCTTCCATACGTTCTTGAGCTTTCTTACATAAACATCACCTATGCACTAAGACCAAGTAATCTGTAGACGCAGCTCCTGTTCATGTTTAAACCTTCTAGGAGACGCAGCTCAAAAAAAAAAAAGGACCCCTCGCACCCTCCGCCTCCTGAAAAAAAGCTGAATGCTTTTTTAAGTGCAATGCCCATCCATATGCCCTTTTCAGGGCAATTGGTAATTTACCGCTAGATTTAGAGTTCTGCGGCCAAAGGGGTGCGTTAGCTACGCGTGCTTTTTCCCCCCCGCACCTTTTAAATACCGCTGGTATTTAGAGTTCACAGAAGGGCTGCGTTAGACTCCAGAAAGGGAGCGTAGAGCATAATTTACTGCCACTGCAACTCTCAATGCCAGCGGTGCTTACGGACGCGGCCAGCTTCAAAAACGTGCTCGTGCACGATCCCCCCATAGGAAACAATGGGGCCGTTTGAGCTGAAAAAAAACCTAACACCTGCAAAAAAGCAGCGTTCAGCTCCTAACGTAGCCCCATTGTTTCCTATGGGGAAACACTTCCTAAGTCTGCACCTAACACCCTAACATGTACCCCGAGTCTAAACACCCCTAACCTTACACTTATTAACCCCTAATCTGCCGCCCCCGCTATCTCTGACCCCTGCATATTATTATTAACCCCTAATCTGCCGCTCCGTACACCGCCGCAACCTACGTTATCCCTATGTACCCCTAATCTGCTGCCCCTAACACCGCCGACACCTACATTATATTTATTAACCCCTAATCTGCCGCCCCCAACGTCGCCGCCACCTACCTACACTTATTAACCCCTAATCTGCCGACCGGACCTCACCGCTACTATAATAAAGTTATTAACCCCTAATCCGCCTCACTCCCGCCTCAATAACCCTATAATAAATAGTATTAACCCCTAATCTGCCCTCCCTAACATCACCGACACCTAACTTCAAGTATTAACCACTAATCTGCCCTCCCTAACATCACCGACACCTAACTTCAAGTATTAACCCCTAATCTGCCGACCGGACCTCGCCGCTACTCTAATAAATGTATTAACCCCTAAAGCTATGTCTAACCCTAATACTAACACCCCCCTAAGTTAAATATAATTTTTATCTAACTAAATAAATTAACTCTTATTAAATAAATTATTCCTATTTAAAGCTAAATACTTACCTGTAAAATAAACCCTAATATAGCTACAATATAAATTATAATTATATTGTAGCTATTTTAGGATTAATATTTATTTTACAGGTACAATAGCTATTAAATAGTTAATAACTATTTAATAGCTACCTAGTTAAAATAATTACAAAATTACCTGTAAAATAAATCCTAACCTAAGTTACAATTAAACCTAACACTACACTATCAATAAATTAATTAAATAAAATACCTACAATTATCTACAATTAAACCTAACACTACACTATCAATAAATTAATTACATAAAATACCTACAAATAAATACAATTAAATAAACTAACTAAAGTACAAAAAATAAAAAAAGAACTAAGTTACAAAAAATAAAAAAATAATTTACAAACATTAGAAAAAGATTACAAAAATTTTAAGATAATTACACCTACTCTAAGCCCCCTAATAAAATAACAAAGCCCCCCAAAATAAAAAAATGCCCTACCCTATTCTAAAATAAAAATAGAAAAGCTCTTTTACCTTACCAGCCCTTAAAAGGGCCTTTTGCGAGGCATGCCCCAAAGAAAACAGCTCTTTTGCATTTAAATAAACATACAATACCCCCTAACATTACAACCCACCACCCACATACCCCTAATCTAACCCAAACCCCCCTTAAATAAACCTAACACTAAGCCCCTGAAGATCTCCCTACCTTGAGTCGTCTTCACCCAACCAGGCACCGATGGACCAAAAGAAGACATCCGGAGCGGCAGAAGTCTTCATCCTATCCGAGCAGAAGAGGACATCCGGACCGATAGACATCTTCATCCAAGCGGCATCTTCTATTTTCATCCATCCGGAGCGGAGCGGAGCCATCTTCTTCCAGCCGACACGGATCCATCCTCTTCTACCAACGCCTACTCGCCGAATGACGGTTCCTTTAAATGACGTCATCCAAGATGGTGTCCCTCGAATTCCGATTGGCTGATAGGATTCTATCAGCCAATCGGAATTGAGGTAGGAAAAATCTGATTGGCTGATGGAATCAGCCAATCAGATTCAAGTTCAATCAGCTCCAATCAGCCAATCAGATTGAGCTCGCATTCTATTGGCTGATCGGAACAGCCAATAGAATGCGAGCTCAATCTGATTGGCTGATTCCATCAGCCAATCAGAATTTTCCTACCTCAATTCCGATTGGCTGATAGAATCCTATCAGCCAATCGGAATTCGAGGGACACCATCTTGGATGACGTCATTTAAAGGAACCGTCATTCGGCGAGTAGGCGTCGGTAGAAGAGGATGGATCCGCGTCGGGTGGAAGAAGATGTCTACCGGTCCGGATGTCCTCTTCTGCCCGGATAGGATGAAGACTTCTGCCGCTCCGGATGTCTTCTTTTGGTCCATCGGTGCCCGGTTGGGTGAAGACGACTCAAGGTAGGGAGATCTTCAGGGGCTTAGTGTTAGGTTTATTTAAGGGGGGTGTGGGTTAGATTAGGGGTATGTGGGTGGTGGGTTGTAATGTTGGGGGGGTATTGTATGTTTTTTTGTACAGGCAAAAGAGCTGAGTTCTTTGGGGCATGCCCCGCAAAAGGCCCTTTTAAGGGCTCGTAAGGTAATAGAGCTTTTCTATTTTTATTTTAGAATAGGGTAGGGCATTTTTTTATTTTGGGGGGCTTTGTTATTTTATTAGGGGGCTTAGAGTAGGTGTAATTAGCTTAAAATTGTTGTAATCTTTTTCTAATGTTTGTAAATTATTTTTTTATTTTTTGTAACAGTTCTTTTTTTATTTTTTGCACTTTAGTTAGTTTATTTAATTGTATTTATTTGTAGGTATTTGTATGTAATTAATTTATTGATAGTGTAGTGTTAGGTTTAATTGTAGATAATTGTAAGTATTTTATTTAATTAATTTATTGATAGTTTAGTGTTAGGTTTAATTGTAACTTAGGTTAGGATTTATTTTACAGGTAATTTTGTAATTATTTTAACTAGGTAGCTATTAAATAGTTATCAACTATTTAATAGCTATTGTACCTGGTTAAAATAAATACAAAGTTGCCTGTAAAATAAATATTAATCCTAAAATAGCTACAATATAATTATTATTTATATTGTAGCTATATTAGGGTTTATTTTACAGGTAAGTATTTAGCTTTAAATAGGAATAATTTATTTAATAAGAGTTAATTTATTTTGTTAGATAAAAATTATATTTAACTTAGGGGGTGTTAGGGTTAGACTTAGCTTTAGGGGTTAATAAATTTAATAGAGTAGCGGCGGATTAGGGGTTAATACTTGAAGTTAGGTGTTGGTGATGTTAGGAAGGGCAGATTAGGCGTCAATACTATTTGTTATAGGGTTATTGAGGCGGGAGTGAGGCGGATTAGGGGTTAATAACTTTATTATAGTAGCGGTGAGGTCCGATCGGAAGATTAGGGGTTAATAATTGTAGGTAGGTGGCGGCGACGTTGGGGGGGGCAGATTAGGGGTTAATAAATATAATATAGGGATCAGCGATGTTAGGGGCAGCAGATTAGGGGTACATAGGGATAACGTAGGTTGCGGCGGTGTGCGGTCGGCAGATTAAGGGGTTAAAATTTTTTATTAGAGTGGTGGCGATGTGGGGGGACCTCGGTTTAGGGTACATAGGTAGTTTATGGGTGTTAGTGTACAGTAGAGCACAGTAGTTAAGAGCTCTATGAACCGGCGTTAGCCCAGAAAGCTCTTAACTCCTGGCTTTTCTCTGCGGCTGGAGTCTTGTCGTTAGATTTCTAACGCTCACTTCAGCCAAGACTCTAAATACCAGCATTAGGAAGATCCCATTGAAAAGATAGGATACGCAAATGGCGTAAGGGGATCTGCGGTATGGAAAGTCGCGGCTGGAAAGTGAGCGTTAGACCCTTTCCTGACTGATTCTAAATACCAGCGGTAGCCCAAAACCAGCGTTAGGAGCCCCTAATGCTGGTTTTGACGGCTAACGCAGAACTCTAAATCTAGGCGTTTGTTTTTTTAATGTTGGGGGGTGTAATGTTAGTATATTTTTTTTTTCATAACAGAGCTTATCACTTTAGGGCAATGCCATACAAAAGGAGGATTCTTTTTTGTAATGTTAAGTTTATTTTTTTAGGTAAGATTAGGTTTTATTTAATTTTGCAGGTAAGTTTTCTTATTTATTTTTAAGGTAGTTAGGATATATTTTGTAAGATTTGGGTATTTCAATTTGGGTTAAGTTAGGGAGTGTTAGGTTAGGGAGATTAGATTTTAGTTTTTGACTTTGCGATGTGGGGAGCTGGCGGTTTAGGGGTTGATAGTGTAGTCTATTGTTTGTGATAGGGATGTCAGTTTAAAGGTTAATGGTATAGTTTGGTACCTTGTGATGTGGGGAGATGGCGGTTTAGGGGTTAATAGTTTATTTAGGTAGTTTGTGATGTGGGAGTGGCAGTTTATGGGTTAATAGTTTATTTAGGTAGTTTGCAATGCAGGGGGATGGCGGTTTAGGGGTTAATAGTTTATTTAGGTAGTTTGCAATGTGGGTAGGTGGTGGTTTAGGGGTTAATAGTGTGTTTAGTGTAACTATTTCCCCTTGACAAACTCTTTACCCAAAAGTAGCGTAAAAAGTTTGATGATCGGTAAATGTGATTGCGCTTGCACTATTGCAATTACTTTCAACTTGTAATACAAGCGCTACTTAGCGCTTATGATCCCCATAAAAAATATGGTGAGCGTAAATTTAATTTGTGTTCCATTTGTAATATGGATTTGAGCGTAAAGAACACAGCAACCTCGCAATCACGTTTACATTCTTAGAGCTATCGATAGCACTCCACTTGTAATCTAGCCCTTAACATGTTTCGATCAGCCAATAGAATGCGAGCTCAATCTGATTGGCTGATTGGATCAGCCAATCGGATTGAACTTGAATCTGATTGGCTGATTCAATCAGCCAATAAGATTTGTCCTACCTTAATTCCGTTTGGCTGATAGAATCCTATCAGCCAATCGGAATTGAAGGGACGCCATCTTGGATGACGTCCCTTAAAGGAGCCTTCATTCGTCGGTAGTCCGTCGGTAAAGAAGGATGTTCAGCGTCGGCGGGATGAAGATTCAAGACCCGGCTTGGATGATGACATCGCCCGGATAGAAGACTTCTTCAGCGCCTCTTGGAAGATGACATCGCCCGGATGGAAGACTTTTTCAGCGCCGCTTGGAGGATCACTTCATCGGATGGAAGATTTCTTCAGCGCCGCTTGGAGGATCACTTCTGCCGCTCCGGGTCTCCTCTTCAGTTCCATCGGTGGCTCGGCTGAGTGAAGACGACTAAAGGTAGGATGATCTTCAGGGGTTTAGTGTTAGGTTATTTTAAGGGGGGTTTGGGTTAGATTAGGGGTATGTGGGTGGTGGGTTTTAATGTTGGGGGGGTTTGTATTTTTCTTTTACAGGCAAAAGAGCTGAATTCTTTGGGGCATGCCCCACAAATGGCCCTTTTAAGGGCTGGTAAGGTAAAAGAGCTTTGAACTTTTTTAATTTAGTATAGGGTAGGGCATTTTTTTATTTTGGGGGGGGGTTGTTATTTTATTAGGGGGCTTAGATTAGGTGTAAGTAGCTTAAAATTGTTGTAATATTTTTAAAATGTTTGTAACCTATTTTTTTATTTTTTGTAACTTAGCTTTTTTTATTTTTTGTACTTTAATTAGTTTATGTAATTGTATTTAATTGTAGTTATTTGTAGGTAATTTATTTAATTTATTTAATGATAATGTAGTTTTAGGTTTAATTGTAACTTAGGTTAGGATTTATTTTACAGGTGATTTTGTATTTCTTTTAGCTAGGTAGTTATTAAATAGTTAATAACTATTTAATAACTATTCTAACTAGCTAAAATAAATACAAAGTTACCTGTAAAATAAATATAATTCCTAAAATAGCTACAATGTAATTATTAATTACATTGTAGCTATTTTAGGATTTATTTTACAGGTAAGTATTTAGTTTTAAATTGGATTAATTTAGTTAATAAGAGAAATATTATTTAGATTTATTTAATTAATATTTAAGTTAGGGGGGTGTTAGGGTTAGTGTTAGACTTAGGTTTAGGGATTAATAATTTTATTACAGTGGCGGCGGTGTAGTGGGGGGCAGGATAGGGGTTAATAAATGTATTATAGGTGGCAACGGTGTAGGGGGGGCAGATTAGGGGTTAATAAATTTAATATAGGTTGCGGTGGGCTCCGGGAGCGGCGGTTTAGGGGTTAATATGTATAGAGTAGCTTGCGGTGGGCTCCGGGAGCGGCGGTTTAGGGGGTAATAACTTTATTTAGTTGCGGCGGTGTAGGGGGGACAGATTAGTGGTGTTTAGACTCGGGGTACATGTTAGGGTGTTAGGTGTAGACACTTCCCATAGGAATCAATGGGATGTCTGGCAGCAGCGAACTTGTACTTTCGCTATGGTCAGACTCCCATTGATTCCTATGGGATCCGCCACCTCCAGGGTGGCGGTTTGAAAACCAGGTACGCTGGACCAGAAAAGTGCCGAGCGTACCTGCTAGTTTTTTGATAACTAGCAAAAGTAGTCAGATTGTGCCGCACTTGTGTGTGGAACATCTGGAGTGACGTAAGAATCGATCTGTGTCGGACTGAGTCCGGCGGATCGAAGCTTACGTCACAAAATTCTACTTTTGCTGGTCTCTAGCCTTTGATAACTAAGGCGAATCAGCCTCGCCACAAATACGCTGCGGAATTCCAGCGTATTTGAGGTTGATGGCTTGATAACTAGGCCTCTAGAAGTAAATTAGAAAGATGTTTAAAATTGCATTCTCTTTCTAAATCATGAAAGAAAAATGTGGGTTTCGTGTCCCTTTAATAAGAACCTGCCACTAACTTTTAAAAAAAAAATATTCTAATTGATAGATTGCCTGTTATACTGCTAGTTCTCATCTTGCACAATTATGCTCAAAACATACTGTACTCTGAGGAACATCCTTAGCCAGGGCTGGACTGGGAATAAAAAGCAGCCCTGGAAAAATATGAAGACCAGCCCTATTTTCTGTTGAGTCAGTAGAATGCAAATGTCCCATTTTTCTCAAAGGGGATTACTGGGATACTCCTTCCCCAATATTATTTTCAGAATTAAATTATATTACTTTGTATTAAGTACACATGTCAGATTGATGAGTTATATAGGCACCCTTCAACCCAATTGCTTCCAGTGATCAACCCTTTAAATTGTAGCTTTCCAGCCTCAGCTGCTGCAGCTGTTATTTAGTGTTGTTATTATTAATATATGTTATTGTAATATTTTTATTTATAAACATGTTATGTGAACTTTGTGACAACAAGCACATAAAACTGTTTTATTATTTCAAAATGTCTTTTTGAGATACAGTTCATAATTATAAAGAATTGATCTTAAATCATTAGTCTGTATTGTGCTTGGTAAACTGTCATGACATTAAAAAAAGTATTGGTAATTGGTATCGGTGAGTATTTGAACAAAAGTATCGGTACTTGTACTTGGTCTTAAAAAAATGGAATCGGTGCAACCATAAATAAAAGAAAACAGCAGCTGATATTTCAGACGTTAAAAGCCAGAAAATCAGGACTATGGAATCTGCCAGTGGATGTTAAAGGGACATAAAACAGGTTGAGATCTGTGCATATCTTAAAAGGGCTAATTAATTAAAAATAGTTTGCATAAAAAAATTGTTTAAAAATTTCTGGCAAGTATTTTAAAATAATTTTCAAAAATAAGCAAAATGAATTATATAGCTAAGCTGCAGGGAGCAGCCAACTCCACCCCCCCCCCTATCAGTGTTTAGACACAGGCATTGCATTTCAACTGAGTTCACAGCTTCTAGGCATGCTCCAGCAGACAAAAACCTATGCATTTTTCCATTCTACCAAAACAACAATAGATATAGATACAGCCATAGAAGGAAATGTGTGGGGGGAGTTAGAGCATTACAATTCAGAAACTAAAAAGAAAGGGTTAATGGCGAGGCACTGCAGTATAAATTTGCAGGTAAAGTAATTAAAGTACATATTGTATTTTGTCTTTATCCCAAATTGTTGTATGTCCCTTTAAGCATTAAAAAGGAAATAGTCAGTCATATTTAGACATTATTGTGCATTGGTATTCCAAAGCTGAGCAATATATAGCGCTCCACTTGTAATCTAGCTTAAACATTAACAGCTAGGACCCACCAGGAGTGATCACTTTTCAAGAGCAAAAAATGAGTAAGCAAAGGAGAGGATGGTTCAATTTTGTCATTCAAATTTCTGGTTCTAATGATATAACTAATCAGGTTAGACAAAAACATTTCTAGAAACTGGAGGTCCTTGGGTGAGGACAGGGAAGTTATTTGTCAACATTTTTTGCAACATTGCTTTAAAACACCTTTGGGTGCAGGAAAACTAGATGCTTTAAAAATATCTATATGTGTATCAAAGATTTGTACATTTTCCAAAACTTGTGTTGTGGTGGTTTGAATGACGTCCTAAGTTTCTGAGTAACTTATCAGATAGGAATAACAGAATGAGTGTATTGTAGGTCAATTCCAATACTAATAATTTTATTTTTATAGTATGCAATTGTTTTAAAGGGGCTTCATAATGTAGGATCCAGTAGAGACCACAATTATATTGTATTTTAATAAAGTTGCAGATTAAAATGAAATATGAGATATCTTAGTGAAATTAGGCCAAAGAATTTACCTAATATTTGACACTGAGGTTTCGCTAAAAAGGCTGTAATGAAAACGAATATATTTAAGAGCCTAAATAGTCCATTTTATAATAAAAAAAAAAAAAAGGAAAAAATGCTGATAATATTGTGATGATGGTGTGTTTTTAACGCACATATTGCTACTAATGTCAGAATCTCTGATATCAACATAATGTTCTCTAAATCAGAATCAATACTATGGGGCCGATTTATTAATGTGCGAGCAGACATGATACAATGTAGCGTATCATGTCAGCCGCACATCGATATGAACTGATTGTTCAATGCCGCCCCCTGCAGATGCCGCTAACAGAGGGTGTCAATCAGCCCGATCGTGTAGGACCGGGCGGATTGATCTCCGCAGCCTCAGAGCAGGCTGACAAGTTATGGAGCAGCGGCCTGAAGGCTTGCAAGTAAACAAGGGGTTGATAATTCGGCCCCATAGTTTTTATTTGCTCAGAGTATTGTACAAAAACAATCCAACAAGACTTTTGTACAAGAAAATTGCACTTTGTAGACAAGAAAATAAAGTTCAGGCTGATGGTATTTTATGAGGCCCTGAAGTTGTTCCACATGTTTAAAACAAATTATTGTGCTTTTTTTCTATTAACACAATTTGAGAAAATCATTTGCTCTGACCTTTATTTTGTTTTTAGTTGAATAACCGCCGCTGTTTATAAATGTACATCCAATTTCCATAACAGTCCGGTTTAGATAAACACTCCAAGCTTTTCTTTTGTCATTTAGTGTGACAACATTTTTAGATACCAGGAGGCATTTTACTATCAAAGAAGATGCCTATCACTAAGTTTACTGTAACTCACTGTAATTATGTGATGAGTTAAAGGAAAATGTACAGATAAAGTAAAAAAAAAAAAAAAGTAAAAAACAGCATTTGCCCAAGGTTACTACTGCAACCATAAAAGTTGACTTTATGTTTAGTAAATGTGTTAAATTGATTGAAATAGTATTATACAGCATACAGTCAAGTGATAAAACTGTTCAGTTCCATTCTTAGACATGTGCAATCAGATCCATCGTCAGGATCCGAATGCGAAAGAAGGCAGCCAATCATGGCATTTGGTTCTTCACACAGACAAATTTATTCTTGTGTATGATCTGGAGTTTCACAAATCTCAGTGTGTTGAACTCTTAAAAGAATACATTTGGCTCAGAAAAAAACCCCCACAAGCGGCCACCCTCTTCCACATTCAGATACTAACAAAGGATCCGACTGTTCATGTCTAATTCCCATCATCTTACACCATGTGCTATGTACAGTACATAGAAACAAAAGTCCTTCTACTGATTATGGGCTAGATTACAAGTGGAGCGCTATCTTAACGTGCACCCGTAAAGGAGCAAATTTGCCCATTTATGGACGCATGTTAAATAACCATGCATTACAAAAGGCTGGTTAATACTCCTGCGAGCTTGTGAGAGCACTTTGTGCTAAGCGCAATTAACCAGAGGTCAGACCTCTGGTTAATTAAAAAAAATTGCCCCAAATAAAGTGGACAGTACCTTTCTTAAATTAAAAAATATTACCTTTTTTTTTTTTGGATAAAAAAACTGGACAAAGCAGTTATAAGGGGTTAACGTGAGGGGATGTGGGCTGTTAGAAAAAAAACGGCACTGAAAAGTGCCTTTGCATTGCAGTCTATGGGTACTGTGTTTTAACTGTAAATATATATGTATATGCTTATATAAATATATATTTATGTGTTAATATGTGTATATACACATATAAACACATAAATATATATGTATAAATTCATATATATTTTTAATTTGCTGCCCATTGCTGAGCGACTTACTCCCTGTGCTGCACTAGGGGCTTTGCCGTGTCTCACGGCATGAAAATGAGACTCCCATTGGAGCCTATGGAAACACGTGCTTGTGAGCCCAATTCTTCGAGGTAAATGTGTGCTGGTATTACAAATTAAGTGCAAAGCGAACGCGATCTCGTGTTCGCATTGCGCTTAACTTGTAATACCATCTCACATTTGCTTGCGCTGGTATTACTTAGTGGAGCCCAAATATTACACTTTGGAAATCACAATTTTGCACTCCACTCTAGGCCTATATGTGGTATTCTTAGTAAGAGATATGTTTGTGATCTGGCAGCAGTGATACACTAGTGGTGCCATAAACAAGTACAATGATACCTTAAAGCCTGGAAGCATCTAAGTAACTTGACCCTATAAGCAACAGCTCTGATGTCAAAGTAATACACTCTTGCTGGTCCATATAAATATTAATATGTGTAATTAAAACTTTTAAGAACCTTTTTGACAAAGTGCCAGTGAGCGTGAAATGCATCAGTTGGATGCTCTCCTTATTTTTGTTGTCCATTTTAAGTTTTAAGTTGTCTATTTTTGTCTGTTTTTAGATATCAAAATAACAAGAGTATTGCATCGAGCAATGATACTTTTTTATTGGACTAACTATACATTTATAAGTTGACAAGCTTTCGGAAGAGTTCCTTCCTTTATCAAGTCTGAAGCAATACTGACCAATTCAATGGAATTTACAGATTATATCTTAAAACACAGAATAGCTAAGAAGACAGAAAGTGCACGGAGAGGAGGAGGTGTCGTAAAAATCATGAGGGGGGCTTAGGTAACAGGCAGACAGTGTCAAGTGTAGGAGAACAGACAGGGGAAATATATAGCTTTACATAGAGCATATACTGACATAAAGTTATATATCAACATTGAATCAATATCTATAAAGATGTGAAATTGTATATACAGGGGGAATACAAAAGTTAAAAAAAGACAAAAGTGTGGACATAGGCTTACCTGTGTACCTATGTATAAAGAATGTGGAATATACAATGTAATTGGCTAAATGAAAGTACATTACAAAAAATTTTGATAATGTGTTAAGAATCCAGAGTCCACATTTAGTCCAGAATTAAACAGGTTGAAGTGCATTATCATTTTCATTTCAAAGGTTTTTCTTTCCATGGTGTTTTTGAAGTTGCCTCTGAGAATTTTGATTTTGAGGTTTTGGATGGAGTGGTCAGGTTGGGTGAAATGGTGACCAACAAGGTGCAGTATTTTGTTTCACAGTGGTTCTTGATTAAGTGTCTGTGTAAGTTCATCCGAAGGTGCAGTTTTTGGCTTGTTTCTCCAATATAGCATCCCATTTCACATGCAGTGCAATGTATCATGTATACCACATTTGCAGATATACATGAATATGCCCCTTTAATGTTATAGGATTTATTATTGTGATTTGCTGTGCTGCTTTCACAAACGTGTTGACACAGTTTGCAAAGAGCTTTATAGCAGCACTTAGTTCCATTCTGAGTGTTCTTTTTCTCAAGGGGTAGCTTTCTGTGTACCAGTTTCTGCTTTAGGTTAGGTGGTTGTCTGTATGCCAGGATTGGGGTTTTTGGAAAGATTGTTTTGAGTGTGGGATCCTCTAAGAGTAGTGGCTTTAAGTCTTTTTATGATTGTTCATATCCCTTCCACAGCAGGGTTGTATTTGACTACTAGTGGGATACGTGATATGTTTTTCTTCTCCCTGTATTGTAGTAAGTGTTCACGTGGAGTATTGAGGGCAGAGTTCATTTTTTTATTTATAATCCTTGTTTTGTAACCTTTTTCTCTGAATGATTGGGACAGTGTAATTGGTTTTATTTCACGGTCCTTGGTATCTGAGCAAATTCTGTGGTATCTTGTAGCCTGACTGTAGATTATGGATTTTTTAATTTGATTGGGGTGGGAGCTGGAGCTGTGGAGGTAGTTGCATCTCCGCCCCCTGCAGATTCACGGTCAATCGGCCACTAGCAGGGGGTTCAATCAACCCAATCGTATTTGATCGGGTTGATTTCTTTCCGCCGCCTCAGAGCAGGCGGACAAGTTATGGAGCAGTGGAAACATGGGGCATCAAGCTCCATACGGAACTTGATAAATATGACCCATAGAGTAAAAAGGGGTTAAATTGTCTTACATTTGTTGTTTTGGTTGTTTGCATGTGCCTGTAGTAACTTTTTACTTAGACTTAAAGCTGAGATTAACTATGTTAAATATTGGTCTACATTAATGCTTAAGCTGAGACACGATGCCATATGTTTTTAAACTAAACTTTCATGATTCAAACAGAGTATACAATTTAAAAGAAAAGAAAAAATACTTTCTAATGTATTTGTATTATTTAGTATTCATTTATCTTTCTGGTATCCTTGGTTGAAGAGTATTTCTAGGCAAGCTCAGGAATGGGCACTTGACAACTATATGGCAGCAATTTGTATAACATAGCAACAAACATTATTGCAAGCATTGATGCCATAAAGTGCTCAAGAGACCAAGGTACTACTTATTATATTAGAAGTCAATTATAAAGTTGTTGTTTTTTTCTCTTTGACTGTCATATACCTTTAATAACTGCTTAGCTTGTTGGTTAATCAAGAGCTGGACATTCATATGAGGAGATTTAATTGTAAGCCAATGGGCAGAAGATACCACATCATGTAGTATTATACAATTACAAATGAAGTCATATAATATTGTTTGATACTGCACTGCTGAATACTGCTGTCACAGTAACCTAAATGTAATGCAATAGAATGTAAGGACTCTCTCTTGCCTTAGAAAGGTCATGGATTAAGCCCTTTATTTAGTGAAATGTTATCCCATCCTTTACTCTAAACCTAACAACAGGATAATTACGCATGCCGTGCACTCTGGTAGGATTAGTAGAGATGAGGAGTCAGAAAGGTGTGAGAAGGAAGCAGAGAAGGGTGAAAGGGAAATAATTACGAGGCAGACACAGGAGGACAAATACACCGATTACAGACTGGGAAGTGGGGAGATACAAAATACTTATTGTCTAGTCATTTAATGATGAGAACATGTACTGCTCAAATTATTGATCACACCTGTATACTGAATGCTATGTATGATGTACACATCAGTAAACGCCACTTATCAAAGGTAAAGTCAAAATTAAACGTTCATAATTCAGATAGACCATGCAATTTTAAACAACTTTCCAATGTACTTCTAATATCAATTTTGCTTTGTTCTTTTTGTATCCTTTATTGAAAAACATATCTGGGTAGGCTCAAGGACCAGCAATGCACTACAGGGAGCTAGCTGCTGATTTTTGCCTCTTGTCATTGGCTCACCCACTGTGATCAGCAAGCTTCCAGTAGTACATTGTTGGTCCTTCAGCAAAGGACACTCACAATAAAGCAAATTTGATAATAGAAGTAAATTGGAAATTTGTTTAAAATTGTATGTTCTATATGAATTATGAAAGGAAAATGTTGGGTTTCATGTCCCTTTAACACCACTTGTATTATATTCAATAGAGCAAGTGCTATCTCTGCATACATTTTAGTGTTGGTACCTATGTATTAGAGATTTATTGTACTCACAATATTACACATTGCATTAAGTTATCACAATTAGGTTTGGGGTTTTTTTCTTGTAGAATTTCTTCTCACCTGACCGAGTTTATTAAGTATTTTCTGCATCTAAGAACAACGCTACTAAAGAGCTGACTTCCTGCCGCACAGAGCCCTTAATAAAGAAATGCAGGATGAGTTGCATTATAATATTAAGCATTTCAAGAAGTTTTGAACTTAGGAAAAAGAGGAGTTTTCCCTGTGGCGTTTTACTAACTTTTTAAATGTTGGATGAGTCAAGAATTCAGCTGCTTGCCAAATCCCTTTAGAGCAAAATATATTTGCATTGTTACTCATAAAGAGGCATTCTGCTCATAAGAATTGTGTGTGGGGAAAATAATAAATTAAGAAGCGTTAAGAAGGACCAAATTTAAAGAGATAAAAATGAAAACAGAAAATACTCGAATATGTAAGTGAATAGAATTCTTGTGCTATCACTTGAATATAGCTATGTGTTTAACACCTGCAAAAGGCACCTTGCACTGGGTCAAATTTACACTTTTGTATGTGAGAAAGAACTGCTGGGTTAGACACAATGAGGCCTATGTATCATAGGTCTTGCGGACCTGATCCGCTCTCCGTATTCAGCATTGCACCAGCAACGCCGCCCCCTGCAGACTCGCGGCCAATCGGCCGCCAGCAGAGGGGTGTCAATCAACCCGATCATACTCGATCGGGTTGCATTCCGGCGATTCCTGTCCGCCTGCTCAGAGCAGGCAGACAGGGTTATGGAACAGCGGTCTTTAGACCGCTGCAACATAACTGCTGTTTCTGGCGAGCCTGCAGACTCGCCAGAAACACGGGGCGTCAAGCTCCATTCGGAGCTTGATAGATAGACCCCAATAAATAAGTTTCATGATGAAGGATGAGCAAGTTTCATCAGCTATAAAAGATAAAAAAAATAAGCAGATAGTAATGTCTGAAGAGACAGCCTTCATATTTCACCTTAAAGGGACATGAAGCCCAACATTTTTTTTATGATTCAGATAGAGCATGTCATTTTAAACAACTTTCTATTTTACTTCTATTATGAAATGTTTTATACTTTTGGTATCCTTTGTTGAAAAGCAAGGAAGTTAGCTCAGGAGCGTACACATGTTTGTAGCACTATATGGCAGCAGTTTCGCAACTGCAAAAGCACTATTTCCTGCCATGTAGTGCTCCAGACAACTACCTAGATTTCTCTTCAATAAAGAATAACATGGGAACAAAGAAACATTTATAACTTTTTAAAAGCTGCATGCTCTGTCTGAATCCCAAAAAAACATTTTTAGGTTTCATGTCCTTTTAAAGAGAAATAATAGGGCAAAATGAAAATGGTCTAAGGTGTAAGAGCAGTTTATTATTGTACTGTTGCTTATTCCCTACCAAGTGGTTAAACATATTGCTAAACTCAGCTGTAGAGCAGCAGTGCACTCCTGGGACCTAACTGAGCACATCTGGTGAGCCAATGACAAGAGGCGTGTGTGGATAGCCACCAATCACCAGCTAGCTCCCATTAATGCATTGCTGCTCTTTCTCCTACCAAAGTATAATTTTCAAAAAATGATGCCAAGAGAACAAAGTAAATTTGATAACAGAACTAAACTGGAAAGTTGTTTGCTTTTTTTTTAAATTGTACATTTAATCTGAATCATGATAGAAAACTCTTGAGTTCCATGCCCCCTTGTGTCTCTTGTAGTATTAGAGAATGGTTCCCTATAAAGGTATATTTTGGCCTAGGACAACAAGGCCTGTGTCTGTGGGGCAGCACAAAAAAATAAATACACCACTGATTCCTCATAATCCCTTATCCATACACCAGCTGCTTTTCATTGATGTCACCTATATCAAGCATGCAACAACTACTAAATACCACAAAAAGGAAAAAAATATATAAAGATTTGATACTTCAGTAAACTAACTGGTGATCACATGACCAGCAACATATTTTCCTTTTCTAATAAAACAATTGCACTCTTGATAAATTAACTGAATTGTTGAATCAAATTTAAAGTCTCGACTTCACTGCATATTTTGTGACATTCCTTAGTGGCAAAATAAGCAAAGACACATGTCTAGGGTCTGACCTTGGGGTTAGACTGTAAAAGAGCCCTAGGGTCACCTTTTTTCCACTTAGGTCAGGTTAACCCCTATAAGTCAATTCTGGATTTTTGGCATTTTTTTAGTGCAGGATCAAGATCCTCAAAAGTAAAGTAGTGTGACTGTGCTCTTACTGATGTCTTTATATTGGACATTAAAGGGATAGGAAAGTTAAAAATAAACTTACAGTGATTCAGATAGAGCATGTAATTTTAAGACACTTTTAAATTTACTTCTGTCATGATACACTCATGTAAGAGTAGTCGATACCTGGTTTGGCTACCCAGCAGAGGTGGTAATGTGGTCCCAGTATTTCCAGGTTAATCTGAAATGTTCTTTTGTGTAAGATCTGTGTGTTCAGGAATGCTGTGGTCTCAAGACCCCCTCCCTCCCCCATTCTCTTGGTACTGTGAGTTAAGGACTGGTATGTAAATGTCGTAAATTATAACAAGGGCAGGGGTCTTGACAAGACAAAGAGAATCCAACGGCTAGATTTAGAGTTCTGCGGCCAAAGGGGTGCGTTAGCTACGCGTGCTTTTTTTCTCCCGCACCTTTTAAATACCGCTGGTACTTAGAGTTCACAGAATGGCTGCGTTAGGCTCCAAAAAGGGAGCGTACAGGCATATTTACCGCCACTGCAACTCTAGATACCAGCGTTGCTTACGGACGCGGCCAGCTTAAAAAACGTGCTCGTGCACGATTCCCCCATAGAAAACAATGGGGCTGTTTGAGCTGAAAAAAACCCTAACACCTGCAAAAAAGCAGCGTTCAGCTCCTAACGCAGCCCCATTGTTTGCTATGCGGAAACACTTCCTAAGTCTGCACCTAACACCCTAACATGAACCCCGAGTCTAAACACCCCTAACCTTACACTTATTAACCCCTAATCTGCCGCCCGCGCTATCGCTGACCCCTGCATATTATTATTAACCCCTAATCTGTACACCACCGCAAGCTACATTATAGCTATGTACCCCTAATCTGCTGCCCCTAACACAGCCGACCCCTATATTTTATTTATTAACATCTAATCTGCCCCCCTCAACGTCGCCTCCTCCTGCCTACACTTATTAACCCCTAATCTGCCGAGCGGACCACACCGCTACTATAATAAAATTATTAACCCCTAATCAGCCTCACTCCCGCCTCAATAACCCTATAATAAATAGTATTAACCCCTAATCTGCCCTCCCTAACATCACCGACACCTAACTTCAATTATTAACCCCTAATCTGCTGACCGAATCTTGCCGCTACTGTAATAAATGGATTAACTCCTAAAGCTAAGTCTAACCCTAACACTAACACCCCCCTAAGTAAAATATAATTTAAATCTAACGAAATAAATTAACTCTTATTAAATAAATTATTCCTATTTAAAGCTAAATACTTACCTGTAAAATAAACCCTAATATAGCTACAATATAAATTATAATTATATTATAGCTATTTTAGGATTAATATTTATTTTACAGGCAACTTTGTAATTATTTTAACTAGGTACAATAGCTATTAAATAGTTAAGAACTATTTAATAGCTAAAATAGTTAAAATAATTACAAAATTACCTGTAAAATAAATCCTAACCTAAGTTACAATTAAACCTAACACTACACTATCAATAAATTAATTAAATACAATACCTACAATTATCTACAATTAAACCTAACACTACACTATCAATACATTAATTAAATACAATATCTACAAATAAATACAATGAAATAAACTAACTAAAGTACAAAAAATAAAAAAGAACTAAGTTACAAAAAATAAAAAAATATTTACAAACATTAGAAAAATATTACAACAATTTTAAACTAATTACACCTACTCTAAGCCCCCTAATAAAATAACAAAGCCCCCCAAAATAAAAAAATGCCCTACCCTATTCTAAATTAAAAAAGTTCAAAGCTCTTTTACCTTACCAGCCCTGAAAAGGGCCCTTTGCGGGGCATGCCCCAAAGAATTCAGCTCTTTTGCCTGGAAAAACACATACAATACCCCCCCCCCCAACATTACAACCCACCACCCACATACCCCTAATCTAACCCAAACCCCCCTTAAATAAACCTAACACTAAGCCCCTGAAGATCTCCCTACCTTGTCTTGACCTCACCGGGTCCCGATCTGTGCAGAAGAGCCTCCGATGTCTTGATCCAAGCCTAAGCGGGGGGCTGAAGAGTGACGTCCATCCTCGGGCTGAAGTCTGGATCCAAGCGGCGGCTGAAGAAATCCATCATCGGGCTGAAGTCGGAAGTCCATCATCGGGATGAAGTCTTCTATCAAGCAGAATCTTCAATCTTCTTTCTTCCGGAGCGGAGCCATCTTCTTCCCAGCCGACCGGATCCATCCTCTTCTAACGACGCCTACTCGCCGAATGACGGTTCCTGTAAATGACGTCATCCAAGATGGCGTCCCTCGAATTCCGATTGGTAGGATAAGGTAGGAATATTCTGATTGGCTGATGGAATCAGCCAATCAGATTCAAGTTCAATCCGATTGGCTGATCCAATCAGCCAATCAGATTGAGCTCGCATTCTATTGGATGTTCCGATCAGCCAATAGAATGCGAGCTCAATCTGATTGGCTGATTCCATCAGCCAATCAGAATATTCCTACCTTAATTCCGATTGGCTGATAGAATCCTATCAGCCAATTGGAATTCGAGGGATGCCATCTTGGATGACGTCATTTAAAGGAACCGTCATTCGGCGAGTAGGCGTCGTTAGAAGAGGATGGATCCGCGTCGGCTGGGAAGAAGATGGCTCCGCTCCGGAAGAAAGAAGATGGATGCTGCTTGATAGAAGACTTCATCCCGATGATGGACTTCCGACTTCAGCCCGATGATGGATTTCTTCAGCCGCCGCTTGGATCCAGACTTCAGCCCGAGGATGGACGTCACTCTTCAGCCCCCCGCTTGGGCTTGGATCAAGACTTCGGACCCTCTTCTGGACAGATCGGGACCCGGTGAGGTGAAGACAAGGTAGGGAGATCTTCAGGGGCTTAGTGTTAGGTTTATTTAAGGGGGGTTTGGGTTAGATTAGGGGTATGTGGGTGGTGGGTTGTAATGTTGGGGGGGGTATTGTATGTGGTTTTTTTCCAGGCAAAAGAGCTGAATTCTTTGTGGCATGCCCCGCAAAGGGCCCTTTTCAGGGGTGGTAAGGTAAAAGAGCTTTGAACTTTTTTAATTTAGAATAGGGTAGGGCATTTTTTTATTTTGGGGGTCTTTATTATTTTATTAGGGGGCTTAGAGTAGGTGTAATTAGTTTAAAATTGTTGTAATATTTTTCTAATGTTTGTAAATATTTTTTTATTTTTTGTAACTTAGTTCTTTTTTATTTTTTGTACTTTAGTTAGTTTATTTCATTGTATTTATTTGTATATATTGTATTTAATTAATTTATTGATAGTGTAGTGTTAGGTTTAATTGTAGATAATTGTAGGTATTGTATTTAATTAATTTATTGATAGTGTAGTGTTAGGTTTAATTGTAACTTAGGTTAGGATTTATTTTACAGGTAATTTTGTAATTATTTTAACTAGGTAACTATTAAATAGTTATTAACTATTTAATAGCTATTGTACCTGGTTAAAATAAATACAAAGTTGCCTGTAAAATAAATATTAATCCTAAAATAGCTACAATATAATTATTATTTATATTGTAGCTATATTAGGGTTTATTTTACAGGTAAGTATTTAGATTTAAATAGGAATAATTTATTTAATAAGAGTTAATTTATTTTGTTAGATTTAAATTATATTTAATTTAGGGGGGTGTTAGGGTTAGAATTAGCTTTAGGGGTTAAAAAATGTATTGGAGTAGCGGTGAGCTCCGATCGGCAGATTAGGGGTTAATACTTGAAGTTTGGTGTCGCCGATGTTAGGGAGGGCAGATTAGGGGTTAATACTATTTATTATAGGGTTATTGAGGCGGGAGTGAGGCGGATTAGGGGTTAATAACTTTATTATAATAGCGGCGCGGTCCGGTCGGCAGATTAGGGGTTAATAAGTGTAGGTAGGTATGGAAAAGTCGCGGCTGGATAGTGAGCGTTAGACCCTTTCCTGACTGACTCCAAATACCAGAGGGCGGTAAAAACCAGCGTTAGGAGCCTCTAACGCTGGTTTTGACCGCTACCGCCCAACTCTAAATCTAGCCGTAAGTTAATAACTGAATATTCAGAGAAGGCAGTTAGAACCAGCCTGGGTAACAAGCATGGGGCATCTGAGTTTCACCTGCCCCGAGAAGAAGAAGACTGAGTGTGGGAATGTGGCTGGGGGACCAGCATCTGTTTTGTTTGTGGGTGGATTACCAAGGCAAAAGCGGAGAGATAACCTACAGAGGGTATCTGTGGGTGACCAGGTGGCAACAGGACTCAGGGATAGTGAAGCTTCGGTTACCTTGGTGCATCCTGAAATTGTAAAGCCGGGGGAACATTATACCAGGGCGGACTGTGTCCATTCAAGGAACTGGGTGAGTTTGCCCCGCAGTGCCTGTGGCACAAGTATACCTTGATTGGAGTGTGGGAAAAGGTTTGCGGGAGGTGGGGATTTCTGTGGATATCCCTGTTGATGTTTTGCTGGGGGATGATTTGGGCCGGATGCTTTGTCAGTATGCCCCAGAAGACAACACCTGCAACCTGGAAGGGCCAGTAGAGGACCCTGCACCAACTGAGGTACTGTGTGAAACTTTGGGGGAACCAGAGGGGAGGCTGGGGATTGACACATCTCTAGCTGCCCTGGAGGTATCCTACCAAAGGATGAATAATGATTCCCTTCAACATTATTGCTGGGAGGGGGGCTAAGGGTCAATGCAGCTCTGCCTGTGTTAGAACCAGTAATGTCTTGTTCTAGTGAAGAGGGATGTATTGCAATTGATTGTGGTAATGTTGATTCTCTTGAACATAGTGGCTGGGAGGGAGAGCCTAGGGTTAATGCTGACCTACCTGAGCCTGTACCAGTAATGTATTGTGCCAGTGAAAAGGTATATACTGCCATTGATTATGACAATGTGTGCCATGTGACAGGCCCTAAAGTAAGGAGACTGGTGGAAGAGCTGGGTTTACCCCTGCTTAGAAGTGAGAGTGGGGAACAGAGAGAGGATGATACCCTGGAGGTTGCTGGATGCTGTGAGCATGTGATGCCTGATGTAGCGTGTGGGAATGTGATAGGGCAGCAGGGCTGGGCAGAATGGCAGACTGAGTGTGTGTACCCTTCTATGCTAGAACCAGTATTGCATGCCCAAGAGAACAAGAAAGGTATGGAATGTGCAGTGCCAGAATATAGTGAACGGACTTCTATCCCTCAGGAAAACGTAGGATGTGTTGAGTGGGGTAAAGTGGCCAATGTGACATGTCTGGTGCCTGAGTGTAGTGCGTCAGCTGAGTGTGGTAAACAGGGGGCAGGAGAAGATGCTTCTTCTCTGGTTTCCCCTCAGGTAAAGTGCACCCTTAGTGAGGGGTGTCAGACTCAGCTATGCAGCTGCCAAGGAGAACAGCTGACAGGTATGTGTCAGTATGTCCCTGAAAGAGTATTGCATATGCAAGTAGGAGTGAATGGCACTGCTGGTGTAGAGGCCCGAATATCCTCTGCCCTGTTACAGAGGGTAGGACAAGATGGGACCCTGGGTGTCTCTGAGGAACCCCCCTACAGGGATAGCATATGTGGAAAAGAGGGGGAGGGAAATGGGACTTCCCCATACAACTCTCCCATAATTGTGTGTTCCCTGGATAGAGAATGTGTGGGCCCTGCAGCTGCAGTGACTAGGGAAGCTGCTACACCTACAGAGAATACAGGGGTAGGTGTGAACAGTGGACTATCTGGCCTAAGCTTTACAAGAACTTCCCTTAGTCCCCTTGTGAGTTTCCCTGAGGGGGCTCTAGATCCCTTCACGAGTGAGAATGAGTGCAAGGAGTGTATTATATCCTGCAAGGAAGTGTCCTCCACAAGGGAAATTGTGTCAGCTGATGCTAACTGCTGCAGTGGGAAAATTAATGCAGAGAGTGCGCGACATGGGCAGAACTGGTATTATGATCAAGGAAAGACAGTGGTGTAGGTAGAAGAGGGCATGTGGCTGACCCCTATTTCCACCATCTTAAAGGGTGTCATGATACTCATGTAGGAGTATTGTGTTTATTTTGTGTAAGATCTGTGTGTTCAGGAATGCTGTGGTCTCAAGACCCCCCTCCCTCGCCCCATTATCTTGGTATTGTGAGTTAAGGACTGGTATGTCAATGTCATAAATTATAACAAGGGTGGGGGCCTTGACAAGACAATCTGAGTTAATAACTGAATATTTCGGAGAAGGCAGTTAGAACCAGCCTGGGACACAAGCAGCTAACATCTAAAAGAGGTTATCCACATATCTCAAGAACTTGGTAATAATCTTAGATATTGTGTATTATTTTTATGTCCCAAATCATTTTAAAGAATAGTAACTTTGCATGTATGTTATGTTGAATTTCTTTATAATCTGGCACTGTGTAACATGTATTGGTATTTTTGTTATTAAACACATAGAAAATCTAATTCTGTCTTTGGGCTCTAATATCTGAATTCACACTCTGAAGAGACAAGGTTAAAGGCACATTGCATAATTGTTAATTTTGTGTGAATTGGGGTTTCCAAGACACCCCTTTATGTAAAGTTCTTGGTGGTGGCTGTGATGTGTTAAACTGGGGGGAAGGACAGGATTTGGGGGTTAATTTGGTGTCCCTTTACGTCCTTTGTAGAGTTAAAGGTTTTATTTGTGATGAGTGAAGTGAGTGGAAAGGCATCACAACTTCTATTTTTAAATGTGATTCATTCTCTTGGTATCCATTGTTGAAAAAGAATAAGCACATATCCTACACTAGTGGGAGCAAGCTGCTGATTGGTGCCAGCACACATTTGTCTCTTGTGATTGGCTAACTAGATGTGTTCTGATAGCTGCCAGCGGTGCAATGCTGTTCCTTCAGAAAAGGATAACAAGAGAATAAAGCAAATTTAATCATATAAGTAAATTGAAAAGTTGCTTAAAATTGTATGTTCTTTCCAAATCATGAAAGAACATTTTGAGGTTTCCTGTCCCTTTAATGTCTATATTGCTACAATGTCAAATTTAAAAAAAAAAAAAAAAAACACTCACAACTGGGGGTTGGAGGTGTGCCCAGAGAAGAAGCACTGGTCTGTGCACTAAAAGGGAACCAATTTCACATGTAAGGTAAATATAGTCATACATATTGACTAATATGGATATATCACATGTAGTATATATATATATATATATATATATGTACACACACATATACCTGTGCACCCCTCCCTTGTTCCCAGTTTGTTTGGCTTTGTAAGCGCGCATTGGCCTCTAGTTATCAAGCCCTCAACCTCAAATACGCTGGAATTCCGTAGCGTATTTGTGGTGAGGCTGATTCGCTGTAGTTATCAAGCACTACAGCCCGTCAAAAGTAGAATATAGTGACGTAAGCAACGATCCGCCGGACTCAGTCCGACACAGATCGATTCTTACGTCACTCCAGATGTTCCGAACGCAAGTTCGGCACAATCTGACTACTTTTGGGAGTTATCAAAAAATAGCAGGTACGCTCGGCACTTTTCCAGCCCAGCGTACCCGGTTTTCAATCCGCCGCCCTGGAGGTGGCGGATCCCATAGGAATCAATTGGAGTCTGACCATAGCGAAAGCTCATGTTCGCTGCTGCCCGACATCCCATTGATTCCTTTAGGAAACGTCTGCACCTAACACCCTAACATGTACCCCAAGTCTAAACACCCCTAATCTGCCCTCCCTACACCGCCGCCACCTATATTAAACATGGTAACCCCTAAACCGCCGCTCCCGGAGCCCACCGCCACTCTAATAAAATTATTAACCCCTAATCCTCCGCTCCCTGACCCCGCCGCAACTATAATAATTATATTAACCCCTAAACCGCCGCTCCCGAACCCCGCCGCAACTAGAATAATTATATTAACCCCTAAACCGCCGCTCCAGGACCCCGCCGCCACCTACATAATACCTATTAACCCCTATCCTGCCCCCCCTACACCGCCGCCACTATAATAAAATTATTAACCCCTAAACCTAAGTCTAACCCTAACACCCCCTAACTTAAATATTAATTAAATACATCTAAATAAATATTATTCTTATTAACTAAATGAATCCTATTTAAAACTAAATACTTACCTATAAAATAACATGTTTAATATAGTTGCGGCGGGGTCTAGGAGCGGCGGTTTAGGGGTTAATAACTTTATTTAGTTGCGGGGGGCTAGGGGGTAGAAAAGTATAGTATAGTGTGAGTGCTTAGTGACAGGGGTATTTATAAAGCTGTAGAAAAGCCGAAGAGCAACGAGATCGATGTGTGATAACTATCACAGTCCGCTGCTCATCGCTCCGTACTTGGTGCGCGGCTTTTGGACAGCTTTTTTAATAACTTTGGCGAGCGTATTCAGGTCCGCAGCGGCGATGTGAGGCGAGCTTAGGCGGGTGTATTAGGCCGGCAAATGCAAGAAAATTACGGAGCTTGATAACTAGAGGCCATTGTGTGGCTGTGTTAGGGAGTGGAAAGTGGAAAGGACCTTGACGAGGTGCCTGAGCTTTTCCCATTTGGCCAGATGCGGTAACTAACCTTTCCAGTTATGTTTTTAAATCTTAGCTGTGAGCTAGCTGGTGAGTGCTGGGTATCTCTATGTGTTGTATTATTATTTGTTTGTAATCCCCCTATGTTTCTTGCACCCATTCCGGACTGGGGTTAACTGCCTGTTGGGAGTGCTATTTAAGAACCCAGGGCTGGGATGTTGCAGAGTCATCGGATATGTACCCGGTCCGGTCTTGGAGTGCAGTCTCCTTCCATTTGTCTTATATATATATATATATATATATATATATATATATATATATATATATATATATATATATATATATATATGACATAGAACAAGAAATCCAGCGAACCGTCTTGAAATCTTCAACTTTCATTTATTACATATCAGGTACAAAAATAGCGCATCCAGATAAAACTGTAATAAAAATAGCTTATGCCACCAGATTAAGCCGTAGCCGGTCTATATATACAATGCTTATTGGGCCCAATTTGGACATTTCCACTTAAGGGTGTACTCACTTTTAGACATTAATGGCTGTGTGTTGAGTTATTTTGAGGACACAGCAAATTTACACTGTTATACAGGCTGTACACTCACTACTTTACATTGTAGCAAAGTGTAATTTCTTCAGTGTTGTCACATGAAAAGTTATAATAAAATATTTAAAAATATGTGAGGGGTGTATATGTGCACACTCTGATAATCACAGTGGGGGAGGGGGGGGGAGGGGGAAAGGAAAAATAGGATAATACATCCATTTGACTTTATGATTCATTCATCAAAGACAATACGAAACTATGAATATAATTACTTGTAATCTATTTTTTTTTGTTGGTTTGTCTTTTGTACAATGGAATATAGATGCTTTGATTCCGGCTAGCAACAATGTACCCTTGTTAGTCGGATTAACCTTTAGAAAGGTGTGTATTGAAACTAGCAATTGATTGGTTGTAAGATATTTAGAGTTAGTAACTGATTGGTTGTGGTAGATTTAAAATCTTGTGCTCCGAAGGCATATGGTAGATGCCTGAGGAAACAGGTGTATAAGCTGAGAACGCGTACTAATTGTTTTTAACACCTTAGGCATATTGTTAAGCCTAAAGGTTTTTAAAAACAATTTATTATTAAAGTTTTAACAACACCTTACTCAGAAGAATAAGCATCTATTTGTATCCTGCATTAGAGGGAGCAGAGAGACTACCACCCCACACCGACAGTCAGTGAGCTGGGTCACTGAGAGATCCCAGACTGCTTCGCTTAGCACAATGGTGCTGCCACTCTTGTGAGTATGATCTAACATCATTTTTTGTTTTGTTTGCCTGGGAGAATAATGGGGCTACACTAGGAGGTGTCTTCTTTCTGTTTGCTGCATTTACAGAGTGAGAAGTATTTTGGAGTCAGTTAGGAAGAGCAGCCTACATTATTGTCCGACAAGAGAGATCATTGGAATCATCATATATTCCCACACTCGATTTAAAGGGACAGTCCTACAATTGAACTGTGTGGCTACACATTTGAGTGGTAATATAGATTGCCATTTGCATGTTTGGAATTGTTCACACTATTTTTTCCATTCTTGTACATATTCATATTTAATTGTATATTATAATTCTATTTAAATTGAACCCCCTATATGCTGAGCAGTTCACTCCATTAGCAATAGGTGTTAAGGTTTGCTACAATGCCATGCACTAAAGTTTCCTGTCCCTTTAAAAGAGGAAATCTCTTTTGCTATGTGTAGTCACTTAACCTTCTAGATATCAGGCAATGAATGTACAAATTGCAATTTTGCACCAGGTTAAAGTAATAATCAGACTAAAGCATTAAAAATACACGCATAACCACTAGGCCTCCAATTCAAAAGATAAGAGACTAATTTTTCAAAAGATCTATAAGATGTTCCTCACCATGTTACATGCTTCTATTAATATGTAATCCACTAAATATAATTTCATATAAATAACATTTTAAAATATACTGGTTAGTGAGACTCCATCTCCTCTCTATCAAAAACAAAACAAGCAGCTGATACCTCATTTTACAAGATCAGGGAGTCTCTTCTATACAAAATATGGGTCAAATGACCCTCCCGATATTAAATAGTTAAAGTAAAAATTCCAGTTAACTCACTAGAGTCTTGGCTTGAAAATTGGGGAGTGTTTTAAATATTTATAAATATATGCTGAATTAGATTTCTTATTACATTAGGGCTAGATTACAAGTGGAGCGGTATTTTGCACTTCTGCTACGCTCTAATTGCTCTAGAATTAAACTTTTTGCGCTCATGGAGTAAATGGAGAGAAAAAAGTGGAAAAAAACACCCAACTTGCACGCAAACACAATCCCATATTTTCATATGCTCATGCCCGATTGATCGCATATTCTAATATGTGTGTACATGATCGCATATTCTAATATGCGCAAAACCGACATGAAAATATGAATATTGCATAAATACGCTTTTACATGTTTTCATTTATCTAACGGCAAAGGACTCTAATGCACATAAATATGTCTATATATGTAAACTAAACATATGTATTTATGTTTTTATATGTGTATATATGTCTGAAAATACATATTTACACATAAAAATACATAAATACAAATATAGACATGTATATATATATATACATATACATCTTTAGATATGTTAAAGTCCTTTGCCTGCCATTTTTTCTAACACCTGAGACCTCCTATCTTTGAACCCTTTTTTGTGCAAATTTTGAAATATTTTTTATTAGATGTCGTTATGAGTGTAACAGTAACTTGTAAGGTATTTTTTATGTGTTTTGTGACACTTTCTTGACTCGCGGAACAGTTAACCACAGCTCTGGGACCGACCGTGGTAATGATTCTAGCGTAAATAGCGATTGCCTCAAAGATGAGAGCAATTTAACCTGAGCGCCAACAATCGCGAAAACCCTTGCTCAAACATTTGTGCGCAACTTGTAATTTGGCCCTAAGACTTTTAACTTTATTGCCCCACTACACAAATTCTTGCAGACACCTATACTTATCAACATATTTTGTTAAATATTATTTTAACAACAGAACAAGAGGCACGCCATTGAAACGCGTTGTGTTCCTGTTGAGTCTGGTCGTACACTAATCAGGAGTTTGGAGAGATTCTAAGTCTCAAGACGGAGAAGTATTTTATCTCTAACGTGTACAGGGACATGAATAATGTTTTTGCTTTGTTAATATTGTTTTTACCTTATTTATTTGCTAGCCTATGGATAATAGTAAATGTATCTCTCATTTGAATTGTTTTTACTGTATTTTTTAAACACAAATCAATAAATTTTTGTATATGTAACACTGTTTTAAAAAAAAAAAATATTTTAATACTATTTTGTGGAAATATAGACGAGTTACTGATAATATACAACCCTGGAGGCTGTCATTCGTTCTTTAAGAGAAAGGTAGGCGACACAATCAGAGTGTTTTCCTGTATGATTGTTTTGCATATATTGATGTGGAGATAATAGATTTGTTCTTTTAAATGTTATACACAGATTGATTAGCAAATAATAAATACAGTATATTGCTTTCCATTTAGCGGATAGACTGAACTGTTAGCAGCAGCTTTATTGAACAAAACATTCTATAAACAGAAATGCACTGTAGCACCAATACATGGCGCCAGTTTATACATCGTATATCAGCAGATCAGCACACACATTTCTAATGCTGAGTCTTTATTCTGGATATGAAATACGTGAAATCTACAAGCCTAACTGGTAGTGGGTTGTGGTAAAAGCTTTCACATATAGTAAAGCATTTAATTCATTTTCCCAAAGGTGCAAATGTCATATGAGAAGGAAGTCTGCACTACACATTATTAAAGGTACACACTAGGGTATTTCAATATAATGACATTTCAAATGTCACAGGAAGGAAGATTACATAATGAAAAAGACCTATTTCACTAATGGTTTATTTAAGGATAAAGATGGATCAGGAGATATATTTTTTTAATTTAATAGGGCAGTATAGGTCTGAAAAAGAAGTGCATTAACAAGACCAATTTCATCAGATTATATTTGTATGTGATAGCTGCAGTGTTTACATTCCTGTTTAATCTGACCTACTTCAAGAATCACTGCAGACTCATTTTGTTGCACATTTTTATTTGGTTTAACTTGATTTAGGTGGCTTTAAAACCGTTAAAAAAAAAAATACGCTTTACAGATAGTAATACAGAAACTGTAAGGGTTTTGTTGTTTTATTAAATTATCAGAGAGGTACACCCTGCATGGTTTGCAAATTACTTTTCGTTTTTTCAGTATAAGGTGTGGATTACATAAATGAAGAATAGTGTATGTATGATACACTACTAGTTTACTAAATAATATGCTGCATCCTTATCTACAAAGGCAAATGTACCTGTTGGTAAATGTAACTTTTCCTTAATGTGGATTGTAGTTTTGAGGGGGGGGGGGGGATCTGGGGACAGGAATCCTTTCTTTTTGTTCTGCTAGAAAAGATAAAGCAAAGAGGCAAGAGAGTCTTTAGAATTCCATATGCTTGGCCAAGGTATATGTGAAAAAACCCCAACAATCACGCCCCTGGAACATTCCGGTCAACCACTCGTTTGGTCTGCGAGGGTTCAAAGATGCCTCTTGTTCTATCCAGTAGGGTTGCTATAACAAAATAGACCTGTAAATATTTTACTGTTACTAACACTTACTGCATTTCAGGTGTGTTTCTGAATTTGTTGCGGTTATAATTGTTTTAATCACTTAGCAATAAATTCTCATTTCGCGAAAGATTATGAGTGGTGCAGTATTTAACGCTCCCGCTCGTGTGCTAACTCCGATAGAAGAAACATTTCTCGCACATTGGGTAGCGCTTATATTACAAGTTGAAAGTAAAGAGTTTTTGCTCGCTCGCTCGCTAACACGATGCGTACAAAAAAATTAGAAGTTAGAATATTGCAACGTGTTAATGTATTCCCCCATAGAAGTCAATAGAGCAAATAAAGTTGAAGAAAAAACCCTACATGTGGCACACGCACACAGTTGCAATAAACCCAATGTAGCTCACGTGTAACTGTAACTGGCCCTTGATGTGCAAGATTGCTTTGGGTACTTAAGGCAACTACAGATATTGATGGCAGAAGGGCTCATTGAAGATACACTCCGAAAGATATGTGAAGAGAGGCTCAATGAATTTCAGACATATCCCCTTTCACAGTGAGGCCGTTTGGTACCCTAATGAGCATTTTTGTGCCCCATTGTCCCTTTTTTAGTTTTTGGTGGAGGGTTGGTGAAGTGGATCCTTTTGGTGTTTGTAGTGGAGGATCCTGTGTGGGAGTCCACAGATACTAAAGGTTTGTTTTTTGTAGTGAGACCTTGGGTGCTTGTGATTTTGTGTTGGGTGGTTGTACAGGGGTTTCTTACAAATGAAGGTTTGATCCATATGAAAGAGCAACATTTAAAAATGCTGAAAATATTTTTTCCCCAACTGTTTATATTTAAAAGGGAATTAATACAGCATTAAAAGGACATTAAACACCTTTAGATATTAATATAAATTGTTTAATTACATGAAGTAAAGCAACTTTGCAATATACTATTATTATTTATTTTGTTTCCTGTAATTTAATTCTGAATATTGTGGGCTTTCCAATGAATGTTAAACATGGAAGTGAAGACAAAGCTATATTCCACTCTGTCATTGGTTGCACACTCTAGTAAGCTATTTATAACTGTGACGGATACCCCGGCTACCCCGACTGGGTAGCTCCGCCAAACGGGTCCTGCTTCCTCCCTGCCAACTGCAGCTATGTAGCTGGCAAGTGACAAGAGCCTGTAGCTACCACTGATGCCCGACAGCACCAGTACTCAGTGTCCCACCCTGTGGCAGACTCCAACTGGGTAGCTCTGCCGGAGGGTCCTACCTTTGCCTGGAACAGGCTGCTATGTAGCACAGGAAAGTGATTTTAGCTGGAGCTCACCCAAATAACTAGACAGACTAACATTCAGGTGAAACAAGAACTGACTTTATTGGGACAAACACACATCTTTTATACACACATACATCTTGATAAAACAGGGAGACAATGCCACAGTTTTCCCACCATTCCCGCCCCTCCAGACTGACCGGCGCCTCCATAGCAACCATAGTCCCACAGAATCCCAGGACACAGTGGTGACGGTTTGGGGGTGATCCCGGGGGAGCGGAGGCACTTCCAGGGTGTCATTTGAAAGCTGCCGCAGTCCAAAAAGCGGCGTCATTCGTTATTGGGGACCGGCGATACAGCCTGTTGAAGTTATGGGGGTTGGGGTGTCCAAAACCCCCGATTCCCAAAGCAGATCCCTTCCGGTAATTCCCCCACCTCTTGTCATCCCTAGGGGCTATTAATCCCCAAAAGAGCAGAGCTCTGGGGCACATGGTTGCTGGAGCGACCATCGGTAAAGTTAGTGGGTGTCCTGCTGTCCTGTGGCCGACCGGGAGTTCCAGGAGCCCGGACAGCATGAGAGGAGTTAGGCGGGTGTCCGTTGTGAGGCGGCCGACTGGGAGTTCCAGGAGCCCAGCCAGCCTAGGAGGGTTTTCCAGGTCATAGACCAGCTCTTCTCTAAACAAGTTTGGAGCACAAAACCATGCAAACAAAACCTTCCAGAGATTGTGGTTGCTATGAGGAGCCCAAAACCACTGAGAAACAACAGGGGTGTGGTTGTAGGGGGGTGGGGGTAGCCTTAGCTGTCTGGTATCCGTGACATCTCCCCCCTCCAATTCGGCAGACCCGGCTAGACCCTTAACGGGTTGGCCTGGGGCTGTTCGACGGTGACCCTCCACTTCTCGGTTGCTGGTAGAGGTGATCCCATCCCTCCAGAGCTTGGGGCATCCTGGGGGGTTCCAGCTGGTGTTTATACCCTGCGCCCTGGGTGCAGGGAAAGTCACATAAGGCAAAGTCCCAAACAAGTATGCCAAGGCCGGCCCCCAAACAATTGCTGTCCCGCAAGTTCCAGTGTCCTTAAGTTCCATGGCCACACTGCCTCTCTCTGTGACACTCTGTTTAGTACCGGCTGACCCACCCACAAAAAAAGCTAGTGCCGGTTTCCCAGCTGTATTCCCACCCCAGACCGGAGGGGGAGGTTGCTCCTTGGTGGGGCAGGCAAAGCTCGGGTGCCCAAACATGTGGCACCAACTGTATAAGCTTTTATCCTCCTTGCCTAATGCAATGCCTGCCCCCGGTGAGAAATACTCCGGGACAAGAAATGGGTAGAGACCCTGCCAAGCTACTGAGGGGAGAGACCGTCTGTCTCTTCTCCCGAGAAGGAGATCTACCACTGGGGAGGGAGGTCTGCTTCCTCCGCTCCATGGGAAACTGTGCTGTCGCTGGGGAGGGAGACCGGCTGTCTCTGCTCCCTGTACGGGGTTCTGCCGCTGTGGAGAGAGACCAACTGTCTCCTCTCCCAGAAATTGATTCAGCCGCTGGGGAGAGATATCGATATCGTCTCTCCCTGCAAGGGTTTCTCTGTAAGGGGAGGGAGGATGACTACCTCCGCTCCCGAAGGATGAATCTGCCGCTGGGGAGAGAGACCGACTGTCTCCTCTCCCAGGAAGGGGTTCTGCTGCTGGGGAGAGTTATCGACATCCATCTCTCCCTGCAAGGGGTTCTCTGTAAGGGGAGGAAGGACAACTACCTCCACTCCCAGGGGATGGCTCTGCCGTTGGGGAGAGAGACCGATTGTCTCCTCTCCCAGCTCCTGGATCTGCCGCTGGGGAGAGAGACCGACTGTCTCCTCTACCGGGAAGGGGTTCTGCTGCTGGGGAGAGTTATCGACATCCTTCTCTCCCTGTAAGGGGTTCTCTGTAAGGGGAGGCAGGACGACTACCTCCACTCCCACGGGATGGCTCTGCTGCTGGGGAGAGAGACCGATTGTCTCCTCTCCCGGCTCCTGGCTCTGCCGCTGGGGAGAGAGACTGACTGTCTCCTCTCCCAGGAAGTGGTTCTGCTTATGGGGAGGGAGGACAACTACCTCCGCTCCCAGGGGATGGCTCTGCTGCTGGGGAGAGATACCGCCTGTCTCCTCTCCCTGCTCCTGGCTCTGCCGGTGGAGAGAGAGACAGAATGTCTCCTCTCCCTGTACCTGGCTCTGCCACTGGGGAGAGAGACCGACTGTCTCCTCTCCCGGGAAGGGATTCTGCTGCTGGGGAGAGTTATTGACATCCATCTCTCCCTGCAAGGGGTTCTCAGTAAGGGGAGGGAGACCGACTACCTCCACTCCCAGGGGATGGCTCTGCCGCTGGGGAGAGAGACTAACTGTCTCCTCTCCCAGGAAGGGATTCTGCTGCTGGGGAGATTTATCGACATCCATCTCTCCCTGCAAGGGGTTCTCTGTAAGGCGAGGGAGGAGGACTTCCTCCTCTCCCTGGTTTCCTGGAGCTGTTACAGGTACTGGGCAGAGGCCGGCGGCTCTCTGCCCTGTTGCCAGCGCTTCTGCTGGGGTGGCACCCTGGTCCAAGACCATAAGCTCGAAGCCAGACTGCTGATCAGGATCCAGCAGCCCATGTTCCCTTTTTCTTGGTTGCCCCTCCTCCATGGTCGAGCTCCATGAATCCCAGAGGGCTGAACCCCAGATTTGTATACCCTTGGCACGCTGCTCAACGAGATCTAGCAGCCTTTTGTATTCTTTGACCAGTGCCTCTTCCTGGTCAGATATAAAATCCAGATCGTCTAGCAGCCAGGTTTCCTCCAAGAGATCCAGCAGTTCCTCTTGGAGCCCAGAGATATCCTGCAGATCCTGGTCCGTTTCGCTCCCAAATTGTGGGTCCTCTGTCCTTTTTGCAAACAGTAATCCAGGGCCGCCGAAGCCAAAGCCCTCTGTGGGGGAGCCATCTTCCAGCCATGGCTGCACTTGCATAACGAGCCATTGGAGGGCCCGGTAGCCGTCCTCCACCCACATCTCTTGCTGGACCAGTCTATAGCATTCTTTCTTTGGCTGTTCTCCCAGGAAGGGCACTCGCAAGTCCCACCGGACCCAGTACCTCTCATTATTCGTGGGGAGGACCTTCCATCATTTCGCTCCTGTTGAAGAGCCTCCCCCCAGAGCTCTTGGAGGGCAAGGTTCCTCCATCCCAGAATGTCCTGTTCCGGACAAGGATCTTTCATTCCTGTCAGCTTCTTTTGTACTCTCCATAAGAACTCTGCCTCCATATTTACCGGCTACTGTGGCGCTTCTCCTCTGTCAGCAGGAACCTTGTAAAAGAAGCAGATCTGACCGCTGCCACAAATGTGACAGATACCCCGGCTACCCCGATTAGGTAGCTCAGCCAAACATGTCCTGCTTCCTCCCTGCCAACTGCAGCTATGTAGCTGACCAGTGACCACAGCCTGTAGCCACCCCTGATGCCCGAAAGCACCAGTACCCAGGGTCCCACCCTGTGGCAGACTCCAGCTACCCAGACTAGGTAGCTCTGCCGGAGTGTCCTTCCTCTGCCTGGAACAGGCTGCTATGTAGCCCAGGAAAGTGATGTTAGCTGGAGCCCACCCAAATAACTAGACAGACTAGCATTCAGGTGAAACAAGAACTGACTTTATTGGGACAAACACACATCTTTTATACACACACATCTTGATAAAACAGGGAGACAATGCCACAGTTTTCCTGCTATTCCCAACCCTCCAGACTGACCGGCGCCTCCATAGCAACCATAGTCCCACAGAATCCCAGGACACAATGGTGACGGTTTTGGGGTTATCCCAGGGGAGCAGCGGCACTTCCAGCTCTAAGTCCCCTGATGCCAAATTTAAAAAAGCAGCATGATTCGTTATTGGGGACCGGAGATACAGCCCGTTGAAGTTATGGGGGTAGGGGTGTCCAAAACCCCCGGTTCCCAAAGCAGCTCCCCTCCAGTAATTCCCCCACCTCTTGTCCTCCCTAGGGGCTACTAATCCCCAAAAGAGCGGAGCTCTGGGGCACATGGTTGCTGGAGCAACCAGGGTTAAAGTTAGCGCCGGGTGTCCTGCTGTCCTGTGGCTGACCAGGAGTTCCAGGAGCTCCAGCCTGAGAGGAGTTAGGCGGGTGTCCGTTGTGAGGCGGCCGACTGGGAGTTCCAGGAGCCCAGTCAGCCTAGGAGGGTTTTCCAGGTCATAGACCAGCTCTTCTCTAAACAAGTTTGGAACACAAAACCATGCAAACAAAAGCTTCCAGAGATTGTGGTTGCTCTGAGGAGCCCAAAACCACTGAGAAACAACAGGGGTGAGGTTGTAGGGGGGGCAGCCTTAGCTGTCTGGTATCCGTGACAATAACCATCTCTAATTGGCTTCAGCAGAAATGGTAACCTAAGTTACTATATGGCGGTGCCCCCTGCTTTATGACTTTGCCCTTATTTTCTTAATATTTAAACAACTAATAGTTTTCAAAAATACATGTACATAATATTCTCAGGCTAATCTTTGCTCTCAATACATCATTGAAGCAAAAATTTATTTAGGGCTAGATTACAAGTGTAGCACTAATTTAATGTGCACCCATAAAGGGACAAATTTGACAATTTACAGGTGCACGTTAAATAACTAGCCATCACAAGTGGATGGTGAATGCTCTAGTGAGCTCGCCTCGCCTTTTGTGCTAAGCAAAATTAACTAAAGGTCAGACCTCTGGTTAATTTTAAAAATGTACCACAATTGCCCCCAAATAAAGTGTACAGTTCCTTTTTGAAAAAAAGTAGTAGCATCTTTATTTTTAAAAAATATAACTGCATGAAGCAGTTATAAGGGGTTAAAGTGAGGGGATATGGAGTGTTAAAAAAAAAACGGCACTGAAAAGTGCCTTTACATTGCGGTCTATGGGGACTGTGTTTTAATCTGTAAATATATGTGTATATGCTTATATACATATATATTTATCTGTTAATATGTGTATATACATATAACCACATAAATATATATGTATATATTCATATACATATACGGTATATTTTGAATTTGCTCCCGAACACTGCGCGATTTACCCCCTGTGCTGTGCTAGGTTATCTGCCGTGTCTCACGGCATCAGAACGAGGCTTCCATTGGAGCCTATGGAAGCACGTAAATGTGTGCTTGTATTACAAGTGTGGCGCAATGCGAAAGCAACCTCGCATTCACATTGCCGGAAACCAAGTACTGACGAGAGCGCACTTCCATAAGCTTAATGGGAGTCTCGTTTTAATGCTGACAGCCACGGCAAACCACGTAGCACAGCGCAGGGGGCAAATTGCACAGCGTTGGGAAGCAATAAATAAAAATATATGTATATGAATTTATACATATACATTTATGTGTTTATATGTGTATATACACAAATATGAAAACATAAATATTTATGGATTTAAGCATATACATATATATTTCTAGTGAAAACACAGTCCCCCATTCACTCCATGTAAAGGCACTTTAGGTGCCTTTTTTTTCCTAACACCCCACATCCCCTCACTTTAAACCTTATAACTGCTTCGTGCAGTTCATTTAAAAAAAAATGCTCATCTTTATTTTAAATGTCTATGTACTCTCCTCTTTATTTGGGGGGCAATTGTGGCAATTTTTTCTTTTTAACCAAAGGTGAAACTGCGAGCTTGCGGTCACATTAATCTACCACTTGTAATAACTGCTTATTTTCCATGTTTTCATCTATTTGACTGTAAAAGGCTCCAATAGTCTCATTTTATATATATATACAGTATATATGTCTATTTATGTATACATTTGTATTTGTCTTTATATGTGTATTATGTCTGTAAATACATATATAGCATATAAATACATATGTACATATATATATATATATATATATATATATATATATATATATATATATACATACATATACAGACATGTATATGTATGTATCTATGTTAAAGCCCTTTGCCTGCCTTTTCTAACACCTGAGACCTTATATCTTTGAGCCCTTATAACTTTTTTATGCAATTTTTTCTTACTATTTTTATTAGATGGTGTTATTATGAGTGTAACTGTACTTTTAAAAGTAGTTTTTATGGTTTTGTGCGACTTTTTTGTCTTGCATAACAGTTAACCAGAGCTCTGAAGATACTGACGTGAGTTAAACTCAATTGAGCTCAAGCTATCGTATTTACTTTCAACAGTTAGTGAGCCACTCGTAATCTAGCTCCATATGTGCAGAGGTTATTTAATTATTATTATTACAATCATTTATTTGTATAGCGCCACAATATTTTGTAGCGCTGGTTACACAGATAGTGGTATACAATGGCAAAGACTTGTGATACACTACTAATACATTACAGACTAAGCAAAGCTAGTACAGAAGGATGAGGGCCTGTGCTGAAGTCCCTGTCTTTTTGAAAAGGGGCTTACAGTTTCTCTAATTATTTTCTTATACTATTTAATGTAATTATTAAGGAAGGGTCTGCTCCATGAATCAAAGATAATAATTATAAAATTTAAAAAATATTAATATTTTGTGATTCAGACAGAACATACAATTTTAAAAAAAAGTTTGTAATTGACTTCTATTATCAAATTTACTTAAAGGGACACTGAACCCAAATTTGTTCATTTGTAATTCAGAAAGAGCATGCAATTTTAAGCAACTTTCTAATTTACTCCTATTATCAATTTTTCTTCGTTCTCTTGCTATCATTATATGAAAAAAAAGGCATCTAAGCTTTTCTTTGGTTTCAGTACTCTGGACAGCACTTTTTTATTGGTGGATGAATTTATCCACCAATCAGCAAGGACAACCCAGGTTGAACACCAAAAATGGGCCGGCATCTAAACTTACATTCTTGCATTTCAAATAAAGATACCAAGAGAATGAAGATAATTTAATAATAGGAGTAAATTCGAAATTTGCTTAAAATTTCATGCTCAATCTGAATCACGAAATTAAGTTTTTGGGAACAGTGTCCCTTTAAAGCGACATGATACCCAAATGTTTAAACAGCAAAAGCTGGCACCGCCGGTTTTTACGCGATATTGCTATTACGTATATGGCACCGCATAGAAATGCGGCATGTATATTTCGCCCGTCGTCCACAAATTTTTACTCCCATAAGCTAACATGGGACCGCATCGGAAATCGGTATCCAATATTCAGCGCAAGGACTTACGTGGCGAAAATGGAGACATTTTATTCCATTTTCACCTCGCCAAAAAAGGCAGCCGCAGCAGGCCTTGCGCTGAGTATGGGAGCACCGCAACTGCCTGTAAAATAAAAACTAACACCTAACGCATACGCAAAATCTATCTACCTGTCAACCGCAATCCCCCACTGCAATTACTAATAAAGTATATTAACCCATCAAACCTACTTCACAACTAAAAAAAGTATTAACCCCTAAACCGACAACCCCCCAACAACACAATATGCCTAATTAAACTATTAACCCCTATATCCGCCATCAAACCCACACCGCAATTACTTAACTATTAACCCCTAATCCCCCAATAACCCACAACGCAATATAATCTATCTATTAACCCCTAATCCGCCAAGAATCCACAACGCAATGTAATCTATCTATTAACCCCTAATCCGACAATAATTCACAAAGCAAATAGTTAAACTCTAAGCCCCCTAACCTAACACCCCCTAAACTAACCCCATTACATGAATTAAACTAAAACTAAATTACAATTAAAAAAACCTAGCATTACTTTAAAAATTAAAAAAACTAAGTATAAATTAATCTAAAATTACATAAAATAATAAAGCTAAATTTACATTAAATTGCCAATAATCTAATGATAAACTACAAATAGCCCTTAAAAGGGCTTTTTGCAGGGCAATGCCCCAAGATAAACAGCTCTTTACACAAAAAGTCTAAGTCCCCCCTAAACGTCAAACCCCCCAAAATAAAAGCACCTAACACTAAAAAAACCTAACCTACCCATTGTCCTGAAAAGGGCATTTGTATGGGCATTGCTCTTAAAAGGGCATTTAGCTCTATTGCTGCCCTTAAACGGGCATTAAGATTAACAGCTCTTTTAAGAAAAGCCCATTCCTAATCTAAATAAAAGAAACCCCACAAAAATCCCTTAAAAAACCCTAAGTCTAACCCCCAAGTGGTACTCACCTGTCCTGAAAAGTCAGGCGGAGAAGGTCCTGTTCAATGCGGTGAAGTCTTCTTCCAAGCGGCAACCTCTTCTTTCTTCTTCCAGGAACCAGCCAGTGCGGAGCGGAGGGCGGAGCTGAAGACCAATGACCGCAGAGCTGAAGACTGGCGACCCTGGAACTGAAGACCGGCGACTGCGGATTCTATTGGCTGGTTTGAATAGCCAATAGAATTTCAGTAGCTATTATCCTATTGGCTGACTTGAACAGCCAATATGATTTCAGTAGCTCTCATCCTATTGGCTGATTTGAATTTGAAGGCTCAAATCAGCCAATAGGAATTCAAGGGACACCATTTTTAAAATTAATTGCGTACCTTGAATTCCTATTCAGTGTACGGCGGAGATCGTATGAAGAGGATCCTCCACGCTCCATGGCTCCGCGGTCGCCGGTCTTCAGTTGCAGGGTCATTGGTCTTCAGCTCCGCGGTCATCAGTCTTCAGCTCCGCCCTCCGCTCCGCGCCGGCAGGTTCCTGGAAGAAGAAAGAAGAGGTCGCTGCTTGGAAGAAGACTTCACCTCCGGGAACAGGACCTTCTCCGTCGGAATTCAGGACAGGTGAGTACAACTTGGGGGTTAGACTTAGGGTTTTTTAAGGGATTTTTGGGGGGTTTATTTTATTTAGATAGGGTGGTCAGTAAAAGAGCTGAATGCCCTTTTAAGGGCAATGCCCAACAAATGCCCTTTTCAGGGCAATGGGTAGTTTAGGGTTTTTAGTGTTAGGTTATTTTATTTGGGGGGGTTTGGTGGGTGGGGGGTTGTACTGTTGGGGGGTTGTGTATTTTCTTGTAAAAGAGCTGATTATCTTGGGGCAATGCCCTGCAAAAAGCCCTTTTATGGGCTACTGGTAGTTTATTAGAGTAGGGGGTGTTTTTATTTGGGGGGCTTTTTATTTTCATAGGGATTAGGTATAATTTTTGTAAAAGTTGGTTATTTTCTTTTTTATTTTCTGTAATCTTAGATTTTTTTATTTTCTGTAATTGTAGCTTAGAGGGACAGTGTACTCCAGAATTTTGATTAGACTGTCCCTTTAATTTATACTGAAGATTATTTGTATTTTTAAAGTAGTATTAGGTTTTTTTAAATTTAATAGTAACTTTAGTATTTTGTAAATTAGGTCATTTGGGTTCATTTAGGGGGTGTTAGGTTAGGGGGGTTAGGTTTATTGCATTGTGGGCTTTGGCGGTTTAGGGGTTAATAGTTTAATAGGTTTATTGCATTGTGGGCTTTGGCGGTTTAGGGGTTAATAGTTTAATAGGTTTATTGCGTTGTGGGCTTTGGCGGTTTAAGGGCTAATAGTTTTAATAGGTTTATTGTGTTGTGGGTTAATGGTGGATTAAGGGTTAATAGTTTTAATAGGTAGTTTGCGATGTTGGGGTTGGCGGATTTAGGGGTTAATAATTTAGTTATTACTTGCGGTGTGGGTTTGATGGCGGATATAGGGGTTAATAGTTTAATTAGGCTTATTGCGTTGTGGGGGTTGTCGGTTTAGGGGTTAATACATTTATTATTAGTAGTGAGGGGGGTGGATTGCGGATATAGGGTTTTTTACGTGTCTGGCTTATTTTTGGGAGGTGTGTTAGACTGTTACGGGAGATTTGTTATTTTCTTTACTTTTCTTAGGCGCCAGCAGTTTCTAAAGTGCCGTAAGTCACTGGCGACTGCAGAAATTTGTATTTACGCTCATTTCTGGACATCGCTAGTTTATCAGACTTACGGCACTTTATGAACTGCCGGCGCCGTATATGTAATACCCCGATGTGCAAGGTAAAATTAAGGGCGGCGTGGGTTGCAGCACTTGCGCTGAAGCCTGCGCCGTATATGTAATTGAGCCCGTGAAAGTGATGCCGCATAGCTGTAAAAAGCTGACTACAAAATATCACCTGAACATCTCTATGTAAAAATTATTAACACCCCATTATAAAGGACTTTAAGCAGCAAATCAGTATGCCTGTCCCGGGACAGGGAATGGAGCGTGCTTTATGCACTATGATATCTCATGAGAGTTAAGTGAAATCTCAAGAGATCACAGTAAAAGAGTTCATGACCTCAGCACTGATGATCCCGATTGGCTGCTGTTCATGTCTTCCTTTTTTTTTTTTTTTTTAAACCTGCAGCTGGGCAGTAACTGAAAGAAAACTTTTTCCAGAATACTTACTCTGGTGAGCTGAGGAAGTTGTGAGGTAAAATATCTTCCTTTTTTACAGTTATGCTACATCACTTTCAAGTGATTTAGCATATGAGTATTATGTCCCTTTAATTCCTATGATATTCTGTGTTGAAGAGATACCTAGGTAGGCATCTAGAGCACTGCATGACAGGTAATAGTGCTGCCCTCTAGTGCGCTTGCAAATGGATAACATTCTTTAAAAACTGCTGCCATATAGTGCTCCAGAAATGGGCCGGCTCCTAAGCATACGTCCCTGCATTTCAAAAAAAGATACCAAGAAAACAAATAAAAATTGATAATAAAAGTAAATTAGAAACTTGCTTAAAATCGCATGCTCTCTCTGAATCCTGAAAGAAAAATATTGGGTTTCATATCCCTTTAAGGTGAAATATGAAAAGTGGCTCTTCAGACATTACTACCAGCTCATTGTTTACTGTTTACTCTCCCTTGGCGCGGTTATGTTGGAAGCATGCTTTTCAGACCATTCCTTTCTGTATTCATTCTGATTGGGAAAGGGTTAATTAATGTACATTGTTTCAATTTTTTATCTCTAAAATGTCATTCTGAAGGAACTATGATTTATTATATGGTTGCTCTGGCCTGAAGCGTTCTTTACTAGCATTTAGCCTGTCCTATTTATTTTTCACACACACACACATGACAAGGAGCCTGATGAGATAATCAGGAAAGACTGTTTTTTATTTTCATCAGTAAAAAAATCAATTAGGAATGAATTTGTTTTGTAAAGGGATCCCATATATCATCAAGCTGGGTCGATGTTATAAAAACTGCAGAAAACAGTACTTATCATGCTGAGCTGGTAAAAATGAGGGGGAAATGAGAAGTTGGAGAAGATATTGATTTTCAAAAGCTAAAAAAATAAAACTCTTAAATAATTTGCCCCATGCAATAATTAAAATAACAATTGCCTTATAGATTGATTGTTGAGCTATTATTTTAGAGTTGTAAATGCCCCTTTATCTGATATCTAACCTAATATATATGAAAACTACCAAAGGAAGCACTTATCTGAATGGTTAGGTTACCGTATGTAAAGGGGGTTATGACTTTGTTTGGTGGCGGAATGAGGGTGGTAGTTGGAAAATTACTAGCATTTCCTGTATAGACATTACAATATTCTAAATGTTGTTAATTTAAAGCTGGGAAGAAAATTGGATGGGTTGGTGAAATATTTAACACAATAGAGCAAGTATATGTTTTATACCAGAGAAGACCTTGTTTGGCAGTACTGATGCCAAATTGGAATTTTTTTTTTTATTGAAATTTTTGAGAAAATACAAACACAAGCATTAGCTAAATTTCATAATAGAAAATAGTTATACGTTCCCAGAGGAATTTAATTGAATAGTAGAAATCTGAACGTTTGGTCTATACGTATCGGTAACTCTTTAAGGATAACATCTTTGTTACTTGGTTTCTCCAATCGGTTAAACTATATACTAAAGCTTATTTCCATAACCTGGGAATTAATTGCTTAGCTCTGTTAAGCATAATCTGTACGATTGGATGCCCAATTGGAATTTTACTAATGTAGCCAGTATTTTAAATGGACACTGAACCCAAATTTTTTATTTTGTGATTCAGATAGAGTATGCAATTTTAAGCAACTTTCAAATTTACTCCTATTATCATTTTTTTTTCGTTCTCTTGCTATCTTTATTTGAAAAAGAAGGCATCTAAGTTAAAGGGACACTGAACCCAAATGTTTTCTTTCATGATTCAGATAGAGCATGCAATTTTAAGCAACTTTCTAATTTACTCCTATTATAAATTTTTCTTCATTCTCTTATCTTTATTTGAAAATCATGAATATAAATCTTAGCAGCCAGCCCATTTTCGGTTCAGCACCATGGATATCGCTTGCTTATTGGAGGCTGACATTTACCCACCAATAAGCAAGCATAAACCAGGTTCTCAACCAAAAATGGGCCAGCTCCTATGCATCACATTCCTGCTTTTTAAAGAATTTTTTTTGCTTTTTTTGAATAAAAATTGATAATAGGAGTAAATTAGAATGTTGCTTAAAATTGCTTGCTCTATCTGAATCATTAAAGAAAAAAATTGCGTATAGTGTCCCTTTAAGGAGGCAGACAATTTTTGGTTGAGAACTCTGGAGAGCACTTGTTTATTGGTGGGTGGATTTATCCACCAATCAGCAAGAACAACCCAGGTTGTTCACCAAAAATGGGCCGGCATCTAAATTTACATTCTTCCTTTTCAAATGAAGATACCAAGAGAATGAAGAAAATGTGATAATATGAGTAAATTAGAAAGTTGCTAAAAATTGCATGTTCTATCTGAATCACGAAATAAAAAATTTGGGTTCAGTGTCATTTAAGGTTAAAATCAACATGGCTAGTAAATAATACACATATAGATTTAACAGATCATAATTATTATCAGGTAGATTATGAGTTTTACATTATGAGTGAAAAAGCATCGTTATGCTTCATAACCCTGCTTTTTCCCTAACGCCGCTATTACAAGTCTTGTAGGTATAGGAGTACCGCACACCTTTTTGGCCGTCACGCAACATCAGTACCGCACTTTAAAAAAAGTCCTTTTTTAATGGGAATCCCATAGCGCTGGCATTACGAGTTTGCCTGGGAGGCCAAAAAGTGAGTGGTAAACTCTATAACCACAAGATCCGTACCACCATCTAAAGTCAGTAGTTATGAGTTTTACATTACAAAACTGTAACATTAAATTCATAACTAAAGTGTTACAAAGTGCAATAACACCCATAAACTACCTATTAACCTCTAAAACGAGGCACTCCCGCATCGCAAACACTATAATAAATTTATTAACACCTAATCTGCAGCTCCGGGCATCGCCGCCACTAAATAAAATTATTAACCCCTATTCTGCCGCTCCCTGACATCTTCACCATTATAATAAACCTATTAACCCCTAAACCGCTACCCTCACGCATCGCAAACACTACTTAAATATTATTATCCCCTCCGTCCGCCCAAACCGCCGCTATAATAAACCTATTAACCACTAAACCGCAAGCCCCCACAACGAAATATTCTAAATTAAACTATTAACCCCTAAACATCTGGCCTCCCACATCACTACATAAATATATTAACCCCTAAACCTAACCCTAAGCATAAGTCTAACCCTAACACCCCTTAACTTAAATATAATTAAAATATATCTAAATAAACCTTACAATTATTACCTAAATAATTCCTATTTAAAAATAAATACATACTTACCTGTAAAATAAAACCTAAGCTAGCTACAATATAACTAATAGTTATATTATAGCTATCTTAGGTTTTATTTTTATTTCACAGGTAAGTTTGTATTTATTTTAACTAGGTAGACTAGTTAGTAAATAGTTATTAACTATTTACTAACTACCTAGTTAAAATAAATACAAATGTACATGTAAAATAAAACATAACCTGCCTTACAATAAAACCTAACATTACAATCAAATCAAATAAATTAAATTAATCAAATACAATTATCTAAATTTAAAAAAAAAATAAAACACTAAATTACACAAAATAAAAAAAAACGAAATTATCAACAAAAAACCCGAATTACTCCTAATCTAATAGCCCTATCAAAACAAAAAAGCCCCCCTAAAAAATAAAAACCCCTAGCCTACACTAAACTGCCAATAGCGGTTAAAAGGGCCTTTTGCGGGGTATTGCCCCAAAGATAACAGCTTTTTACCTGGTAATAAAATTTCCAAAAAACCCCACCAACAGTAAAACCCACAACCCACACAACCAAACCCCCCAAATAAAACTCTATCTAAATAAACCTAAGCTAACCATTGCCCTGAAAGGGGCATTTGGATGGGCAATGCCCTTAAAATTGCATTTAAATCTTTTATGGTGCCCAAACCTTAAGCTAAAAATAAAACCCACCCAATAAACCCTTAAAAAAAACTAACACTAACCCCCGACGACCGGACATACCTCCTCATCCAGCCATTGAAGTCCTCATCTAAGCGGCAAGAAGTCTTCATCCAAGTGGACAGAAGTCCTCATTGAAGCCGGCAGAAGTTTTCATCCAAGAGGCCAGAAGTCTTCATCCAAGCGGGCAGAAGTCTTCATCCAGACAGCATCTTCTATCTTCATCCATATGGCGGAACGGGTCCATCTTCAAGACATCTGGCGTGGAGCATCCTCTTTATACAGTCGCCGCTGTAAACTGAAGGTTCCCTTTAAGTGACGTCATCCAAGATGGCGTCCCTTACATTCCGATTGGCTGATAGAATTCTATCAACCAATAGGAATTAAAGGGGAAAAAATCCTATTGGCTGATCCAATCAGCCAATAGGATTGAGCTTTAATCCTATTGGCTGATCCAATCAGCCAATAGGATTGAGCTCGCATTCTATTGGCTGATTGGAATAGCCAATAGAATGTGAGCCAATAGGATTTTTTCCCCTTTAATTCCTATTGGCTGATAGAATTCTATCAGCCAATCGGAATGTAAGGGACGCCATCTTAGATGACGTCACTTAAAGGGAACCTTCAGTTTACGGCGGCGACCGTATAAAGAAGATGCTCCACGCTGGATGTCTTAAAGATGGACCCGCTGCACTCCGGATGGATGAAGATAGAAGATACCGTCTGGATGAAGACTTCTGCCCGCTTAGATTAAGACTTCTGGCCATTTCGATGAAGACTTCTGCGGCTTGGATGAAGACTTCTGGCTGCGTGGATGAGGACTTCTGCCCGCTTGGATTAGGACTTCGCCGGCTGGATGAGAAGCAATGTTCGGTTTTCGAAAACTGTAAGTGGATCGTCAGGGTTAGTGTTAGGTTTTTTTACGGGTTTATTGGGTGGCTTTTATTTTTAGCTTAGGGTTTAGGCACCGTAAAAGAGCTAAATGCCCTTTTAAGGCAATGCCCATTCAAATGCCCTTTTCAGGGCAATGGTTAGCTTAGGTTTATTTAGATAGAGTTTTATTTGGGGGGTTTGATTGTGTGGGTGGTGGGTTTTACTGTTGGGGGTGTTTGTAATCTTTATTGCAGGTAAAAAAGCTGTTATCTTTGGGGCAATGCCCCGCAAAAGGCCCTTTTAAGCGCTATTGGCAGTTTAGTGTAGGCTAGGGGTTTGATTATTTTGGGTGGGCTTTTTTATTTATTTTTTAAAATTTTGTTTTTTATTTTGTGTAATTTAGTGTTTTATTTTTTTTGTAATTTAGATAATTGTATTTGATTAATTAAATTTATTTGATTTGATTGTAATGTTAGGTTCTATTGTAAGGCAGGTTAGATTTTATTTTACAGGTAAATTTGTATTTATTTTAACTAGGTAGTTAGTAAATAGTTAATAACTATTTACTAACTAGTCTACCTAGTTAAAATAAATACAAACTTACCTGTGAAATAAAAATAAAACCTAAGATAGCTACAATATAACTATTGGTTATATTGTAGCTAGCTTAGGTTTTATTTTACAGGTAAGTATGTATTTAGTTTTAAATAGAAATTATTTAGTTAATAATTGTAAGGTTTATTAGGATTTATTTTAATTATATTTAAATTAGGGGGTGTTAGGGTTAGGGTTAGACTTATGCTTAGGGTTACGTTAGGGTTCGGTTTAGGGGTTAATATATTTATGTAGTGTTAGTGATGTGGTTGGCCAGAGGCTTAGGGGTTAATAACTTTAGTATAGTGGCGGCAACATTGGGGCAGCAGATTAGGGGTTAATTAGTGTTGGTAGGTGGCAGCGATCTTAGGGGCGGCAGATTAGGGGTTAATAACTGTATGTGGGTGGCGGCAATGTTAAGGGCAGCAGATTAGGGGTTAATAACTGTATGTAGGTGGCGGCGATGTTAGGGGCAGCAGATTAGGGGTTAATAACTGTATGTAGGTGGTGGCAATGTTAGGGGCAGCAGATTAGGGGTTAATAACTGTAATGTAGGTGGCGGCGATGTTAGGGGCAGCAGATTAGGGGTTAATAACTGTATGTAGGTGGCAGCGATGTTAGGGGCGGCAGATTAGGGGTTAATAACTGTGTGCAGGTGGCGGCGATGTTAGGGGCGGCAGATTAGGGGTTAATAACTGTAATGAAGGTGGCGGCGATGTTAGGGGCAGCAGATTAGGAGTGTTTAGACTCGGAGTTTATCTTAGAGTGTTAGGTTTAAACATAATTTTTTCTGTTCCCATAGACATCAATGGGGCTGCGTTACGGAGCCTTTCATTCCGCAATCGCAGGTGTTAGGCTTTTTTTTGCCGGCTCTCCCCATTGATGTCTATGGGGAAATCGTGCACGTCAAAGCAGCGCTTGTATTTGGGTGAGTTATGGAGCTCAACGCAACCATATTGGTTTGCAAGCCTGCTTTTTGTAAACCTGTAATAGCAGCGCTATAGGGAGGTGAAATAACGCAGCTTTTTTGGCGGTCGGTAATTTCCCTATAGCGCTCAAAACTCGTAATCTAGCTGTATGTTATTTTATGTTAATTAGCATAGCCACTATTTTTATTTCACAAAAAGTTGGAACACTCTTGTGTTTTACTAAATACCCTGCTGCAAATGAAGAAATAAGCTTCACAAATTAGAAGATATTAAACTGAACTCAGCATGAGGAAAGGAAATCAATTTGTCTGTGACCCTGTGTCAGACAGGGAAAAGCATTAAAGCAGAGCGGGGGAAGATGAGGGGCCTGTGAACAATGTGGAGCCAGAACTTAATGATTCAAAGGACGGTTTATGATGGATAAATCTAGTTTCTATTTACAGAACAAGAGGTCAATGCAAAATGCAATCTGCTAGATATACCTAGCTCTCTTCATTACCCATGACCTGTAATAGACCATTTCTACTGCTTGCAATGCCTTTTAAGGCTTTTTTATATTCTTTATAGTAGCCACATATCCCTTTAGAAGTCCACCTCCTCTTCCCAGGGGAATTATCAACCTGACCATAGGGATTATCTAAATGGGGCAATAACAGTGAAGAGAATGGACACATCTTCCTTGAATTAAGCAAATTTGTCGATATGCATATGAAAATCATTGTTTCTGTTACTTTATGCTATATTGTGTGTTTGTCTTTGTGTGACTGTGAGGAGTTTGTTTGTGTATTTTTTGTTACATTTCAGCACAATGCAATTCATACATAAAATTAGTAGGTATAAAAGAATTAAACATTAATATTGCATCCTGCAGCTGGGGAGGGGGCAATCCTGACCCAGACAAGAAATTTTGGTGGCCTTTTCCACCTTTGACATTAGTGTAGGGGCTCACCCTGCACACCTATACACCTAGTCAGTTTAAATTGCAGCTAGAGAAGCGTGTCACCTAAGTGATCACCTGACTATAATGCCCTCAATACTAGTACCATAATTTCAAAAAGGGGTTATCCTCCTCTAAATAAGGGCCTTTTGGCATATTTATTTAACTTTGATCTGTAGATAGGGGCTCCCATGAGTCACTACTCAAATGTTTTATTTACATCAGGTGATCGCTAATACCACAGTGATTACCTGGCTGTATATATTTTAGTGCATAATACCTCACATATAGGGCTAGATTATGAGTGTAGCGGCCTCTAGACCTCAGCTTTTTGTGCACATCGGGTAGCGTGCGTATTACCAGTTAAAAGTAAAGAATTATCACTCCCTCGACGCATGGAAAAAGCTGCACTTTGAATATCATGAACAAGTTAATGTATTCCCCACATAGAAGTCAATGGAGGGTGAAAAGTGGAAAAAAACCTTACATCACATTTTCTCAAGTGTGCTATCCCGAACTCAAGCAAATGCATTTACTTTCAACTTGTAATACATGCGCTACTTCTGACGCAATAAACCCATTATTGCTCGCGCACAACAGTTAGCTCACCATTTGTAATCTAAGCCCATAATTGTGTATATGATATAAATGTTGTAAAGAGATATTACATTTAAAGGGACAGTAAAGTCAAAATTAAACATTCATGATTCAGATAGATTTGTATTTTTAAATATATATTCCTACATATATCTATACCTGTATATATTCATATAGATATACAGGTATATATGTATATATATATATATATATATATATATATATAATATATTATTATTTTTATTAATTAGAAATATATATAGAAATATATATATTTAAAAATAAAAAGAACATTTTCTTCTGTGTGAAGAACATTGGAATGTAAAACATGCATTATTACCTTCGGGTTGAGCGCACTTGGTCTATTGCGGTGTCGAGTAAGCCCAAGATTGATAAGTGTTAGGTTTTGTTCATCAGCGTGGTCCATTAAAGTCTATGGGGATAAGTTAATGTGGCTCTAATGTTAGCAAACCATTTACTTTAAACTTGTAATATGTGCACGCGAGCGAAAGCGCTAATTTGTAATTTGCCATTTGTAATTTGGTTCCAGGTTTTACTGCATTTACCAGTGCTCCCTCTTTCTCACACTGCTGCTATTTAGCAGCCCCACACTCTGATTTGTTTATACTAGTGATCTACAGTTTGCCCCAGTTATACTGCGGCATTAGGGGGGCTCTTTGCTCTTTTTTAAAGAATCTGGCAGTGTGCTTTTGAAGGTAAGCAGAAACTGTTTGGGGTTTTTGCAACCTTTATGTACCTCTGTGTGTGTAGATAGCTAGATAGATACATTGATGATAGATACAGTTGTAATCAAAATTACTCAATCCCCATTGAAAATCAGGTTTATTATCAAAATTTACAGACTATCAGCTGTATGCAATGAACAAATCAAACAAAAGCAATTGAAATAGCTCAACACAATGAATGCTTCAAGTGCTTTCCCCAAATTCAAGTGAAAATACAACTTTTAATGAATTCTGCAGTCTCAAAATTATTCAACCCCCTAAATAGAATCCCTCACAACAGCACAAATATACAAAACAGCTGTTGTCTCAAGCACACCTGATGCAACTAATCAAGGGCTTCATTAGTTGCACCAGGTGCGCAAGAGCTAGAACACATGAAATACCTGAACTGGCTAGGGGTTTGTTGAGTGTAACGTTTGACTGCATGTTAGAAATATGGCTAAGAGAAGAGATCATCGCCCTTCACAAACAAGAAAAAGGAAACAAAAAGATAGTGAAGGCACTGGATGTTCCTAGAGAAACCATTGGTAGCATAGTTTGCAATTTCAAAGTTAAAGGAACAGTGGTTACACTATCTGGACGGGGCAGAAAAAGGAAGTTATCAACGGCTGCAACCAGATTTCTGAGAAGGCAGGTTGAGAAAAACCCTAAAGTGTCAGCAAAAGACTTGCAGCAAGACTTGGTAGCAACAGGCACTGAGTAAGCAACTTTGCACAGTAAGGTGCGTACTAAACGCAGAAGACGTACACCACTACTGACCCAAAGGCACAAGAAAAGTCAACTCCAATATGCTCAAAATCATATAATAAGCCATAGAAGTTTTGGGATTCTGTTTAGTGGAGCAATAAAACAAAACTGGAACTTTACGGCCCAATGGATCAGCGTTATGTCTGGAGGAAGAAGGAAGCATACACTGAAAAGAACACTATGCCTACAGTTAAGCATGGTGGTGGCTCGGTGATGCTCTGGGGCTGCTTAGCATCATCTGGCCCTGGAAACCTGCAGCCTGTGGAAGACAAAATGGATTAATTGATTTATCAAGAAATTCTAGTTGAAAAGTCATGCCCCATGTGACGAAGCTAAAGCTTGGGCATCATTGGATCTTCCAACAGGACAATGATCCCAAGTATACCTCAAATTACACCAAGGCTTGGTTGCAGAAGAAGTCCTGGAAGATTCTAGAATGGCCATCACAGTCACCCCATAGAAACATTTTGGTGGGATTTGAAGAAGGCGGTTGCAGCACACAAACCCAAGAGGCCATTGCTCATGAAGAATGGGCTAAGATTCCTCAGAAATGCTGCCAGAAGCTGGTATTTGGCTTTGCATCTCGTTTGAAGCAGGTCATAACAGCAAAAGTGTGCTCTACTAAGTGCTAAATATGCTTGCCATGAAGGGGAATCATTTTGAGACTGCAGAATTAATTAAAAGTTGCATTTTCAGTTAAATTTGGGGAAACCACTTGAAGCATTCGTTGTGTTGAGCTATTTCAATTGCTTTTGTTTGATTTGATCATTGCAAATGGCTTAGCACATCTAGGCAAGTATCCCCGCTAGCTTTTACCCAGAAATACCTTGTATACACACTGTACCAATGCACTAGAGGATTCTGGGTAAGATATGTAAATTCGATATGCAACATCTCATGCAACATAGAAATATGTATTTACAATATAAATTACATTATCCTGTAAGTGAAGAACATAGGAATGTGAAATATGTACGGTAAATATACGTTAAATACTTAAATACATCTGTACACACATCTATATATATATATATATATATATACACATAAACATATTTAGACATGAATATGTTTGTATATATAAAATATAGCCCTTTGCCATCAAACACCTTGTTTTATATATATATATATATATATATATATATATATATATATATATATATATACCAAATACCTTTTAACCCTTATAATTGTTTTTTTTTCCATATACTTTATACGAATATTTTTTTTAAACTTTTTTAGAGAACTGAGATTAAGTATCGATGACTAGGATCATAGCACGGTGAAAGAAATAGACATAGAATAATGATCTGAAATAATATGCCCAGACGTTATATAAAGATTAGAAAGAGCTTGAGGGATATATTTCCATTTTTTAATTTTAATAGTCATTTATCAAAACTCAGACATGTATTAAATTTGCAAAGAGATTCACTGCTAATTTTCTGCTATGATTTAAGCACAAACAAGTCTCTACTGGAGACATTTTGCATAGATAGAATATTCAGCATATTCCTTAACACATTGTGCTTGTATTTGATAGATCAAGACTTGTCTACTTCTCTACATTATGTCATAATTAAATTAAAACACTGTAAAGGAAATTAATAATATTAATTAATAAACCTGATATCACTCACGCCCAACTGTTAGAGCGCCACTTAAAGTAGGGTACTAATCACAAATTCCAAGTTTTACACAAAAAACAATAAAGCTGTAAAGCTGCTGGCCAGAACACCCAACAAGAAAAGACTTAAAACTTTTGTACATTCCATCAAAGGCAAGGATAATGCTAATAAAGGCTAAATTACAAGTTGTGAGATAAATTTATTGCGTGTGAAAAAAGTGTATGACAAGTTGAAATTAAACGCATTCGCTTGAGTACAATCAAATTTAACTCACGTTGGGTTGGTGCAAATGCAAATACAAAAAACACAACATAAATACAAAAAATTATTTATAAGGGTTAAAAGGTATATGGACATTATTTAACTGCAAAGGGCTATAATACATATTTATGTGTGTAATAATAATTATATAATAATATTTAATAATGTGCTTTACTGTGTATTTACTGTAAATATTTAACATTCTTATGTTCTTTATATAGGGGGAAATGCTCTTTGTATTTTTAAATATATATTCCTATATATATCTGTATCTAGCTATACCTGTATATATTCATATAGATATATAGGTATATATTTTAGTTTAACATTAAATATATATATATATATATATATATATATATATATATGTGTGTGTGTGAAGAACATTTGAATGTAAAATATGCTAAAAAAAGGGGGAAAGTGGGGCAAAAGCACGCTGAGAAGAGCTTATCTGTAAGTGTCTCACAAATGTATACTTTAAAAAGACATATAAATAAAAGGGTCATTTATTTAAATATATATATATATATACAAAACACACAAGACCTAACATACGTATGTCGGCAACTAGACGATATAAAATAACCATATGGTGAACAAATGATCATGAATACATTGTATATTTAATGTACAAAACAAAAGTTCATAGCTTTGAATATCAATAAAAATCCAGTGAAGGGCTTAAAAGTCAGTGCTGTTTAAAATGTCTCTCGAGAGCTTCTCGATTGAACGATGGTGTTATCCCGCTTCGCTGTGTTGTACACTAAGCAATGAGTGTTGCAGAGCGGAATCGTTGCCGCTGGTGATGTGCTGAAGTTGATGTGCAAAAGGTGAGCTGTGCAAAGGTTAAGATGATTCTTACTTCGAAAAAAGCTTGGTGCTTGATCATCCAGTGATACACGTTTGATCTGTATATAAAATATATCCGTTGTGGCGTTTACCAGTAATTCACCTACTCCTTGTGAGCAGTCATCGTCTCTTCTCAGAATCATTTCAACCTACCGACAATCTCATTAGTAGGTGGAGTCACAGCCTGCTTAGAAGTTAAGGGGCTCAAATCTGTCTCGCCCTGCACCAAGCTTTTTTCAAAGTAAGAATCATCTTAACCTTTGCACAGCTCACCTTTTGCACATAAACTTAAGCACATCACCAGCGGCAACGATTCTGCTCTGCAAACTCTTATTGCTTAGTGTACAACAGAGCGAAGTGGGATAGCACCCTGCTTAAGGTATTTCACTCGAGAAGCTCTCTCAAGACATTTTAAACAGCACTGACTTTTAAGCCCTTCACTGGATTTTTATTGATATTCATAGCTATGAACTTTTGTTTTGTACATTAAATATACAATGTATTCATGATCATTTGTTCACCATATGGTTATTTTATATTGTCTAGTTGGCAACATACGTGTGTTTTGTATATATATTTAAATAAATGACCCTTTTATTTATGTCCTTTTTAAGTATACATTTGTGAGACACTAACAGATAAGCTCTTCTTCTCAGAGTGCTTTTCCCCCACTTTCCCCCTTTTTTTCAAGCTTTTATTTTCTGGTCACATTTAGAGAGATCAGTTTGACCTTTTTTAGCTTTTATCTGTTATACAGGGAGTGCAGAATTATTAGGCAAGTTGTATTTTTGAGGATTAATTTTATTATTGAACAACAACCATGTTCTCAATGAACCAAAAAAACTCATTAATATCAAAGCTGAATATTTTTGGAAGTAGTTTTTAGTTTGTTTTTAGTTTTAGCTATTTTAGAGGGATATCTGTGTGTGCAGGTGACTATTACTGTGCATAATTATTTGTCAACTTAACAAAAAACAAATATATACCCATTTAAATTATTTATTTTTACCAGTGAAACCAATATAACATCTCAACATTCACAAATATACATTTCTGACATTCAAAAACAAAACAAAAACAAATCAGTGACCAATATAGCCACCTTTCTTTGCAAGGACACTCAAAAGCCTGCCATCCATGGATTCGGTCCGTGTTTTGATCTGTTCACCATCAACATTGCGTGCAGCAGCAACCACAGCCTCCCAGACACTGTTCAGAGAGGTGTACTGTTTTCCCTCCTTGTAAATCTCACATTTGATGATGGACCACAGGTTCTCAATGGGGTTCAGATCAGGTGAACAAGGAGGCCATGTCATTAGATTTTCTTCTTTTATACCCTTTCTTGCCAGCCACGCTGTGGAGTACTTGGACGCGTGTGATGGAGCATTGTCCTGCATGAAAATCATGTTTTTCTTGAAGGATGCAGACTTCTTCCTGTACCACTGCTTGAAGAAGGTGTCTTCCAGAAACTGGCAGTAGGACTGGGAGTTGAGCTTGACTCCATCCTCAACCCGAAAAGGTTCCACAAGCTCATCTTTGATGATACCAGCCCAAACCAGTACTCCACCTCCACCTTGCTGGCGTCTGAGTCAGACTGGAGCTCTCTGCCCTTTACCAATCCAGCCACGGGCCCATACATCTGGCCCATCAAGACTCACTCTCATTTCATCAGTCCATAAAACCTTAGAAAAATCAGACTTGAGATATTTCTTGGCCCAGTCTTGACGTTTCAGCTTGTGTGTCTTGTTCAGTGGTGGTCGTCTTTCAGCCTTTCTTACCTTGGCCATGTCTCTGAGTATTACACACCTTGTGCTTTTGGGCACTCCAGTGATGTTGCAGCTCTGAAATATGGCCAAACTGGTGGCAAGTGGCATCTTGGCAGCTGCACGCTTGACTTTTCTCAGTTCATGGGCAGTTATTTTGCGCCTTGGTTTTTCCACACGCTTCTTGCGACCCTGTTGACTATTTTGAATGAAACGCTTGATTGTTCGATGATCACGCTTCAGAAGCTTTGCAATTTTAAGAGTGCTGCATCCCTCTGCAAGATATCTCACTATTTTTGACTTTTCTGAGCCTGTCAAGTCCTTCTTTTGACCCATTTTGCCAAAGGAAAGGAAGTTGCCTAATAATTATGCACACCTGATATAGGGTGTTGATGTCATTAGACCACACCTCTTCTCATTACAGAGATGCACATCACCTAATATGCTTAATTGGTAGTAGGCTTTCGAGCCTATACAGCTTGGAGTAAGACAACATGCATAAAGAGGATGATGTGGTCAAAATACTCATTTGCCTAATAATTCTGCACTCCCTGTATCTAGATAGCACTCACACATATTTGTTTTTTTTTGTGTAATGTAAAATATGCGTAACGTGCTGTAGGTCTAGACTAGAGCAATGTCGGGTTAGCGCACATGAAGAAATTGTTATCTTAAGGTGTGTTATGTAAATATTAAATATTGACAAAATATTACTAATTATTAATAAATATTATAGTTAATGTAAAATATACATATATATTTAAATGATTTCTTAGAATATGTAAGTACATCTATACTTATGTGGCTTATGTGTGCCAAACCCAACAGGAGTGCACTAATTCTTCATGTGCGCTAACCCAACACCACGTTAGAACATTGGAATGTGAAAAATTAATAACTCCTGTTGGGTATAGCGCCGTAGATTTAATATAGTGTCGTATTAGCTCAGTGACAACACCCAAAATCCTTTAGTTAACACGCGCTGGGTTTTGCTAGCCCACAAAATGTTTACTTTTAGCTTGTAATGCACGTGCTAACCTGCACACACAAAAATCTTTACCTCTGGCGGTGTTATTGCCCAAGCAAAAGCGTTAAATATTGTGCCACTAGTAATCTGGAATATAATGACTAATAAGGGTATATAGTTCCTTCAAAACTATTATTCACAACTATACCACATATAACACAAGCTAACTATAGGCAAAGTGAAGCCTCTTCCCTCACTAGCAAAATGCATAGACATTTAGCTTGCACAGTTGTCCCTGCACTAGTTATGGAGAAAAGATATGACAAATCGCTTATATGTCAGGAAAACTAGCAGGTTATCTTGGACCTTCCCAAAGGTAAGGCTCCAGGCCCAGATGGCATCACAGGTTGCAACTATTATTTATTCAGAGAGCTCCTTACCCCACATTTAAAGTGCTCATGGTAAATTCAAAACGCTTGCTCTTTGCCATCTGGTGTAAATTTAAAAAATAATAGGAGTTTCATTGAAGAAAATTTACAATTTTTAAACTTACTTTAATATTTTCCTTCAAAACGCTGCTTTTATATTGCACGGTCCGGTAGCCCCGACACTAAGACCATTTTTTTCTTACTATGACGTGTTTGCTCTTCTCCAATAGGATTAGTGGCATTTTGGCATGTATCACATAAAAAAATCTTTTGCACATGCGTTGCCAACGTCTTCTTTGCATTCAAGCAACGAATGCACATTAATAATTTTTTAGAGTCAGGTGCCCACAGCGCAATCTATTTTTACATTGTGATCAGCGCGTCATGCATAATTAGATAGTGGGTAGGACCGCTCTCTAACTCTCAATGAAAATACAAGGAAATTGAAGTGGGAAGAGTTCTACAATGCCGGAGCATAATAGTATGTAAGTAAATATCTAAGTAAAGAGATAAAATTGTAAAAAAATAAAATTAGCGACTACAACTCTCAGAACAATTTTTATTTTATTTTTTTGTAATTTTTTTATTGAGCTTGTGAAAGAAAAAGTACAAATTATATGAACATTAACACAACTAAAATGACAAAAGTTTCAGGTTAGCCCTAGGGATTGAAATAAACATAGTCAACACAATGAGATACAGTAGTTGGGTATCTGGAACCCCAGTTTTGTATTATTATCTTAAGTGGTTCCCTTTCATGACATAAGAGGCCACTTTTGGACCTAACAAGACATACAATCTAGGGAGGGAAAACTAGCCTTTGAGGTGGTCACTCTTGGACCTGGATAATTTATAAAGAGAAGTAACTGATAATATAACATAGTTGATACTGGGTAATATAAATATATAATTAGTATGTAAATATGCAGCACAACTGGATATAGCAACATTTAGCTATCTTTTATGAAGTTAACTAACAGAGGTACTACTCTTACAAAGCCTGAATGGTGCCCCATATGGTCTTTAGGGACCATTTAAATACACAAATCTATAGAGAGGGGGACTGGTAACTGATATAGTCATGCCTATGGCAGTAAGTGAGATATGGATATATATATAGGTAGCAGAATATCATGGCACACTATAGTTAAATGTATCAGAAAGGCTTAATAGAAAGTACTGTCAATAAATGATTATAAGAGTAGATTTCTCCAGCTGTGCAATAAGAAAAAATAATAAAGTCCTGATGGACTGGTAAATAGAGCTTGACGTAAGGGAGGGGGGTATATGAAACAGCAAATTACTTTTAGATCTATATCACTTTATGGCCTACATAGATAGACTTATCACAGCTAGCAAGCATGGGCTACATAATAACATACAGTAATGGTAAGCTGGAGGGATGTGAGTGTTACCTAATAAATGGCTTAATTGGACCTCTGATTGATTTAATATTGAAACGGCCCTTACTGGCTGCTGAATAAGGTGAGAGCTAAACTATATGAAGATAAGCTAATGGAATTGGAAAGAGAAAAACTCTGTGAGAGTATCGATCATATCCAGTGGTCGTCATTATTACCATATCAGGAGAGGAAGCTGGAAATGGGATATTGTTAAGTTATGGGCTCATAGTAGATATAAATAGGAGGCCCGATCAAGACTGTATTAGCAGTGTATATTCTATGAACAGTGGACTTCAAAGATCTCGGTAACAACCATATATGATATCAGGTGTGCTAGATGGAGGCGCTGGTTCAGCTTGTATCAGTCGTTGGTATCTTCCTTTCCTTTCCTTCCTCAGTTGTATAAGTCTAGGTGCAAAATAGTGGTGCTGAAATATCAGACAATACACCATACAAAGGTGAATATCTACTCACAGTGTATATTGCAGGTTACCGGCTCCTTCCCAATATGAAAAGACAATATCACAGATTCAGTAAAAAAGTTTGTCTTTATTTGGCTCAACGCAAAACCGTTTCAACGGTCCCAGCCGTCTTTCTCAAGAGCAATAAAAGTGCTTTACAAACCAAAGCATACCTTTCCGCTGCACAGGCGGCCTTTAAATACATGTCAGTTACGCTACCTGCTTCCCCATTGGAGGAGAGCAGGTTTACACCCGATTCAAAATTTCAATTGTAAATTTAAAAACAGAATTTATGTTTACCTGATAAATTTCTTTCTCCAACGGTGTGTCCGGTCCACGGCGTCATCCTTACTTGCGGGATATTCTCTTCCCCAACAGGAAATGGCAAAGAGCCCAGCAAAGCTGGTCACATGATCCCTCCTAGGCTCCGCCTACCCCAGTCATTCGACCGACGTTAAGGAGGAATATTTGCATAGGAGAAACCATATGGTACCGTGGTGACTGTAGTTAAAGAAAATAAATTATCAGACCTGATTAAAAAACCAGGGCGGGCCGTGGACCGGACACACCGTTGGAGAAAGAAATTTATCAGGTAAACATAAATTCTGTTTTCTCCAACATAGGTGTGTCCGGTCCACGGCGTCATCCTTACTTGTGGGAACCAATACCAAAGCTTTAGGACACGGATGAAGGGAGGGAGCAAATCAGGTCACCTAAATGGAAGGCACCACGGCTTGCAAAACCTTTCTCCCAAAAATAGCCTCAGAAGAAGCAAAAGTATCAAACTTGTAAAATTTGGTAAAAGTGTGCAGTGAAGACCAAGTCGCTGCCCTACATATCTGATCAACAGAAGCCTCGTTCTTGAAGGCCCATGTGGAAGCCACAGCCCTAGTGGAATGAGCTGTGATTCTTTCGGGAGGCTGCCGTCCGGCAGTCTCGTAAGCCAATCTGATGATGCTTTTAATCCAAAAAGAGAGAGAGGTAGAAGTTGCTTTTTGACCTCTCCTTTTACCTGAATAAACAACAAACAGGGAAGATGTTTGTCTAAAATCCTTTGTAGCATCTAAATAGAATTTTAGAGCGCGAACAACATCCAAATTATGCAACAAACGTTCCTTCTTTGAAACTGGTTTCGGACACAGAGAAGGTACGATAATCTCCTGGTTAATGTTTTTGTTAGAAACAACTTTTGGAAGAAAACCAGGTTTAGTACGAAAAACCACCTTATCTGCATGGAACACCAGATAAGGAGGAGAACACTGCAGAGCAGATAATTCTGAGACTCTTCTAGCAGAAGAAATCGCAACTAAAAACAAAACTTTCCAAGATAATAACTTAATATCAACGGAATGTAAGGGTTCAAACGGAACCCCCTGAAGAACTGAAAGAACTAAATTGAGACTCCAAGGAGGAGTCAAAGGTTTGTAAACAGGCTTGATTCTAACCAGAGCCTGAACAAAGGCTTGAACATCTGGCACAGCTGCCAGCTTTTTGTGAAGTAATACCGACAAGGCAGAAATCTGTCCCTTCAGGGAACTTGCAGATAATCCTTTTTCCAATCCTTCTTGAAGGAAGGATAGAATCCTAGGAATCTTAACCTTGTCCCAAGGGAATCCTTTAGATTCACACCAACAGATATATTTTTTCCAAATTTTGTGGTAAATCTTTCTAGTTACAGGCTTTCTGGCCTGAACAAGAGTATCGATAACAGAATCTGAGAATCCTCGCTTCGATAAAATCAAGCGTTCAATCTCCAAGCAGTCAGCTGGAGTGAAACCAGATTCGGATGTTCGAACGGACCCTGAACAAGAAGGTCTCGTCTCAAAGGTAGCTTCCAAGGTGGAGCCGATGACATATTCACCAGATCTGCATACCAAGTCCTGCGTGGCCACGCAGGAGCTATCAAGATCACCGACGCCCTCTCCTGATTGATCCTGGCTACCAGCCTGGGGATGAGAGGAAATGGCGGGAACACATAAGCTAGTTTGAAGGTCCAAGGTGCTACTAGTGCATCCACTAGAGCCGCCTTGGGATCCCTGGATCTGGCCCCGTAGCAAGGAACTTTGAAGTTCTGACGAGAGGCCATCAGATCCATGTCTGGAATGCCCCACAGGTGAGTGACTTGGGCAAAGATTTCCGGATGGAGTTCCCACTCCCCCGGATGCAATGTCTGACGACTCAGAAAATCCGCTTCCCAATTTTCCACTCCTGGGATGTGGATAGCAGACAGGTGGCAGGAGTGAGACTCCGCCCATAGAATGATTTTGGTCACTTCTTCCATCGCTAGGGAACTCCTTGTTCCCCCCTGATGGTTGATGTACGCAACAGTTGTCATGTTGTCTGATTGAAACCGTATGAACTTGGTCCTCGCTAGCCGAGGCCAGGCCTCGAGAGCATTGAATATCGGTAGAAGAGATTCTTCCCGAGACCAAAGACCCTGAGCTTTCAGGGATCCCCAGACCGCGCCCCAGCCCATCAGACTGGCGTCGGTCGTGACAATGACCCACTCTGGTCTGCGAAACGTCATCCCTTGAGACAGATTGTCCAGGGACAGCCACCAACGGAGTGAGTCTCTGGTCCTCTGATTTACTTGTATCTTCGGAGACAAGTCTGTATAGTCCCCATTCCACTGACTGAGCATGCACAGTTGTAATGGTCTTAGATGAATGCGCGCAAAAGGAACTATGTCCATCGCCGCTACCATCAACCCGATCACTTCCATGCACTGAGCTATGGAAGGAAGAGGAACGGAATGAAGTATCCGACAAGAGTCTAGAAGTTTTGTTTTTCTGGCCTCTGTTAGAAAGATCCTCATTTCTAAGGAGTCTATAATTGTTCCCAAGAAGGGAACCCTTGTTGACGGGGATAGAGAACTCTTTTCCACGTTCACTTTCCAGCCGTGAGATCTGAGAAAGGCCAGGACAATGTCCGTGTGAGCCTTTGCTTGAGGAAGGGACGACGCTTGAATCAGAATGTCGTCCAGGTAAGGTACTACTGCAATGCCCCTTGGTCTTAGCACCGCTAGAAGGGACCCTAGTACCTTTGTGAAAATCCTTGGAGCAGTGGCTAATCCGAAAGGAAGCGCCACGAACTGGTAATGTTTGTCCAGGAATGCAAACCTTAGGAACCGATGATGTTCCTTGTGGATAGGAATATGTAGATACGCATCCTTTAAATCCACTGTGGTCATGAATTGACCCTCCTGGATGGAAGGAAGAATAGTTCGAATGGTTTCCATCTTGAAAGATGGAACCTTGAGAAACTTGTTTAAGATCTTGAGATCTAAGATTGGTCTGAACGTTCCCTCTTTTTTGGGAACTATGAACAGATTGGAGTAGAACCCCATCCCTTGTTCTCTTATTGGAACAGGATGAATCACTCCCATTTTTAACAGGTCTTCTACACAATGTAAGAACGCCTGTCTTTTTATGTGGTCTGAAGACAACTGAGACCTGTGGAACCTCCCCCTTGGGGGAAGTCCCTTGAATTCCAGGAGATAACCCTGGGAGACTATTTCTAGCGCCCAAGGATCCAGAACATCTCTTGCCCAAGCCTGAGCGAAGAGAGAGAGTCTGCCCCCCACCAGATCCGGTCCCGGATCGGGGGCCAATATTTCATGCTGTCTTGGTAGCAGTGGCAGGCTTCTTGGCCTGCTTTCCCTTGTTCCAGCCTTGCATTGGTCTCCAAGCTGGCTTGGCTTGAGAAGTATTACCCTCTTGCTTAGAGGACGTAGCACTTTGGGCTGGTCCGTTTTTACGAAAGGGACGAAAATTAGGTCTATTTTTCGCCTTGAAAGGCCGATCCTGAGGAAGGGCGTGGCCCTTACCCCCAGTGAAATCCGAGATAATCTCTTTCAAGTCAGGGCCAAACAGCGTTTTCCCCTTGAAAGGAATGTTTAGTAGCTTGTTCTTGGAAGACGCATCAGCCGACCAAGATTTCAACCAAAGCGCTCTGCGCGCCACAATAGCAAACCCAGAATTCTTAGCCGCTAACCTAGCCAATTGCAAAGTGGCGTCTAGGGTGAAAGAATTAGCCAATTTGAGAGCATTGATTCTGTCCATAATCTCCTCATAAGGAGGAGAATCACTATCGAGCGCCTTTATCAGCTCATCAAACCAGAAACATGCGGCTGTAGTGACAGGGACAATGCATGAGATTGGTTGTAGAAGGTAACCCTGCTGAACAAACATCTTTTTAAGCAAACCTTCTAATTTTTTATCCATAGGATCTTTGAAAGCACAACTATCCTCTATGGGTATAGTGGTGCGTTTGTTTAAAGTAGAAACCGCTCCCTCGACCTTGGGGACTGTCTGCCATAAGTCCTTTCTGGGGTCGACCATAGGAAACAATTTTTTAAATATGGGGGGAGGGACGAAAGGAATACCGGGCCTTTCCCATTCTTTATTAACAATGTCCGCCACCCGCTTGGGTATAGGAAAAGCTTCTGGGAGCTCCGGCACCTCTAGGAACTTGTCCATTTTACATAGTTTCTCTGGGATGACCAACTTTTCACAATCATCCAGAGTGGATAATACCTCCTTAAGCAGAATGCGGAGATGTTCCAACTTAAATTTAAATGCAATTACATCAGGTTCAGCCTGTTGAGAAATGTTCCCTGAATCAGTAATTTCTCCCTCAGACAAAACCTCCCTGGCCCCCTCAGATTGTGTTAGGGGCCCTTCAGAGATATTAATATCAGCGTCGTCATGCTCTTCAGTAACTAAAACAGAGCAGCCACGCTTACGCTGACAAGGGTTCATTTTGGCTAAAATGTTTTTGACAGAATTATCCATTACAGCCGTTAATTGTTGCATAGTAAGGAGTATTGGCGCGCTAGATGTACTAGGGGCCTCCTGAGTGGGCAAGACTCGTGTAGACGAAGGAGGGAATGATGCAGTACCATGCTTACTCCCCTCACTTGAGGAATCATCTTGGGCATCATTGTCATTATCACATAAATCACATTTATTTAAATGAACAGGAATTCTGGCTTCCCCACATTCAGAACACAGTCTATCTGGTAGTTCAGACATGTTAAACAGGCATAAACTTGATAATAAAGTACAAAAAACGTTTTAAAATAAAACCGTTACTGTCACTTTAAATTTTAAACTGAACACACTTTATTACTGCAATTGCGAAAAAACATGAAGGAATTGTACAAAATTCACCAAATTTTCACCACAGTGTCTTAAAGCCTTAAAAGTATTGCACACCAAATTTGGAAGCTTTAACCCTTAAAATAACGGAACCGGAGCCGTTTTAACACTTTAACCCCTTTACAGTCCCTGGTATCTGCTTTGCTGAGACCCAACCAAACCCAAAGGGGAATACGATACCAAATGACGCCTTCAGAAAGCCTTTTCTAAGTATCAGAGCTCCTCTCACATGCGACTGCATGCCATGCCTCTCAAAAACAAGTGCGCCACACCGGCGCGAAAATGAGGCTCTGCTTATGCTTTGGGAAAGCCCCAGAGAAATAAGGTGTCTATACAGTGCCTGCCGATATTATAATATCAATATACCCAGATAAAATGATTCCTCAAGGCTAAATATGTTTTTAAAAATGAATCGATTTAGCCCAGAAAAGTCTACAATCTTAATAAGCCCTTATGAAGCCCTTATTTACCATCGTAATAAACATGGCTTACCGGATCCCATAGGGAAAAATGACAGCTTCCAGCATTACATCGTCTTGTTAGAATGTGTCATACCTCAAGCAGCAAGAGACTGCACACTGTTCCCCCAACTGAAGTTAATTGCTCTCAACAGTCCTGTGTGGAACAGCCATGGATTTTAGTTACGGTGCTAAAATCATTTTCCTCATACAAACAGAAATCTTCATCTCTTTTCTGTTTCTGAGTAAATAGTACATACCAGCACTATTTTAAAATAACAAACTCTTGATTGAATAATAAAAACTACAGTTAAACACTAAAAAACTCTAAGCCATCTCCGTGGAGATGTTGCCTGTACAACGGCAAAGAGAATGACTGGGGTAGGCGGAGCCTAGGAGGGATCATGTGACCAGCTTTGCTGGGCTCTTTGCCATTTCCTGTTGGGGAAGAGAATATCCCGCAAGTAAGGATGACGCCGTGGACCGGACACACCTATGTTGGAGAAATAAACATCTAAAAAACCATAAAAAACAATATTAATTATATTAGAAATTAATTAACAATAAAAAACAACTAAAAAAAAATCTAAAAATCTAAACATCTAAAATATAAATTTAAATTTAAATTGTAAATTTCAAAATTCAATGATATACATGTGGTATACATGACATAAACTTATGAGGCTTTATTATATCTGGCAATTTACGGCCTACATGAATAGACATATCGTAGTTAATAGGTATGGGCTGTGGAACGTTAGGGTTCAGTAATGGTGGATTGGGCCTTCGATTAATATGATAAGCCAGGTCCCACTGGCTGCTAGATAAGGTAGGGCCAAAGCTATCTATTAATGGTCTAAAATTATAGGAAGGAAGAGAGGAGGAATGTGAGGACATACAACCTCCCAGGTGATCTCTCCGTAAGTATTGCAGTCATACCATGTGGTCATCACTAATACCATGGTAAGAGGGGTAAGCTGAACATTATATATTACCAAGTCATAGGCTTATAACAAATATAGATTTAAGACCCACTCCAGACAACACCGGTAGTGCATATTCTATATACAGTAGACAGCACAGATTATGATAGCTTTCTCTTATCCATGTAGGAAAACATTACACCCATAATAAACAGAGATGATAGGCATGTGATATACATAGCAGAACTTAATAGTCAGATGTAGAATTATATAGTCCCACAATATGGAATACAAAAACATATTGTTGTTCATGGCTTTACATGACAAGTTAGTTAATAGGTTTATTAGTCTTTGTAGGCTAAGATCCCTAATGTTCTTACTTTTGCCTCCCGGACTGCTCTCAACATAGAAGGGAAGCATGTTAGGTTAAGGCAGAAAAGGAACATTCTCAGCCCACTCCAATGCGATAGTTCAGTACCTGGGTAATTGGGAGCGTTTTTTCTAAGAGCTGAAGGTGACTTCGGGAGCCGGTTCATCGAACTCGAACTTGAGGTAAAGTAGTTGGCTCCTTTGGGAGATATTGTCAGAGTCCCAGAGTATAATCCTCATCGTTATGTACTCACAGATAGATGACAGTTGTCGGGAGACCCGGAAATTTGCAGTGTCTCTGCAAATCAGTACGGCGGCTGGGCCATGGGTGATGAGTAAATGCAGCCTTACCTCTGTGTTTGGTGTATCAAAGAGAATAGCTGCAATCTCAGGGGTTGCTGGCAGTGTGTGCTCTGAGCTTGCTGCAAGAGATGATCTTTCCATGTCAGCAGAGCCACCGTAATTTTCTTTCATCAGTGGAAGGTTGTCTCCAATGCTTGCGCAGCTCTGGTTTGCTCCATCTGTTGGTTTGGAGCTGGATTGTGGCAGTAGTAGGCGCAGATTCCTCCCTTGTTGTGATAGCCAGGCTGTTGGGGCTATGCTGTTTCGGAATAGTCACTGTCTCCAAGTGTTGGATCTCCTGGTCGCCAGTTTCCAGAGAGGAAGCTCTTTTCCCTGCCGTGGGGTAGTCACCTCTAGCCGCATCTGCGTCTTTCGAGTCAGAGTCCAAGTGTTCGGTCTCTTGCAAGCCGGTTGGTATTACCCTATCAGGCTTGTGGAGAGTTGGGTAAAAGATCGCTGCTATTCTTTCCTCCAGTCTCTGGGCATGCTCCTGTAGCAATGCTTGCAATTGCGTAATAAAGAAAGTCTCCAACATTTTCAGTTAGCGTGTAGGGGATAGCATAAACTTTAGCCTTAATTTGCTGCGAATATGTAGTCCCCTCAGCAATAGGGACAGTGCTGGTTTCAGAGGAAAGACTGCGCGCTCAAGGCACAGCTAGATGTGGGGACAGTGTTGAGGCTTCTGTAATAGGGGAAGGCCTCAGAATAAATAGCCCGATACTGAAGGCAGTTAAGCCACGTCAAGATTCAAAACCCTAAATTTCAAATCAGGCCGTCAACAGACCAGCTTCTCCAATAGTTTGAATATTATATATCCAGTTTTAGCATCACAATATTAGTGATTTTTGGACATAACTGAAGGAGCAGAAGCTCAGTGCGACCAGTAAGATGGCCGCCGCCCCCGGAAGTCCCTCTCTCAGAATAATCTTTAACATAATCCGTTATCACAAATTGTATAAATTACCATCACTTTAACTGACCATTTAAATGTCAATTTAAATTTCCCATTTTCAAGCAACATGTTAGAAGCATATATTTCTTTCCTCCCCAAACCCGGAACGTGTCTTGACTTCCCACAAAATTTTCACCCTATCTCATTACTAAATATTAACATTAAGTTATAAGCAAAGATTTTAGCTAATAGAGGGCTAGATTATGAGTCGCATGTTAACAGTTGTACAAGAGCGATAAGGGGTTTATCGCATGTGTTGGGTTATATATACAAATAATTTTTTTTTGTATATATATATATATATATATATATATATACATACAAAGTGCACTCCAGATCCTCCTAGTACAGCTGCTTCGGGTGCTAACAAAAACACGATATATCCAATAACAGAAAGCACTCCAGAAGTCTTGTTAATATATCACCTTTAATCGTGAACGTTTTCGGGCTACAAACAGCCCGTCCTCAAACTTACAAGGTTAGTAAAACACTTACCACCCCACTGTGTTATAGACCGCCACCAAGACAAGTGCGCCACGCTCTCCGCGGTGGATGCGCCGCCCCTAGCGAGTGACGTCATCGCCCGCGGCAACGTGCAAAGAACTAAAAAACAAAAGGGCAAAAGACAACAGTAAATATATGCGGGCATAAAAGCAAAAAATTGCTGGGCACTGTAGTAATACAATAATAGATACACAGGTAGAGAAAACAGGTAGAGAAAACACAAATATCCTTAAGACAAAAGAAATGGTTGTCATGGTAACCAATAAACAATAAGAAAACATACAGCGTCCCAGGAAAATATGTGACAAAAGGGCTCCACAAAACAAACAGGATAACCAATCTGGAAAACAATACTTATATGTTAAACATTATTGTGTGGAGTGGAGTCACATAGCCAGACGTTGCCGCGGGCGATGACGTCACTCGCTAGGGGCGGCGCATCCACCGCGGAGAGCGTGGCGCACTTGTCTTGGTGGCGGTCTATAACACAGTGGGGTGGTAAGTGTTTTACTAACCTTGTAAGTTTGAGGACGGGCTGTTTGTAGCCCGAAAACGTTCACGATTAAAGGTGATATATTAACAAGACTTCTGGAGTGCTTTCTGTTATTGGATATATATATATATATATATATATATATATATATATATATATATATGTGCATTGGAGCCCTTTACGGTCAAGTAGTTGAAAACATGAAAAATCATATTTATGCAATATTCATATTTAATAAAGTGTTTAACTATATATTTACTGCAAATATTTCACATTCCAATGTTCTTCACATAGGGGAATATGTTCTATGTATTTTTAAATAGATATTCCTATATATATATATAATATCATCTATACTGTATACAGTATATATAATGTATAGATATATATTTTGCCTAAAAACATCAGATATATATAGAATTATTTTTTTAATATATAAAACATATTCCTCTATGTGAAGAATATTGGAATGTGAAATATTAATATTTCATGTTTGTCAGCCCGCGCCACTCTAACTGTTGCTAGGGATGCGGCACCTGCTGTTCTGCTCGTTGCCTAGGGGAGAGTCGGTTCCTGTGTGCGTGCGGCAGTGACGTCATCGCCGCACGCTCCTTCCATTCTGAAGCCAGTCAGGATCTCCTGTGGCGCGTATCTATTGCCAATGTAAGTTGCTCACTTTCTACCTATCACTGCCCAAGTATAGGTGTTACTTTGTGTGCTCCTGGGTGTGATTGTTTCTGTATACTAGATTGCCATAACATTATTGAACTCTGCCTGTCTGACTACTCTGCCTGCTTAACCCCTAAAGTACTGGATTGCCATAATGTATTTGAACTCTGCCTGTCTGACTACTCTTCCTGCTTAACCCCTAAAGTACTGGATTGCCATAACGTTATTGAACTCTGCCTGTTTGACTACTGTGCTTGCTTAACCCCTAAAGTACTGGATTGCCATACTGTTAATGAACTCTGCCAGTCTGACTACTCTGCTTGCTTAACCCCTAAAGTACTGGATTGCCATAACGTTATTGAACTCTGCCTGTTTGACTACTGTGCTTGCTTAACCCCTAAAATACTGGATTGCCATACAGTTGCTGAACTCTGCCTGCCTCACCATTCTGCCTGTTTAACCCTTGAACCATTGGATTACTATACTGTTACCAAGCTCTGCCTGCCTGACCATTCTAGTAGTTTATTCCTGCACTGTAATTATTGGATTCCCTTTGTTGCCAATTCCTGCCTGTTTCCGGTCCTTCTATTGGTTTACCCTTGAACTGCCATACCACTGGATTCCCTACCTGTTGCCGCCAAAGACTACCCTGCCTATTGTACCGCTTACCTCATTTTGCTAACTTTCTCTGTTCTAGGATAATCCCTATCATTTCAGCTTGATGCCGGGATAAGAAGACTACTGGCCAAGTTTGGTCTGATAGTGGAATATTCCACAAGCATTGCAATGTTGGGTTAGAGCACTTGGTTAAATGTGATTGTGTTTGTGCAGCTTGTTGGGTGCTAGGTTCTTTTTTCACGCTCCATTAAAGTCTATGAGGGAAACTTTTTACTTTCAACTTTTAATACAGCGTTCTCAAAAAGATGAAGACAAGCACAGTTCATGCATGAGCCAAAGCAAAAAGTAAACCAGACGGGGTGTATTCTCCCAAAATTGATACATGTGGACCAATCCGGATTTGTCCCTGGGACTAGGGACAACACTATTAAAACAATTCAAATAATTAACTATCGGCCAGATTACAAGTTTTGCGTTATGAGATGTGCGGTACTAACTTGCACGTTATTGTCACCGCTCACTTCCGTACAGCTCTGGTATTACAGGTTTTTACAAACCCGGCGTTAAAAGGCAAGAAGTGAGCGTAGAGCAAAATTGAGCTCCATACCGCACTCCATTACCAGCGCTGCTTAAAGGGATACTAAACCCACATTTTTTCTTTCATGATTCAGATAGAGCATGCAATTTTAAGCACCTTTCTAATTTTGTCCTATTATCAATTTTTCTTCGTTCCCTTGATATCTTTATTTGAAAATGCTGGAATGTAAGGTAAGGAGCCAGCCCATTTTTGGTTCAGCACCTGGGTAGAGTTGCTGATTGGTTTGCTACATTTAGCCACTAATCAGGAAGTGCTACTCAGATGCTAAACCAAAAATGGGCCGACTCTTAAGCTTACATTCCTGCTTTTTCAAGTAAAGATAGCAAGAGAACGAAGAAAATTTGATAATAGGAGTAAATTAGAAAGTTGGTTAAAATCGCATGCTCTATCTGAATCATAAAAGAAAAAATGTGGGTTTAATATCCCTTTAAGTCAGAGGTGAGCTGGTTGTACGTGCTCGTGCACGATTTCCCCATAGACATCAATGGGGAGAGCCGGCTGAGATAAAGCCTAACACCTGCAATAAAGCAGCGTAAAGCTCAGTAACGTAGCCCCATTGATTCCTATGCGGAAACACATTTTATGTTTACACCTAACACCCTAACATGAACCCCAAGTCTAAACACCTCTAATCTTACACTTATTAACCACTAATCTGCCGCCTCCGACATCGCCGACATCTACATTATACTTATTAACCCCTAATCTGCCGCTCCGGACACTGCCGCCACCTACATTATACTTATTAACCCCTAATCTGCTGCCCCCAACATCGCCGACACCTACATTATATTTATTAACCGCTAATCTCCCGCCCCCAATGTTGCCGCAACCTACCTACACTTATTAACCCCTAATCTGCCGCCCCCAACGTTGCCGTCACTATATTAAACATATTAACCCCTAAACCGTTGCACTCCCGCATCGCAAACACTAGTTAAATATTATTAACCCCTAATCTGCCGTCCCTAACGTCGCCGCCACTATATTAAATTTATTAACCCCTAAACCTAAGTCTTACCCTAACCCTAACACCCCCTAACCTAAATATAATTAAAATAAATCTAAATAAAACCTACTATTAATAACTATATAATTCCTATTTAAAAATAAATACTTACCTGTAAAATAAACCCTAAGCTACCTACAATATAACTAATAGTTACATTGTATCTAGCTTAGGGTTATTTTTATTTTACAGGAAAGTTTGTTTTTATTTTAACTAGGGTAGAATAGTTACTAAATAGTTATTAACTATTTAATAACTACCTAGCTAAAATAAATACAAATTTACCTGTAAAATGAAACCTAACCTGTCTTACACTTTTCTCTTTCCACAGCCTCACACCTCACATCAGCACAGACATTCTACAAGCATATTATCAGACTTCAGAGATTTGCAAGCACTAGCCCTCCAGTCCCTTCCCACCACCAACCCACCCTAGTGTTTACCTTAATTTATACACACCTTCTAACAGTATTTATGTGCAGCTGTCACTAATAATCCAGAATAGAGAAACCACTTCAGACTCACAGCCTTTGTAATGACATTTTACCACATTCTTTTACACTTTTCAAAACTTCTTTTGCTCAGTCACCAAACACTTTTTTCCCTATGTCATCACTCACTCTCAATTCACTCTGCCTTATATCACTTATTTCCATTCTCCCTTACCTTCTGTGTTCATTCCCTCTCCTTTAGATTGTAAGCTTGAGAGCCTCTCTATCAGTAGGCCACTTTGTATTTAAAGTGAACTATTACTGATTGTGCTCAAGGGCAGGGCACTCCTCTCCTTTTGTATAACTCAATTACTGCACCTACAACTGTTATTTACCCAAATATTGTACTTGTTTGTGTATTTAACGCATCCCTGTAATGTTTTTATTCTTTGTATAGCGCTGCGTAACCTGCTGGCGCTTTATAAATAAATGATAATAATAAATAATAATAATACACTAACACCTAACCTAACCCTACAATTAAATACATTCCCTAAATTAAATACAATTAACTAAATTAAAAACAATTAGCTAAATTACAACAAAAAACCCCACTAAATAACAGAAAATAAAAAACATATTACAAGATCTTTAAACTAATTACACCTAATCTAATAGCCCTATCAAAATAAAAAAAGCCCACCCAAAATAAAAAAAAACCTAGCCTAAACTAAACTACCAATAGCCCTTAAAAGGGCCTTTTGCGGGGCATTGCCCCAAAGAAATTAGCTCTTTTACCTGTAAAAAAATACAAGCAACCCCCCAATAGTAAAATCCACCACCCACACAACCAACCCCCCAAATAAAACCCTAACTAAAAAAACCTAAGCTCCCCATTGCCCTGAAAAGGGCATTTGGATGGACATTGCCCTTAAAAGGGCATTTAGCTCTATTGTGGCCCAAAGCCCTAACCTTAAAATAAAACCCACCCAATACACCCTTAAAAAATCCTACCCTTAAAAACCCCTGAAGATCCACTTACCGGGAGAAGTCTTCATCCAAGCGGCAAGATGTCCTCAACGAAGCCAGCAGAAGTGGTCCTCCAGACGGGCAGAAGTGGTCCTCCAGACGGGCATATGTCTTCATCCAGACAGCATCTTCTATCTCCATCCTTCTAATGTGGAGCGTCTCCATCTTCAAGACATCAAGCGCGGAGCATCCTCTTCAATCAACGGCTTTTTCTGGAATGAATGTTTCTTTAAGTGACGTCATCCAAGATGGTGTCCCTTAGACTCCATTAGATTCTAAGGTTGAAAAAATCCTATTGGCTGATGCAATGCGAGCTCAATCCTATTGGCTGATTGGATCAGCCAATAGGATTGAAGTTCAACAATATTGGCTGATTGCATCAGCCAATAGGATTTTTTGAACCTTAATTCCGATTAGCTGATAGAATTCTATCAGCCAATCGGAATCTAAGGGACACCATCTTGGATGACGATATATTAGTTAAATGCCCTAACAACATCCAAATTATGCAAAGATCTCTCTGAAGCATTCTTTGGATTAAGACACAAATAAGGGACAACAATTTCCCTAAAGTAAGCAAAACCTCTAAAGTGGAACAAACATGTTTAGCTTTAAATGAAAAGGAAAATAGATCAGGAAACTTCTCATTCTGAAGACACAACTGGATTATCCCTAGCCTCAGAAGTCATAGCACTACTGTAGAAGGTAAATTCTGAACTAACAGGCGGGAGAGCTGACATTATTTCAGAAACTGTAAATTTCATGAAACCTTTCACACCTGGAGAAAAATCTGAAGAGCTCCCCTGTAAGGAACAAACAAAAGTATAAGTAATACTCATAGAAGCTGCATTAGGTTGGTCAGAATGCATTAAAGGACCACTAAATACAGTATAATTACACAATTAACAAGTGCATAATATAAAGACAATGCAATAACAATTAGGCCCTGATACTGTTGAGAAACTGCCTTACTGGCCTCGTCGGCCTCACAGTCTGACGGTCTTTCAAGATATACTAAAAAATGAGGCGTGGCCAAGCAGTGCTGGCAAGTGCAGATGTCTCTCCCTTAGAAGTCAATGGAAGCATGATGCCACAACCCGCATTGCTGACATCGATGCTCGTCTGCATTTTTCTGCAGCCAGGGGTGGGGGACCCAATTTGAAGTGGGCCTACACAGCACAGTGTGCTCACTGAAACTAAAAATAATTTCAGTATAGGCACACTACAAATAATGCATGTGGGACCTAAGTATTATTACACCTACTCTAACTACTGTAGGGGAGACAAACATGACCGCTACACTTCTTGCAACCTACACTTCACTGATTTGAACATATCAATCTGGTGTCGACGTGTCCAAATCAAAGTACAGCCTACTCCCACTAGCATGCCCAACTAACTCCCCCAAAACACCTACAAATATGTCACGCCTAATCTACACTCCCCCTGCCCCACCTTGTTACCTCTGCATTGCCCAGCTGACTCTCCCTGACTGCCTACACCTACATCACAATTTACCTACACAACTCTGGAACGCCCAGCTAAATCTGTAATACCACCTACACTTAGATAATGTCTAATCTACACTCCCCTGGAATGCCCAAGCTAACTCCCACATACTGCCTTCTGTCAGAAAAATACCTCACTATAATAAACTATACTAAATAGTAAGCCTCCCCATCGCTAAAATGATAATCAATGTTTAAATGATGTGTCACAGAGATGCGCTAAAACCCTGGCGGCCGGCTCCTGGAACTCAGCGCCAGACCGGAACTGATCCCCAGTCCGGCGCTTCTTACAAGGGGTGCTGATCGAGCAGGGTGCAGGGGAACAAGTTGCCCTTTTAGTATGTTGTTTGCAATTTGATGAGGCACCTAGGGATACCACTTGTTTGGGGGTGCTACCTTCTAGGAGGAATGGGGTACTGAAATAGAGGTGCCCCTATTGCTCCCAGAAGGTAGCACCCCTAATAAGTGGTATCCCTAGGTGCCTAATCAAAAAAGCCCTTAAAGGGCTATTTTAATTCATCTTAGTGTTAGGGTTTACGTTTTTTTTTTTATTGTTTTTTTTTTTTATGGGGCGTGTAGATTAGTGTTAGGTTTAATGGTGGGGGTTTATTTTGGATACTTATTATTTTTATTTTATTGTAACTTAAATTTTTTTTAATGCAACTTAGGGGGTTTAGTTTAAAGGGGGGTTAGGTGTTAGGTAGAGTAGGGTTAGTTTGCATTTGGGGTTGTAGCGGTTTAGAGTTAATATTTTTTTATTTTAAAGTAACTTAGATTATTTATTTTTTTTAAGTAATTTATGGGGTTTAGTTTAGAGGGGGGTTAGGTGTTAGGTAGAGCAGGGTTAGTTTGCGTTGGGGTTGTGGACGTCTAGGGTTATTAGTCTAGGATACTTGATATGGGCTAGTGGTGGTATAGGGGTTAGTAGGATAAGTACTTGCGGTGGGTATGTGGTGGTTTAAAGTTAATAAAATAGGTACTTGCTGTGGGTTAAAAGAATAGTACTTGTGGTGGGTATGTGGTGGGATAGGGTTTAACAGAACAGTACTTGGGGTGGGTATGTGGCAGTATAGGGTTTAATAGAATAGTACCTGCAGTGGGCTAGTGGCGGTTTAGATATTTATTAGTGTAGTATTAGTTTGTGATCATGGGGTACTTCGGTTTAGGAGTATTAGGATTAGTGGTTAGGCACACAGCAGTTATATTTCCAGGGATGATTACTATACATCGCCAATACGGGCAACGATGCTGGCTATAGATAACACCCGATGATGGGTGTTATCTATAGCCAGCATCACTGACCAATGGCATTTAAAGTAAACATCTCTTGGCAATGCCACTATGTCGGGAGCTTTGAATATTTTGACAGGCTCATTTGATATAGTGGCCCTACTCTGAATTTCAAATAAGCAGTAAATTTTTCCCCCATCTGCCAGCCCCCTGTATCATGTGACAGCCATCAGCCAATCACAGACTAGTATATGTATACCCTATGAACTTGTGCACATGCTTAGTAGGAGCTGGAAACACAAAATGTGACAATAGAAGCAAATTGGAAAGTTTCTTAAAACTGCATGATCTATTTGAATCATAAAAGTTTAATTTTGACTTTTTTAAACATGAGTCACATAATTAAGTTGGAGGACTTCTTCACAGACTTCTTTACAATATGCACACTTAAAGGGACAGTCTACACCAGATTTTTTATTGTTTAAAAAGATAGATAATCCTTTTATTACCATTCCCCAATGTTGCATAACCAACACAGTTATATTAATATGTTTTACCTTGTATCTAAGCCTCTGCAGACTGCCCCCTTATCTCAGTGCTTTTGACAGACATGCAGTTTAGCCAATCAGTGCAGACTCCTAAATAACTCCATGGAAGAAGCACAATGTTATCATAATAATAAGAAATCAAAAACCTACTTCACTGGCTGCTGCACCTACTGTACTGACATGTACATTTTAGACAAAGAATGTTATGTAAAAACAGCATGAATGACAAAGGGAAACAATGGTTAATCAAAAAGACAATGGGGCCTATCTATCAAGCTCCGAATGGAGCTTGATACCCCGTGTTTCTGGCGAGCCTGCAGACTCGCCAGAAACAGCAGTTATGAAGCAGCGGTCACAAAGACCGCTGCTCCATAACCTGTCCGCCTGCTCTGAGCAGGCGGACAGACATCGCCGGAATTCAGTCCGATCGAGTACGATTGGGTTGATTGACACCTCCCTGCTGGCTGCCCATTGACCGCGAGTCTGTAGGGGGCGGCGTTGCACCAGCAGATCTTGTGAGCTGCTGGTGCAATGCTGAGAGCGTATTGCTCTCCGCATTCAGCGAGGTCTGGTGGACCTGATCCGCACTGTTGGATCAGGTCCGCCAGACTTTCTTAAATAGAGGTCAATGTGTTGAGGTCAAGGATAAGCACCTAAAAATAGCTGAGAAAAATGTAGCATTACAATAGCTCTCAACAAATAACATTATTATAGAAGAGTGAATTACCCATAATATACTGCACATTGCAAGCATTCATGTAAAAGCTTAAAGGGACATGAAACCCAAAAATGTTCTTTCATGATAGAGAATACAATTTTAAACAACTTTCCATTTTACTTCTTTTATTTAATTTGCTTCATTCTCTTGTTATTCTTTGCTAAAAGGTTCAGCTATGAAAGCTCATAGAATCTAGGTTCTAGCTGCTGATTGGTCGCTACATATATATACTGACTGTTATTGGCTCACCCATGAGTTCATTTAGAAACCAGTAGTGCATGGCTGCTCCTTCAACAAATGATACCAAGAGAATAAAACAAATTAAATAATAGAAGTACATTAGAAGGTTGTTTAAAATTGTATTCTCTATCTGAATCGTGAAATATTTTTTTGGGTTTCATGTCCTTTTAACTCTAGGGGTATTATGATATACTAAAGGGACCAAACTAAGTCAGTCTGCAGCCTGGGTAACAGAGAGTAAGGCTGCATAGTCTGTGTCAAAGAGAGAGTACTATTTTTTCTCAGTGTGCCTTTAAACTTTTTAAAAGCGCTTAAATTAGTGGGTAACATCTCTAAGCCATGTGAAGACTATAGGCCAAATGATCTAAACTTCACCAGATCATTCATATTTTTTCTGGCTGACCCTCGCAAGGGATGCCCTGGTGGAATTATCGTAAAAAAGGGCCAATATAAATCACAATATGCTGCTTTCTGTGTATAGCATCTTACAACCAGCCTATATTTTTGTCTGCATATGTTTGTCTATTAGGATTATAAGTAGGAGTGTTTTGAGAAAAGCTTGCCACCTTTTAGTTTGCAAGAAAACCCTGAGATCTGTAGTAAGAAAATCTTTACAGAATTATGCTGGGATTAGAGACAATTTCATATACGCACATGGAAACCCCATGTTCAGCCCATTTTATGAAAAAACAACAATTACGTTTTGTATTTTGTACTTTCTAAGTGATTTTTCAATTACAATTCCAAAGATCTAGATAGAAGCTGCTCACTGTTGACAGAGAACCCCTATCAATGTGAAGACAAAGAACTTCTTCAGGTTCACCTTCTCCATGCTAGAGGCAAAACATTAACTGGGGAATACTGGAAGATGTAGTGCAGTAAAAATCATGTGATGATTCATGGACTCTCACCATCATTTGAAAGACAATATATGTGGGATCCTTAACTGACCAACAGCCATAGGGGCCGAATTATCAAAGGTCTTGCGGACCTGATCCGACAGTGTGGATCAGGTCCGCAAGATCTCGCTGAATGCTGAGAGCAATACGCTCTCCGTATTCAGCATTGCACCAGCCGCTCACAAGAGCTGCTGGTGCAACGCCGCCCCCTGCTGACTCGTGGCCAATGGGCCGCCAGCAGGGAGGTGTCAATCAATCCGATCGTACTCGATCGGGTTGAATTGCGGCGTTTCCTGTCCGCCTCATCAGAGCAGGCAGACAGGGTTATGGAACATCGGTCTTTAGACCGCTACTTCATAATGGCTGTTTCTGGCGAGTCTGAAGACACAGCCCTTCAAGCTCCACTAAATGGACCTCATAGACTACTGTGGAAGCATATTCATTACTGTTCATTTATTATTGGCTTATGTCTATGAATAGAAGATTATCAACTCCATTTATCAAGGAACCTGCCTGCATTAACAAAAGCAAATGCATGTGCAGCACCCCCCCCCCTCCCCTTGTGCAACCAATCATACAACAGCAGGGCATGTCCATCATCTCTAATAAATAAGTCCAGGGTGATTCAAAGGGACAGTAAACACCTTGTAATTACAAGACATTTCTGTTGTGTTGCTATAGAATAATATCAGCTAAGACATTTTTACAGCAATTATTTTTCAATATCAAAACTCCACTGACCATTTGCTATATTTGGAGGAGCCAGCCTGAGCTTTAGTCCACCGACAACAAGGCTAGCCACGGTCTGATGAAGTCAATTAGTGACATGTAAGTAGCAGGGTTAGCCTCGAGAAGTTAGCAAGGCTAACACTGAAGTTCTGAGAATTACAAATTGATCAATTTTCTGAGGTAAATTATATGAAAAGGGGGCAAAAATAAATAACAAAAGTATATTGTAAAGTAGTTTCATTATGGATAACTAAACATTTTGGGCTAGATTACAAGTGGATCGCTCCACTATAATGTGCGCTGGTATTACAAGTAAAGCTCAATGCGACCACAAGCTTGCGTTTGCATTGCTAGGAAGCATTGCGCTCATGAGAGTGTGCTTCCATAGGCTCCTCACGCAGCGAAGGGGGTAAGTTGCGCAGCGATGGGCAGCATTTTTAAATATATATGTATATGAATATATACATATATTTATGTGTTAATATGTGTATATACACATAGTAACACATAAATATATATGTATATAAGCACATACATATATATTTACTGGGAACACACAGTTCTTATAGAACGCAATGTAAAGGCACTTTTCAGTGACGTTTTTTTTTTTTTTTAACACCCACTCCCTCAAACTTTAAAGCCCCAAAACTGCTTAGTGCAGTTGTTTTTAAGGGCATTTTCGTTTTTTTTATTTAAATTAATCAGAGATCTAATCTCTAGTTAATTTTCGAGTGCTAATTGCTACCCCGAGCTCCACTTGTAATCTAGTCCTTTATATACAAATCTCAAGGTGTTTGCTGTTACTTTAACTCATTTTCTGACTGCAGCTTCTTTAATTGTGGTTCGAGCTAGCCGGCATCACAAGGAGTCCCAAGCTGAATCTGCTGCTTGATTAATGTACCCTATGATTTCACCCTGTATTTTTGAAATCATCTTCTATGTATTGTTTGCATATGTGTGTTTGAGGATTTTCTATGTAGTCAAAATTAACTGCACATAGATTTATTACATCTTTGAATTAAAAAAGATTTGTAATATAAATGTATTGGCAAAAATGCTTCTAGTAAAAGTTATCACTGTTTTAGGGTTAACATTTTTCTCTGCATGTGCATGTGAAGCATAGCTAGATCACTGCACCCACATTTTAAATAATGCAGCTGCTCAGATCACCAGTGGGGCTTGTATCATGTCAGCAATTAACAAATTGAGTCATTACCAGCTGGTACAAGCACTTTAGGCTCTCTGAGCAAGTGCTGTGTTTTAAATGCTGGTGCACGGAGCATACTTAAATACACATTTGAAACAGCTATAGCTTTAATTAGCAGCATTTTTGCTAATGCATTTATATTACAAAATTGCTTCTGTTCAATACCAAAATGCACCCATGGGGTTTCCAATTTTGGTTGGAATGTCCCTTTAATCTAAATGTGACATCTGCTGTATTGGTTCAGTATATTAAGGGGTCGATCCGATAAAAATCGTCGCCCGCAAAAGTCGGCGACGCCAATATTTGCGCGGGTTTGGTATCACATATACGGCGTAACCTAGAAGTTACGCGTGTATATTTCTGCCGTCGCCCGTAGTTTTTTGGGCCATAGGCAGGTATACCAAACCAGCGCAGCTTGGTCTCCAATATACAGCTTAAGGACTTACGTGGCGAAAATGGAGAAATCTTACTCCATTTTCACCTCGCCACAAAAAGCAGCCGTAAGAAGCCTTACGCTGAGTATTGGAGCCCCGTAACTCTCTAAACGATCTGCTAAATAAAACCTAACACCTAACGCATGCGCAATGTCTATCTAGCTGTCAACCGCGATCTGCTAAATAAAACCTAACACCTAACGCATGCGCAATGTCTATCTCCCTGTCAACCGCGATCCCCCGCCGCAATCCCTAATAAAATATTTAACCCCTAAACCGCCGCCATCTACCTTATCTATCCCCTAATCTGACCCCTTACACCGCCGCCACCTATATAAAAATTATTAACCCCTAATCGAATCCCCCTATACCGCCGCCAGCTATATTAATATTATTAACCCCTAATCTAATCCCCCTAAAATAATTATCTCTATTACCAGCCCTTAAAAGGGCCTTTTGCAGGGCTTTGCCCCAAAGTAAACAGCTCTTTTGCCCTATAACCTGCCCTCCCTACACCGCCGCCACCTATATTAATAGTATTAACCCCTAATGTAAGCGCCTTACACCGCCGCCATCTATATTAAAATTATTAACCCCTAATTTAATCTACCTACCCCGCCGCCAGCTATATTATCTATATTAACCCTAAGTATATTATAGTTAATATAGTTATTACATTATATATATTAACTATATTAACCCTAATTATATTAGGGTTAATATAGTTACTATAGTATTTATATTAACTATATTAACTCTATCTAACCCTAACAACCCTAACTAAATTCTTATTAAATAAATCTAATTCATATTATAAACTAAAATATTCCTATTAAAATCTAAATACTTACCTATAAAATAAACCCTAAGATAGCTACAATATAATTAATAATTACATTGTAGCTATGTTAGGGTTTATATTTATTTTACAGGTAAATTGTTAATTATTTTAACTAGGTATAATAGCTATTAAATAGTTATGAACTATTTAATAGCTACCTAGTTAAAATAATTACCCAATTACCTGTAAAATAAATCCTAACCTAAGTTACAAATACACCTACACTATCAATAAATTAAATAAACTACAAATATCTATCTAAAAATACAATTAAATAAACTAAACTAAATTACAAAAAAAACAAACACTAAATTACAAAAAATAAAAAAAAGATTAAATTTTTAAGCTAATTACACCTATTCTAAGCCCCCTAATAAAATAATAAAGCCCCCCAAAATAAAAAAATTTCCCTACCCTATTCTAAATTAAAAAAAGTTCAAAGCTCTTTTACCTTACCAGCCCTTAAAAGGGCCTTTTGTGGGGGCATGCCCCAAAGAAAACTGCTCTTTTGCCTGAAAAAAAAAACACAATACCACCCCCCAACATTACAACCCACCACCCACATACCCCTAATCTAACCCAAACCCCCCTTAAATAAACCTAACACTACCCCCCTGAAGATCTCCCTACCTTATCTTCATCACGCCGGGCCGAACTCCTCATCCGAATCGGGTGATGTCTATCCAAGCGGTAAAGAAGAAATCTTCATCCCTGCGATGTTTTTATCCAAGCGTCAGCAAAGTCTTCTTCCATCCGCCAGCATCTTCCATCAAGCGGCATCTTCAATCTTCTCTCCACCAACGTGGAGCATCCATCCCGGCCGACGACTGAACGACGAATGAGGTACCTTTAAATGACGTCATCCAAGATGGCGTCCGTCGAATTCCGATTGGCTGATAGGATTCTATCAGCCAATCGGAATTAAGGTAGAAAAATCTGATTGGCTGATTGACTCAGCCAATCAGATCCAAGTTCAATCCGATTGGCTGAACCAATCAGCCAATCAGATTGAGCTCGCGTTCTATTGGCTGTTCCTGCTACTTACATGTCACTAATTGACTTCATCAGACAACAATACAATGCATTTTATACAAACTTTATGACCGTGGCTAGCCTTGTTGTCGGTGGACTAAAGCTCAGGCTGGCTCCTCCAAATATAGCAAATGGTCAATCCGATTGGCTGAACCAATCAGCCAATCAGATTGAGCTCGCGTTCTATTGGCTGTTCCGATCAGCCAATAGAACGCAAGCTCAATCTGATTGGCTGATTGGTTCAGCCAATCGGATTGAACTTGAATCTGATTGGCTGATTCAATCAGCCAATCAGATTTTTCTACCTTAATTCCGATTGGCTGATAGAATCCTATCAACCAATCGGAATTCGTCGGACGCCATCTTGGATTTTTTTATTTTGGGGGGCTTTATTATTTTATTAGGGGGCTTAGAATAGGTGTAATTAGCTTAAAAATCTTGTAATCGTTTTTTTATTTTTTTGTAATTTAGTGGGTTTTTTTTTTTTGTAATTTAGTTTAGTTTATTTAATTGTATTTTTAGATAGATATTTGTAGTTTATTTAATTTATTGATAGTGTAGGTGTATTTGTAACTTAGGTTAGGATTTATTTTACAGGTAATTGAGTAATTATTTTAACTAGGTAGCTATTAAATAGTTCATAACTATTTAATAGCTATTATACCTAGTTAAAATAATTAACAATTTACCTGTAAAATAAATATAAACCCTAACATAGCTACAATGTAATTATTAATTATATTGTAGCTATCTTAGGGTTTATTTTATAGGTAAGTATTTAGATTTAAATAGGAATATTTTAATTAATAATATTAATATTAGATTTATTTTAATAAGAGTTTAGTTAGATAGGGTTATTATACTTAATATATATATATATATATAATATAATAACGATATTAACTATATTAACCCTAATATAATTAGGGTTAATATAGTTAATATATATAATATAATAACTATATTAACCCTAATATAATTAGGGTTAATATAGTTAATATAGCTGGCGGCGGTGTAGGGGGATTAGATTAGGGGTTAATACATTTATTATAGGTGGCCGCGGTGTAGGGGGATGTAGATTGTAGGCAAAAGAGCAGTTTACTTTGTGACAAAGCCCCGCCAAAAGCCCTTTTAAGGGCTGGCAAAAGAGCTGAATTCTTTGGGACATGCCCTGCAAAAAGCCCTTTTAAGGGCTGGCAAAAGAGCTGTTACTTTGGGGCAATGCCACGCAAAAAGCCCTTTTCAGGGCTATTTGTAGGGTTAGACTTAGGTTTAGTGGTAGGGATAGTTTAGTATTTTAGGGGTTAAATAATTTAATATAGATGGCGGCGGGTAGGGGGATTAGATTAGGGGTTAATAATTTTAAAATAGATGGCGGCGGTGTTAGGGGCTCACTTTAGGGGGTTATAGATTTAATATAGCTGGCGGCGGTTTAGGGGTTAATAACTTTATTATGTTGCGGCGGGGTTTGGGAGCGGCGGTTTAGGGGTTAATACATATTTTATTGTTAGGCTAGTGAGGGGGGATAGTGGATAGAGGGTTAGACGTGTCAGGTTATGTTAGGGAGGCGTGTTAGACGTGTCGGGCTATGTTAGGGAGGCGTGTTAGACAATGCGGGTGATTTAGACTTTATTCAGGTTTTGTAGGCGCCGGCAGTTTCTAACGTGCCGTAAGTCACTGGCGACGCCAGAAATTTGTACTTGCGCAGATTTCTGGACATCGCTGGTTTATCTGACTTACGGCACTTTAGCATCTGACGGCGCCGTATATGGGATAGCTCGAGTTGCGAGCTGAAACTGCGGGCGACGCGGGTTTTCTCGCTTGCGCCGCAAACTACGCCGTTTATCGGATCGCGCCCTAAATGAGCACTTCTTTTCTTAGAATTCCTTTGCAATGCAAGTGAAACCCTGTTTTTTGTTGCGTTTTTAATATATGTTACATCCCACAACCACAATTAATGCAATACAGTGATATAAAAACAATATTCTGTGTACTAAGAAATACATAAGTTTATACTTAAGATACCATAAGCAAATCTGAATCTTTCTACAATGGTCCATAATTCTGTCTACAACCCTCACCTTATGCATGAGCATAAAAATAATCTATACATACATATACAGTAGCTAGGTATTTTCAGAATCAGCTGACTCTGAAACAACACAACAAAATAATATTACCCTCACTGCTGTTAATTTACCTTCAACACAACTCAGCACTGGATACTTTTTGTGTGGGGTTTAGTTTAGGGTTGTGATGTGGGAATGACATGTGCACATGGCTTCCAGTTACTGCTCTACTAACTGCTGTGCACGGGCATTAGAACAGCTCATCTGCACTGATTTGCCAATTATTCACATATTATTGATTTTTACATCATTTCTGTCAGTATCACACATAGATATGTGATTTTACTATCAATAATCCAAAGATCAGTAATTATGTCTCCTTTTAACTGTCAATAACATACACAGAGCAGTCATTTTTTACTTTTTTTATTTCACAAAAAAGCACAGGAATTACTGATTTTGCTCCCTTTGGCTGCCAGTAGAGCAGCAATAAATTAACATCTCTATACCAGTAACATAGCGCTCCATTTAAGAAGCTGCGAACACAGCTTTGGAGCTCCTTGGCTGCAGCCTCGCATGAGCAAACCAATAGACGATAAGCTGCTACACAACTATAAAGTGGTGTTCCTCAATCACTAGGGGCTTCTCTGACCTGGGTGATTGACATGCACTGCTTAATTAGCAGCACACAAGCAGGGGGCGCCATTGCACAAGCAGCGGCTTGTGCAATGATACATGTGGGCAGTGTATTGCTGCCCACTAGTTGAAAAGCCAGGAGGAAGGGGCGTAGATGTCCACCGGTGAGTTGTTAAATGGACCCCATAGATTAGAGTGTTTACCTCTTTGTGCCAGTAGCATAAATATTAATGGATTTGTCCATATTACAAGATACTAAAACATGTATGATTTACAGGGTCATTGTAGAAAAAAAATAATAATAGTAATTTTAGCACGATCCTGTAACTCTATGAGCTAGATTAAAAGTGGAACACAATCAATAGCTCAAAGTACGATAACTTTCGCTCAAACTACAAATAATGCACTATCTGGTATGACAAATGGATGGTTAAAACTTTTAACCAGAGCATCCCAACATGGCTGAAATTTATTTTAGAGAGCCCTATACATTGGATAGCACAAGAAGTAAATCATTATTATTAAAAGTGTAAAACAGATCTACATAAAACAACTCCACTACTTGACCTCCACTGGCTTAACGCACCATTAGTTTAGAGTTCCAGCAATATCCAATATGAGTTCCCCATAGAAATCTATTATGTGAAGGCTTTAGCGCACTCACGCTATCCGACATGCAGATTTTAGCATGCCCTAGACCAGGGGTGCCCACAGTTTTTTTGTGTTGGGATCTACTTTTCAAATGGCCAGCTCAATGAGATCTACCCACTGAAAATGGGCTGGCTCCTAAGCTTACATTCCTGCTTTTTTTTAAAAACATACCAAGAGAATGAAGAAAAATTGATAATAAGAGTGAATTAGAAAGTAGTTTAAAATTGCATGTTCTATATCTGAATCATGAAAAAAATAAAATGTGTTTTATATCCCTTTAAGGTTGCATGATTTAGCAACAGATAGATGTGCAAAAGCATAAAGATACAAAATATTAATCCTGATAACAAAAGTAGCACTGACTTTAATTCAGGTTAACAGGAGCAACCCCTTGTGCCATATTACAAAACACTGCATTCAAATTACTGCCACTAATGACCTGCCCCTTCACACACTGCGGTAGATAAAGCGGTATCCCTAGCAACCATACTCTACTAACACCCCAGTGTTGAGATTGCGTAACTTGACCACATAATTATGATCACATCAGCCGCGATCTACCAGCTGCGCCTTCGGGATCTACTGGTATATCCCGATCAACCTATTGGGCAACCCTGCCCTAGACTATAGAGATCTAAAAGCACAACAGCACTAATGTTTTTGCTCTCCACTAGTAATTTAGGCCTATGTGTTTAATCCCACAAAAAAACTTAAATTATGCTTACCTGATCATTTTCTTTTCTTATGATGGGAAGAGTCCACAGCTGCATTCATTACTTTTGGGAATTCAGAACCTGGCCACCAGGAGGAGGCAAAGACACCCCAGCTAAAGGCTTAAATACCTCCCCCACTTCCCTCATCCCCCAGTCATTCTGCCAAGGGAACAAGGAACAGTAGGAGAAAAATCAGGGTGAAAAAAGGTGCCAGAAGAATAAAAAACTAAAATACGGCCGCCCCATAGATAAAACGCGGGCGGGGAGCTGTGGACTCTTCCCATCAGAAGAAAAGAAAATTATCAGGTAAGCATAATTTAAGTTTTTCTTCTTAAACGGGAAGAGTCCACAGCTGCATTCATTACTTTTGGCAAAACAATACCCAAGCTATAGAGGACACTCAATGCAAACAAAGGGCGGGTACAGAAGGCGGCCCCTTCGAAGGGCACGAGAGCCTGAAATTACCCAACACCCGATAAAAAACTGTAACACTTAGAAACAAGGGGTTAAAAACCTGAAGGACCAAGAACTGCCCATCAGTTAAACATCTGCAAGGTCGTCCTAGAGACTACTCAGAATCTCTAGAATCCATTGACCACAAAAACCTGAAAAAGCCAAGTCCTGCAAGCTTTCTGATCGCACAGAACTAACTCCCGACCCGAAGGAAAAGAACCTACACCTACCCTCGAAGGGGAAAACGGCGAACCCATAAGGTATCCAAAGGACCACCAACTATGGTAAAAAATTTCAAAACGATTAAAGCAAATCCAAGGTTGCAAAAGACAACCACCCAGGGAAATGACTCCATAGAAGGACAAGGACCAGGGATCAACTCCACACCTACGAAAAGGTGTTTACAAAAAAGAACCAAGGTCTAGCCTCAGATCACTGACACAACACCATACGACTTATGATGCTTCAAAAAGAAGTCACAGGCTCCTCACTATACCATAGTTTAGCAGACACAACCGCTAAAAGTAGACAACATAGGAAAAAACCCATATGAAGCCGAAGAAATTTGCAGCCTGTAGACAAGGATAGAAACAAACTAATTATCCTATCAGAGAAAAAAAGACTATCTTGTGAAAACACACAACCACCTCTGAGCTCCAGCCTCAAGGCAACAAAGCTGACCCTAAGCCATCGTGGGAGATCATCCCACAGAGAATGTCCAAAAATATCGATGGCAACGCTCGTCCAGGAAAAAATCCAGAACTTAGAAGAACATCCAGCACCAGCAGCATATGAAATCAGTGGAGGGATGAAACGCTGTGAACCCCCCACCGAAAGTGGGAGACCAGATTAGAAAGCTGCCACAGCAGGACTTAAACTCCAAGCCTTCAGCTATTAGGCCGGGTAGAGATTCCTTAGGCTACCTAGACCTGCATCAACTGGAAGTACACGGTCAAGACTCAACAGAGCAGTCAGATCCCCGACCCCCACTCCAAAGAAATGGACCCAGTCCAAAAGGATTGGCAACGTCCGAAAACAAAGAATACAAAATTCTTCAAACCACGCCTCAGAAGAAAAAGGAGGGGTCTAAAAGGGAACGACCCCATGGGGGAAAAACTCGGACCAATATTTAAATCTTGCTTGCTACCACAAGCCATGACAGAAATACTACGTGCTCGGGTTCCAGAACCCCTACACAGCTCCCTCCTAAGAGAGACAACTCCCAAACTAGGGAGAAAGACACTAAACTACAGTGTCCCAGTACCAGAATCCAGCCCCAGGACCTTGGGCCTCAATGGAAACTGTATTCAGAAACCTCCCCGAAGGAGGACAAAACGCAAAGGAGCCGCTTCCCCAGTCATAGGCATGGAGAAGAGATGAGAGAACATTGAAACCAAGTGATAAGAGACTATTTGGCCATACAGACAGCTCAGTTGAAACAGACAACCACGAGCCCACATCAAGGTGCAATAACTGCCCCTGACGACCACTGTCAGATCCCACCAGAAGACAGCAAAGCTAACCCTCAGGCAGATACCAGAAGGGACAAGCGGATGTTTCAATCCTGAAGATTTGAAACTGAACCGTCCAGGACCTATCCAGATCTGGACTACGAACTCTCAGACAAGAGACATGGTCATAAACTAGACCCGCAGAACCAGAGACATTGTGAAGTTACCTCATATGGAGAAGTGCACCCTGGGCAGTGCATCCCACATCCCAATGTACCTGGACATTGGACGTTTGAAATAGGTTGAGACCAAATAGCCTAGAAAGACATCTTAACAGGCCCAAGGGCAACCAGCACCCGAGGGAGCGTCTGAAACCAGGACCCTCTGGTTGTAAATACAAAAGGCTAGATCTCTTAGAGAGTCGAAGAGGAACACCGCCCTCTAAAGGTCACGGGATTACACGGAACAGGCTCCATTTGAAGGATGAAGGGCTGAGTCAGCCCTGCTGGGATTTGGACCTGTGACCTTGGATCTTTAAAACAGCCTTTATTGTAGTCAGGGTATTTTACAAACTGAGCTACCTCACCGGCCTTCAAGCCCTTTGGATGAGAAGTGATAATATCACCAAGACTTCTAAAGAATCAGCCTCCCGGAAAATCCTGTACATCACAGGAGAAAGGGTGGGAGCCTCATAACTCCTGGCAGACAAGTCGACCAGGAGATGCCGTGGAAAAACAACAGGGAGTAAACTTCCAACCTCTGCGTTCCCTAGAGAGCGTGCAACATACTAAAAAGGGAGTAGTAAAGATCCAGAGACAGATGACCCGACCACCCAAGAAGGGCTACAAGTAGCCCCAGCAACCTACGAGAGGTACCTGCGACTAGGCTACAATAAACAGACATCCAGAAGATATCAAGAGTGAAAAACGAAAATCGTCATCCCTATGGTACCCCTGATGCCCACAGGTCATCCAAACCTCCAAACCCTTGGAAAATGGAGGAACGTTCAAAGGCCAAAAGGCCTCTCACGAGGAGCCTCTGCAGGCTCCAAGTCCGGAACCCCCTCAACAGTAGGAACGGCAGGTGGGCCGATGTAGTTCTCCGTCTTCTAGTAATGGTAACAAGAACAAACAAACACTTATCAAAGTGAACAACCCAGCACCCGACAAGGTAACCAGCACACCTGTAAAGAACAGCAGCTAGCGCCCGCCTGGTACGAGACCACTCCAAAACCGTTTAAGGTCCAAGAATAATCGAAGCTCCCAAAGGGATCGATAACATAAACTATAAACATAACTATGTCATTATACTGCACAACTTCAGAGAAAGTGCTCATGCGACCACAACATCGCAAGTATCAGTTCCAGAGAAGACGTTCCCAAAACGGAAAATCATAACATACATGAGCTTTATAAAACAAATTAAACACATCCTAACCGTATCAAAGAAAATGAAGGCAGCACCCGTGGGTGAACGCCCAAGGAGAATGGGCGTGCTAATAGGACCAGCCAATGAAAGGCCCTATTCTCCTAAGCTCAGAACTGGAACAGATACTTAATAAAAAAGAAAAAAACGGAGACGTCAAGGAGATTGGCTTCATCCACATACGTCTAACCCAGTTTGCAATACGGCACGGAAGACTGAGGATCCCTTGGCCCAGTAGGACCGGAATCCTCCAGCACCGCCAAAACATGCCTTAGTACTACACGAAGACGTGCCAGTCTATAATGGCAATAAGGCAAAATGTTCCCCCGCCGGATCGATGGACGACCCCGGCCCCAAGGGAGGGGCCCCTGAAGCCTCAGAGGCAATCGCTTCCCCAGAAGGTCAATCTGACTCAGGCAATCTCACGCTTGACAGACCCTGGTTAACAGAAATTGGACAGTATCTTAAAAATACTTCTCTTGGGAGATATAAATGTGCCAGCGCCATAGATATGGCCATGCGGAACTGTGTCGTTACCTCTGGAGGAAACAGGCTGCCTTCCGGAGAAGGAGTAATGGCCATAGGGACTCCTGCTTGCGTAGCAAAAGAAGGTTCTGGGGCACGCGCCTCACGGGACATGGAATCTTCAGGGGCGGATGGCACTGATTCGAGGGAAGAAAGTACTCTAGAACGGCAATCAGAACATACTGATGGGCATGGATAACCCGGGCCATTTCATATTCTTTACAAGACGTATATTCCGAGTCGGAGATGTCCGTCTCTAAAAAATCAGAATCCTCCATAACTTGGAGATTGCAAATATGGACTAAAGCTAAACGGCACCTTACACCCCCAATGGCTGGGGCACTCACCACCTCCTGTGAACCAGACAACTAACGAACAGACTCTCTCCGTCGCCACTCGGTCAGGGTACGGAAATGGAATTACAACGTGACCACACCCGGTCATGAGGTGCACCGTGTAAGCCAGCAAAAAAAGGCGCGCAAGTTCAAAAGGGCAAGTCTGATAAGGCCATTATGTTCTGAATAGCCATGAGCCCAAGCATCACTACACATTAGCAGACAGATCACATAACAAACATAATTAAAGTCCCCCCTGTTCAATAACCCCCATAGGAGATATTAACCCTTGATTCCATTTTAAGATAAAGGAGTCCCACTGGGACCCTGACTTCTTTTGTTAACATTACATTCACATATTGAAATAAAATTAAACGATCTTACCGGAATCTACGCAGTGCAATAGGAACACGGACAGATAGTAGCATCACTTCTGACATGGACTTGAGTGAATAAAGGCAGGTAGCGAAACTCGTCAACGCTGATTGCCAAGGAGCTGTTAACATAAGTCGGGATGGTTTTGCAAAGACGACACTCCCTGCATCTCCGAACTCTAACTTTCATCCATGCTCTCACTGAGAGGCTGACAGAATTACTTAAAACTCCAGTCCCATTTTGACGGGTAATACCCTCCATAAGAGACTATCTTCAATCTTCAGACACTTCTCTGCCAACCTCCTGTGATAAAAGGCAAAGAATGACTGGGGGATGAGGGAAGTGGGGGAGGTATTTAAGCCTTTGGCTGGGGTGTCGTTGCCTCCTCCTGGTGGCCAGGTTCTGAATTCCCAAAAGTAATGAATGCAGCTGTGGACTCTTCCCGTTTAAGAAGAAAAAAAAAAAAAACCTATTAGGGCCGTTTGTAGGGCATTACCCTAAAGTTAACAGCTCTTTTGCATAAAATAAAACAACTACCCCCTAAAATTACAACCCCCCCCCCACAAAAAAAAAAACTAATTAAAAAAACTTGAAATACCCTTTATCCTAAAAAAGGACATTTGGCTGGGAATTCAGCTCTTTTTCTGCCCATAAAAAAATCCCTAATCTTAAAAAAAATCCCCCCAAAAATAAAGAAAAAACTAACTCTAACCCCAAAATTGGTACTCACCAATGATGAGGGGCGGCGTTCCATCTTTATCCATAGGCGGTCCATCGTCTATCTTCATCCTGGTGGCGGAGGTCCATCTTCTATCTTCATCCCGTTGGCGGCTGTGAAGTGTTCGGCAAGGTCGGCGGCGAAGACCGTGGTCCTCTTCAGAGCATCATCATGGAGTTCCACTTCATGCGGTCTCCAACCACACACTGAAGATTGAATGCAAGGTATGCCTTTTAAATAGGGGTACCCTTGCATTCCTATTCGATTATTTGAGTCTTCAAATTCAAATCAGCCAATAGGATGAAAGGAAGCTTTCATCCTATTGGCTGCTTTGAATTTAAAGAATTGTTTAATTAATCAGGAAAGCATTAATTTAGTTTTCTGGTGGTGGTGAGAGTCCACAATCCATTACTCCAGGGAACTAATCGTTTGAAAAAGGCAGACACCTATTTAGCTTGTTCAATATATCCATTGAAAGTATACTAGCTCTTAAGCCGGATGCGCTAAACTCTTCCCTGGTTAACGCTCTTAAGCATGGACTTTTAATATCAAGTTGCAAGCTAATGTTAGTGCGGTCCAGCAATATCGCCACTTGTAATCTGTCGAAATATTGGCAGTGAACAAACATATTTCTGCAAATTTTAATGCAGTTTTTTTTTCTGAATTATTAAAATAAAACACAGCAAAAGTCACATGGAAAAGTTATGGCAAGCTTCCAGTTGATCCACTAGTAATTTCTTTGTACTGTACAAGAAGTTTAAATTTACTTATTAGACCTTGCTATAAGTCTAGCAGTGACAGTTCCAGAGCTTAAAGGACCATAAACTACATTATTTTGAACCTTCATATCTGAGAATAATTTAATAAATTATCTGACTCTTGGAACATCTCAGGACCATGGGCTCCTATAAGTATCTAACTGAGGCTCAGAAAGTAAAGATAACTGTCTCTTACAAAGCAGGAGAATGGTATAAAATATATCTAAACACTGTCTGTACACTAACACCCATAAACTACCTATTAACCCCTAGACCGCCAGCCTCCCGCATCGCAAACACTAAATTAAACTTATTAACCCCTAATCTGCCTCCCACCAACATCGCAAATATTAAATAAATGTATTAACCCCGAATCTGCCGCCCACCCATATCGCCAACACTGTTTAAATATATTAACCTCTTAACCGCTGCTCCCCGACATCGCCCCACTATACGTTATTAACCCCTAAACTGCCGCTCCCTGAAATAGACGCCACTAAATAAACCTATTAACCACTAAACCTCCGGCCTCCCACATCGCCGCCACTAAAAAAAACTATTAACCCCTAAACCTCTGGCCCCACATCGCAAAACACTAAAAAAAACTATCAACCCCTAAACCTAACACCCCTAACTTTAAATTAAAATTACAATATAACTATATTTAAATAAATAAAAACTTACCTGTGAAATAAAAATAAACTTAACATTAAACTATAAATTAACCTAACCTTACTATTCTAATAAAATAAAAAAACTACCAATTAAAAATCCTAAATTACAAATTTGAAAAAAACTAATCCTATGAAAAAATTTGAAAAATCTAACATTACAAAAAAACACGAAATTTATGCTTACCTGATAAAATGTATTTCTTTCTTGACACGGTGAGTCCACGGATCATCTAATTACTATTGGGAATATCACTCCTGCCCAGTAAGAGGCGGCAAAGAGCACCACAGCAAAGCTGTAAAATATCACCTCCCTTCCCTTCAACCCCAGTTATTCGACCGAAGCAAAGGAGAGAAAGGAAGCAACAAGGTGCAGAGGTGTCTGAAGTTTAGAACATACCAACAAAAAAAAACTGTCCTTAAAAGAACAGGGCGGGCCATGGACTCACCATGTCAAGAAAGAAATAAATTTATCAGGTAAGCATAAATTTAGTTTTCTTCCTAATGACACGGTGAGTCCACCGATCATCGAATTACCATTGGGAATCAATATCCAAGCTAGAGTACATAGATGATAAGGGAGGGACAAGACAGGGAACCTAAACGGAAGGTACCACTGCTTGAAGAACCTTTCTCCCAAAAGAAGCCTCAGCCGAGGTAAAGGTATAAAATGTATAGAATTTTGAAAAAGTGTGAAGATAGGACCAAGTTGCAGCCTTGTAAATCTGTTCCACAGAAGCTTCATTCTTGAATGCCCAGGAAGAGGAAACAGCCCTCGTAGAATGAGCCTTAACTCTCTCTGGAGGCTGCTGTCCAGCAGTCTCATAGGCAAAGCGAATGATTCTCTTCAGCCACAAAGAAAGAGAAGTAGCCGTAGCTTTCTGCCCCTTACGTTTTCCAGAGAAGACCACAAACAGAGCAGAAGACTGACGAAAATCCTTAGTCGCCTGTAAATAGAATTTCAATGCACGCACCACGTCCAAATTGTGCAGCAGACGTTCCTTCTGAGAAGAAGGATTAGGACACAAGGAAGGATCAACAATCTCCTGATTAATGTTCCGATCTGAAACCACTTTAGGGAGAAACCCTAACTTAGCATGCAAAACTACCTTATCCGAATGAAAAATAAGGTAAGGAGATTCAAACTGTAATGCCGAGAGCTCTGAAACTTTACGAGCAGAAGAAATAGCAACAAGAAACAAAACTTTCCAAGATAAAAACTTAATATCTAAGGAATGCATAGGCTCAAACTGAGCCTGTTGAATAACCTTAAGAACCAAGTTAAGACTTCAAGGAGGAGTAACCGGCTTAAACACAGGCCTGATCCTGACCAAGGCCTGGCAAAACGATTGCACATCTGGGACGTCTGCCAGACGTTTATGTAGCAAAATAGACAAGGCAGATATTTGACCCTTTAGGGAACTTGTCGATAAACCCTTCTCCAAACCTTCCTGGAGAAAGGACAGAATTCTAGGAATCCGGACTCTACTCCAAGAGTAGCCTCTGGATTCACACCAATACAGATATTTACGCCATATCTTATGGTAAATATTTCTAGTCACATGCTTACGAGCCTGAATCATGGTCTCAATAACAAAACAATAACAAAATTAAGCGTTCAATCTCCAAGCAGTCAGCTTCAGAGAAACTAGATTTGGATGAAGGAAGGGCCCTTGAAGTAGAAGGTCCTTTCTCAACGGAAGTCTCCACGGTGGAAGAGATGACATGTCCACCAGGTCTGCATACCAAATCCTGCGGGGCCACGCCGGGGAAATGAGGATCACCGACGCCCTCTCTTGCTTGATTCGAGCAATGACCCGAGGTAGAAGAGCGAATGGGGGAAATACAGGGAGTGCAGAATTATTAGGCAAGTTGTATTTTGAGGATTAATTTTATTATTGAACAACAACCATGTTCTCAATGAACCCAAAAAACTCATTAATATCAAAGCTGAATAGTTTTGGAAGTAGTTTTTAGTTTGTTTTTAGTTATAGCTATTTTAGGGGTATATCTGTGTGTACAGGTGACTATTACTGTGCATAATTATTAGGCAACTTAACAAAAAACAAATATATACCCATTTCAATTATTTATTTTTACCAGTGAAACCAATATAACATCTCAACATTCACAAATATACATTTCTGACATTCAAAAACAAAACAAAAACAAATCAGTGACCAATATAGCCACCTTTCTTTGCAAGGACACTGAAAAGCCTGCCATCCATGGATTCTGTCAGTGTTTTGATCTGTTCACCATCAACATTGCGTGCAGCAGCAACCACAGCCTCCCAGACACTGTTCAGAGAGGTGTTCTGTTTTCCCTCCTTGTAAATCTCACATTTGATGATGGACCACAGGTTCTCAATGGGGTTCAGATCAGGTGAACAAGGAGGCCATGTCATTAGATTTTCTTCTTTTATACCCTTTCTTGCCAGCCACGCTGTGGAGTACTTGGACGCGTGTGATGGAGCATTGTCCTGCATGAAAATCATGTTTTTCTTGAAGGATGCAGACTTCTTCCTGTACCACTGCTTGAAAAAGGTGTCTTCCAGAAACTGGCAGTAGGACTGGGAGTTGAGCTTGACTCCATCCTCAACCCGAAAAGGCCCCACAAGCTCATCTTTGATGATACCAGCCCAAACCAGTACTCCGCCTCCACCTTGCTGGCGTCTGAGTCGGACTGGAGCTCTCTGCCCTTTACCAATCCAGCCACGGGCCCATCCATCTGGCCCATCAAGACTCACTCTCATTTCATCAGTCCATAAAACCTTAGAAAAATCAGTCTTGAGATATTTCTTGGCCCAGTCTTGACGTTTCAGCTTGTGTGTCTTGTTCAGTGGTGGTCGTCTTTCAGCCTTTCTTACCTTGGCCATGTCTCTGAGTATTGCACACCTTGTGCTTTTGGGCACTCCAGTGATGTTGCAGCTCTGAAATATGGCCAAACTGGTGGCAAGTGGCATCTTGGCAGCTGCACGCTTGACTTTTCTCAGTTCATGGGCAGTTATTTTGCGCCTTGGTTTTTCCCACACGCTTCTTGCGACCCCTGTTGACTATTTTGAATGAAATGCTTGATTGTTCGATGATCACGCTTCAGAAGCTTTGCAATTTTAAGAGTGCTGCATCCCTCTGCAAGATATCTCACTATTTTTGACTTTTCTGAGCCTGTCAATTCCTTCTTTTGACCCATTTTGCCAAAGGAAAGGAAGTTGCCTAATAATTATGCACACCTGATATAGGGTGTTGATGTCATTAGACCACACCCCTTCTCATTACAGAGATGCACATCACCTAATATGCTTAATTGGTAGTAGGCTTTCGAGCCTATACAGCTTGGAGTAAGACAACATGCATAAAGAGGATGATGTGGTCAAAATACTCATTTGCCTAATAATTCTGCACTCCCTGTAGGAAGGCAAGACTGAAATTGTAAGGTACCGCCAGAGTGTCTATCAGTACAGCCTGAGGGTCCATTGACCTTAACCCGTACCTCGGGAGCTTGGCATTCTGCTGAGATGCCATGAGATCCAATTCCGGCTGTTCCCATTTGAGAATCAGTCTAGAAAACACTTCCGGATGGAGTTCCCACTCCCCCGGGTGAAAGGTCTGTCTGCTCAGAAAATTCGCCTCCCAGTTTTCCACTCCTGGGATGTGGATCGCCGACAGACCGAAGTTGTGGGTCTCCGCCCACTGAATTCTGTGGGCTACCTCTGTCATGGCCAAAGAACTCTGAGTTCCTCCCTGATGGTTGATGTAAGCCACTGAAGTTATGTTGTCCGACTTGAACCTGATGAACTGGGCCGAGGCTAACTGAGGCCAGGCCAGAAGAGCATTAAAGATTGCTCTCAGCTCCAAAATGTTTATGGGTAGAACAGACTCCGACCAAGCCCATGTCCCCTGAACCTTTAGAGAGTCCCAGACTGCTCCCCATCCCAAAAGGCTGGCGTCCGTTGTCACAATCACCCAGGTGGGTCTGCGGAAGCAAGTTCCCTGGGATAGATGATCCTGAGACAACCACCAAAGAACAGAATCCCTTGTCTCCTGTTCCAGATGCAATCTTGGAGACAGGTCCGCATAATCTCTGTTTCACTGCCTGAGCATGCATAACTGCAGAGGTCTGAGGTGGAAACGTGCAAACGGGATGATGTCCATAGCCGCTACCATCAGACCGATTACCTGCACTCATTGAGCCACTGACGGCCGAGGAGAGGACTGAAGCGCTAGACAAGAATCGTAAATCTTTAATTTCCTGACTTCTGTCAGAAATATCTTCATTGATAAGGAATCTATTATGGTTCCCAAAAAAACTACCCTTGTAGTTGGAACCAAGGAACTCTTTTCCAAATTCACCTTCCATCCGTGAGATCGCAGGAAGGATAACAACATTTCCGTGTGGGATTTTGCCTGTTGAAAGGATGGTGCCTGAACCAGAATGTCATCCACATAAGGTGCCACTGCAATGCCCCGCAACCGGTTCACCGCTAACTGTGACCCCAGAACCTTTGAAAAAATTCTGGGAGCTGTGGCGAGGCCGAATGGAGAAGCCACAAACTGGAAGTGTTTGTCTAGAAAAGTCAACCTCAGAAACTTGTGATGGTGCTTGTGGATAGGAACATGCAGGTACGTGTCCTTTAAATCTACCGTTGTCATAAATTGACCCTCTTGAACAAAGGGGAGAATGGAACGAATAGTTTCCATTTTGAAGGATGGTACTCTGAGGAACTTGTTTAGGCTCTGAGATCTAGAATTGGTCTGAAAGTTCCCTCTTTTTTTGGGAACCACGAACAGATTGGAGTAAAATCCCAGACCCTGCTCCTGTCTTGGAACAGGAACTATTACTCCTAGGTCGGAAAGGTCTTGAACACAGTGTAAGAACGCCTCTCTTTTTGTCTGGTCTACATATGCAAAACAGAAAGAGAAACAGTCTGCCAGGAATGAACAGCTGCATCAATAGCTTGTTCTATGGCCCGGTTACCACCTGGAAGTAACTTCTTTCTGCCCAATTGTGCTTTTCACAGAGGAAAACTTTCCTTTAGTATATCAGTCTGATCCCGCCTACAAGGTCAGTCCAGGCCCGAAATACCAGGCAATTCTCCTCTGAACAAGGAAAAGGCAACCCCAGACGATCGTTTCGGCCTTCTGTGAGCCTCTTCAGTGAAGTGCAGCCATATTCCTCTAAGCACATTGGGCAAGGAGTCCACATCTGGTTTCCCCCATCACCCATAGGGAGACTATCCCCCGGGTCATATTTACATATGCAAAATAGAAAGAGAAACAGTCTGCCAGGAACGGACAGCAGCATCAATAGCTTGTTCTATGGCCTGGTTACCACCTGGAAGTAGCTTCTTTCTGCCCAATTGTGCTTTTCACAGAGGAAAACTTTCCTGTAGTATATCAGTCTGATCCCGCCTACAAGGTCAGTCCAGGCCCGAAATACCAGGCAATTCTCCTCTGAACAAGGAAAAAGTGCCCCAAATAGAAGGCATTGTAGTTTTTTATTTTAAACAAAATGTAGCATTTTTTTTAATTAAAAAAAAAACTGCAGTAGGCAGTTTTGGGGCTTTAAATTTGGTGGGGGTGGGGTGTTAGGAAAAAAAAGGCACAGAAAAGTGCCTTTACATTGCAGTCTATGGGAACTGAATGTTCCCGTAGACCGCAATGTAAATATATATGATTATATACATACATATATATTTATGTGATAATATGTGTATATACACATATTAAGACATAAATATATGTATATATTCATATACATATATATTTAAAAATCCTCCCTATCACTGCTCTACTTACCCCCTTTGCTCCCATAGGAGCCTATGGAAGCGCGCTATCTCGAGCATGCTTCCCAGCAATGTGAACACGAGCTCATGTTTGCATTGCGATTAACTTGTAATACTAGAGAACATTATTGTGCGCTGGTATTACAAAGTAGAGCACTCATGTCGCTTGCATGCAAGCGATATTTAGCGCTCCACTTGTAACCTGGCCCTTAGTTTGTACTTGAGTAATGGTCCACTTGCACAAGCATGATGGAAAGGTCAGCAAAGAAAAAACTTTACCTGAAATCTTATTACAAATCTCAATGTCTGAAGCAAAGCAACACAACACAGAGATAACCCAGAGGCATTTTGGAAACAAGTGCTGTAGTCTCATGATGTAAAAAATGAGTTTAGCTACAATCACCAAAGGTAGAAAAATAATACATTTCCAACTGTTAACCATGGGGTGGATTTATTATGCTTTGGGGATGTATGGCTTCCAATCGCACTGGAAATAATGTAAAGATAGATGAAAGAATGAATTCTAATAAATATCAACAAATCCTGGAAATGAATGTCCCTCAATATGTGAAGAAACTAAGGCCTAGTTTCCATTGAGGTTGTAATGTTTGGAAACTGGTAGTAACATAAAAATTCTCCATAGACTTTAAAAGAGATAAATGTTTTTACCAACAGTTTCCAAACTTTACCACCTTAATAGAAACTAGGCCTAAATCTGAAAAGTTTGCTATTCTAAGACAATGATCCCAAGTATACATCAAATTAACAACTTAAAATAGACTTGAATGTAATTGTTGATATATATTATTGATCTATAACATGCAGTGGATGTGAGAAAAACTATGAATATTTCTGAAGTAGATATATATTCCTAAAGCAAGAAAGATTGTTAGGTGGCTACAAAAAGCATTTGGAATTTCTGGGTTGTTACTAATTACTAACTGGTGTACAAAATATACGACCAGATCACGAGTGGAGCGCAAAAGTTTGCGTTGTGCAATATCAGGTTTTTGCATTCGTTTGAGTGCAAGTTAAATTGTGCTAATATTACAAGTAAATGCTAACACGTAGCACAATCGAGATTTACGCTAGAATGATTACCACAACCTCCGAGATCTAGTTAACTGTTTTGCAAAACAAAAAAGTGTCACAAAACAAACCAAAATTACATTAGAAAGTACAGTTCCACTCATAATAACACCATCTAATAAAAAATATTTTAAAAGTTATGAAGGCTCAAAGATATGAGGTTTACAGACATATAAACACAAAAAATAAGGGTTAAAAAGGGGTGCACATGGGAAAAATTACTATAGGTACTGTAATTACATTTAAATAATTTGAAGCACCTATAGTGGGGAAACGACACTATTGAGACTCACTAAAATAAGTTGCAGAAGAAGCAACTAAAAAGGGTGCTTTTCCTATACAAATGTTGGATTGGTAACTACAGTATACATTATCCACAAAAATGTTTCCAATTAATCATACATTCCTTAAATGGACATTAAACACTAAATAGATGCTAGATGAATTATACATTTAATGAAAAGATTAGTCTGAGAATAACATGTAGATATATTTTTAAAGTTTCATTGGTTGTTTAAATAGTAACAAAGTTTTAGTGTCTATAAAACAATGGGAGCTGCCATGTTGTAACTTAGGATACTATCTCTGCTGTGGCCAATTAGGGACAGTTATACATAGGTCACTAGAGTGTGCAGCCAATGGCTGTGTGGGATATAACAGCGTCCTGCACTTCCATTTCTAACAGGAACAGAAATGCCCACAAGTTAGGAAAGGAATTACAGGAAAAGGAGACAAAATAAATAATGAAAGTATATTGTAGAGATTTTTCTATAAAAATGATTTATCATTTTATATTATCATCACAAAGTGTTTAATGTCCCTTTGAGCTTTATTAACAGAATTGATACACACTCACACTTTTAAAAACACTTAAAGGTATAGGAAAGTCAAAATTAAGCTTGCATGATTCCGCTGGAGCATGTAATTTTAAGACACTTTAAAAATCATTTCTATTTTCAAATGTGCTTTGTTCTCTTGGTATCCCTAGTTGAAAAAGAATACGCACACATTAGTCTTTTGTGATTGGCTAACTAGATGTGTTCATCTTGCTATCAGTAGTGCAATGCTGTTACTTCAGCAAAGGATAACAAGAGAACAAAGCAAATTTGATAATGGAAGTAAATTAGAAAGTTGTTTAAAATTGTATGTTCTATCCAAATCATGAAAGAAAAATTTGGGGTTTACTGTCCCTTTAAACTCAGCAGAGTCAAATAGAAACAAAAGTGTGTACAATTGTTAACATTCTATATGGAGGTTAAAAGTATCAATTTAAATATGCAACGTAGGTGGGTATATGAGGTATAAGAATACTGATGTAAGTATAGAGTTAGTCTTCTGTATGGAGGAGAAACAAATAATTGACTGAGCTCCTATATAGCAGGAGCTATTGTTATTGTGCCTTACTTACTATTAAGAAGAGAGAAAGAATGCGGATGCACTATATTTACCAGGTCTTTTACTTGCCGGGCAACCAAGTTGAAGAAATAATTATTTTCCATACATCACTTCAAGTTCACAGATTCCCTTTGATACATTAACATAGAAACACAGATATCACTTATCGGCTAAGCTTCTTCTATAGAGGGTGCTTTGCTTATTGTTATCTTGATAAAACATGCAATAAGATTTAAGAATACGCTGCCAAAAGTGCACTGTTTCCTGTTACACGGTAACATTAAAAATCGGTTGTCCCTTTTTGGCTAAGCTCCTTCTATAGTGGGAGCTTTACTTATTGTTACCTATCTTTTTGCTAATGGTACATGGGAAGATCTAGTACCATTTCATACATCATCCACAATGTTTGATCAACTTAATACTCTAATACCAACACGCGCATAAACATATATATGCTTTCCCTCTACATTATCAACTTTATATCACATTATACATATCCATATTCATTTCTGCAAGAAGTAAGCAAGTTAAAAAGTGAGAGATTAAACTCTCTTAAGGTTCCCCTGACACGTGTTTCTCAATCACGCTTCCTCAGAGTTGTATACGTGCCAACCATTTATTGGCTTTTTTTTATCAGTTTACAAATCCCCTCGTAGCTCATAGGTAACATGCGGGGCTAGGCTTTGATTTCTATTGGCTTAGAAGGATGCCAATCCTTATTATGCACCAAATGGGGAATCAGTAAGTAAATGGTCTTTCTTTAGAAATGGTTTATCCAATTATATTTCATCCACCGTTTCGGGTGATAAGTCATTGGTTGGATCATAAAGATGTACTGTTAATAAACATTACAAAACCTTGGGCGGATTAAATGACAGATAAGAAAGTTAAAAAAACATAATTTATGTAAGAACTTACCTGATAAATTCATTTCTTTCATATTAACAAGAGTCCATGAGCTAGTGACGTATGGGATATACATTCCTACCAGGAGGGGCAAAGTTTCCCAAACCTTAAAATGCCTATAAATACACCCCTCACCACACCCACAAATCAGTTTAACGAATAGCCAAGAAGTGGGGTGATAAGAAAAAAAGTGCGAAGCATAAAAAATAAGGAATTGGAATAATTGTGCTTTATACAAAAAAATCATAACCACCACAAAAAAGGGTGGGCCTCATGGACTCTTGTTAATATGAAAGAAATGAATTTATCAGGTAAGTTCTTACATAAATTATGTTTTCTTTCATGTAATTAACAAGAGTCCATGAGCTAGTGACGTATGGGATAATGAATACCCAAGATGTGGATCTTCCACACAAGAGTCACTAGAGAGGGAGGGATAAAATAAAGACAGCCAATTCCTGCTGAAAATAATCCACACCCAAAATAAAGTTTAAAGAAAAACATAAGCAGAAGATTCAAACCGAAACCACTGCCTGAAGTACCTTTCTACCAAAACTGCTTCAGAAGAAGAGAATACATCAAAATGGTAGAATTTAGTAAAAGTATGCAAAGAGGACCAAGTCGCTGCTTTGCAAATCTGATCAACTGAAGCTTCATTCCTAAACGCCCAGGAAGTAGAAACTGACCTAGTAGAATGAGCTGTAATCCTCTGAGGCGGAGTCTTACCCGATTTAACATAGGCAAGATGAATTAAAGATTTCAACCAGGATGCCAAAGAAATGGCAGAAGCTTTCTGGCCTTTTCTAGAACCAGAAAAGATGACAAATAGACTAGAAGTCTTTCGGAAAGATTTAGTAGCTTCAACATAATATTTCAAAGCTCTAACAACATCCAAAGAATGTAACGATTTTTCCTTAGAATTCTTAGGATTAGGACATAATGAAGGAACCACGATTTCTCTACTAATGTTGTTGGAATTCACAACTTTAGGTAAAAATTCAAAAGAAGTTCGCAACACCGCCTTATCCTGATGAAAAATCAGAAAAGGAGACTCACAAGAAAGAGCAGATAATTCAGAAACTCTTCTGGCAGAAGAGATGGCCAAAAGGAACAAAACTTTCCAAGAAAGCAATTTAATATCCAATGAATGCATAGGTTCAAACGGAGGAGCTTGAAGAGCTCCCAGAACCAAATTCAAACTCCATGGAGGAGAAATTGACTTAATGACAGGTTTTATACGAACCAAAGCTTGTACAAAACAATGAATATCAGGAAGAATAGCAATCTTTCTGTGAAAAAGAACAGAAAGAGCAGAGATTTGTCCTTTCAAGGAACTTGCGGACAAACCCTTATCTAAACCATCCTGAAGAAATTGTAATATTCTCGGAATTCTAAAAGAATACCAAGAAAAATGATGAGTAAGACACCAAGAAATATAAGTCTTCCAGACTCTATAATATATCTCTCTAGATACAGATTTACGAGCCTGTAACATAGTATCAATCACAGAGTCAGAGAAACCTCTTTGACTAAGAATCAAGCGTTCAATCTCCATACCTTTAAATTTAAGGATTTCAGATCCGGATGGAAAAAAGGACCTTGCGACAGAAGGACTGGTCTTAACGGAAGAGTCCATGGTTGGCAAGATGCCATCCGGACAAGATCCGCATACCAAAACCTGTGAGGCCATGCCGGAGCTATTAGCAGAACAAACGAGCATTCCCTCAGAATCTTGGAGATTACTCTTGGAAGAAGAACTAGAGGCGGAAAGATATAGGCAGGATGATACTTCCAAGGAAGTGATAATGCATCCACTGCCTCCGCCTGAGGATCCCGGGATCTGGACAGATACCTGGGAAGTTTCTTGTTTAGATGAGAGGCCATCAGATCTATCTCTGGAAGCCCCCACATTTGAACAATCTGAAGAAATACCTCTGGGTGAAGAGACCATTCGCCCGGATGCAACGTTTGGCGACTGAGATAATCCGCTTCCCAATTGTCCTACACCTGGGATATGAACCGCAGAGATTAGACAGGAGCTGGATTCCGCCCAAACCAAAATTCGAGATACTTCTTTCATAGCCAGAGGACTGTGAGTCCCTCCTTGATGATTGATGTATGCCACAGTTGTGACATTGTCTGTCTGAAAACAAATGAACGATTCTCTCTTCAGAAGAGGCCAAAACTGAAGAGCTCTGAAAATTGCACGGAGTTCCAAAATATTGATCGGTAATCTCACCTCCTGAGATCCCAAACTCCCTGTGCCGTCAGAGATCCCCACACAGCTCCCCAACCTGTGAGACTTGCATCTGTTGAAATTACAGTCCAGGTCGGAAGAACAAAAGAAGCCCCCTGAATTAAACGATGGTGATCTGTCCACCACGTTAGAGAGTGTCGAACAATCGGTTTTAAAGATATTAATTGATATATCTTCGTGTAATCCCTGCACCATTGGTTCAGCATACAGAGCTGAAGAGGTCGCATGTGAAAACGAGCAAAGGGGATCGCGTCCGATGCAGCAGTCATAAGACCTAGAATTTCCATGCATAAGGCTACCGAAGGGAATGATTGAGACTGAAGGTTTCGACAAGCTGTAATCAATTTTAGACGTCTCTTGTCTGTTAAAGACAGAGTCATGGACACTGAATCTATCTGGAAACCCAGAAAGGTTACCCTTGTTTGAGGAATCAAAGAACTTTTTGGTAAATTGATCCTCCAACCATGATCTTGAAGAAACAACACAAGTCGATTCGTATGAGACTCTGCTAAATGTAAAGACTGAGCAAGTACCAAGATATCGTCCAAATAAGGAAATACCACAATACCCTGTTCTCTGATTACAGACAGAAGGGCACCGAGAATCTTTGTGAAAATTCTTGGAGCTGTAGCAAGGCCAAACGGTAGAGCCACAAATTGGTAATGCTTGTCTAGAAAAGAGAATCTCAGGAACTGAAAATGATCTGGATGAATCGGAATATGCAGATATGCATCCTGTAAATCTATTGTGGACATATAATTCCCTTGCTGAACAAAAGGCAATATAGTCCTTACAGTTACCATCTTGAACGTTGGTATCCTAACATAACGATTCAATAATTTTAGATCCAGAACTGGTCTGAAGGAATTCTCCTTCTTTGGTACAATGAAGAGATTTGAATAAAACCCCATCCCCTGTTCCGGAACTGGAACTGGCATAATTACTCCAGCCAACTCTAGATCTGAAACACAATTCAGAAATGCTTGAGCTTTCACTGGATTTACTGGGACACGGGAAAGAAAAAATCTCTTTGCAGGAGGTCTCATCTTGAAACCAATTCTGTACCCTTCTGAAACAATGTTCTGAATCCAAAGATTGTGAACAGAATTGATCCAAATTTCTTTGAAAAAACGTAACCTGCCCCCTACCAGCTGAACTGGAATGAGGGCCGTACCTTCATGTGAACTTAGAAGCAGGCTTTGCCTTTCTAGCAGGCTTGGATTTATTCCAGACTGGAGATGGTTTCCAAACTGAAACTGCTCCTGAGGACGAAGGATCAGGCTTTTGTTCTTTGTTGAAACGAAAGGAACGAAAACGATTGTTAGCCCTGTTTTTACCTTTAGATTTTTTATCCTGTGGTAAAAAAGTTCCTTTCCCACCAGTAACAGTTGAAATAATAGAATCCAACTGAGAACCAAATAATTTGTTTCCCTGGAAAGAAATGGAAAGTAGAGTTGATTTAGAAGCCATATCAGCATCCAAGTCTTAAGCCATAAAGCTCTTCTGGCTAAGATAGCCAGAGACATAAACCTAACATCAACTCTAATAATATCAAAAATGGCATCACAGATAAAATTATTAGCATGCTGGAGAAGAATAATAATATCATGAGAATCACGATTTGTTACTTGTTGCGCTAGAGTTTCCAACCAAAAAGTTGAAGCTGCAGCAACATCAGCCAATGATATAGCAGGTCTAAGAAGATTACCTGAACACAGATAAGCTTTTCTTAGAAAAGATTCAATTTTTCTATCTAAAGGATCCTTAAACGAGGGTACCATCTGACGTAGGAATGGTAGTACGTTTAGCAAGGGTAGAAATAGCCCCATCAACTTTAGGGATTTTGGCCCAAAATTCTAACCTGTCAGGCGGAACAGGATATAATTGCTTAAAACGTTTAGAAGGAGTAAATGAATTACCCAATTTATCCCATTCTTTGGAAATTACTGCAGAAATAGCATTAGGAACAGGAAAAACTTCTGGAATAACCGCAGGAGCTTTAAAAACCTTATCCAAACGTATAGAATTAGTATCAAGAGGACTAGAATCCTCTATTTCTAAAGCAATTAGTACTTCTTTAAGTAAAGAGCGAATAAATTCCATCTTAAATAAATATGAAGATTTATCAGCATCAATCTCTGAGATAGAATCCTCTGAACCAGAAGAGTCCAAAGAATCAGAATGATGGTGTTCATTTAAAAATTCATCTGTAGAGAGAGAAGATTTAAAAGACTTTTTACGTTTACTAGAAGGAGAAATAACAGACAAAGCCTTCTTTATGGATTCAGAAACAAAATCTCTTATGTTATCAGGAACATTCTGCACCTTAGATGTTGAGGGAACTGCAACAGGCAATGGTACATTACTAAAGGAAATATTATCTGCTTTAACAAGTTTGTCATGACAATTATTACAAACAACAGCTGGAGGAATAGCTACCAAAAGTTTACAGCAGATACACTTAGCTTTGGTAGATCCAGCAGGCAGTGATTTTCCTGTAGTATCTTCTGGCTCAGATGCAACGTGAGACATCTTGCAATATGTAAGAGAAAAAACAACATATAAAGCAAAATAGATCAAATTCCTTATAAGACAGTTTCAGGAATGGGAAAGAATGCCAAATATCAAGCTTCTAGCAACCAGAAGCAAATGAAAAATGAGACTGAAATAATGTGGAGACAAAAGCGACGCCCATATTTTTTAGCGCCAAATAAGACGCCCACATTATTTGGCGCCTAAATGCTTTTGGCGCCAAAAATGACGCCACATCCGGAACGCCGACATTTTTGGCGCAAAATAACGTCAAAAAATGACGCAACTTCCAGCGACACGTATGACGCCGGAAACGGAAAAGAATTTTTGCGCCAAAAAAGTCAGCGCCAAGAATGACGCAATAAAAGAAGCATTTTCAGCCCCCCGCGAGCCTAACAGCCCACAGGGAAAAAAGTCAAATTTTTGAGGTAAGAAAAATATGATAATTCAATGCATAATCCCAAATATGAAACTGACTGTCTGAAAATAAGGAAAGTTGAACATTCTGAGTCAAGGCAAATAAATGTTTGAATACATATATTTAGAACTTTATAAATAAAGTGCCCAACCATAGCTTAGAGTGTCACAGAAAATAAGACTTACTTACCCCAGGACACTCATCTACATGTTTGTAGAAAGCCAAACCAGTACTGAAACGAGAATCAGTAGAGGTAATGGTAAATATAAGAGTATATCGTCGATCTGAAAAGGGAGGTAAGAGATGAATCTCTACGACCGATAACAGAGAACCTTATGAAATAGACCCCGTAGAAGGAGATCACTGTATTCAATAGGCAATACTCTCTTCACATCCCTCTGACATTCACTGCACGCTGAGAGGAAAACCGGGCTCCAACTTGCTGCGGAGCGCATATCAACGTAGAATCTAGCACAAACTTACTTCACCACCTCCCTTGGAGGCAAAGTTTGTAAAAACTGATTTGTGGGTGTGGTGAGGGGTGTATTTATAGGCATTTTAAGGTTTGGGAAACTTTGCCCCTCCTGGTAGGAATGTATATCCCATACGTCACTAGCTCATGGACTCTTGTTAATTACATGAAAGAAATCATAGCTCATAATTGTTGTAAAAAAAAAAGTAGCCACAAAAGTCATGGAAGGCCATAAATAGAACATATTCTATGTAAAGAACATTGGAATGTTAAATATTTCATGTTGGGTTAGTGCACTTGAGAATAAGCGTTCAGGTTAGCGTGAGAGTGGAGTGTCAAATCAGCCAATAGAATTTAAGTAGCTCTCATTCTATTGGCTGATGTGAACAGCCAATAGGATTTCAGTAGCTCTCACCCTATTGGCCGATTTGAATTTCCAAAATCAAATCAGCTAATAGGAATGCAAGCGACGCCATTTTGAATCACGTACCTTGCATTGAAGATTAAGTATACCACGCGCGACCGTATGAAGATGATGCTCCGTGCCGGATGTCTTCAGGATGGACCCGCTCCGTGCCGCCGGGATGAAGATAGAAGACGCCGCCGGGATGAAGATAGAAGATGCAGCCTGGATGAAGATGGAGCCGCCGGGATTAAGATCCCTCAAGCGGGACTTTAGCAACTGTAAGTAGATCTTCGGGGGTTAGTTTTAGGATTTTTAACACTTTTTTGGGTGTTTTTTTTTTTTTTTTAGTTTATGGTTTGGGCTTTTCGTAAAAGTGCTAAATGCCCTTTTAAGAGCAATGCAAAAGAGCTAAATGCCCTTTTCAGGGCAATGGGTAGCTTAGAATTTTGTTAGAGTTATTTTTTTTTTTTTTGTGTGCTGTTGGTTGGGTGGTGGGTTTTACTGTTGGGGGGTCTTTGTATTTTTGTTTTACAGGTAAAAGAACTGTTTAACTTATGACAATGCCCTACAACAGGCCCTTTAAAGGGCTATTGGTAAGTTTATTCTAGGCTAGGTTTTTTTTGTTTGTTTTTTGGGTGGGCTTTTTTATTTTGATAGGGCTATTAGAGTAGGTATAATTCTTTTTTATTTTTGATAATTTTGTTTGTTATTTTTCGTAATTTAGTGTTTGTTATTTTTTGTAATTTAGTCTTTTTTATTTTTTGTAATTAGATACTTTTTAATTTATAGAGTAGTGTTAGGATTTTTTTAATGTCATTTAGTTTATTTAATTGGTAGTTAGTTTAATTTTAGTTTAATAGTTATATTAGTTTAATTGTTAGTTTAAACTTAGTTTTTTTAATTTGACAGGTAAATTTTAATTTAATTTGAGATAGGGAAATTGCAATTTTAATATAAAGTTAGGGGGGCGTTAGGTTTAGGGGTTAATAGGTTTATTTAGTATATTTCGTTGTGGGGGCATTCAGTTTAGGGGTTAATAGATTTATTATAGTGGCGGCGGAATTAGGGTTTAATAACTTTAGTATAGTGAGGGCAATGTGGGCGGACGGCAGATTAGGGGTTAATAATATTTAACTAGTGTTTGCGATGCGGGAGGGGGTGATTTAGGGGTTAATAACTTTAGTATAGTGGCGGCGATGTCGGGGAGCGGTGGAATAGGGGTTCATTTTTATTAGTGGTGGCGATGTCGGGAGCGGCAGATTAGGGGTTAATAGGTTTGATATAGTATTTACGATGTGGGAGGGTCTCGGTTTAGGGGTTAATAGGTAGTTTATGGGTGTTTAGTGTACTTTGTAACAGTTTAGTTATGAGTTTTATGTAACAGCTTTGTTGTGTAAAACTCATAACTACTGCTTTTAGATTGCGAAATGGATCTTGTCGGTATAGGCTGCAACGCAAGCTTTTTAGCCTCACCGCAAAACTCGTAATGGCTGCGCTATGGAAGTCCCATGAAAAAATGTTACAGGCTAAAAGGCTTGCGGTAGCTATACCGACAAGACTTGTAATGGCTGCAATGTTGTTTTAACACTGAAATGACCATTTTTTCAGCGTTAAAACACAAATTCACAACTTGTAATCTAGGTGTATGTTATTTGATCAGGGAAGCCAAAACTTTTTGCATACAACTTTATAAATATGTATAAATACACATATATAACAAGCACATTTTGCCAAGCACTGATATAAAGATGTTATTTTTTATTGACTCCAGACACAATTGCAATTAGACAGTAAGATTTAAATTAAACATACAAAAGCTAAACATGATACCAGCTTTCAATAACAGTATAATACTGCTCATGAATGAAACTATGTACAGACATCTGCTTTAGATTATTCTTTGTTATTGACATGCATACCAGACAATTACAGAAAATACTGATATTTATATATATATTTCAATAAAATTAAAAAAATTAAATAAAATTAAATTAAAGTTGTTAGACAAACCCTTATATTTATAATAGTTTCTTCCTGGAGCAAACATACAAGAGCTTTGAGTCATATGAAGACAACTGTTAAACTCATTAGGAAGGGAAAACAAAGGCTCCTTTCTCAGATAAGACAAGGGAGATGCAGAAAAATCTAGGAAGTTATTGTGTCACTTTGAAATCCAGGTCAAATGGAGCCTAAAGGGAAGGTACAAAAGTAGGCCTGGAGAAAACAAAACAAATACTAGCCCTGTAAAATAAGGAAATACGTACAATGATTGAGCAGAGCAGGGACGTATTCAACGATAGATAAATCCTGGCATGAAGCTTTAAATAAACATTATGTATATAAGGGATAAAGGCAATATATTTAAATCAAAAATTAAAATCTAAATAGAAAGGGAGGAAAAGAATAGAAGATAACGAAAATAAACATTATTGCAGATTGGAGGATATTAAAGATGTTAATATTCAACATTTCTTAAGTCCCATCAGAATTATAAGAAATAAAGGAATCATCACCTATGGGATCGTGATGAAGGATAACAAAAGGTTAGCATCCTACTTGGATGATGAAAATGTTAAATAAACTCAGAAATAAAAAAATATATACAAATAACTCCAGTATTGTTTTTTTAAGACTAGTTAACACTGGTTAACATATATATATTAAAAAGTCAAAATGAGTGACTATAGATTGAATTGAGCACAATTTCTAAGCAACTATAAGACATTTTTGCAATCAAATTTCCAAGGTATACAGTAGTTACAATCAGCCATCTTCTTCTAGCTCTGGTTTTTTTTTGGATACTGCATTCTAAAAATGAAATCTTGGATGAGTTGGAAAATTAGACTCAGGCATTATACCATAAACATTAGTTCCTGTAGCAGAACAAGAACAAGTATGATACTGGGGTATCATTGGCATGGGATTAAGCTGGTTAGGGCTTGGGCCTATATCTGGGAGCTCTCCAGGAGAGGGTATCATATGCTGAAGGTTGTTAGTTAGAAGATGGAGAATGTTCAAAAGCTGAGGAATATTTGCTTCATCCCCCTTACTCTCAAAGTTGTGAGTTCCTTGCTCACAAGTGGGAAAACACCCTGAATGGAGTCCTTCTTCCTTATTCTGTAGCTCCTCTCTCTCCAGGTCTGCTAAAATCTCAGTGAGAAAGTCATCTGGAATGTCCACCATCTTTTTTTGTTTCTTCACAATCCTTCTCGGACAAGCTGTCCATGTAGGATGCTTCGGAAGGAGCAAGGCCAGCAACAAGTAAGGATGTTTATCATCTAATCCTATAGAACAAAGAAAATTTGCTGAGAAACAAGAGGAATTCAACTGAACTGTATTAATTGCATTAGTTCTCCAAATGGCAGACACATTACTTAGTACAATAGCATGATATACTATATTATATTATACCTGCGTTGTTCTGCACAGAAAATGCTCCCAGTCAGGTGGCATTATAAAGTAACCGGGTGGGGGCAGTGTAATATTTTCTAATATTATATAAATTTATGCTACCCCCAGAAAAAAGTGATTGCATAATTTAACAAATATTTATTTAATGTTAATTTGAACAATAAACAGTGGCGTCGCACAGGGGGCATTTGCCCCCCCTAGTATATGGCTTGCCCCCCCATCAGCCCCGGCACTTGCATAATGCTAGTGGAGTTTTTTTTTTTTTAATTGTTGTTTCTTTTTTACTCTGGGGCTGGGCTGGTGAATGTTTTTTATTTTGAGACGGTGAGCTCAGAGCTGAGAATGATTGATGACTGCAGACTGTTAATACTAATTGTGCAGCAGCAGCGCGCCTCCCCAAACCTGTGTTGTGTTCACACTTGGAAGTGGAGCCCAACCCCCACCCACCATAATACGTGCCTCGTGCCGGCTGTACACGCAGCACCACAGCACGGCTCCAATATACCCTGCATGCTGGCGCTATTTGCTCCTCCTCCAGTCTGAGTTCCAGCCAGCCAGGTCATATCACAGGCCAGGCCAGCACAACAGGAACATGATTGACCAGACAGGAAACTCTCTGCCACTAGAGAGGAAGAGGGAGGAACCAGCCAGCAGGTGCTGTGTGCAGAGAAGCGCAGGGGGAAGGAGGTGGAGCAGCACCAGCAGGCAATGGCTGTCTTGCAGACAGTGGCCCAGAAAGACAGAGAGTGAGAAGATCTGATTCTGTGGTAAGAGAAAAAATACATGATGATTCACTGTTTCAGAACTCAGTATTGTGTATACGGTGGGCACATCTAGCTTCTGCACTCCACCACAGCAGCAACAGGACGTCTCAGCTGCATTCCTGCCTGTGTGATGTTGCTTATCTGATAGTGAAGTGCAGGGGTGCTGCCTGGGGATTCCAATGGTTGAATGCTGTATTCAGCAGCTACAAGACGTTAGATTTTTTTTTGCTGTCAGTGTTTAAGCCCCAGCCCCTCCATTTGATTTGTGTATTACTTGTAAGTTACTGATTCTGTTCTAGGTACCAGTAACAAGCAGTGTATCACAATGACTATTGCTCTCATGTTGTTGTTGTTTAACTATATTATTAATTATTATAAGAAATTCTCACAGCAGCTATTCTCATGCTTTAAGTCAAGAAATTCCTTTATATTATGTGGAATATATATAATATATACATATATATTAATATATATATATATTAATATATATATATTAATATATATATATATTAATATATATATATATATATATATATATATATATACACACACATATATATATATATATATACACACACAAATACCATTAGCGAAGTTGCGGGTATGGCAGGGTATATACCTGGGTGGTTTATGCAATACAGCTGCAGGTCTTACTCTAATAGTGAAATGCTGCCCTGGTTTCACTATGTGCTGCTGCACATTGTATATTGCAGAGAGGAGGTTTTCAAAGGCATGAAAAGGGGGCATGCTGTATTTTTACAAGAATCCGCTACAATTGCACTGCTGTGTGTGTTGAATGAGAGTGTGTGTGCTGAGGTATGTGTGTTGTATGAAGGTGAGTGTGTGGTGTGTGTGTGTGTTGTATGAGGGTGAGTGTGTGCATGTTGTATAAGGGTGAGTGTGTGGTGTGTGTGTGTTGTTTGAGGTTGAATGTGTGGTGTGTGTGTAGTATGACGGTATGTGTGGTGTGTGTAGTATGAGGGTGAGTGTTGTATGAGGGTGAGTGTGTGGTATGAGGGTGAGAGTGGTGTGTGTGGTATGAGGTTGAGAGTGGTGTGTTGGTGTGGTATGAGGGTGAGAGTGGTGTGTCGTATGAGGGTGAGTGTTGTGTGAGTGTGGTGTGTATGATGTATGAGGGTGAGTGGTGTTTGTTGTATGAGGGTGAGTGGTGTGTGTTGTATGAGGGTGAGTGGTGTGTGTTGTATGAGGGTGAGTGTGTGTATGGTGTGTGTTTTTCTATGAGGGTGAGGGTGTGTGTTGTATGAGGGTGAGTGGTGTGTGTTGTATGAGGGTGAGTGGTGTGTGTGTGTTGTATGAGGGTGAGTGTGGTGTGTGTGTTGTATGAGGGTGAGTGTGGTGTGTGTGTTGTATGAGGGTGAATGTGTGTATGGTGTGTGTTTTTCTATGAGGGTGTGTGTTGTATGAGGGTGAGTGTGGTGTGTATGTGTTGTATGAGGGTGAGTGTGGTGTGTGTGTGTTGTATGAGGGTGAGTGTGGTGTGTGTGTGTGTTGTATGAGGGTGAGTGTGGTGTGTGTGTTGTATGAGGGTGAGTGTGTGTATGGTGTGTGTTTTTCTATGAGGGTGTGTGTTGTATGAGGGTGAGTGTGGTGTGTATGTGTTGTATGAGGGTGAGTGTGGTGTGTATGTGTTGTATGAGGGTGAGTGTGTGTATGGTGTGTGTTTTGTATGAGGGTTAGTGTGGTGTGTGTGTGTGTTGTATGAGGGTGTGTGTGTATGAGGGTGAGTGGTGTGTTTGTGTTGTATGAGGTGTGTGTGTAGTATGAGGTTATGTGTTGTATGATTGTGTGTGTGTAGTATGAGGGTGATTGTGTGGTGTGTGTGCTGTATTAAATGTGTGGTGTGTGTGCTGTATTAAAGTGTGTGGTGTGTGTGTAGTATGAGAGTGAGTGTGGCGTGTGTCTGTGTAGTGTGATGGTGAGGTGTGGTATGTGTGTTGTATGAGGGTGTGTGTTGCATGAGGGTAAGTGTGTGTGTATTTTCAGACCAAACACAAAAATAGGGTCACAAAAGTATATGGTATCATGGCACTGGGTCTTGGGGAAAAAAAGTTTGAAGAACCCTGATTTATAGAGCCCTGGTGTTTGCTGAAATTGCTTTAAACTATAAAGAAAAGCTTTTGAGAGTTTTCCTCTCTTTCTCGGGTCTGAAACAATACCTGAGGGAGAAAGGAAAACTCTTGAAAGCTTGACTTTTTAGTATTAGGTTAATACAATAAAAAAGTTATCTTTGCATACCGCATTACTCTGGTATTTTGGAATCTTATTTTTATATATATATATATATATATATATATGTATATACATATATATATATATATATATATATATATTAGTTTTTTTTCAGTGGTATATTTTAGTGGTGAAAATTATTAGTGCCCCCCCCCCAGTTTTGACTGTGGTATCTTATGTGCCCCCCCTATATATTAATCCTAGAGTTGCCACTGCCAATAAACATAGATAAAAATAACAATAGCCAATATTATCTTACGTTTTGTCGGATGGTCAGTAAAATCAGCTGTGTGGTGCACCCATTAAAAAAGGCATGGGGAGAACACTATAATCTACACAGTAGTGAAGCTATTGTTCCCCCGTTATAAGAGTGATTTTTTAACTCTACATAACATGAACAAATTTGTCTGCAACTTCACGTCTGAATTGGTAATCCCTGAGAGGAGTTAAAGGACTGCATTGCAGGTGCATGACATCTTATCTCATTGGGGACTATTGTAACACATTTTACCTATTAGTTTTTATACCACAATATTCACTGCATTCTTGTATAGCGACCTCTCTGCTTTGCTTTTATTTAGTGATGCCACATGATTCTGTGAGTTCTGTTCTAAACCACCTACAGACAAATGGCTGATGTTTTGCCTGAAAAATAAGGGCAGTAAGCTTGTCTTTTCACTTGTCTTACCAGGGTCCAGTAAGACACCAACAAGGGATATATTCTGACCTTTCAGAAAAGCTTTTCTACTGAAATTTCTACAAAATTCACCATTAAACTCTATTGGAATGTTTGTAGAAAATAATTTTATAAGCTTGTCTAAAGGATTAGACTGCATGCTATGAAGATAGACCTAGCTAACTATGGGCTCAATTGGGTTTTCGCGAAGTCGAAAAACAAAAAAACTGCTGTTGGGAACCATTACGCTTACCGACAGTTTCGGATGGCACGTTTTCCATCATTACCAGCAGCCTGGGTCTGGCTGTCGAAAAAAATTATGCATCCCATAGAAAATAATAGATGCCGAAAAGCGCAAATTTTCACCAGGTTTCCATTGAACACACAAACAGGTAAAACACTGTTGGAAGCTATTGATAAGGTCTCAAACATTACAACATGCTCAACTAGGTGTAAAAGAGGAAAAAAAACTAAAATTATGACTTATCAGATAATTTCCTTTCCTTCAATACAGGGAGAGTCCACAGCTGCATTCATTACTTTTGGGAATACAGAACCTGGCCACCAGGAGGAGGCAAAGACACCCCAGCCAAAGGCTTAAATACCTTCCCCACTTTACTCATCCCCCAGGCATTCTGCCAAGGGAACAAGGAATAGTAGGAGAAATATCAGGGTGAAAAAGGTGCCAGAAGAAACCAATTTAAATTTAGGGCCGCCCTACGTAGAGCATGCGCGGAGGAAGAAGAAATAAGCTCTACATAGAAAACCAAATAGAACGAGAGAACCCCTATGGAGCACTAAAATAGGGGGAAAGCTCGTGGGGAGTTCCTGGAAAAGGAACCGGGAAAAGACTCCAAGAAAGTCACCTGTCCTCTCATCAAGAGAGGCAAAACCTAGCTCCTAAAGAAAACTGCCACAGCAGAATTCAAACTCCAATTCAACAGCTTTGCAAAGCAGGGTATTAACTCGTAGGCCACTTGGACTGCATACGATCCAATATCAGCCACCCAACCAAGATGATTTAACCAGGACCAGCCTGACATCCAGGACAGAAGGGCTTCCTCTGGACCGAAAAACAACCTATTGAGAAGAAGAAAGAAGAGTGGTAACTAGTCCCAAACATGAACCAGCCTGTTAGACAGGATACAACATATCTGTACAAACCGCAGAAGAACAGAGATAACTATACCCAATAAGGACCAGCCCGATATAAAGTATACAGCATGTCTGTTCAAGGATCAAATGGAAAATTTAAAATTTCTAACAGGGCCAGAAAACTGAGAATAATAAACAGAAAAACATATAAGCTCCGAAGCTTAAACATAGTCTCGGACATATCAAGGGAACATCACCCCGACCAGAGACAAACTTTTTGTTTTTGTTATTTTATTTAATTTTTTTTTAATAGAACTTCCACCGGAAGATTCCATCAATCGCGACATGAAAATCGCTAATACCAGAATCCTAGAGAGAAAAGTCTTCCTAAGAAGAGTTTCAACATAATCTCACACTCAAAAAATAAAAGGAAAATAAAAACTTATCCTAATTGGATTAGAAAGAAATTAGGCAAGTGCACACAAGAGATAGCCCAAGAGAAAGTGAAACCGACGGGTCCCGCCCATCATGCGACACAATTCCTCAAGAGTACCGTACTGGGAATCTGATACAAAAACAAAGAAAAACAATATAAAGACGAGAAGAGATAGAACCACCATCCCTCCAGTCGTCTAAACAAGCTCGCTATCTGAATCAGCAGACTGAGATTCAGCTGATGGATCAGAATTAGGATCCTCCAACGTAGCCAAAACTTCTTTCAGAAGAACACGCAGGCGAGCCATTCTAAATTTAAAAGCAAAATTCACCTCGATCGGAGTATCCGAGGTCTCCGACCCTAGAGGTAGCACCTCTGAAGCCTCAGAGGACACCACTTCCCCAGAAGACTGATCGGATACCAAAAGCCTCTTACATGCCGGACCTTGGGCAGGAGTACACGGATTAAGCCTTCGCTTGCACGTGGCAGGAAGATGCAAATGCGATGAGGCCAGAGATATGGCCACACAAAACCGTGAAGTAACCTCTGGTGGAAAAAGACCTCCTTCATGAGAATGGGTAACGGTATGCAGGGCAAATGCCTGTGTAGGAACAGAAGATGTTAGGGAACGCACCTCATGGGATGCCGAATCCTCAGAGGCGGATGGCTCAGTGGTCTCTAACGTTCCAACATGGGAAGATGAGAACACTCTATTGCGGCATACGGAACATAATTGAGAGGGCTAGGTTACCCGGGCCTCCTCACAATATACACAGGTATCAAAATCTGAATCAGAGGAAACCCCCTCTAACATATAAGCATCCTCCATAACTCGACTAAGTAGATTATGATCAAAAAACAACTGGCACCTTACACCCCCAATGGCTGGGGCACTCACCACCTCCTATGACCCAGACAGGTAGAGAAAACAGATCCTCTCTGCAGTTGCATGGTCAGGAATACGGAAATGGGAAACAAGAAAACGTAACCGCAACCGCACCCGCTAAGAAAAGTGCGCCAGTCCATAAAACTGCGTAGCTCAAAATAACCTTTACGTTCTGTAAAAGTCTATAAGCCCCAAACGTCACTTACACATAAGCAGTCAAAATCACATAACAAACATGATTAAAGCCCCCACTGTTCAATAATCCCCCTCCGGAGATATTAACCCTTGATTCCATAAAAATAAAGGAGTCTCAATGAGACCCTGTCTTCTAACGTTACAAGCATGTAAAAATTTAAACGATCTTACTGGAATCTTTGCCATGGAACAGCAACACAGTCCTTCAAGTTTGACATATGGCAGCAGCGCTTCTGACTGTCAGGGTGCCAGGAATCAGACTGAGACGAGAAGTGCAAAAATAATCACACCTTTATTAATAGCAAAAAATAATAAAAAGTCCACAAGTCAAACAACAAGCCAGGAATCAAAACCAGAGCTGGTAGTCAAACGAGCCGAGTCAGGAGCCAAAGCTAATAGTCAGACAAGCCGGAATCAGGAACAAGGAAAATAGCAGAGTCAGGAACAAGCCAGGGATCAGGAACCAGGAAGGACATCAGGCAGCCAGGTAATACACAGGAACTCTCACAAACAGGTCTGAGACAACGCAAAGGCAAAGCATACTGAACAGAGGCCCTTTAAAGAATAAGTGATGACATCACAATTCTGAGACTGCATCCTGTCTCACATGGATGATGCACACCAGTCTGGCCATAAAAGGAAGTACAGGAATTGAGCAGCATCCCCCACAATGCACCATAGTCAGGAAGAGAGGTGAGTAAAATGGCTGCCAGCAGCACATGGCAAACACAACAGGGAAAAAACCCTGACAGTACCCTCCCCTCAACGACCCCTCCCCTGCGGGAGGACAAAGCTTATTGGGAAAATGGGCATGGAAGGCACGGAGGAGGGCGGGAGCATGAATATCAGAGGAGGGAACCCAAGAACGCTCCTCCGGACCGTAGCCTCTCCAGTGAACCAAATACTGTACACAGCCCCTGGACAAACGAGAGTCAATAATGCTGCTGACCTCATACTCCTCATGGTTGTCAACAAAGATAGGACGGGGACGAGGCAACACAGTGGTACACCGATTACAAACCAATGGTTTCAAGAGGGAGACATGAAAAACATTGGAGATGCGCATAGCAGGAGGAAGGTCAAGAGCGTAGGCCACAGGATTAACCCGTCAGAGTATTCAAAAAGGACCAACATAACTGGGAGCCAATTTATTGGAAGGCACACAAAGGTTCAAGTTGCGGAAGGACAGCCAAACTCTCTCACCAACCTGGTAGGAAGGGGCGGGCATACGCCTACGATCAGCCTTGAACTTTTGGCGCTGCATATAACGATGAAGGCAATCCTGAATCTGCACCCACGTGGAACGGAGTTGCCAGAGATGCTCCTCCAAAGCCGGAATACCCTGAGACATGGGCAACAAGGATGGTTCAAACCCATAATTCGCCATGAACGGGGATATCTTGGAGGAAGCATTAATAGCACCATTACGAGCAAACTCTGCCCAAGATTAACAGTTCAGACCAATTATTGTGGTGATCTGAGACATAGCAACGGAGGAACTGTTCCAGAGCTTGATTAGACCGTTCCACAGCCCCATTGGATTGAGGGTGATATGCTGAGAAGGAAAGCTGGATCCCCGTTTGAGCACAAAAGGAACGCCAAAATCTGGAGACAAACTGGCTACCCCGGTCCGACACTATCTCCTTGGGTAACCCATGTAAACGGAAGACCTCCCGGGCAAAAATTGAAGCAAGCTCCTGAGCGGTAGGCAGCTTCATCAAGGGAATGCAATGTGACATTTTAGAAAAACGGTCAACCACCATAAGGATAACAGTATTGCCATTGGAAACAGGGAGCTCGACAATGAAGTCCATGGAAAGATGTGTCCAAGGACGCTCACCATTAGCAATAGGTTGAAGAAGACCCACAGGAAGACGTCGAGGAGTCTTATTCTGTGCACAGGAGGCAACATACGCAGCAACATCAGAACGAAGATCTGGCCACCAGAATTGTCGAGTGACAGACCAAATCATTTGGTTCTTGCCTGGGTGACCTGAGGCTTTAGGATAGTGGTAAGTGTGCAAAAGTTTAGTTAGAAGATTCTCAGGAACAAAACACTTACCACTAGGTTTCTCAGGAGGTGCATTGGTTTGTGCAGCCAGGATCTCCTCCCCCAAGGGAGAAGTCAAATTAGTACGTATGGTAGCCAAAATATGGTCAGGAGTTATAACAGGAGTAGGTACAGACTCCTCCTTGGACAGAGGTGAAAATTGTCGAGAGAGGGCATCAGCCTTAAAATTCTTACTACCAGGCAGGTAGGAGACCACATAATTAAACAAAGACAAAAATAGCGCCCATCTGGCCTGTCGGGGCGCCAAACGTTTTGCTTCAGATAGATAAGTTAAATTCTTGTGGTCAGTAAGAATGAGCACTGGCATGCTAGTACCCTCGAGAAGATGCCTCCATTCCTTAAGTGCCAAAATTATGGCCAGTAATTCCCTGTCGCCAATTTCATAATTGCACTCCGCTGGAGACAATTTCTTAGAGAAGAAACCACACGGATGCAAGGAACCGTCAGGCGTAGGACGTTGAGACTAGAGGGCACCTACTCCAGTCTCAGACGCATCGACCTCAAGAACAAAAAGCAGGACAGGGTTAGGATGAGCCAGAACTGGAGCGGCAGCAAAGGCAGTCTTAAGACTATCAAAGGCCTTAATAGCAGTAGGTGACCAATGGAGTGAATCATTCTCTTTACGGGTCATGTCTGTGATAGGTTTGACCAAGGAAGAAAAGTTTTTAATAAACTTTCTATAGTAATTGGCGAACCCCAAAAAACGTTGAATAGACCAAAGATCAACTGGGGCGAGGCCACTGCAGAACTGCAGATAACTTGTCAGGATCCATGGAGAACCCTGCAACGGAGATAACATAACCTAGGAAGGTTACTTGAGTCTGATGGAACTCACATTTCTCGAGTTTACAAAACAGGCCATTCTCACGTAGTCTCTGAAGAACCCGTGTAACATCAGAACGATGAGCCTCAAGTGTGGGTGAGTGTATGAGGATGTCGTCTAAGTACACCACAACACACTGTTGCAACATATCTCGTAGGACATCATTAATAAATTCCTGAAAAACAGCAGGAGCATTACACAGGCCAAAGGGCATTACAAGATACTCATAATGCCCGCTCCTGGTGTTAAATGCTGTTTTCCATTCGTGACCCTCCTTAATCCTAACGAGATTGTACGCTCCTCTCAAATCAAGTTTAGTAAAGACCGTAGCTCCCTTGAGGCGGTCAAAGAGTTCTGTAATAAGCAGAATAGGGTAAGCATTCTTAATGGTAAGACGATTAAGACCCCTACAATCGATACATGGTCTTAACTCGCCACACTTTTTCTTCACAAAGAAGAAGCCAGCCCCTGCAGGAGAGCAGGATTTGCGGATGATCCCCCGCGACAGAGCATCGGCAACATACTCCTCCATAGCGCAATTCTCTGCAACAGACAGGGGGTACACCCGGCCCTGAGGAGGAATGACTCTGGGTTGCAGGTCTATGGCACTATCGTAAGACCGGTGAGGAGGCAACGTACCGGCATGCACCTTGTCAAACACGTCTAGGAACTCTCGGTACTCCTCTGGCAATTGAGAAACCGAAGAAGTGCACAAGACTTTAACTGGTTTCCAAAGACAAGTGGAATACATTGCGGGGACCACGACAAAATTTCGGACCTGTGCCAGTCGAAACTGGGATTGTGCTTTTGGAGCCAGGGATAACCCAGAACAACCGGAAAATGCGGAGAGTTTATCACCTGGAACTGGAGGGTTTCAAAATTGAGAGCCCCAACAGCCATGGACAACGGAGCAGTTTTGTGAGTATTGAGTGCGGGCTGAAGGGGCATGCCATCAATGGCCTCAATAGCAAGCGGAACGGACCGAGGCAAAACAGAAATGGAGTGCTTTGATCCAATGAACTGTCAATGAAATAGCCCGCAGCACCGGAGTCAACAAGAGCCTGGGTGACTATGGAGGAGTCCACCCAGGAAAGGACAACCGTGACCAAAGGTTTCTCCTTAAGCGGTTCCGGGGGACGAGGATAAACCACCCAAGGTCTGCCCCTGAAGGGACCTTAGGTGTGAGCGTTTCCCGGCCGTGTAGGACAAGACTTCAAAAGGTGGCCCTGTAACCCACAATAGAGGCAGAGCCCCTCCCTCCTCCTAAAGGCCCTCTCCGCTGCGGAGAGACGCGTGAATCCCAGCTGCATCGGCTCAGCAGTACCTGGTGACTCAGGACCAGGAGGCATGGGAGGAGAGGGAGGCATGGGAATGAACACGTAGGAGACAACGGAACAGGAGGCTTCCGCAAGCGCTCCTTGAAAGAGGGCCTCTCTCTGAGTCTGATGTCAATTAGGATCAAAAAAGACACCAATGCATCGAGATCCTCTGGTAAATCTCTGGCAGCAACTTTGTCTTTAATCGCATCAGAGAGCCCATGAAAGAAGGCGGCAACAAGGGCTTCATTGTTCCAACCTACCTCTGCGGCAAGCGTACGGACCTCAATAGCATACTGAGCAACAGATCTTGTACCTTGCTGAATGGACATGAGTCGTTTAGCAGCAGAGGAGGAGCAAGCCGGAACATCAAATACCCTTCAAAAGGAGGCCACAAATTCAGGGTAATTTGAAATCACAGGTTTATTAGTCTCCAACAAGGGATTAGCCAAGGCAAGAGCTGTGTCAGAGAGTAACGAGATGAGAAATCCCGCCTTAGCTCTGTCAGAGGGAAACGCCTGAGGTAACATCTCAAAGTAAATGCCCACCTGGTTCAAAAACCCTCTGCACTGAATAGGATCACCTCCATATCGCTGAGGTAGAGGTGCAGAACCGGACATGCTCCTGGTAGGCATAGGTGCAGCAGCGGAAACAGGAGCAGCCATAACTTGCGGGACACCATGGTCCAAATGTGCAGTGCGAGTCAGCAGGGTTTGCAGGGCTAGTGCAAATTGATCCAAGCGGTGATCCTCTACATCCATTCTGGAAATGATGGCAGGTAAAGATGGATTATTAGCACTATCAGGATTCATGGCCTTTGTGTAATTTCAGGGTGCCAGGAATCAGACTGAGACGAGAAGTGCAAAAATCTCACACCTTTATTAATAGCAAAAAATAATAAAAAGTCCACAAGTCAAATAATAAGCCAGGAATCAAAACCAGAGCTGGTAGTCAGACGAGCCGAGTCAGGAGCCAAAGCGAATAGTCAGACAAGCCGGAATCAGGAACAAGGAAAACAGCAGAGTCAGGAACAAGCCAGGGATCAGGAACCAGGAAGGACGTCAGGCAGCCAGGTAATACACAGGAACTCTCACAAACAGGTCTGAGACAACGCAAAGGCAAAGCATACTGAACAGAGGCCCTTTAAATAATAAGTATGACATCACAATTCTGAGACTGCATCCTCTCTCACATGGATGATGCACACCAGTCTGGCCATAAAAGGAAGTGCAGGAATTGAGCAGCATCCCCCTCAATGCACCATAGGCAGGAAGAGAGGTGAGTAAAATGGCTTCCAGCAGCACATGGCAAACACAACAGGGAAAAAAACCCTGACACTGACATGGACATGAGTGCAGAAAAGCAGGCAGCGAAACTCGTCAACGCTGATTGCTTATGGAGTTGTTAATATGAGTCCGGATAGTTTCGCAGAAAGTCTCTCCCTGCATCTCTGGACTCTAACTTTCATCAATGCTTTCACTGAGAGGCTGACAAGACTACTTAAAACTCCAGTCCCATCTCGAAGAGTACTACCCTCCATAAGGAACTACTCCATATCTTCCGACACTTCTCTGCCAACCTCCTGTGACGAAAGGCAAAGAATGACTGGGGGATGAGGGAAGTTGGGGAGGTATTTAAGCCTTTGGCTGAGGTGTCTTTGTCTCCTCCTGGCGGCCAGGTTCTTTATTCCCAAAAGTAATGAATGCAGCTGTGGACTCTCCCTGTATTTAGAAGGAAACATAAATTATGACTTATCAGATAATTTCCTTTCCTTCGATACAGGGAGAGTCCACAGCTGCATTCATTACTTGTGGGAATACAGAAACTGGCCACCAGGAGGAGGCAAAGACACCCCAGCCAAAGGCTTAAATACCTTCCCCACTTCCCTCATCCCCCAGTCATTCTGCCGAGGGAACAAGGAACAGTAGGAGAAATATCAGGGTGAAAAAGGTGTCAGAAGAACACAAAATAAATTTAGTGTCGCCCATCGGGGGAACACAGGTGGGAGCTGTGGACTCTCCCTGTATCTAAGGAAAGGAAATTATTTGGTAAGTCATAATTTAAGTGTTCCTTCTAAATACAGGGAGAGTCCACAGCTGCATTCATTACTTGTGGGAACTAATACCCAAGCTACAGAGGACACTGAATGCTAACGGGAGGGCAAAAAATAAGGTGGCCCAAATCTGAGGGCACCACAGCCTGCAACAACCCATTCTCCCGATGCTGCTTTAACAGAAAGAAAAAGAATGTTCGGAGGACCAGATAGCCGACCAACAATCAGAACCATAGGATCTCATGCCCGAGACCCAAGAAAACGTCACTGCTCTTGAACTGAGCCATAACCTCCGAGGAGACCACTGACTCCCAGGTCAAGTGAAAAAAAAAAACACTCCTCCACTAACAATAAAACGGAGGCAACCAATCCTCCGAAGTCCAAAAGAACATCAAGGCAAGATTCCCTGAAGGGGAAAAAAATATTTTCCATTTAGAAATGAAAATAACAAACTTAGGGAGAAAAACCTAACAAACTCGTAACAGCCTTAATAAAAAGTAAACTCCTTTAAGGAGTACGAAGCAAGATTACAACATAGAGGCCCTGGCATGTAGAAAAACAATCTACAAACGGAATACATAATTGAAAAATGAAATCAAAGACCACTCCTGCACGGGTAGAAAAATTAACCAGATGCCACCCCCTAAAATAGACTAAGCCCCAAGAGGAAGCAAGAAAGATACCGGCCTGACCGCAGTCAGCGAATGCCCCAGCAAAAAGAACAAAACGCCTGAGAGTTCAATGATCCTCTGGAACAGAAAAACAATCAGGGAATCGAAAATTGCTTGCAAGCCCACAATCAAGGAGCAAGGACTGCCACTGGATTCAACCTGCAACCTACCGCATGCTATGAGGCAAAGGTACCCATCAGTATAAGAGAGCCATCTGTCCCAAAAAGGGCTGCTTGAGCCAGCTCATCCTGAGGAAAATAAAGACAGACTCCCGAAACCCGATAGAGAGCCAGAACGAACAAGAACCACCCTTGTAGGGAGGAGCTAAACATCTATGATAGATGTCGAGGGACCAACTATGCGCCAATGAAAAGGAACATAGTCTTTCAAAAAAACTCTTTCTTGGCGAGCCCAAACAATCTCTTGCAATCCGCCTCAGAGAAATAGGAGTCAATATCCATGAGGGTGAAGCCCCTAAACCACGATACTAACTCGCGGACATAAACTGAGCAATCAGTCTCACCTGCCGCTAGCTTTACTAGGATCTGACCATCCCCAACAACGAGTAATATGGTCACAAAGAAGAGGATCCAACAGCTCAGACTAAAGGTCCCTGAGTAACATTCTACATAGGGATACTAGCAGACACCAGACGCACCTTCTGGCAGAAAACCACAGAAGTGGACCTTGGATCTAACGATATGCCACATCTCCCTGCGAACGTATGAGGAAACCAGGGATAGGCAAGGACCCCTGATCGGCTTCCCCAATCAGATACCGATCCTTGGGAGTAAAAGATAGTAGGGAACATCTGTTACTGAAGAGCCCTCCCAATTAAAGGACTGTTGACAAAGAGCCGAAGTAAGCCTCCACCCACCACAAAACACGAGGTCCTCCCGACTACGCAGTAGGAACTCTCCCCTTTCAAAGAAAGGGAGCTACCCACCGAAAGGTCCCAACTGGTACGAACCCAGAAGACCAAGGCCTCAAGGCCGAATGTTCAGCTGAGGAAACATAGGATAAAAAGGAAGGAAAACTCCTGATCCACGGACTCCCATAGGACACTCACTCCCCACAGGCAGCGAAGCAACAAGTCAAAACCGTCCCTAAAGAGCTACTCCAGACAGAGAGGTCTGAACGGAACACAGGGGATCGAATTCCCTCCACCGATAATCACTCTAAGTCCGTTAAGACAGATATAGAAAGGGAACAACGTCATGCCGAAGACTCAGTCTCGGCTGACCATATCACCCCCACCCCCAGGCCAACGAAGACCAGAAGGCGGACTTGGGGGCATACCGCAAGATTTCAGGAGAAAAACTTCCTGTCCGAAGACAAAACAGTATCTTGGAAACCATTCTGGTGTTTACACCAGAAAATCAAGTCTAGATCCAACTCTGAGGATCAAAAAGACAAGAGAAAATCTCTAAAAGTCTATTAACAGCTGATGGTAAGAACCAGGCGCTAAGACCCGGGAGCTAATGAAAATTCATGAGCATGGTACTGCCACATTAAACCCCAGATCCCAAACCTAGGGGTAGCAATACAGGCTTAGGTAGCAATATTGTAAGATCATCTGTTCACATCCCTTAAGTGAACATTTATAAGTGAGGCACAACAAATTATACAAGAATTATACTAAATACTCACCACACTGCTGTTTACTAACAAACTGCCTATTGACATCTGCTAAGGAATGCTGAGTTAACCTACTCTCTCTTCTGCTTTCAGGTATGTGAATTGGGTCCCTGCATTCAAATCCTGCCAATTTCCCTGTTTTTTTTGTGTCATTTGTACTCAAAGTCTCTCTTTTGGTATGCGAATTGGGTCCCTGCATTCAAATCCTGCCAATTTCCCTGTTTTCTGTGTCATTTGTACATCAAGTCTCTCTTTCGGTATGTGAATTGGATCCCTGCATTCAAATCCTGCCAATTTCCCTGTTTTTTGTGTAATTTGTACTTCAAGTCTCTCTTTTGGTATGTGAACTGGGTCCCTGAATTCAAATCCTGCCAATTTCCCTGTTTTCTGTGTCATTTGTTCTGCAAGTCTCTCTTTTTGCATTTGTCTGTAGTCTGTGTAATAAGTTTACTCTGCTGATATCTTGTCTTTATATATGTGATGTTCAAACCTTTCAAATACAGGTAGCCCTCAGTTTACGCCGGGGTTAGGTTCCAGAAGGAATGGTTGTAAATCGAAACCATTGTAAATTGAAACCCAGTTTATAATGTAAGTCAATGGGAAGTGAGGGAGTTAGGTTCCAGGCCCCTCTCAAAATTGTCATAAGTAACACCTTATACATTATTTTCAAAGTTTTGAAATGAAGACTTTAAATGCTAAACAGCATTACAAACCTAATAAAATAATCACACAACACAGAATATATAATTAAACTAAGTTAAATGAACAAAAACATTTGCTAAACAGCATTATGAACCTAATAAAATAATCACACAACACAGACTTTACTTGCATTTTCCTGCAAACAGTTCTTTCTATGCATTCCAATCTCGACTGATTTATAGACAGTAAGATCTTGTTCCTTTGCAAGCTGCTCGGTAGCTCAGGTCTGGTTAAACTAATTAATTTCCGCTTGCTTGGCTTGCATATCTTTGCTGCAACACAAGCGGACAGCTCCACCTACTGGCTATTTTAATCAATGCACTGCTTCTCAATACTTTTCAATAGCAGTCACATGACTGAAAAAAAAAGGTTGTTATTCTGAAACGGTTCAAATTGAACCGTTGTAAACCGAGGGCCACCTGTACTTGTCATGATTCCTACATGTATAATTTCACTAATGATATAACCCCAGCCTCCCCCAAATTCTATTGTCTGTTTTTTTTAACTTATATCACCCTGAATCAAATTTTCCCAATTGGCCTTTGACTGTCTTTGATCATGTCATTACCTAATTTATTGCATTCAGCTGAATGCTCTGGCCTATGAATGTAATACTGCTATGGGGAAAGCAATACAGGCTTAGGTAGCAATAATGTAAGATCATCTGTTCCCATCTCTTAAGTGAACATTTATAAGTGAGGCACAACGAATTATACAAAGATTGGACAAGGGATAAGGCAAGTTCCGTTTTAAGGGATGGTAAACTCACTTTATAAACTCGTTTCTATATTTCATTATTGTATAAAATAAGAATACTGGCACCTTTGATTTCTCTCTAACTTACCGTCAACTATTTTATTCTCTAAGTCTAATCCAGCTGTGTGTCAATCTTTTAATACAACCTATTCACGTAATTGTTTTGTTTTTTTTCCACTCGCCTTTTTAATAACCAATCAGATATCCGTCCAACTGGCTCGCTTTAGTCTATGCGATTTCCTATTGTGCATGCGTGTAGTTGAGCAACATTAATTGAAATCAGATGACAGTTTCATTCTTTGTGCGCGTTCACAATTAGAGACGGGCATGCGTACTACCTATCTCAAATCGAGTGATTGACTTAACTCAACTTTGTGAAACAGTAAAATCTCTGCACGGATCTACTAGTAAACAGTGTATATAGTTATTTAATGTTTAGTGTAATTACTGCCCGTGACAAGTTTGCGCATTCGCATGCTAATTATCGGGAGCGCGCAATTACGATGAAGTATGTAGCGTGCGGTATGGATATGGATGTCACTTGCTGGAAGCGAAGAATTACAAAGTAGGTGAAGTGAGAGTATGAAAAAAAACGTCAGCTCGATAAGTAATAATATAATTCTAAAGTTATACTTGCGACTAAAAATTTTTTGGGGGGGGCGGTTGTACTATATATACTACTATTTTATTGAATCAATATACGAGATTACATATTGTTTACCATCACTTTAATACTGAGTTTCATACACTGTCTGACTATTTTGTAAAAAAAAGCACAATATCTTAATATCCCTTTTTGCCACCTTTTGTCTGTTTAACAACCTACTTTACTTAATGTTTCCTTACCCCGCACCACCTGCACTGCTCATTAGCCCATCTCTCTTAACCTCACCTTACTTTTGTATTCATGAACTTCACACATTCCTAAAGACTTTCTCTCCCCCTTGCAACTTATCACAAAAACAGTCTAACTACTGTAAATCCGCATCTCATCTTATGTCACTCTCACTCTTGCTCATACTAGCTGCTGGAGACATCTCCCCTAATCCTGGTCCCCCACAACTTCCTTGCCCTGCACACCCATGTGTGCCCTTCAATAGACTTCAAAAACCAAACTCTGGTAACCTTAATCTCATTCCTCTTGCATCTAAAGTCACCAGCCGCTTCACTTGCGCACTTTGGAACTCTCGCTCTGTTTGCAACAAGCTCACTTCTATCCATGACCTCTTTATCTCCCACTCTTTCAATCTTCTGGCTCTCACAGAAACCTGGCTCTCTCCCTCAGACACTGCTTCCTCTGCTGCACTGTCACATGGGGGTCTCCACTTCAGCCACACTCCTAGGTCTGACAATAGACAAGGAGGTGGTGTTGGTATTTTACTTTCCTCTCGTTGCACCTTTCAACAAATACAGCCCTTCTCTTCCCTCACATTTTCTTAATTCAAAACACGCATGATTTGCTTATTCTCTCCCCTCTCTTTACGGGTTGCAGTCATATACCGCCCCCCTGGCTGCGCAACTCTATTTCTACATCACTTTGCTGCCTGGCTACCTTTCCTCAAATACCCCTGCCCTCATTCTTGGTGACTTCAACCTCCCGGTTGATAATCCCACTGCCTCCTCTGCAAAAAAACTTCTGCAACTCACTTCCTCTTTCGGCCTGTCACAATGGACTGACTCTCCCACTCACAAAGATGGTCACTCCCTTGATCTGATTTTTAGCTATCGATGCACTATCTCAAACTTCACAAACTCACCTTTTCCTCTTTCTGACCACCACCTCCTCAATTGTAACATCACCTCCATCCCTACAACTCTCCCTCCTTCTACCCCTCAGACTAACCTTCACAGAAGTATCAAGTCATTAGATAAGCAACAGCTCGCTAGCTGTCTCGAACCTCTTCTCTCTTCCATCCCCTCCTTTTCCTGTCCTGATGAATCTATCTGCCACTATAACTCCACCCTTACTTTGGTCCTTGATAATCTGGCCCCACATACCATAGTTCGGAAAACATACACCCATCCTCATCCCTGGCATACTCCTCTGACACGGTACCTACGCAGATGTTCCCGTACTGCTGAGCGACACTGGAGGAAATCTCAGAGTTCTGCTGACTTTTTTTTCACTATAAGTTCATCTTGAACTCTTACTATTCTGCCCTTAATCTATATAAGCAACAATACTCCTCCACTCTTATTTCTACTCTTTCTTCAAACCTTAAACGTCTATTCTCCACTTTCAATACTATTCTCTGTCCACCTCCACCTCCCATCACAACTTTTCTCTCAGCTCAAGATTTTGCCAGCTACGTCAACAACAAAATCGACTCCATCAGAAATTTAATCAGCTTTCAACATACTACCAGTCTCCCACCCCACTCAAAAGCTCACAATCATCCAAAACCCACATAGCCATAAATTTAGCTCTTTTGCCCCTGTTACAGAGGAAGAAGTTTCTGTCCTTATACTATCCTCTCACCTCACTACCTGTCCCCTCGACCCCAACCCCTCACAACTACTCCCCTCCCTCTCTTTTACCCTTACCCCTATACTCACATGCATCTTCAACCTCTCCCTCAGCACTGGTATAGTTCCCACATCTCTTAAACATGTTCACTAATGGTTTATTTAAGGATAAAGATGGATCAGGAGATATATTTTTTAATTTAATAGGGCAGTATAGGTCTGAAAAATAAGTGCATTGACAAGACCAATTTCATCAGATTATATTTGTATGTGATAGCTGCAGTGTTTACATTCCTGTTTAATCCGACAAACAAACAATCTCTTGCAATCCGCCTCAGAGAAATAGGAGTCAATATCCATGAGGGTGAAGCCCCTAAACCACGATACTAACTCGCGGACATAAACTGAGCAATCAGTCTCACCTGCCGCTAGCTTTACTAGGATCTGACCATCCCCAACAACGAGTAATATGGTCACAAAGAAGAGGATCCAACAGCTCAGACTAAAGGTCCCTGAGTAACATTCTACATAGGGATACTAGCAGACACCAGACGCACCTTCTGGCAGAAAACCACAGAAGTGGACCTTGGATCTAACGCTATGCCACATCTCCCTGCGAACGTATGAGGAAACCAGGGATAGGCAAGGACCCCTGATCGGCTTCCCCAATCAGATACCGATCCTTGGGAGTAAAAGATAGTAGGGAACATCTGTTACTGAAGAGCCCTCCCAATTAAAGGACTGTTGACAAAGAGCCGAAGTAAGCCTCCACCCACCACAAAACACGAGGTCCTCCCGACTACGCAGTAGGAACTCTCCCCTTTCAAAGAAAGGGAGCTACCCACCGAAAGGTCCCAACTGGTACGAACCCAGAAGACCAAGGCCTCAAGGCCGAATGTTCAGCTGAGGAAACATAGGATAAAAAGGAAGGAAAACTCCTGATCCACGGACTCCCATAGGACACTCACTCCCCACAGGCAGCGAAGCAACAAGTCAAAACCGTCCCTAAAGAGCTACTCCAGACAGAGAGGTCTGAACGGAACACAGGGGATCGAATTCCCTCCACCGATAATCACTCTAAGTCCGTTAAGACAGATATAGAAAGGGAACAACGTCATGCCGAAGACTCAGTCTCGGCTGACCATATCACCCCCACCCCCAGGCCAACGAAGACCAGAAGGCGGACTTGGGGGCATACCGCAAGATTTCAGGAGAAAAACTTCCTGTCCGAAGACAAAACAGTATCTTGGAAACCATTCTGGTGTTTACACCAGAAAATCAAGTCTAGATCCAACTCTGAGGATCAAAAAGACAAGAGAAAATCTCTAAAAGTCTATTAACAGCTGATGGTAAGAACCAGGCGCTAAGACCCGGGAGCTAATGAAAATTCATGAGCATGGTACTGCCACATTAAACCCCAGATCCCAAATGGAAACCTAGGGGTAGCAATACAGGCTTAGGTAGCAATATTGTAAGATCATCTGTTCACATCCCTTAAGTGAACATTTATAAGTGAGGCACAACAAATTATACAAGAATTATACTAAATACTCACCACACTGCTGTTTACTAACAAACTGCCTATTGACATCTGCTAAGGAATGCTGAGTTAACCTACTCTCTCTTCTGCTTTCAGGTATGTGAATTGGGTCCCTGCATTCAAATCCTGCCAATTTCCCTGTTTTTTTTGTGTCATTTGTACTCAAAGTCTCTCTTTTGGTATGCGAATTGGGTCCCTGCATTCAAATCCTGCCAATTTCCCTGTTTTCTGTGTCATTTGTACATCAAGTCTCTCTTTCGGTATGTGAATTGGATCCCTGCATTCAAATCCTGCCAATTTCCCTGTTTTTTGTGTAATTTGTACTTCAAGTCTCTCTTTTGGTATGTGAACTGGGTCCCTGAATTCAAATCCTGCCAATTTCCCTGTTTTCTGTGTCATTTGTTCTGCAAGTCTCTCTTTTTGCATTTGTCTGTAGTCTGTGTAATAAGTTTACTCTGCTGATATCTTGTCTTTATATATGTGATGTTCAAACCTTTCAAATACAGGTAGCCCTCAGTTTACGCCGGGGTTAGGTTCCAGAAGGAATGGTTGTAAATCGAAACCATTGTAAATTGAAACCCAGTTTATAATGTAAGTCAATGGGAAGTGAGGGAGTTAGGTTCCAGGCCCCTCTCAAAATTGTCATAAGTAACACCTTATACATTATTTTCAAAGTTTTGAAATGAAGACTTTAAATGCTAAACAGCATTACAAACCTAATAAAATAATCACACAACACAGAATATATAATTAAACTAAGTTAAATGAACAAAAACATTTGCTAAACAGCATTATGAACCTAATAAAATAATCACACAACACAGACTTTACTTGCATTTTCCTGCAAACAGTTCTTTCTATGCATTCCAATCTCGACTGATTTATAGACAGTAAGATCTTGTTCCTTTGCAAGCTGCTCGGTAGCTCAGGTCTGGTTAAACTAATTAATTTCCGCTTGCTTGGCTTGCATATCTTTGCTGCAACACAAGCGGACAGCTCCACCTACTGGCTATTTTAATCAATGCACTGCTTCTCAATACTTTTCAATAGCAGTCACATGACTGAAAAAAAAAGGTTGTTATTCTGAAACGGTTCAAATTGAACCGTTGTAAACCGAGGGCCACCTGTACTTGTCATGATTCCTACATGTATAATTTCACTAATGATATAACCCCAGCCTCCCCCAAATTCTATTGTCTGTTTTTTTTAACTTATATCACCCTGAATCAAATTTTCCCAATTGGCCTTTGACTGTCTTTGATCATGTCATTACCTAATTTATTGCATTCAGCTGAATGCTCTGGCCTATGAATGTAATACTGCTATGGGGAAAGCAATACAGGCTTAGGTAGCAATAATGTAAGATCATCTGTTCCCATCTCTTAAGTGAACATTTATAAGTGAGGCACAACGAATTATACAAAGATTGGACAAGGGATAAGGCAAGTTCCGTTTTAAGGGATGGTAAACTCACTTTATAAACTCGTTTCTATATTTCATTATTGTATAAAATAAGAATACTGGCACCTTTGATTTCTCTCTAACTTACCGTCAACTATTTTATTCTCTAAATCTAATCCAGCTGTGTGTCAATCTTTTAATACAACCTATTCACGTAATTGTTTTGTTTTTTTTCCACTCGCCTTTTTAATAACCAATCAGATATCCGTCCAACTGGCTCGCTTTAGTCTATGCGATTTCCTATTGTGCATGCGTGTAGTTGAGCAACATTAATTGAAATCAGATGACAGTTTCATTCTTTGTGCGCGTTCACAATTAGAGACGGGCATGCGTACTACCTATCTCAAATCGAGTGATTGACTTAACTCAACTTTGTGAAACAGTAAAATCTCTGCACGGATCTACTAGTAAACAGTGTATATAGTTATTTAATGTTTAGTGTAATTACTGCCCGTGACAAGTTTGCGCATTCGCATGCTAATTATCGGGAGCGCGCAATTACGATGAAGTATGTAGCGTGCGGTATGGATATGGACGTCACTTGCTGGAAGCGAAGAATTACAAAGTAGGTGAAGTGAGAGTATGAAAAAAAACGTCAGCTCGATAAGTAATAATATAATTCTAAAGTTATACTTGCGACTAAAAATTTTTTTGGGGGGGCGGTTGTACTATATATACTACTATTTTATTGAATCAATATACGAGATTACATATTGTTTACCATCACTTTAATACTGAGTTTCATACACTGTCTGACTATTTTGTAAAAAAAAGCACAATATCTTAATATCCCTTTTTGCCACCTTTTGTCTGTTTAACAACCTACTTTACTTAATGTTTCCTTACCCCGCACCACCTGCACTGCTCATTAGCCCATCTCTCTTAACCTCACCTTACTTTTGTATTCATGAACTTCACACATTCCTAAAGACTTTCTCTCCCCCTTGCAACTTATCACAAAAACAGTCTAACTACTGTAAATCCGCATCTCATCTTATGTCACTCTCACTCTTGCTCATACTAGCTGCTGGAGACATCTCCCCTAATCCTGGTCCCCCACAACTTCCTTGCCCTGCACACCCATGTGTGCCCTTCAATAGACTTCAAAAACCAAACTCTGGTAACCTTAATCTCATTCCTCTTGCATCTAAAGTCACCAGCAGCTTCACTTGCGCACTTTGGAACTCTCGCTCTGTTTGCAACAAGCTCACTTCTATCCATGACCTCTTTATCTCCCACTCTTTCAATCTTCTGGCTCTCACAGAAACCTGGCTCTCTCCCTCAGACACTGCTTCCTCTGCTGCACTGTCACATGGGGGTCTCCACTTCAGCCACACTCCTAGGTCTGACAATAGACAAGGAGGTGGTGTTGGTATTTTACTTTCCTCTCGTTGCACCTTTCAACAAATACAGCCCTTCTCTTCCCTCACATTTTCTTAATTCAAAACACGCATGATTTGCTTATTCTCTCCCCTCTCTTTACGGGTTGCAGTCATATACCGCCCCCCTGGCTCCGCAACTCTATTTCTACATCACTTTGCTGCCTGGCTACCTTTCCTCAAATACCCCTGCCCTCATTCTTGGTGACTTCAACCTCCCTGTTGATAATCCCACTGCCTCCTCTGCAAAAAAACTTCTGCAACTCACTTCCTCTTTCGGCCTGTCACAATGGACTGACTCTCCCACTCACAAAGATGGTCACTCCCTTGATCTGATTTTTAGCTATCGATGCACTATCTCAAACTTCACAAACTCACCTTTTCCTCTTTCTGACCACCACCTCCTCAATTGTAACATCACCTCCATCCCTACAACTCTCCCTCCTTCTACCCCTCAGACTAACCTTCACAGAAGTATCAAGTCATTAGATAAGCAACAGCTCGCTAGCTGTCTCGAACCTCTTCTCTCTTCCATCCCCTCCTTTTCCTGTCCTGATGAATCTATCTGCCACTATAACTCCACCCTTACTTTGGTCCTTGATAATCTGGCCCCACATACCATAGTTCGGAAAACATACACCCATCCTCATCCCTGGCATACTCCTCTGACACGGTACCTACGCAGATGTTCCCGTACTGCTGAGCGACACTGGAGGAAATCTCAGAGTTCTGCTGACTTTTTTTCACTATAAGTTCATCTTGAACTCTTACTATTCTGCCCTTAATCTATATAAGCAACAATACTTATCCACTCTTATTTCTACTCTTTCTTCAAACCTTAAACGTCTATTCTCCACTTTCAATACTATTCTCTGTCCACCTCCACCTCCCATCACAACTTTTCTCTCAGCTCAAGATTTTGCCAGCTACGTCAACAACAAAATCGACTCCATCAGAAATTTAATCAGCTTTCAATATACTACCAGTCTCCCACCCCACTCAAAAGCTCACAATCATCCAAAACCCACATAGCCATAAATTTAGCTCTTTTGCCCCTGTTACAGAGGAAGAAGTTTCTGTCCTTATACTATCCTCTCACCTCACTACCTGTCCCCTCGACCCCAACCCCTCACAACTACTCCCCTCCCTCTCTTTTACCCTTACCCCTATACTCACATGCATCTTCAACCTCTCCCTCAGCACTGGTATAGTTCCCACATCTCTTAAACATGTTCACTAATGGTTTATTTAAGGATAAAGATGGATCAGGAGATATATTTTTTAATTTAATAGGGCAGTATAGGTCTGAAAAATAAGTGCATTGACAAGACCAATTTCATCAGATTATATTTGTATGTGATAGCTGCAGTGTTTGCATTCCTGTTTAATCCGACCTACTTCAAGAATCACTGCAGACTAATTTTGTTGCAAATTTTTATGTCTGAAATCCACATCTAGGTTATGAAGTAACCTCTCCTTTGAAGAAGAAGGGGTAGGACACAAAGAAGGAACAACTACTTCCTGATTGATGTTACGGTTAGACACCACCTTGGGGAGAAAGCCCAACCCAGTGCGAATTACAGCCTTATTCGCATGAAACACCAGATAAGGAGGATCACTTTGCAAGGCAGATAGCTCAGATACTCTGCGTGCCGATGCAATAGCCAACAGGAAGAGAACGTAGACAAGTAAGTCCTCCACACCTAAAGGTAGATGCGACAAGTGACTGGCTTCCTTGCGCTGATCTGTGAGAAATATCTTCATGGACATAGAGTCTGTTATCGTGCCCAGGAACTCCACCCTGTTGCTTGGAACCAGCTCAGATACTCTGCGTGCTGATGCAATAGCCAACAGGAAGAGAACCTTCCAGGACAGAATTTTAATGTCAAAGGAATGCATAGGTTCAAACGGGACCCTCTGCAAAACCCTAAGGACTAAATTTAAGCTCCAAGGCGGAGTCGACTGTCTAAAGACAGCCTGATTCTAGACAGTGCCTGAACAAAAGATTGGATGTCAGGAAGCTCAGCGAGTCTCCTATGTAACAAGACTGATAATTTCAAAATCTGTCCCTTTAAAGGAAATAGCAGCAAGACCCTTCTCCAAACCATCTTGGAGAAAGGACAGAATCCTTTATACCTTCACCTTATGCCAAGAATATCCATGCTTCTCACACCAGGACAAGTAAGTCCTCCACACCTAATGGTAGATGTGACAAGTGACTAGCTTCCTTGCCTGAATTAGAGGATCAATCACACTTTCAGAAAAGCCTCTCTTGGCTAAGATTAGGCGTTCAATCTCCACAAAGTAAGTCTCAGAGAATCTAGATTTCGATGTTGAAAGGGGCCCTGTGACAGCAGATCCCTGCGACAGGGTAACCTCCATGGCGGAGATCTGCAAAACACGTCTTCCGAAGCCACAAAGGAGCAATCAGAATGGCCGAGACCCGCTCTGATTTGATGAATGCCACTACGTGAGGTAGAAGTAGTAACGATGGAAAAATGTAAGCTAGACTGAATCCCCAAGGAACCACTAAGGCACCTATCAGCTCTGCCTTGGGATCCCTGGACCTCGACCCATATCGGGGTAGCTTGCAATTGAGTCTGGACACCATGAGATCTATCTCCGGCGTTCCCCATCTGTCACAAATCTCCACAAACATCTCGGGTTGAAGAGACCATTCCGCCGAATGGAACGATTGTCTGCTGAAAAAGTCCGCTTCCCAGTTGTCCACACCTGGAATGTGAATCGCTGAGAGCAAGCAGCCCACTCCAGAATCCGAGACACCTCCCTCATTGCGAGGAAACTCCTCGTACCCCCCTGATGGTTGATGTAAGCCACCAAGGTAATGTTGTCGGTCTGGTATCTGATGAAACTGACCGACCCCAGAGAAGGCCATGCCCTCAGAGCATTGTAAATTGCTTGCAGTTCTAGGATGTTGATCGGAAGGAGAGACTCCTCCATGGACCACTTTCCTTGTGCCATCCTGGCACCCCAAACAGCTCCCCATCCTGTCAAACTGGTGTCCATGGTCACAATCTCCCAAGAAGGGCTCAAAAAGGATGTCCCCATGGACAGTTGCTCCGGATGAATCCATCCATGGACATCAGCTGGGATAGATCTGAATGATCGCCGTTCCACTGTCTCAACATGCACAATTGAAGAGGTCTGAGATGGAACCTGGCGAATGGGATGACATCTATGCTTGAAACCATGAGACCTATCACCTGCATACATTGAGCCACCGACGGGCTTGTGGAGGACTGAAGTGCAAGACAGGTGGACGCAAGCTTCCTGCATCGCTGATCTGTGAGAAATATCTTTATGGACATAGAGTCTCCACCCTGTTGCTGGGAACCAGGGAACTCTTTCCTGAGTTGATCTTCCAACCGTTAGATTGGAGCAAAAGAAGAAGATCCCTCGAATGATCCTCTGTGAGGCTGTTCGACGGTGCCTGAACTAGGATGTCGCCCAGATAAGGTGCCACTGCAATGCCCCTGGATCTGGCCACTGCAAGCAGCACCCCTAGAACCTTCGTGAAGATTCTCGGGGCCGTTTCCAGACCAAAAGGAAGGGCCACAAACTGGTCAAGAAACGCAAATCTTAGAAACCTGAAGTGGTCCCTGTGAATTGGCACATGAAGGCAAGCGTCCTTCAAGTCTACAGTTGTCATGAACTGTCCCTCTTGAACTAGGGGCGGAATAGATCTGAACATTTCCATTTTGAACGATGGAACACTCAGAAACTTGTTTAAACACTTTAGGTCTAGAATCGGGTGGAACATGCCCTCCTTCTTTGGAACCACAAAAAGGTTGGAATAGTACCCTAGAACCCTTTCTGCTAGGGGTACTGGTATGATAACCCCGAGAGAGGCGAGATCTCTCCCACACTCTAGAAAGGCCTCTCTCTTCTCTGTTCTTGAAGACAGGTTTGACAGGAGGAATCTGCCCTCGGGCGGATGGGATCTGAACCCTATCCTGTAACCCTGGGAGACAACTTCTAGAACCCAAGGGTCCTGAACATCCTGCAACCATGCATCTGAGAATAGAGATAATCTGCCCTCTATGTGATCCGGATGCCGGTCGGGGGCTACCCCTTCATGCCGATTTCGTCTCAGCAGGCTTCTTGCTCTGCTTAGATTTGTTCCAAGATTGAGCCGGCTTCCAAGATCCCTTGGACTGGTCCGCTTTTGCGGCGGGTTGCTGGCGCTGGGCCTTGTACGCATAAAAGGGAAGAAAAGTAGATCCCTTAGGCTTAGCCTTCTTATCCTGCGGTAGGAAAGCTCCCTTGCCTCACGTAACCGTGGATATGATTGAATCCAATCCTGGACCGAACAGGATATTTCCTTGAAAAGGCTGGGACAACAGCCTCGATTTAGAGGTCATGTTCGCAGACCAAGACTTTAGCCACAGAGCCCTGCGCGCTAAGACAGAAAAACCTGACACCTTAGCATTCAGGCGAATACTTTGCATATTGGCATCACAGATGAAAGAATTGGTGACCTTCAGAACCTTAATCTTAATTTCAAACAGGGATTCACATCAATATGTCGCGGCTCCAGCGACCGCTGCAACGGCCGCTGCTGGTTGAAAAACAAAACCAGTGTGCTGAAACATCTTTCTCAACATGTTTTCCAGCTTTTTATCCATGGGCTCTTTAAACGACGAACTATCATCGAGGGGAATTGTCGTCCGCTTCGTGTGCGTAGAGAAAGCCCCATCCACCTTAGGGATGGTCCCCCACAGCTCAAGCTGAGAGCCCAGAACGGGAAATAGTTTCTTAAAGGAAGAAGGGGAAAAGGAAGAACCTAATCGCTCCCATTCATTCTTAATAATATTAGCCATCTTAACGGGCACCGGGAAAGACTGAGGTACTACAATGTTCTCGTATACCTTGTCAAGCTTAGGAATCGCAGGTTCCTCCGGTATCTTAGGTTCCAGAACCTCCAGAGTAGCAAGCACCTGCTGTAGCAGAAAGCGCAAATTCTCCATCCTAAACCTATAACCAGGCTCCTCCTTTAGATGACACTGACTCCGACCCAGAAGGGGCCTCCTCCGAAGAGTCGGAGTGGGCCTTGTCCCCGTATAGAGCCTCTGGATCTTCCATCTGCGAGGGCAACCCCTGGGCCGGGCCGCTATGAAAATCTCTACGTTTGCGCTTAGCAGAACGTGGTAAGGCATGGATCACTTTCAAAACCACCGATTCCAGTTGGTCCGAAAAGTCTAACGGCCAAAGAATCTCTCCCGGAGTAACTGTTGGACCCCGGGGCGCTGCATGTGCAATCGGAGATGAATGTAGGGAACGCACTTACCGGGATGAAGAACCCTCAGAGGTGGATGGCTCAGTAGGACTAGACATCTGTTTACATTTAGATGTTGTAACTTTATCAAGGCATGTGGAACATAGTTGAGAAGGCTGATCTACCAGAACCTCCTCACAATAAACACAGGAATAAGACTTTGCTAAGGAGGGAGAGCCCTCTAACACGTCAGAGTCCTCCATTGCTTGCACTTATTTTATAAAAGGCACCTTTATACCACCAATGGCCAGGGCACTCACCACCTCCTAGAACCCAGACCATAAAAACCGCTACGTCTCCTGCGCCACAGATCAACAGAGAAAGAGAGATAGACACACCCAGACATGTGGAATGCCTGGCAGGACCGCCCCTGCACTAGGAAAAAACACGCCAAAAACGGCCACGCAAAATTCCCGCTAGTAACCTGAAAGTTCCACACATTGCCAGAGCCTAATCTCGCACATAACGCAGCAATCATACAATAAACAATATCATGTTTAAACCCCCCCTGTTCAATAATCCCCCTTCCAGGAATATTAACCCTTGATTCTGTAAAGATAAAAAGGCGCCATACTGTGACCCTGTCTTCTATGTTATCATTATTAATAAAAAAATAAACAGAAATAGCAACACGGCCCTTCAAGTGTGACAGGTTAGTAGCCTCGCTCTTGACATGGGCTTGAGTGTAGAAAGCAGACAGCAAAACTCGTCAACGGTGATTGCTTATGGAGCTGTTAATATGAGTCGGGATGGTTTCACAGAAAGACTCTCCTAGCATCTCCGGACTGTAACTTTTGCCCAGGCTCTCACTGAGAGGCTGACAGGACTACTTAAAACTCCAGTCCCAATGCCTACTCCAAAACTCCGACATTCCTCCTGTGACAAAAGGCAAAGAATGACTGAGGGATGAGGGAAGTGATAGTAATGAAGGAAGCCGTGGACTCTCCTCCTCTTTAGATGGAAATAAACTATTAACCCATAAACCTAACGACCCCCTATCTTTATATTAAAATTACAATTTCCCTATCTTAAATTAAATTAAAACTTACCTGTCAAATTTTAAAAAAAATATTTTAAACTAACAATTAAACTATTATAATTATTAAACTAAATTAAATTAACTTCCAATTAAATAAAACTAAACTACACATTAAAAAATCCTAACACTACTCTAAAAATTACAGAAAGTATCTAATTACAAAAAAATAAAATAACTAAATTACAAAAAAAAGAGACAACCCTCAGGCCACTTAGACCTGCAACGACTGGAAGCACACAGTCAAGACTCAACAGAGCAGCCAGATCCCTGACCACCCTTCCGAGGTAACGGACCCAGTCCAAAAATTGGCAATGTCCGGATACAAGAATACAAAATTCTCTGGACCACCCTCAGAAGAAAAAAAAGGGGGGGGGGGGCAAGGAAAAACAACTCTGATCCTTATTTAAATGAGCTTGACAGGACATAAGATTGCGTGCTCTGGGTCCAGAACCCCTACACAGCTCCCTCCCTAAAAAGGACCACTCCCAACCAAGGGAGATAGGACACTGAACTACAGCGTCCCAGTACCAGAACCCAGCCCTATGATCTCTCACATGCAAAGGAGGGCAGCACCCCTCAGAAAAACGAGAAGAGAAAGAGCTATGAGGCCTCATGGACACTGAAACACTGCAAGACCCCCCGAAGGAGGGTAAACATAAAGGAACCGCTTCCCCAGCCAGAGGATTGGCGAAGAGAGAAAGAAATGGTAAAAACCATTAGAAAGATACCGACAGCTCAGTTGAAACCAACCCACAAGCTTACATCAAGGTGCATAAGCTGCCCCTGACAACAACCGTAAGATCTCACCTGAAAGACAGCAAAACTAGCCCTCAGGCAGATACTGAAGGGACAAGCGGAAGATGTAGAAATCAAAGGCTTGAAACCGATTTTAAAACAGCTCGTGAGCACACCTTCAAGGTGCAAATAGCTGCAGCTGGTTTCACCTAGGACCGATCTAGATCCGGAATCCGAATCTCAGACAAGAGACATGGCCATAAGCCAGACCCCCAGAACCCGAGACCGGTCGAAGTTCTAACCACTTAAGGATCATCCAGTGATCACATATGGAGGAATGCACCCTGCAGTGAACTCCCATATCCCAATGTCACTGAACATTGGACTCTTGAAAGAGATACAGACCAAAGGGGCCAAGGAGCCACCTTAACAGGTCTAGAAAGAGGGCAACCAGCACCGAAGGTGCAACTGGATCCTGGATCCTCTGCTGTAAAACAAAAAAGAAAGGTCTCTTAGAGAGTCGAAAGGGAACACCCCCTCTAAAGACCACGGGATTACAAGGGACAGGCTCCAAACCAGTCCGTAGGATGAGAGGATATCTCCAAAAGACCCTTACAGGTTCAGTCTCCCGGAAATCCTGTACCTCACAGGAAAACACAGTGGGATCCTCACAACTCCTGGCAAACAAATCGACCAGGGGAGAATGCCGGGGAAAAACAAAAGGGGAGAACCCCCAACCCCTGCGCTCCCGTAGGAGAGCGTGCAACATATTAAAGGAGGAAGTAACCAGACTTACAAACACGGATGACCCAACCACCCAAGAAGAGGACAAGTAGCCCCAGCAACCTACGAGAGGTGCCTGGGACGAGTCACAAAAATTAGACATCCAGAAGGTACCAAGAGTGAAAACGAAACGCTATCCATCCGGTACCCCCGATGCCTAGAGGTCATCCAAACCTCCAAACCCAATGGGAAAGGAGAAACCTCTGTTCCAAGGCCAAAGGCCTTACACAATGAGCCTCAGGAGGCTCAGATCCCGGAACCCGCTAAAGAGTAGCACATGGGGGTGGGTTCAAACTCCTAATCTTTAATTTTATAATCAGATATGTTACCACCAAGCCACAGTAGAGGCCCACTCAATAGTAGAACAGGAGGTGGGCCAAAGCAGCCCTCCTCCTTCTAAAATGGAGGCAACAAGAAAACACAAACACTTATAAAGTGAACGACCCAGCACCCAACAGGGTAACCAGCATATTGACACCATGTGGGTGACATGAACCGTAAGGAACCGCCTCTAGTGCCCGACCAGGACCCGCCTGGCACGAAAACACTCTGAAACTGTCCAAGGAAAATCGAGGCCCCCACAGGGATCGATAACAAACTATAGACATAACTATGCATTATATAGTACTGCGCAACTTCCGAGGAAGTGTCCATGCATCCACAAAATCGCAAGTATCAGTTCCAGAGAAGAAACGTTCCCAAAAACGGAAACTATAACAAACATGAGCTTCATAAAACAAATTAAACACATCCTAACCAGATCAAATAACATGAAAGCAGCACCCGCGGGTGAACGCCCAAGGAGAATGGGTATGCCAACGGGACTGTCAGGGCGCCAGGAATCAGACTGAGACGAGAAGTGCAAAAATAATCATACCTTTTATTAATAACAAAAAATAATAAAAAGTCCACAAGTCAAATAACAAGCCAGCAATAAAAACCAGAGCTGGTAGTCAGACGAGCCGAGTCAGGAGCCAAAGCAAACAGTCAGATGAGCCGAGTCAGGAGCCAAAGCGAGTAGTCAGACGAGCCGGAATCAGGAACAAGGAGAACAGCAGAGTCAGGAACAAGCCAGGGATCAGGAACCAGGAGGGACGTCAGACAGGTAATACAGGTAATACACAGGAACTGGAACTCACAAAAAGGTCTGAGACAACGCAAGGGCAAAGCATACTGAACAGAGGCCCTTTAAATAATAAGTGATGACATCACAATTCTGAGACTGCAACCTGTCTCACACGGATGATGTATACCAGTCTGGCCATAAAAGGGCGTGCAGGAAATGAGCAGCATAACACTATGCACCAGAGTCAGCAAGAGAGGTGAGTAAAATGGCTGCCAGCAGCACATGGCAAACAAAGAAGGGAAAAAACCCTGACAGGAATCAGACAATTAGAGGCCCCAATCTCCTAAACTCAGAAATGGAACAGATACTTAAAAGAAAAGAGAGACGGAGACGTGAAGGAAATTGGCTTCATCCCCATACGTCTAACCCAATTTGCACTCCAGCACAGAAGACTAAGGATCCCGTGGCCCAGTTGGACCGGAATCCTCTAGCACTGTCAAAACATGCCTTAGTAGGACACAAAGGCGTGCCAGTCTATAACCGAAGGCAAAATGAGCCCCTGCCAGATTGATGGACGACCCCGGCCCCGAGGGAGGGGCCCCTGAAGCCTCAGAGGCCATCGCTTCCCCAGAAGGTCGAACTGACTAAGGAGATCTCACGGACCCTGGTTAACAGATACACTGTGTGCAGAATTATTAGGCAAATGAGTATTTTGACCACATCATCCTCTTTATGCATGTTGTCTTACTCCAAGCTGTATAGGCTCGAAAGCCTGCTACCAATTAAGCATATTAGGTGATGTGCATCTCTGTAATGAGAAAGGGTGTGGTCTAATGACATCAACACCCTATATCAGGTGTGCATAATTATTAGGCAACTTCCTTTCCTTTGGCAAAATGGGTCAAAAGAAGGACTTGACAGGCTCAGAAAAGTAAAAAATAGTGAGATATCTTGCAGAGGGATGCAGCACTCTTAAAATTGCAAAGCTTCTGAAGCGTGATCATCGAACAATCAAGCGTTTCATTCAAAACAGTCAACAGGGTCGCAAGAAGCATGTGGAAAAACCAAGGCGCAAAATAACTGCCCATGAACTGAGAAAAGTCAAGCGTGCGGATGCCAAGATGCCACTTGTCACCAGTTTGGCCATATTTCAGAGCTGCAACATCACTGGAGTGCCCAAAAGCACAAGGTGTGCAATACTCAGAGACATGGCCAAGGTAAGAAAGGCTGAAAGACGACCACCACTGAACAAGACACACAAGAAACGTCAAGACTGGGCCAAGAAATATCTCAATACTGATTTTTCTAAGGTTTTATGGACTGATGAAATGAGAGTGAGTCTTGATGGGCCAGATGGATGGGCCCGTGGCTGGATTGGTAAAGGGCAGAGAGCTCCAGTCCGACTCAGACGCCAGCAAGGTGGAGGTGGAGTACTGGCTTGGGCTGGTATCATCAAAGATGAGCTTGTGGGGCCTTTTCGGGTTGAGGATGGAGTCAAGCTCAACTCCCAGTCCTACTGCCAGTTTCTGGAAGACACCTTCTTCAAGCAGTGGTACAGGAAGAAGTCTGCATCCTTCAAGAAAAACATGATTTTCATGCAGGACAATGCTCCATCACACGCGTCCAAGTACTCCACAGCGTGGCTGGCAAGAAAGGGTATAAAAGAAGAAAATCTAATGACATGGCCTCCTTGTTCACCTGATCTGAACCCCATTGAGAACCTGTGGTCCATCATCAAATGTGAGATTTACAAGGAGGGAAAACAGTACACCTCTCTGAACCGTGTCTGGGAGGCTGTGGTTGCTGCTGCACGCAATGTTGATGGTGAACAGATCAAAACACTGACAGAATCCATGGATGGCAGGCTTTTGAGTGTCCTTGCAAAGAAAGGTGGCTATATTGTCACTGATTTGTTTTTGTTTTGTTTTTGAATGTCAGAAATGTATATTTGTGAATGTTGAGATGTTATATTGGTTTCACTGGTAAAAATAAATAATTGAAATGGGTATATATTTGTTTTTTGTTAAGTTGCCTAATAATTATGCACAGTAATAGTCACCTGCACACACAGATATCCCCCTAAAATAGCTATAACTAAAAACAAACTAAAAACTACTTCCAAAACTATTCAGCTTTGATATTAATGAGTTTTTTGGGTTCATTGAGAACATGGTTGTTGTTCAATAATAAAATTAATCCTCAAAAATACAACTTGCCTAATAATTCTGCACTCCCTGTAGACCATGCAAAAAGCATGAATTCCCAAAAGTAATGAATGCAGCTGTGGACTCTTCCCGTTTAAGAAGAAAAAACTAATTTCCTCATTGGTTTTTATTTAACAGTATTTAAAACAATAGCTTTTTTGTTTCTATTGAAGTAATGAACTATAGCCAACTCAAAGAAGGAAGGGATTAAAAATGGCTAATAGGCCAAAATAAATAATGTATCTCTATAGTTAGCATTTGCTTCAAAAGAAGTAAAAGTCACCCAGTATTACAGATTTGTTTTATATATGATTAAACACTATTTAAAAGAATACAGAATAAATACATCTGTCTGTGCAAGAGTACAGTTAGAGCATACCTGGCCCTCCCATTGGACGAAGTCTGTTTGGAATAGGTTGGTTAGCAGGAAGTGGTACAACAAATGCTTCCATGTTGTGGCTCCTAATTATACCATATTTTAGCTTACGACTCAGATAGGAAAACAGCCGAGAGTAGGCTATGGCATCTCTGGAGCTCCTGGGGCAGAATCGAATCAAACACATGTCCTGCAGGTACACAATCACACACAGCATAGCACTGGTTATCAAATCATATCTGTTTGCAAAAGTGCAAATATTGCATTTAAACATTTTATCATACTTTCTATTTAAGGGACATGAAAAACACATTTTTATTTACTTTTCATGATTTAGAAAAAGCATGCAATTTAAAACAACTTTTCAATTTACTTCTATTATCTAATTTGCTTCATTATCTTGATATCCTTTGTTGAAAATCATATCTTAATAGGCTCCATAGCAGCTTGGTGGCTGCACATTGATGCCTTGTGTGATTGGCTCACCGATGTGCATTTCTATTTCTTCATCAAATGATATCTAAAGAATAAAGCAAATTATATAATAGAAGCTAATTTGAATATTGTTTAAAATTGTATTCTCTATCTGGACCATGAAAGAAAAAGCTTGCGTTTCATGTCCCTTTTAACATGAAATTTACTATATCTGTAGGTTTTCAATTAGCAAAACCAAGCAAATCACCCTCTATTCAAATTTATCGGCCAGATTACGAGTTTTGCGTTAGAGGCTGTGCGGTGCAGTTTTTTCTCACAGCTCACTTACCTGCAGCGCTGGTATTACGGGTTTTTACAAAACCGGCGTTAAAAGGCAAGAAGTGAGCGTAGAGCAAAATTGTGCTCCTTACCGCACTTCAATACCAGCGCTGCTTAAGTCAGCCGTGAGATGGTCGTACGTGCTCGTGCACGATTTCCCCATAGACATCAATTGGGAGAGCCGGGTGAGAAAAAGTCTAACACCTGCAAAAAAGCAGCGTAAAACTCACTGATTCCTATGGGGAAACTAAATTTATGTTTACACCTAAAACCCTAAAATGAACCCTGAGTCTAAACACCCCTAATCTTACACTTATTAACCCCTAATCTGCCGCCCTCGACATCGCTGACACCTACATTATACTTATTATCCCCTAATCTGCCGCTCGGGACCCCGCCACCACTATAATAAACATATTAACCCCTAAACCGCCGCACTCCCGCCTCGCAAACATTAGTTAAATATTATTAACCCCTAATCTGCCATCCCTAACATCGCCGCCACCTACCTACATTTATTAACCCCTAATCTGCCACCCCCAACGTCGCCGCCACTATATTAAATTTATTAACCCCTAAACCGAAGTCTAACCCTAACACCCCCTAACTTAAATATAATTACAATAAATCTAAATAAAAATTAATATTATTACCTAAATAATTCCTATTTAAAACTAAATACTTACCTATAAAATAAACCCTAAGCTAGCTACAAAATAGTTATATTGTATCTAGCTTGGGGTTTATTTTTATTTTACAGGCAAGTTTGTATTTATTTTAACTAAGTAGAATAGTTACTAAATATTTATTAACTATTTAATAACTACCTAGCTAAAATAAATACAAAAGTACCTGTAAAATAAAACCTAACCTAAGTTACACTAACACCTATTACTACACTACAATGAAATAAATGACCTAAATTAAATACAATTAAATAAATTAAATACAATTAGCTAAAGTACAAAAAACAAACACTAAATTACAGAAAATAATAAACAAATTACAGATCTTTAAACTAATTACACCTAATCTAATAGCCCTATCAAAATAAAAAAGCCCCCCAAAATAAAAAAAACCCTAGCCTAAACTAAACTATCAATAGCCCTTAAAAGGGCCTTTTGCGGGGCATTGCCCCAAAGTAATCAGCTCTTTTACCTGTAAAAAAAACCTAACTAAAAAAACCTGAGCTCCCCATTGCCGTGAAAAGGGCATTTGGATGGGCAGTGCCCTTAAAAGGGCAGTTAGCTCTTTTGCAGCCCAAAACCCTAACCTAAAAATAAAACCCACCCAATACACCCTTAAAACCTAACACTAACCCCCTGAAGATCGACTTACTGTTCTGAAGACCGGACATCCATCCTCAAGGAAGTGGCAGAAGTCTTCATCCAACCGGGCCGAAGTCCTCAACGAAGCCGGGAGAAGTCTTCATCCAAGCCGGGCAAAGTGGTCCTCCAGACGGGCAGAAGTCTTCAGCTAGACGGCATCTTCTATCTTCATCCATCCAACGCGGAGCGGCTCCATCTTCAAGACATCCGACGCAGAGCATCCTCTTCATCCGGAGTCTTCTTACTGAATGAAGGTACCTTTAAGCATACAATATGGCGTCCCTTAGATTCCGATTGGCTGATAGAATTCTATCAGCCAATCGGAATTAAGGTAGAAAAAATCCTATTGTCTGATCCAATCAGCCAATAGGATTGAGCTGGCATTCTATTGGCTGTTCCAATCAGCCAATAGAATGCGAGCTCAATCCTTAACCTAGGTTAGCTTTTATTTTACAGGTCAATTTGTATTTATTTTAGCTAGGTAGTTATTAAATAGTTAATAACTATTTAATAACTATTGTACCTAGTTAAAATAAATACAAACTTGCCTGTAAAATAAAAATAAACCCTAAACTAGTTACACTGTAACTATTAGTTATATTGTAGAGATGAAAGATCCTGTAGGAGACAGAAACAGAGAGGCATCTCTGCTGCCTTTGTTGAGAGTGCTGCCGCAATTAGGGATTTCTCCATCTGGCCTTACCAGCGCACCTCCCTAGGGCCTCCTGGCTGTGGCTACATTTTAGTTATATTGTAGCTAGCTTAGGGTTTATTTTATAGGTAAGTATTTAGTTTTAAATAGGAATAATTTAGTTAATTATAGTAATTCTCTTTAGATTTATTTAAATCATATTTAAGCTAGGGGGTGTTAGGGTTATACTTAAGTTTAGGGGTTAATACATTTAATATAGATTAATAAATGTAGGTAGGTGGCGGCGATGTTAGGGATAGCAGATTAGGGGATAATATTATTTAACTAGTGTTTGTGAGGCGGGAGTGCGGCGGTTTAGGGGTTAATATGTTTATTATAGTGGCGGCGATGTCCGGAGCGGCAAATCAGGGGTTAAAAATTTTGTTTTAGCATTTGCGATACGGGAGGGCATCGGTTTAGGGTTTAATAGATAGTTTATGGGTGTTAAGTGTACTTTTTAGCACTTTAGTTATGAGTTTTATGCTACGGCGTTGTACCATAAAAATCTTAACTACTGACTTTAGAATGCGTTAGGGATCTTGGAGGCAGAGGATGTACCGCTCACTTTTTGGCCTCCCAGGACAGACTCGTAATACTGGCGCTATGGAAGTCCCATAGAAAAAAGACTTTACGAAGTTTACGTAAGTCGTTGTGCGGTGCCCTAAACCTCCAAGACTTGTAATAGCATCGGGCATAAAAAAGCAGCATTAGGACCTGTTAATGCTGCTTTTTTACCTTAACGCACAACTCGTAATCTAGCCGTTCGTTTGTAAATTAAAGAGACACTGTAGTCAAAAACATTTTTATTTGTTCGATCCAAGAAGAGGGAAATTCAAACCACATTTGATTTTATTTTCCTAAAAACAATGTATGAATAAAAAGTAAATTTATGGGGGCGGAGACGACTACCAGGCTGATCAGACGCATGCTACATGAGCTCTGGCACTAAACCTTATTTTTAGGAGATTTTGGGGGATTTTTTGGCAACTACAAAGATCCATTGTAGCCCATCTTATAAGTCGAGTACTAAATCAGACCTGGTGGCCAGAAAGAGGAACTTTGGCTAGAAATGCTTATACTAAAGCCGCCATGCGAACACAGAGCTCAGACGCAAGCCCTAAGAATCTAACACCAGTATGGAGGTTTGACTTTCTGCTATATAACTAGCGTAAATATAGGATTCTTTACTACTAATATGGGCTGGGACGGATTCTGAAAAAGTGTGACCCGCACAGCGAAGCAAAATAAAAACATAAGTTGCGTAGCCTGCTGAACAACATGGAGGGCTCACATGACGCAGTGTGCCAGACAGGCACCCTGAAGCTAGTCATTTCCCTCCTGAAGGATATGGCTGCCCACTTAGACCAGCACTATATAGCTTGTTCGGCTGCCCTGCAAACTGCTGCTGGTTCACCCCTTCTCCCATCAGCTGAACCAGGTCTTACCTACGGCCCATCGGATATCAGATGGATCAAGCAAGAGGAGCAGGGGGAACATGAGCTACACAAGATTCCAGGAGCAAATTTGTGTCTAGATGATACGGCGCAATCTATCGCACTCACCGACACCACTTCAATAGCACCAGGGAAGCCTCAGGGTCCCGTAGCATCACAAGCACCATTGACAGCAGCTAACATCTACCGGAAGCCACTCCCGCAAAGCTATGCACTAGTTATGGAGAACTTACACGCTCCACTCAAGGTATATACTGCGAGGGAGAGAGGAGACCGAGTAGCAGACCTGGCTTATAGTCATGTACAGAGTGTTTCACGTAGCTCCCCTCTACAGTTACACCGCTCCAACATCGGGATTCATCTGGTCTTCCTGAGAATCTCAGACATTAGAAGGGATGGTATAGGCTGATGAGACGGACCTGTTCATGCTTTACTGCCTTGCAGCTTTCACTAGAGTTATCGCTCACCCTTAATAATAAGTACATCCCAAGTAATCTATAGGATGCAGGATTTTATTTATGCTTATGGGTAAGGCGAGCAGGGTATGTATACATAAGCGGCAGATATTTATTAGCATTGGGAACTGTTTATGATGGCAGTGATGCCGGATACATCTGTCTCCCCAGCTAGCACAGAACTGTAATTTCATTTTTGGCTGCTTCTCTATCTAACTTATGCCAAATGATATTCCCTCTTACATGCCCACTGTATACTCCTAAGTTACTTACAACCAAGAGCAAAGTAGACGAGGTTTAAATGTTTAAGCTACAGATGTCTATTGGCTTTGGGAACTTCCTGTGAAGGCGGCGAAGCCGGATGCGTTTGTCTCCACAGTCAGTAAAGAACAGTTACTTTGATCCTGACTGCCTCTTCATTTAGCAATGTTCCATGGGGTTTAGGGAAAAGCGGAGTGACATTAGAAGTAAAGCAAGCTAAACATGCTTTGTGAATGTCTTATGTTCCTCCACTCTCACTGCCCTGTAATTGGGAAGTTATAGATATCAGGTTGAGATCTGTTTGTTTTACAGTCATTAGATTTAACTGTTCATTATCTCCTTAAGGCCTAGATTTGGAGTTTTGCGTTAGAAGGGGTGCGTTAGCTACGCATGCTTTTTTTTGGCCGCACCTTTTAAATACCGCTGGTATTTAGAGTTCACAGAATGGCTGGGTTTTCAGTGCGTCCAAAAAGGGAGAGTAGAGCATAATTTACCGCCACTGCAACTCTCAATACCAGCGGTGCTTACGGACGCGGCCAGCTTCAAAAACGTGCTCGTGCACGATTCCCCCATAGGAAACAATGGGACAGTTTGAGCTGGAAAAAAACCTAACACCTGCAAAAAAGCAGCGTTCAGCTCTTAACGCAGCCCCATTGAATCCTATGGGGAAACACTTCCTAAGTCTGCTCCTAACACCCTAACATGAACCCCGAGTCTAAACACCCCTAACCTTACACTTATTAACCCCTAATCTGCCGCCCCCGCTATCGCTGACACCTGCATATTATTTTTAACCCCTAATCTGCCGCTCCGTACACCGCCGCAACATACATTATAGTTATGTACCCCTAATCTGCTGCCCTTAACACCGCCGACCCCTATATTATATTTATTAACCTCTAATCTGCCCCCCACAACGTCGCCGCCAGCTACCTACAATAATTAACCCCTAATCCGCCTCACTCCCGCCTCAATAACCCTATAAGAAATAGTATTAACCCCTAATCTGCCCTCCCTAACATCGCCGACATCTAACTTCAATTATTAACCCCTAATCTGCCGACCGGACCTCGCCGCTACTCTAATAAATGTATTAACCCCTAAAGCTAAGTCTAACCATAACCCTAACACCCCCATAAGTTAAATATAATTTTATTCTAACAAAATAAATTAACTCTTATTAAATAAATTATTCCTATTTAAAGCTAAATACTTGCCTGTAAAATAAATCCTAATATAGCTACAATATAAATTATAATTATATTGTAGCTATTTTAGGATTTATATTTATTTTACCGGCAACTTTGTATTTATTTTAACCAGGTACAATAGCTATTAAATAGTTAATAACTATTTAATAGCTACCTAGTTAAAATAATTACAAAATTACCTGTAAAATAAATCCTAACCTAAGTTACAATTAAATCTAACACTACACTAGCAATAAATTAATTAAATAAAATACCTACAATTAAATACAATTAAACCTAACACTACACTATCAATAAATTAATTAAATACAATACCTACAAATAAATACAATTAAATAAACTAACTAAAGTACAAAAAATAAAAAAGAACTAAGTTACAAAAAATAAAAAAATATTTACAAACATTAGAAAAATATTACAAAAATTTTAAACTAATTACACCTACTCTAAGCCCCCTAATAAAATAACAAAGACCCCCAAAATAAAAAAATGCCCTACCCTATTCTAAATTAAAAAAGTTCAAAGCTCTTTTACCTTACCAGCCCTGAACAGGGCCCTTTGCGGGACATGCCCCAAAGAATTCAGCTCTTTTGCCTGGAAAAAAAAAACATACAATACCCCCCCCAACATTACAACCCACCACCCACATACCCCTAATCTAACCCAAAGCCCCCTTAAATAAACCTAACACTAAGCCCCTGAAGATCTTACTACCTTATCTTCACCACACCGGGTATCAGCGATCGGTCCAGGCTCCGATGTCTTGATCAAAGCCCAAGCGGGGGGCTGAAGACATCCATCCTCCGGCTGAAGTCTTGATCCAAGCGGGCAGAAGAGGACATCCGGACCGGCAAACATCTTCATCCAAGCCGCATCTTCTATGTTCTTCCATCCGATGACGACCGGCTGATCTTCAAGACCTCCAGCGCGGATCCATCCTCTTCTTCCGACGACTAGACGACGAATGAAGGTTCCTTTAAGGGACGTCATCCAAGATGGCGTCCCTCGAATTCCGATTGGCTGATAGGATTCTATCAGCCAATCGGAATTAAGGTAGGAAAATTCTGATTGGCTGATGGAATCAGCCAATCAGATTCAAGTTCAATCCGATTGGCTGATTGGATCAGCCAATCATATTGAGCTCACATTCTATTGGCTGATCGGAACAGCCAATAGAATGCGAGCTCAATCTGATTGGCTGATTGGATCAGCCAATCGGATTGAACTTGAATCTGATTGGCTGATTCCATCAGCCAATCAGAATTTTCGTACCTTAATTCCGATTGGCTGATAGAATCCTATCAGCCAATCGGAATTCGAGGGACGCCATCTTGGATGACGTCCCTTAAAGGAACCTTCATTCGTCGTCTAGTCGTCGGAAGAAGAGGATGGATCCGCGCTGGAGGTCTTGAAGATCAGCCGGTCGTCATCGGATGGAAGAACATAGAAGATGCGGCTTGGATGAAGATGTTTGCCGGTCCGGATGTCCTCTTCTGCCCGCTTGGATCAAGACTTCAGCCGGAGGATGGATGTCTTCAGCCCCCCGCTTGGGCTTGGATCAAGACATCGGAGGCTCTTCTGGACAGATCGGGACCCGGTGTGGTGAAGACAAGGTAGGGAGATCTTCAGGGGCTTAGTGTTAGGTTTATTTAAGGGGGCTTTGGGTTAGATTAGGGGTATGTGGGTGGTGGGTTGTAATGTTGGGGGGGGGGGTATTGTATGTTTTTTTTTTCCAGGCAAAAGAGCTGAATTCTTTGGGGCATGTCCCGCAAAGGGCCCTGTTCAGGGCTGGTAAGGTAAAAGAGCTTTGAACTTTTTAAATTTAGAATAGGGTAGGGCATTTTTTTATTTTGGGGGTCTTTGTTATTTTATTAGGGGGCTTAGAGTAGGTGTAATTAGTTTAAAATTGTTGTAATATTTTTCTAATGTTTGTAAATATTTTTTTATTTTTTGTAACTTAGTTCTTTTTTATTTTTTGTACTTTAGTTAGTTTATTTAATTGTATTTATTTGTAGGTATTGTATTTAATTAATTTATTGATAGTGTAGTGTTAGGTTTAATTGTAGATAATTGTAGGTATTTTATTTAATTAATTTATTGATAGTGTAGTGTTAGGTTTAATTGTAACAACTTAGGTTAGGATTTATTTTACAGGTAATTTTGTAATTATTTTAACTAGGTAGCTATTAAATAGTTCTTAACTATTTAATAGCTATTGTACCTGGTTAAAATAATTACAAAGTTGCCTGTAAAATAAATATTAATCCTAAAATAGCTACAATATAATTATAATTTATATTGTAGCTATATTAGGGTTTATTTTACAGGTAAGTATTTAGCTTTAAATAGGAATAATTTATTTAATAAGAGTTCATTTATTTCGTTAGATTTAAATTATATTTAATTTAGGGGGGTGTTAGGGTTAGGGTTAGACTTAGCTTTAGGGGTTACAAAATTTATTAGAGTAGCGGTGAGGTCCGGTCGGCAGATTAGGGGTTAACACTTGAAGTTAGGTGTTGGCGATGTTAGGGAGGGAAGATTAGGGGTTAAAACTATTTATTATAGGGTTATTGAGGCGGGAGTGAGGCGGATTAGGGGTTAATACATTTATTATAGTAGCGGTTAGGTCCGGTCGGCAGATTAGGGGTTAATAAGTGTAGGCAGGTGGAGGCGACGTTGGTGGCGGCAGATTAGGGGTTAATAAATATAATATAGGGGTCGGCGGTGTTAGGGGCAGCAGATTAGGGGTACATAGGGATAATGTAGGTTGCGGCGGTGTGCGGTCGGCAGATTAGGGGTTAAAAAATTTTAATAGAGTGGCGGCGATGTGGGGGGACCTCGGTTTAGGGGTACATAGGTAGTTTATGGGTGTTAGTGTACTTTAGAGCACAGTAGTTAAGAGCCTTATGAACCGGCGTTAGCCCAGAAAGCTCTTAACTCCTGACTTTTTGCTGCGGCTGGAGTTCTAACGCTCACTTCAGCCAAGACTCTAATTACCGGCGTTAGAAAGATCCCATTGAAAAGATAGGATACGCAATTGACGTAAGGGGATCTGCGGTATGGAAAAGTCGCGGCTGGAAAGTGAGCGTTAGACCCTTTCCTGACTGACTCTAAATACCAGCGGGCGGTAAAAACCAGCGTTAGGAGCCTCTAACGCTGGTTTTGACGGCTACTGCCAAACTCTAAATCTAGGCGTAAGTGTTTTACAATATTGTATATTTTCTCATATGCCATCCCTACTGGTAGACAAGTCTAATATTGTCTCATTTCTAGTGTATTATCTGTTTAACTCTTCTATACCTCTATAATATTATGAACCTCTAACAATAACTTCTCTGATAGTGTAAGCATGCAACATAGATAAGGTCTTAGATATTGCTGTCAATTATACATGTTTTTAATGAGTTAGCTGAGAACTGATGTCACTAAGGTCACAGCGTGACTGATACTGCCAACAGTTAGCCTTGTAAATAAGCTAGCAATCACATTACATGCTGACTGACGTGCCTTACTAATGTTTATTTTAGTTTAGACCAGCTCCTGTTTATCTTATCTTCTAAAAATTCCTTCTACAGGATCAATGCAATATGTACATATATTTTACTACTACATAGTGCTCGTGGCAAACTGCTATATTGTGTGTTAACTCTATGATGCCCAAATGCTAGGTGCCACCAAATAATTTATATAACATTTAATGATTAATTTAAACTAACACTTTGCAGATTAGTTTCTGTTACATCTATCCTATTATCCTGAGGTGAGCAGCAAACCTATACAATAGGGAAATAAATTTTATCCCATAACTTTAACTAATTCTATCATGTTTTCCTGGTTGTATTTTATAAGAGTTTGTTGCTACCTACTGTATTGGCATGTTTAAAATATGCTCCTTTGCTCCTTCTGCCTGAGTACTAAGGTTTAGCTAAACCGGCTAAGACGTGACCTATACTTGGCAGAATGATAGGACCTATGGAACAAAGCCAATGAAAACTAACTACACTGCTTATAGTCAGATATTGATAGCTGTTCATGCACCTGGTTATTGATTCTCTTATTCCAGAATGTGGCTACTAGCGTCTTCCTACTTATGCACATGAGACAAGAATACTCTCATATCCTTTTTATATATATGTCTGAAACTCTTATTTACTTATTTACTGAGTTATATAGCTACTGCATGTGCCTGGCCAGTTTGATGTCAGTTATATCCTGAAAAGATAATTCACAGAGAGATACCATAACCTCAGATAAGACACACTTCTAACAAGAGTCCAACCCCCCCCCCACACACACACATATTCCCTCTACTCCTCCCTTCTTCCCATCTCTTTTTCTCCCCCCCTTCTTCATCTCTTTAAAGCAGCTTTGGTCTGCTGATTTTCCCCATCTTGCTCTCTTAAGTACTAGGTCCAAAAGTGACCATTCTCAACGCCAATTTCCTCTCTCAGTCTCCATCAGCTCCGCTGGGTTCAAAAGTAGCCCGTTGTTTTCATAGAGGAACTCATTTCAGAATATAATATAAAACAGAGTTTCAGTTGACTAGCCATACAGATTTAATGTATTATTTTTGCTTTAATCAAAATGTTTCTGATTGTCATGTAATTTGATATCTATATTTTATGGCATTTCACACATGTTGTATTTTTCCATAACCTCAATAAAAAATTTAAAATTAAAAAAAAAAAAAAAGTAAATTTATGCTTACCTGATAAATTTATTTCTTCTATGATACGACGAGTCCACGGATTCATCCTTTACTTGTGGGATATTATCCTCCTGCTAACAGGAAGTGGCAAAGAGCACCACAGCAGAGCTGTCTATATAGCTCCTACCTTAACTCCACCCCCCAGTCATTCGACCGAAGGTACAGGAAGAAAAAGGAGAAACTAAAAAGTGCAGAGGTGACTGAAGTTTCAAATCAAAAAAATATAATCTGTCTTAAATTGACAGGGTGGGCCGTGGACTCGTCGTATCATAGAAGAAATTAATTTATCAGGTAAGCATAAATTTATTTTTCTTCTATAAGATACGACGAGTCTACGGATTCATCCTTTACTTGTGGGATACAATACCAAAGCTACAGGACACGGATATACGGGAGGGACAAGACAGATGGCTAAACAGAAGGCACCACTGCTTGAAGAACTTTTCTCCCAAAAATAGCCTCAGAAGAAGCAAAAGTATCAAATTTGTAAAATTTGGAAAAAGTATGAAGCGAAGACCAAGTCGCAGCCTTACAAATCTGTTCAACAGAAGCATAATTTTTAAAAGCCCATGTGGAAGCCACCGCTCTAGTAGAGTGAGCTGTAATTCTTTCAGGAAGCTGCTGTCCAGCAGTCTCGTATGCCAAACGGATGATGCTTTTCAGCCAAAAAGAAAGAGAGGTAGCCGTAGCTTTTGACCTCTACGTTTTCCAGAATAGACAACAAACAAAGAAGATGTTTGAAGGAAATCTTTGGTCGCTTGCAAGTAAAACTTCAAAGCACGAACCACGTCCAAGTTGTGCAACAGACGCTCCTTCTTAGAGGAAGGATTAGGACACAGAGAAGGAACAACAATTTCCTGATTAATATTCTTATTAGTAACAACCTTAGGAAGGAATCCAGGTTTGGTACGCAAAACCACCTTATCAGCATGGATAACAAGATAAGGCGAGTCGCATTGCAATGCAGATAGTTCAGAAACTCTTCGAGCCGAAGAGATAGCAACTAAAAACAGAACTTTCCAAGATAGAAGCTTAATATCTATGGAATGCATAGGTTCAAACGGAACCCTTTGAAGAACTTTAAGAACGAAATTCAAACTCCATGGCGGAGCAACAGGTTTAAACACAGGCTTGATTCTAACTAAAGCCTGACAGAACAACTGAACGTCTGGAACATCTGCCAGACGCTTGTGCAATAAAATTGATAAAGCAGATATCTGTCCCTTTAGGGAACTAGCTGATAGCCCCTTCTCCAGTCCTTCTTGGAGAAAGGACAAAATCCTAGGAATCCTGATCTTACTCCATGAGTAGCCTCTGGATTCGCACCAATAAAGATATTTATGCCATATCTTATGATAAATTTTCCTAGTGACAGGCTTTCGAGCCTGAATCAAGGTATCTATGACCGACTCAGAGAATCCCCGCTTGGATAAAATCAAGCGTTCAATCTCCAGGCAGTCAGCCGCAGAGAAACTAGATTTGGATGCTGGAACGGACCTTGAATGAGAAGGTCCTGTCTCAGTGGCAGAGTCCATGGTGGTAGAGATGACATGTCCACCAGGTCTGCATACCAAGTCCTGCGTGGCCACGCAGGTGCTATCAAAATCACCAAAGCTCTCTCCTGTTTGATTCTGGCAATCAGACGAGGAAGGAGAGGAAATGGTGGAAACAAATAAGCCAGGTTGAACGACCAAGATACTGCTAGAGCATCTATCAGTACTGCTTGAGGATCCCTTGATCTTGACCCGTAACAAGGAAGTTTGGCATTCTGACGAGATGCCATCAGATCCAATTCTGGTGTGTCCAATTGATGAATCAATTGTGCAAACACCTCCGGATGGAGTTCCCTCTCCCCCGGATGAAAAGTCTGACGACTTAGAAAATCCGCTTCCCAGTTCTCCCCTCCTGGGATATAGATTGCTGATAGATGGCAAGAGTGAGTTTCTGCCCATCTAATGATTTTGGAAACCTCTATCATCGCTAGAGAACTCTTTGTTCCCCCCTGATGATTGATATATGCTACAGTCATGATATTGTCCGACTGAAATCTTATGAATCTGGCCAAAGCCAGCTGAGGCCACGCCTGAAGCGCATTGAATATCGCTCTCAGTTCTAGAATATTTATCGGGAGAAGAGCCTCCTCCTGAGTCCACACACCCTGAGCTTTCAGGGAATTCCAGACTGCACCCCAGCCCAATAGGCTGGCGTCCGTCGTCACTATGACCCATGCTGGCCTGCGGAAACTCATTCCCTGGGACAGATGATCCTGTGACAACCACCAAAGAAGAGAGTCTCTGGTCTCTTGATCCAGATTTATCTGAGGAGATAAATTTGCATAATCCCCATTCCACTGATTGAGCATGCATAGTTGCAGTGGTCTGAGATGCAAGCGAGCAAACAGAACTATGTCCATTGCCGCTACCATTAGTCCGATTACCTCCATACACTGAGCCACGGATGGCCGAAAAAATTTCATGTCTACCGAATCTATCAGAGTTCCCAGGAATGGAACTCTTGTGAGGGGGATAAGTGAACTCTTTTTTACGTTCACCTTCCACCCGTGAGATCTCAGAAAAGCCAACACGATGTCCGTGTGAGATTTGGCTAGTTGGTAAGTTGACGCCTGAATTAAGATATCGTCCAGATAAGGCGCCACTGCTATGCCCCGCGGCCTTAGAACCGCCAGTAGGGACCCTAGCACCTTTGTGAAAATTCTGGGAGCTGTGGCCAACCCGAAGGGAAAAGCCACAAACTGGTAATGCTTGTCCAGAATGGCGAACCTGAGGAACTGGTGATGATCTTTGTGGATAGGGATGTGCAGATACGCGTCCTTTAAATCCACAGTGGTCATATATTGACCCTCCTGGATCATTGGTAAAATAGTCAGAATGGTCTCCATCTTGAAAGATGGGACTCTGAGGAATTTGTTTATGATCTTGAGATCTAAAATTGGTCTGAAGATTCCCTCTTTTTTGGGAACCACAAATAGATTAGAGTAAAACCCCTGCCCCTGTTCTGTTTTTGGAACTGGGCAGATTACTCCCATGGTATATAGGTCTTCTACACAGTGTAAAAACGCCTCTCTTTTTGTCTGGTTTACAGACAATTGAGAAAGATGGAATCTCCCCCTTGGAGGAGAATCTTTGAAGTCTAGAAGATACCCCTGGGTCACAATTTCTAAAGCCTAGGAGTCCTGAACGTCTCTTGCCCAAGCCTGAGCAAAGAGAGAAAGTCTGCCCCTACTAGATGCGGTCCCGGATCGGGGGCTGCCCCTTCATGCTGTCTTGGTGGCAGCAGCGGGCTTCTTGGCCTGTTTACCTTTGTTCCAAGTCTGGTTAGGTCTCCAGACTGACTTGGATTGAGCAAAATTCCCCTCTTGCTTTGCAGCAGGAGAGGAGGTAGAGGGACCACCTTTGAAGTTTCGAAAGGAACGAAAATTATTTTTTTGTCTTAGCCTGAGGAAGGGCATGGCCTTTTCCTCCAGTGATGTCTGAAATGAACTCTTTCAGTTCAGGCCCGAATAGGGTCTTATCCTTGAAAGGGATGGCTAAAAGCTTAGATTTTGATGACACGTCAGCAGACCAGGACTTAAGCCATAACGCTCTATGCGCTAAAATGGCAAAACCTGAATTCTTTGCCGCTAATTTAGCCAGTTGAAAAGCGGCATCTGTAATGAAAGAGTTAGCTAGCTTGAGAGCCCTAATTCCATCCAGAATATCATCTAATGGGGTCTCAACCTGAAGAGCCTCCTCTAGAGCCTCGAACCAAAACGCAGCTGCAGTAGTTACAGGAACAATGCACGCTATAGGTTGCAGAAGAAAACCCTGATGAATAAATATTTTCTTTAGAAGACCCTCTAATTGTTTATCCATAGGATCTTTGAAAGCACAACTGTCCTCAATATGTATAGTTGTACGCTTAGCTAGGGGAGAAAGAGCTCCCTCAACCTTAGGGACTGTCTGCCACGAATCCCGAATGGTGTCTGATATGGGAAACATTTTCTTAAAAGTAGGAGGGGGAGAAAAGGGAATACCTGGTCTATCCCACTCCCTTGTAACAATGTCCGAAATCCTCTTAGGGACCGGAAAAACATTAGTGTAAGTAGGAACCTCTAGATATCTATCCATTTTACACAAATCCATCTGCTGCCTGAGAGAAAATAGTACACACCGGTACCATGTAAAATAAAAAACTCTTGCTTGAAGAAAATAAAAACTAACATTTTATCACCTCTTTCACTTTACCCTTCCTAGTACTTAGAGTAGGCAAAGAGAATGACTGGGGGTGGATTTAAGGGAGGAGCTATATAGACAGCTCTGCTGTGGTGCTCTTTGCCACTTCCTGTTAGCAGGAGGATAATATCCCACAAGTAAAGGATGAATCCGTGGACTCGTCGTATTTTATAGAAGAAACAATGGTTTATTGTCATACTTACAAATGTGTGTCCCTCTTTACCAGAAAAGCAGAAGCAGTAGTCAGTAAGGATTAGTACAAGGTACAAGAACAATACTGAATTATTAATTTTAAATTGAAAAGCTTTTTTGGAAAAGAAATGTATTTTACATGTAAATGCTGCTCCTTCATATGCATGATAGAACATTTGTGAGTACAGGGTCCCTTTAAGGTATTTAACACTCAGACCTGTGCACATTTCTCAATTTGATTCTAACCATCAAATTCAAGCTTTATCAGTTCTATAACACAAAGTATATAGTGATGACAATAACAGTAGTATAGTACATCTGCTGGATAAACATATTTATATATACTGTAAACAGACTAATATGCAGACACTGGAGGTAACACTTTGTCAGGAACACTGCACTTGTGTGTACTGGCTTTTAGTATAATTGCAGCATTGTGTTTTGAGAAATAACAAAAGAAACAACACACATGTATTTCAGACAACTCCACTAGTCTGTATAGCAGACAAGTTCCCTTAACCCTTTGAGTGCTAATGACGGCTCTGAGCCGTCACTAGTACTCTCCCACCTTGAGGGAGATCTGGGGGCTCTCACTCGCTCCTACCCCGGCGATCGTGCCTGTAGAGTGACAGGCATCGCCGGGGCTTCCCGTTTTGTGTGGTGACATCACGTGCAATGACGTGATGACGTCACCGCACAACTTTATTTATACTTAACAATGTTAAGTATAGGAGCAGGGGGCATGCTGCTTAGAAGCCTGTATCTCAGGCATCTAAGCAGCTACAGACCAACAAGACCCTCCATTGGAAAGGTAATCGCCTAACCTTTTCAACATTTAAGTCTTGGGGGGCTGAGAAAAATAAAAATAGAAAGTTTAAAAAAAATAGTTATAAAAAAAAAAAAAAAAAAACCATTAAAAATTCTTAGCACCCAGGTGGGAAAGTGCTTAGCACTCAAAGGGTTAAAGGACCATGATACCCAAATGTTGAAACACTTGAAAGTGATGCAGCATAGCTGCAAGAAGCTGACTGGAAAATATCACCTGAGCATCTCTATGTAAAAAATAAAGATATTTTACCTCAAAATGTCCTAAGTATTCACATCCCATTCTAAAGGACTTCAAGCAGCAAATCAGTATGTCTGTCCCGGGACAGGCAAGGGAGCGAGCTTCATGCACACTCATCTTATTTACCTATTCAGTGTAAGGAAGTTTACTATGAAATCTCATGAGAGTTAAGTGAAATCTCATGAGATCACAGTAAAAGAGTTCATGACCTCAGCACTGTAGATGCTGATTGGCTGCAGTTCATTTCTTAATTATTTTAATTTTTTTTACCTGCAGCTGGACAGCAGCTGAAAAATAACTTTTTACACAGAACTTACACTGCTGAGCTGAGAAAATTGTGAAGTAAAATATTATCCTTTTTTACATAGAGATGCTCAGGTGATATTTTCCAGTCAGCTTTTTACAGTTATACTGCATCAGTTTTAAGTGATTTAGCATATGAGTATTATGTCCCTTTAAGTGCCACATGTTAAAACAAGCCATTGCTATGGAGATACTTGATATATAAAAGACTGATGATTATGCAAGTAAACATTTGAATCAGTGGTCAGGTATTTGGAAGCTTATATGTTCATAACAGGATAAAGTGTTGATATTGCTTCACTATATACTGCTATAGATGTGGCTGAAAATCATAATCTTTATGATATCGAAAACATAGGGCTAGATTATGGGTGGAGCGGAATAGTTTGCGCAAGCAGCGCAAACGCGATTGTGAGATTGCTGTATTTTTTGCACTCAACTCTGTATTACAAGTGGAGTCGTGTTTAAATTACCGTGAGTTTATTTGTGAAAATTCGCAATAATTTCTGCTCCCTATACTTTCAATGGGCCACGTCAATCATAAAATTGAGCTCGTATTACAGGTTGAAAATAAATGTGTCTGCTTGAACGCAACCGCATTTTCCGCTTGAAAATTCTTTAAAAGAGTTTGGGCTGAGAAAAAAGTTGTACTAAAAAAGTAGTTTTCCACCTACATTATCCACCCCCTACATTATTAACCCCTAAACCACCAAACACTTCATCGCAAATTACCCTGCTAAACTATTAATCCATAAACTGCCCCATTGCAAACTATCCCTAATTTATTAATCCGCTATTCCCCACAACCCCTATCACAAACTATCCCCTAACCTATTAACCTCTCTAACCACCACAACCCACCATTAAAAAAAAAAAACAACAACAATGCTAGCCCTATCTGAAAAAGTAAAGTGGGGGTTGTGGCAGATAAGGGGTTAATAGTGTAGGGAGTTTATAGCGGTGGGGTGTGTAGCGGTTTAGGGGTTAATAGTGTAGCGGGGCAATATCCGATGGGGAATGTGGTGGTTTAGGGGTTAATAGTGCAGCAGGGTATTTTGTAATGTGGCAGTTTAGGGCTTAATAGTGTGGCATGGTTAAAAAGTACATGTATGCTTACCTGATAAATTAATTTCCTCTACGATATGACGAGTCCACGGATTTCATCCATATTTGTGGGATTTATCCTCCTGCTAACAGGAAGTGGCAAAGAGCACCACAGCAGAGATGTATATATCGCTCCTCCCTTCCCTCCACCCCCAGTCATTCGACCGAAGGTAGGAAGAGAAAGGAAAAGCTAAAGGTGCAGAGGTGACTGAAATTTACAAAAAATATATATAACCTAAATCTGTCTTAAAATAACAGGGTGGGCCGTGGACTCGTCATATCGTAGAAGAAATTAATTTATCAGGTAAGCATAAATTTACTTTTCTTCTACAAGATATGACAAGTCCACGGATTTCATCCTTACTTGTGGGATACAATACCAAAGCTACAGGACACGGATGAAAGGGAGGGAACAAGACAGGAACCTAAATGGAAGGCACCACTGATTGAAGAACCTTTCTCCCAAAACCAACCTCAGAAGAAGCAAAAGTATCAAATTTGTAAAATTTGGAAAAAGTGTGAAGAGACGACCAAGTCGCAGCCTTGCAAATCTGTTCAACAGAAGCATTGTATTTAAATGCCCATGAGGAAGCCACAGCTCTAGTGGAATGAGCCGTAATTCTTTCAGGAGGCTGCTGTCCAGCAGTCTCATATGCTAGACGGATGATACTCTTCAGCCAAAAAGAAAGAGAGGTAGCCGTAGCTTTCTGACCCCTACGCTTTCCAGAAAAAACAATGAATAATGAAGATGATTGACGGAAATCCTTAGTCCCCTGCAAGTAAAACTTCAAGGCACGGACCACGTCCAGGTTATGCAACATACGCTCCTTCTTAGAAGAAGGGTTAGGACATAATGAAGGAACAACAATTTCCTGATTAATATTCTTATTGGAAAAAACCTTAGGAAGGAACCCAGGTTTGGTACGTAAATCCACCTTATCAGAATGGAAGATAAGATAAGGCGAATCACATTGTAATGCTGAAAGCTCAGAAACTCTACAAGCAGAAGAAATAGCAACCAAAAACAAAACTTTTCAAGATAACAACTTAATATCTATGGAATGCATGGGTTCAAACTGAACCCCTTGAAGAACATTTAGAACAAAATTAAAACTCCAGGGTGGAGCAATAGGTCGAAACACAGGCTTAATCCTAGTTAGAGCCTGGCAAAAAGACTGAATGTCTGGAACATCTGCCAAACGTTTGTGTAGCAAAATAGACAAAGCAGAAATTTGTCCCTTTAAGGAACTCGCTGATAATCCCTTCTCCAATCCTTCTTGGAGAAAGGACAGAATCCTTGGAATCCTAACTTTACTCCATGAGTAGCCCTTGGATTCACAGCAAAAAAGATATTTGCGCCATATCTTATGATAGATCTTTCTGGTTACAGGCTTACGTGCCTGAATCAAAGTATCGATGACCGAATCAGAGAAACACCGCTTAGATAAAATCAAGCGTTCAATCTCCAAGCAATCAGCTGCAGAGAAATTAGATTTGGATGTTGGAAAGGACCTTGAATGAGAAGGTCCTGTCTTACTGGAAGCTTCCACGGAGACAGAGAGGACATGTCCACTAGATCTGCATACCAAGTCCTGCGTGGGCACTGAAGCTCTCTCCTGTTTGATCCGAGCAATCACCCGGGGAAGGAAAGGAAACGGTGGAAACACATAAGCCAGGCTGAACGACCAAGGCACTGCCAGGGCATCTATCAGTTCGGCCTGAGGATCCCTCAACCTGGATCCGTATCTTGGGAGCTTGGCATTCTGTGGAGACGCCATCAGATCCAATTCCGTTCTGCCCCATCGTAGAATCAGTGAGGCAAATACCTCCGGAAGGAGATCCCACTCCCCCGGATGAAAAGCCTGTCGGCTTAAAAAGTCCGCTTCCCAGTTGTCCACTCCTGGGATGTAAATTGCTGACAGTTTTGCTGAGTGGGTCTCCGCCCATCAAATTATTTTGGATACTTCTGTCATCGCTAAGGAACTCCTCGTTCCTCCCTGATGATTGATATAAGCCACAGTCGTGATGTTGTCCGACTGGAATCTGATGAATTTGGCCGAAGCCAACTGAGGCCATGCCTGAAGTGCATTGAATATTGCTCTCAATTCCAGAATATTGATTGGAAGTAGAGACTCCACCTGAGTCCATACACCCTGAGCCTTCAGGGAATTCCAGACTGCACCCCGCCCAGTAGACTGGCGTCTGTTGTCACTATTACCCACAAGGGTCTGCGGAAACATGTCCCTTGGGACAGATGATCCGGCGACAACCACCAAAGAAGAGAGTCTCTGGTCTCTTCATCCAGATTGATCAGAGGAGATAAATTTGCATAGTCCCCATTCCACTGTCCGAGCATGCACAGTTGCAGTGGTCTGAGATGAAACCGAGCAAACGGAATGATGTCCATTGCTGCCACCATCAATCCAATTACCTCCATACACTGAGCCACTAATGGCCGAGGATTGGACTGAAGGGCTCGGCATGTATTTAGAATTTTTGACTTTCTGACCTCCGTCGGGAATATCTTCATGTCTATAGAATCTATCAGAGTTCCCAAGAAGGGAACCCTTGTCTCTGGATTTAGTGAACTCTATTCTAGATTCACCTTCCACCCGTGAGTTCTCAGAAAGGACAACACTGTGTCTATATGAGACTTTGTCAGATGATAAGTTGACGCCTTAATCAAAATATCGTCCAGATAAGGCGCCACTGCTATGCCCCACGGCCTGAAAATCACCAGAAGGGACCCTAGAACCTTCATGAAGATCCTGGGTGCTATGGTCAACCCGAAGGGAAGAGCCACGAACTAAAAATGTTTGTCCAGGAAGGCAAACCTTAGGAACTGATTATGATCCTTGTGGATAGGAATATGAAGGTATGCATCCTTCAAGTCCACGGTAGCCCCACCGGAGCTAATGCCTGCTGCCTTCTTAGTGAGAGAAAACTGTGAGTCTGAGCGTGTGAAATAGGCCCCGCCCATCATGGACGTCGCATCAACAAACTGTCTAACCGCATGGGAAGCGGTTTGAATTAAGCCATGTGGTCCCCTGTACTTACAAACTTCTAACATATAATTGCAGCCCTACTGACTTAAATAATAAAGATATACATGTCAAGCTGCCTCTCCCAGTGTCAATATAGCCACAATATAGATATTGCAAACCGTTAATATCAGTATGTATAGAAAACAGGCATTTCAGTAACACCCTCAGTTTCATATAGGTCTACTGCTTACGCCATCCCATGCAGGGAAAAAATGACAGCCAGTTCTGATATAACAAGTCTCCTCAGAAATAAAAGACTGAACATACCTCAATGCTGCTTGAAGCATGACACTGTTCTCCACACTGAAGATTTCTCTTGCACTACCTTCAGAAGTTCTGTGGGAACCAGAATGGATCTTAGTAACGTCTGCTAGGATCATCAACCTCAGGGCAGAAAAATCTTCATTCCCTATTCCATTTCTCCCTGAGAAAAGTAGTACTCACCGGTACCATTTTAAAATAAAAAACTTCTTGATTGAAGAATCTAAAACTAACACCTCGCTTTACCTCTTCCTATTACTAACACAGGCAAAGAGAATGACTGGGGGTGGAGGGAAGGGAGGAGCTATATATACAGTTCTGCTGTGGTGCTCTTTGCCACTTCCTGTTAGCAGGAGGATAAATCCCACAAGTAAGGATTAAATCCGTGGAATCGTCATATCTTGTAGAAGAAAGAGTACCATGCAAATCACAAAACAGCAGCTATATGGAGTGTCAGTGCAGGTGAAGACAGGGACTCTGCCAAAATCTCCCAATCACAGCAAGTATATAAGTTTCTTTCTTTATTCAACAGACATCAAGTGAGGTTTCAAGCTTAGTAAACCCTTATTCATGCCTGCAATAATATGTAACACTTGGCTTTTTAAACATTCAGATGGTTAAAAGAGTAGGGGACATGGCAGTTTAGGGGTTATTAGCATAGGGGGCTCATTGCGATGGGGTTAACACGTGAGTGTAGGTGTTACGTTTTTTTAACATTGCTGCTCCATTGAATTCAATGGTGTTACTGTAATATTGGGAGCATGATATCCTTTGGTTAACTTTTTGCAACCACAAAAAAAAAAAAAAAAATTATGCTTACCAGATCATTTCCTTTCTATCTGTATGAGGAGAGTCCACGGCTTCATTCCTTACTTGTGGGAATACAGAACCTAGCCACCAGCAGGAGGCAAAGACACCACAGCCAAAGGCTTAAATACCTTCCCCACTCCCCTCATCCGCCAGTCATTCTGCAGAGGAACAAGGAACAGTAGGAGAAATAGCATGGTATAAATGGTGCCGGAAGAATAAAAATAAATTTTGGTCCGCCCAACGGAGAAAACTGACGAGGGCCGTGGACTCTCCTCATACAGATGGAAAGGAAATTATCTGGTAAGCATAATTTATGTTTTCCATCTTAATATGAGAAGAGTCCACGGCTTCATTCCTTACTTGTGGGAACATATACCCAAGCTCTAGAGGACACTGAATGAAAACGCGAGGCTAAAAGAGAGACGGAAATGGAATATAGAATATATCAACAGCGCCAAAAATATTCCACACAAGCTACTCCTCAAAAAAAGCGAGGCCTCCCAACCAGACCTCAGATTACAGATCGAAAGGGTGCTAAGAGGGAGCGCTACAACACCCCTGTAATGGGATGAGTTGCTGAAGGGGGAATCCAAAAGATAATGCTATAATGAAATCACAAAGTAAATCCAAATAGGATTATATAGATTAGACACGATATGCAATGGATGCGCTAAAAATTCAATGTATTGCAATTGAAAATTAAAATTCAATTTAATAGTTAAACTTCACATGTACAAGGTATCGAGATTTAAGAATCATAAAGTCTAAAACTACAATAAAATAATAAATGGTAAAATGACAGGAATACAATTTGTCACAAATGTAGAAAATGGGATATTATATATCCCTGTGAACAGCTAGTGACTCATGTTAAAAAATCATGTTAAAAACTAAAACATATATCTGGTTATATAACAAATTAAAGAAACAGCAACAAGGCAACCTATAAACTAGGTGACTAAATACAGTAAAAATTAGATACAGTAAAAATTAATTAAAAATTAAATATATCTACAGTTGAGGAAATTAAGGAAATACAAGTGTCCAAAACAGATGCGTTCCAAAAGTGTCCAGAGGTAGTTGAAATCAAAGTCTAACCAATATAGGTTTAGGTGATGGTAAATCCGTGAGGGTGTGTAGAACAAAAGTGTAAAAGAATAAAAATTAAAATAAAAATGAATATATCTACGTGAAAAAATATATTCAAGTAAATGCAAAAAATCCAGGTGAAAAAATATAACCAAAAAATGGTGAAAAAATGAAAAATTGTGGCCAAAAATATGTAAAAATATAGAAAAATGTGTTTAAAGGTGTACACCTAAAAATAGGGGTTTGTTGAGACTCTACGTGATCTGTGTTGTAATCCTAAATATGGTGTTCCATATGATAGTGGTGTTGAGAATAGTGCTAATATGATGATCCTCTTCTTAGTGGAGTATTATCCAATAGTAGATAACGTAAACAAATCCTAAAAAGGAATAGAGATAGACATAGTGCAATAATGCTTCTCTATATGAATAAAATAGGCATTGAACTTACCAAGTAAACCTGAGCCGTAATACCAGTATAATCAACGCGTTTCAGTCCCTAGGAACCTTTCTCAAGACTGGTATCGGCTGTTAGATGATCGAGTCTTAAATAGATATTATTAACCAATTGGAAAACTTCAAAATAGCGCCATAAAATTTGCGCCAAAAACGTCAAATAAGGACCGTATATAGAAGCGTGTGTAAAAACTACAGGCTCTAATTGACCCCGGATGTGTAATCCTAAGTATGAGTTACTTCTGCTAGTAAGGATCTGCTTCCTAATCAGCGGTATGGTCTAACATAGTCACCGGATGTATACTCCAACCGGAAGTGACGTCATATCACATGTGTTCACTTCCGGACTTGCGCTGTAGATCCGGTGTGTATATAACTTAGGGTCATCTAGTGCCGGCGGCAAATTCCATGTGCTAAAAAGCTCTACGGGTCTCTATTATAAGCTTAAGGTATTACAGACTCAGGTTTAAATGGATAATAAAAACATTGATGGTAAAAATACCGGAGGCAGTATATAGCCTACATTGTATAACGAGTACATTTATGTACTATGTAAGAAAAAATGTAAGAAAAAATGTAAGAGAAAATGTTTAATAAACTTATTGAAATACTCCATAATTTTTTCAATTCTGAAATAGTAATAGTTATAGGGTGGTACTGGTGCACTCATCCTATAATTGAATGTAATCCAAGTTGTTGAAGGGAAATACATTAGAAAGTAAATCTGATATAACAAAAATTAAATACTTCAAAACGTATATAGGATAAAAGATTGTATAAAATATTAGAGAGTCTTAGAAACTTCCAGTTTAAAAATGTAGTAAACATTATGTAAGCATTGAATATACACTATATATCATAAATAATTCCTATATACATTCCGTCATCTTATGTTATAATTGTTCCTCTCTATATATATATATATATATATTTTTTTTTATATATATATATATGTCCTTGTTTATACCATAGTGATGTACTGTTGGAAACTCATTTGTATATCCTTGGGACACACCGAATCTACAGCGCAAGTCCGGAAGTGAACGCATGTGATATGACGTCACTTCCGGTTGGAGTATACATCCGGTGACTATGTTAGACCATACCGCTGATTAGGAAGAAGATCCTTACTAGCAGAAGTAACTCATACTTAGGATTACACATCTGGGGTCAATTAGAGACTGTAGTTTTTACACACGCTTCTATATACGGGTCCTTATTTTACGTTTTTGGCGCAAATTTTATGGCGCTATTTTGAAGTTTTCCAATTGGTTAATATTATCTATTTAAGACACGATCATCTAACAGCTGATACCAGTCTTGAGAAAAGTCCCTAAGGACCGAAACGCGTTTATTATACTGGTATTTCGGCTCAGGTTTACTTGGTAAGTTCATTACCTATTTTATTCATATAGAGAAGCATTATTGCACTATGTCTATTGTTTTACGTTATCTACTATTGGATAATACTCCACTAAGAAGAGGATCATCATATTAGCACTATTATCAACACCACTATCATATGGAACACCATATTTAGGATTACAACACAGATCACGTAGAGTCTCAACAAATCCCTATTTTTAGGTGTACACCTTTAAACTAATTTTTCTATATTTTTACATATTTTTGGCCACAATTTTTCATTTTTTCACCATTTTTTGGTTATATTTTTTCACCTGGATTTTTTGCATTTACTTGAATATATTTTTTCACGTAGATATATTCATTTTTATTTTCATTTTTATTCTTTTACACCTTGTTCTACACAACCTCACGGATTTACCATCACCTAAACCTATATTGGTTAGACTTTGATTTCAACTACCTTTGGACACTTTTGGGACACATCTGTTTTGGACACTTGTATTTCCTTAATTTCCTCAACTGGAGATATATTTAATTTTTACTTAATTTTTACTGTATCTAATTTTTACTGTATTTAGTCATCTAGTTTATAGGTTGCCTTGTTGCTGTTCCTTTAATTCGCTATATAACCAGATATATGTTTTAGTTTTTAACATTATTTTTTTTAACATGAGTCACTAGGATATATAATATCCCATTTTCTACATTTGTGACAAATTGTATTCCTGTCATTTTACCATTTATTATTTTATTGTAGTTTTAGACTTTATGATTCTTAAATCTCGATACCTTGTACATGTGAAGTTTAACTATTAAATTGAATTTTAATTTTCAATTGCAATACATTGAATTTTTAGCGCATCCATTGCATATCGTGTCTAATCTATATAATCCTATTTGGATTTACTTTGTGATTTCATTATAGCATTATCTTTTGGATTCCCCCTTCAGCAACTCATCCCATTACAGGGGTGTTGTAGCGCTCCCTCTTAGCACCCTTTCGATCTGTAATCTGAGGTCTGGTTGGGAGGCCTTGCTTTTTTTGAGGAGTAGCTTGTGTGGAATATTTTTGGCGCTGTTGATATATTCTATATTCCATTTCCGTCTCTCTTTTAGCCTCGCGTTTTTATTCAGTGTCCTCTAGAGCTTGGGTATATGTTCCCACAAGTAAGGAATGAAGCCGTGGACTCTTCTCATATTAAGATGGAAAACATAAATTATGCTTACCAGATCATTTCCTTTCCATCTGTATGAGGAGAGTCCACGGCCCTCGTCAGTTTGTAAATTGAATTTTAACTTTCAATTGCAATACATTGAATTTTTACGCATCCATTGCATATTGTGTCTAATCTATATAATCCTATTTGGATTTACTTTGTGATTTCATTATAGCATTATCTTTTGGATTCCACCTTCAGCAACTCATCCCATTACACGGGTGTTGTAGCGCTCCCTCTTAGCACCCTTTCGATCTAAAAGAGAGACGGCCCCTAATCTGAGGGGACCACAGCCTGCAAAACCTTTCTCCCAAAAGCTGCTTCAGCCGAAGCAAAAAGTCAAATTTGTAAACTTTGAAAAAGTATGTAAGGAGGACCAGGTAGCCGCCATACAAATCTGCTCCATAGAGGTCTAATTCTTCAAGGCCCAAGAAGAAGCCACAGCTCTAGTTGAATGAGCCGTAATCCTCTGAGGAGGCTTATGTCCCGCTGTTTCATATGCTAAGCGGATAATGCTCCTCAACCAATGTAATGTCTGAGAAAAAGACAGGAGTTAGAGTGGACCACAGCTACTGACAAATAGGTATATAAATAATATAGGTGTAGCTAAGTGTGTAGCAGGGTGTCACACGGATATTACACACAAGTAATATGTGGCAACCTAGCACACACACAAGAAGCAGTTAATATGTGAAGAAAATAAGAAAACAAAAATAATGATAATAAGCATCTGCACAACACTATTGCTGATAAAATGCAGGAGTAGACTAAACAGCAGTGTGAATAGATACTTAAGCCTCTTTAGCATGAGTAGTTAATAAACACAAGCTCATTTTATGTTTGTGCACAAAACAGAAAAATAATGGAGGATGCTTGTTTAACATGAGTTCAGGAATAACTGCGTGAACTTAGGTATAAGTGCAAGTGTGTGAAGCAGAAATATAAGTGTGTAAATATGAGCAAGGATATATTCCCAAGTACCGGTACCTTGAATTCCTAATTTGCAGGATTGGCTATGAGAGGAACCGCAAGTAGGATAGACAGCGGTAAGCGGTTAGAAGCAGCCGGTCTCGGCAGGAGAGTGGCGTGTGACGTCACAGAGGCCGCAATTCCGGAAGCGAAGCAGGTCCCAGCTCTGCTTTGGAAGTAACAGGAACAGAGCTCAGTGAGCGGTTGCTGGAGGAATTACAGGAAAGGTGTGCAGCTCAGGACTGGTCCCAGTAGAGAAACAATACCAAGCAATGAATGAGTGTGAATTGCAGGTATTTATGGTAGTTCCAAGCAGTTAAAGGGGCAGAGCTAATATAGAAAGGAGTATGCATGACAGAACACCCCCCTCCAGGAGCAGCTCCGATGCTCAAAGTCTTGGACGTTCAGGGTGTCTTTGATGGAATCTGGAAATTAATCTGGGAGCTGAGATGTTGGTGGATGGCTCCCAGGAGTTGTGTTCACTAGAGTATCCCTTCCATTTGATGAGATATTGAAGATCACCCCTGAAACGTCTAGCATCCAGAATATCCTCAACTTCATATTCCATGTTGGGGTCTATGGAAACAGGGGGTAAAGTGGTATCTGTAGGTAGGGTACGTAGGGTCCGGTAAGGTTTGAGCAATGTAACATGAAAGGTGGGATGAATCCTGAGTGTAGTAGGTAACGTAAGACGAACAGCGTTGCAGTTGATGATCCGCTGGATAGGGAATGGTCCGATGAAGAGTGGTGAAAGCTTCCTGGAAGGAGTTGACAAGCGTAGATTTTTTGTGGACAGCCATACAAGATCTCCTGGTTTGTATGTAGGTGGTGGAGTGCGGCGTCAGTCGTAATATTTTTTTTGTATGATCTTTGCATCATCTATTGCTTGTTTAACAGAAACGAAATTTGAAGTGATGGTGGAAGCTAAGTCTGAAATATGGGAATGATCTGATACCAGTTCAGGCAACCATTGGAAAGAAGGATGGAACCCATAATTGACATAGAAGGGTGTCTGTTTAGTCGTAGAATGTAGAGTATTATTAAAGACGAATTCAGCGAAATGTAGTACTTGGGACCAGGAATGTTGATTCGTATGACAATAGGTCCTTAGGAACTGTTCTACCCATTGGTTACAACGTTCTGTCTGTCCATTCGTCTGTGGATGGTAGGATGATGAAAGGGACTTATCAATGGAAAATTGTTTGCAGAAGGCAGACCACAGGGCGCTGGTGAATTGGGACCCTCGATCGGTCAGGATTTTCTTAGGCAGGCCATGTAGCCTGATGACATTTTTTAGAAGTAGTTGTATGGTTTCAGCTGCAGTGGGGAGCTTGTGGTAAGGTATAAGATGAATCATTTTACTGAACAAATCCACTACAACTAGTATAGTGGTGTTATTTCCAGAAATGGGTAAATCCAGAATGTAATCTAATGCAATTTCTTGCCAGGGTCTATCAGGTGTAGGAATTGATAGAAGAAGTCCATAAGGTGGTCTTTTGTTTCTTTTGGATATGGTACAAGTGGGGCAGGAGTTAATGAACTGTGTCACATCAGTTAATAATGTTGGCCACCAGTAAGATCGCTGTACTAATTCCTTAGTTTTGGTTACTCCACAATGTCCCCCTAGAGATGAGTCGTGAGCGGATTTGAGTAATTGTTCACGTAGAGAAGGTGGAAGATATAGTTTGTTCCCATAACAATAAAGTCCTTGGTTGTTAATTGTTAGAAGATGTTCAGGTTTGGAGGAATCCTTCATTTGTTCAGATTTTAACAGAGGTCCAGAATCAACCATGAATAGAAGAAAGTTTTCCTCGGGAATGACATGTTGGGTTGTGGTATTGTCCAGAGGTGGTTGTGGAAGTCGAGATAGGGCATCTGCCTTCCCATTTTTCCTGGCAGGTCTGTAGGTAATGAGGAAATTGAAGCGTGAAAAGAATAAATTCCAGCGAACTTGGCGAGCCGAAAGCGTTCTTGTGGATTTTAGGAATTGTAAGTTTCGATGATCAGTATAAACTATGGTTGGCGTTGTAATACCTTCCAGTAGGTGTCTCCATTGCTCGAATGCAGCCTTAATAGCCAGGAGTTCCTTTTCGCCAATTGGATAATTTCTTTCTGCTGTTGTTAGAGTACGAGAATAGTAAGCTACAGGATGTAATGGTTGTTGCAATGATTGTCGTTGTGAAAGGATGGCACCAAGTGCAAAATCAGAAGCGTCTACTTCAAGTGTGTAAGGAAGTTCTGGGTTTGGGTAGCGCAAAATGGGAGCAGATGTAAATCGTGATTTCAGTAAATCAAAAGCATCTTGAGCGACAGTAGACCAGGAGAATTTTGTATTTTGCTTTGTGAGATCAATAAGAGGTTTAGCAAGAGAGGAGTAATTTTTAATAAATTTTCTGTAAAAATTGGCGAATCCAAGAAAACTTTGAACTTGTTTTCTGGAAGTAGGGACAGGCCAATTCACTACAGATTTTATTTTAGTATCATCCATACGTATACCCTTATCAGATATAATATATCCAAGGAATGGTATACTGCTGGCATGAAAGATGCATTTTTCTGCTTTTACGTATAAAGAGTTACTTCTGAGTCTAGTCAATACCTGGCGGACATGGATTTTGTGGTCTGCTAGAGATTTAGAGTATATTAAAATGTCGTCGAGGTAAATGACTACGTAGGTATCCAGGACATCCTTGAAAATGTCATTTATGAGATGTTGGAAGGTGGCAGGAGCGTTACAGAGACCGAATGGCATGACTGCATACTCGTATAACCCATAACGGGTACGAAATGCAGTCAGCCATTCGTCTCCTGCCCTCATCCTGATCAAGTTGTAGGCTCCCCTGAGGTCTAACTTGGTGAAGATTTTGGAACCTTCTAGACGCTCAATTAATTCACTGATAAGGGGTAAGGGGTAGCGGTTTTTTATAGTAACCTTGTTTAACTGCCTGTAATCGACAATAGGTCTTAAGGAGGCATCTTTGTTTTTAACAAAGAAAATCCCTGCTGCTGCAGGAGAGGTTGAAGGTCTTATAAAACCTTTTTTAAGGTTTTCTTCGATGTAGGATCTAAGGTGTAACAGTTCTGGTTTAGACAGAGGGAAAATGTGCCCACAAGGAATAGCCGCCCCTGGAAGGAGATCGATTGGGCAGTCATACGGCCTGTGTGGTGGAAGATTTTCTGATTGTTTCTTACTGAACACATCGGAAAAATCTTCATAATCAGGGGGCACCTTTGTTTCTACACCTTCGGGTGATGGTTGAAGTAGCAATTGAGGGTAACAAGTGGTCTTGCAGTAATCTGAAGTAAACTGTAAAGAGAGGGATGACCAAGTGATGGTAGGATCATGTTGCCTGAGCCATTGTAGCCCTAGAATTAAAGGGAAGTCTGGTGAAGTAATGACATCGAATTTTATATATTCCCTATGGTGACACTCTGTTGACATTAAAATAGGAATTGTCTCAAACAGAACAGGTCCTGTGGACAAGACCTCACCATCTATTCCTCTCAAATGAACAGGAGACAGTTTCTTGTGCAAGGGAATTTTATTAGTTTCACAAAAACTTTTATCAATGTAAGAGAGGGAGGCTCCGGAGTCAATAATCCCTGAGATGGTCACCCGTGTTTGATCCCACTGTAAAACAAGAGTGGTTTTACAATACTGGTTACATTTGAGGACAGTCTTAATTGAATGATAGTGAGTCAACAGCTTACCCTTTCTTTGGCGGGTGAGGTTGGGGCACTCTCTTATCCCATGCTCTTCAGAGGCACAGTACATGCACAGGTTATGGGTGCGACGTCTTGTTTTTTCCTGGGAACTTAGGGGTCCCCTTAAGAAGGCGATATCCATAGGTTCTGGAGGGGGTTTTGAGTGTGTACTGGGTGGATTGTTTGTGAGCCTGGGCCTAGAGAATGAATCATGGCTAGACCGTTCGTGATGTCTTTCCCTAAGCCGTCTGTCAATGCATATACATAGGTCTATAAGTAGTTCCAGAGTGGGAGGTATTTGGGTACGAGATAACTCGTCCTTAACTGCATCTGACAACCCTAACCGGAATTGGTTTCGGAGAGACAAGTTGTTCCATTGGGTGTCAGGAGCCCACCTCTTGAATTCCGCTATATATTCTTCTACATCTCTCTTTCTCTGCCTTAGGGACCTCATGGCATTTTCAGCTGTTTGCTGCTTAAAGGGGTCCTCATAAAGTTGTGATAAGGCAGAGAAGAAAGAGTCTAAGGAGTTAAGAATGTCATCATTGTGCTCCAGGAAACTATTTGCCCATGCCCTTGGCTCTGCCCTCAGGTAGGAGATGGTAGTCATAACTTTTACCCTATCGGTAGGATATGTATAGGGTTTGAGAGTAAAAAGTAAATAGCATGAATTTTTAAATTCCCTAAACATCTTCCTATCTCCTGAGAAAGGTTCAGGGGAACTAATATGGGGTTCTATGGGAGGAGGTTTTCTATCCACAACCTCCTTGATATAAGTTTTTAAATTATCATTTTCAAGTTTTAAAGCAGTAAGACCTTCAGTTAATATGTCTACTTTATTACTTAGTGTTTGTATGTGTGTATTCACATCAGTTGGGTCCATTTTGTTTTAGGCTTGGTATTTCTGTAATGTCTGAGAAAAAGACAGGAGTTAGAGTGGACCACAGCTACTGACAAATAGGTATATAAATAATATAGGTGTAGCTAAGTGTGTAGCAGGGTGTCACACGGATATTACACACAAGTAATATGTGGCAACCTAGCACACACACAAGAAGCAGTTAATATGTGAAGAAAATAAGAAAACAAAAATAATGATAATAAGCATCTGCACAACACTATTGCTGATAAAATGCAGGAGTAGACTAAACAGCAGTGTGAATAGATACTTAAGCCTCTTTAGCATGAGTAGTTAATAAACACAAGCTCATTTTATGTTTGTGCACAAAACAGAAAAATAATGGAGGATGCTTGTTTAACATGAGTTCAGGAATAACTGCGTGAACTTAGGTATAAGTGCAAGTGTGTGAAGCAGAAATATAAGTGTGTAAATATGAGCAAGGATATATTCCCAAGTACCGGTACCTTGAATTCCTAATTTGCAGGATTGGCTATGAGAGGAACCGCAAGTAGGATAGACAGCGGTAAGCGGTTAGAAGCAGCCGGTCTCGGCAGGAGAGTGGCGTGTGACGTCACAGAGGCCGCAATTCCGGAAGCGAAGCAGGTCCCAGCTCTGCTTTGGAAGTAACAGGAACAGAGCTCAGTGAGCGGTTGCTGCAGGAATTACAGGAAAGGTGTGCAGCTCAGGACTGGTCCCAGTAGAGAAACAATACCAAGCAATGAATGAGTGTGAATTGCAGGTATTTATGGTAGTTCCAAGCAGTTAAAGGGGCAGAGCTAATATAGAAAGGAGTATGCATGACAACCAAAAAGATAGGGATGTGGAAGAAGCCTTCTGCCCTCTGCGCTTCCCAGATTAGACAACAAACAATGCCGAAGTCTGTCTAAACTCCTTTGTAGCCTGAAGATAGAATTTCAAAGCCTGAACCACATCCAAATTATGAAGTAATTGTTCCTTTAGGATTAGGACACAAGGAAGAAACCACGATCTCCTGATTGATGTTGTGATCAGACACAACCTTAGGGAGAAACCCCAGCCCAGTGCGATGAACAGCCTTATCAGCATGAAAAACTAGGTAAGGAGGCCCACATTGCAATGCCGCCATCTCAGAGACTCTGCGTGCTGAAGCAATAGCCAGTAGAAAAAGAACCTACCAAGACAGTAACTTAATGTTGGTCTGCAAAACCAAAGAACCAAATTTAAACTCCAAGGAGGAGCGGAATGTCTAAACAAAGGCCTGATTCTGGACATAGCCTGAACAAAAGACTGTATATCAGGAAGCTTGGTGAGTCTCTTGCGTAATAACACTGATAGAAACAAAATCTGTCCCTTTAAGGAACTAGAAGCAAGTCCCTTCTCCAAACCGTCTTGAAGAAAAGAAAGAGTCCTGGATACCCTGACCTTATGCCAGGGGGATCCACGTTCTTCACACCAAAATAAGTAGGTCCTACTCACATTATGATAGATGCGATGGGTGACCGGCTTTCTAGCTTGAATGAGAGTATCAATCACTTTCCCAGAAAAATCTCTCTTGGCTAGGACTAAGCGTTCAATCTCCATGCAGTCAGCCTCAGAGAATCTAGATTTTGATGAACAAAAGGACCCTGTTCCAGCAGATCCCTGCGACAAGCTAACTTCCATGGAGGAGATGATGACATCCTCACCAGGTCCGCAAACCAAATCCTTGCCACAATGGAGCAATTGGAATAGTCAAAGCTTGCTCCCGTTTGATTCGGGCCACTACCGGAGGTAGAAGTGGTAACGGTGGAAAAATGTAAACTAGGTTGAACCCCCAGGGCACTGCTATGGCATATATCAGCTCTGCCTGGGGATCCCTGGACCGCGACCCATATCTGGGTAGCTTGGTATTGAGTCTGGACGTCATGAGATCTATCTCCGGCGTCCTTCATCTGCTGCAAATCTCTGCAAACACCTTGGGATGGAGAGACCATTTCCAAAGATGAAACGATTGTCTGCTGAGAAATTCTGCTACCCAGTTGTCCACACCCAGAATGTGGATTGCTGACAGCGAGCAGTTGTGGACCTCCGCCCATTCCAGAATTCGAGATACTTCCCTCTAGGGAGCTTCTTGTTCCCCCCTGATGGTTGATTTAAGCCTCCGAGGTAATGTTGTCCGATTGGAATCTGATAAACTGGGACGAACGCAGAAGAGTCCAAGCCTTCAGAGCGTTGAAGATCACTCAAAGTTCCAGAATGTTGATCGGGAGAAGAGATTCCTCTTGAATCCACCGGCCCTGTGCATTCCTGGCACCGAAAACCATAGTGCCCTACGGGCTAGAACAGAAAAGCCTGATGTCTTGACATTCAAGAGAATAATCTGCATATTTGCATCACAAATAAACTAATTAACTACCCTCAAGGCCTTAATTCTTTCCTGGATTTCATTGAGGTGAGGACTACCCCTGCTGCAGGAAGAAAAGCGCGCCAAACTGACAGGCCGCGCAGTTATCCAAAACTAAAGTAAAACCTGAATGTTCCCACATCTGCCCGAGCCTCATCTCACACATGTGGCAGCATAAAACATAAAGCAAATCATGTATAAATCCCCTCTGTTCAATAATCCCCTTCCGGAGATATTAACCCTTGATTCCATACAGATAAAGGAGACACACTGTGACCCTATCTTCTTACGTTATCATATAAGATAAAATGAAACAACCCGTATCTGAGTAGCTTGGTATTGAGTCTGGACGCCATGAGATCTATCTCTGGCGCCCCCAATCTGCTGTAAACTATTGTCTGCATAGAAAGTCCGCTTCCCAGTTGTCCACCCCTGGAATGTGGATTGCTGAAAGTGAGCAGTTGTGGACCTCTACCCATTCCTGAATTCAAGCTACTTCCGTCATGGCTAGGGAGCTTCTCGTTCCCCCCTGATGGTTGATGTAAGCCACCATAAACTGGGACGAACCCAAAAGAGGCCAAGCCTTCAGAGCGTGGAAGATCACTCGAAGTTCCAGAATGTTGATCAGGAGAAGAGATTCCTCTTGAATCCACCGGCCCTGTGCCTTCCTGGCACCAAAAAGAACCTTCCCCTTAAATGGAAGGGAAAGCAATCTAGATTTTGAAGTCATGTCAGCAAACCAAGACTACAATCATAGTGCCCTACGGGCTAGAACAGAAAATCCTGATGTCTTGGCATTCAAGCGAATAATCTGCATATTTGCATCACAAATAAACGAATTAGCTACCCTCAAGGCCTTAATTCTTTCCTGGATTTCATTGAGGGGAGTTTCCACCTCGATCAAGTTTGTAGAAGACCCCTGGGAAGGATAGCAGTATTTAACCTTTCGATTGCGCTTAGCAGGGCGAGGTAAAGCAATAAAGGCAGCAGACACTGCCATCTGCAACTGTTCAGAAAAGTCTGGCGGTAAGAGGGCCCCTCCTGAAGGAGGATTAGAAGTGCAATGGGGAGCTGCATGTGTAATAGGAGACGATTGCAGGGAACGCACCTCACAGGACGGAGACCCCTTAGAGGTGGACGGCTCAGTGGTACTAAACATCTTGTTCTTTCTAAATATAACTACTTTATCAAGGCATGTGGAACATAATTGAGCAGGCAGATATACTGTAGCATCCTCACAATAAAAACAGGTATTAGATTTGGGTAAAGAGGGAGTACCCTCTAACGCATCAGAGTCCTCCATAGCTTGCGCTTTTATGATGGACTACAGAAAAAATAAATGGCACCTTTATACCCCCAATGGCCGGGGCACTCACCACCTCTCATGACCCAGGCCCCACAGAGAAACCGCTTTGTCTCCTGTAAACCGCACGGTCAGGAAAGAGGAAGTTAATGAGGCCTAAACCAGTCACATGGAGTGCCATGCAGAACCACCCTGCTGCAGGAAGAAAAGCGCGCCAAACTGACAGGCTGCGCAGTTATCCAAAACGAAAGTAAAACCTAAATGTACACACCACACTAAAAGTATTAACAGCGCAGCTAGGTAGAGTGGTGGCTATGAATTAATAATAGTTAGAAAAGGAGAGATATAAAAAGGAATAGAGATATTAAAAAAGGTTAAGAATGATTATAACTCATTAGATTACTAAATTAATTTTGCAACAATTGTACATCAGTAAAACTAATCATACAAATTAGTATACATTCATAAATAAAATTGTTGATACCAAAAAGAACAAAATAAAAATAAAAATAAATAAAGACACTGATGAAATTTTCTGAATTGGTATTACCCACTGCAGGGGAGTGTTCTTAGGAGTATTCACGTATGGTAATGTTAGTTGCAAGGTTTTATGTTGCCAACTCCTATTCACAGGCTTTCGAAAATGAGGTGCAGCTGTTTCCAGAGGCTTGTTTCCAAACGCTCTCTTTAAATATGAATCCTAAGGCCAAAAGAAGAGACAGCGCAACCCCACATCAAGGTAGTAGTTTCACAGATTTTAATCAACACACGAAAGTAATGCACTTACAGACAGAATAAAAAGATGTCGCATTGATCCCTTTATAGGGAAAAGCAAGAAGCAAGTCCCAGTTCTCTCAGGAATCTTTTCCGGTTTACAGCTATCAGTGCTGCTGCTTCGATGTTGCTTACACACAGTCTCAATGTATCAGAGCCGTCCTTGACTCCACCCCCAACGCGTTTCGTCTGCGCTCTCCAGACTTTCTCAAGAGGAAGTGATGATGCCTAGTACGCTCCCATGCGTCACTATTTACATCCACTCATTACTTCTGATTGGATGCTGACTGTCCTATCTGATAGCGGTATGCGGACAAGCCTCTCTTGGTTACAGGCAATAACGTAAATTCCGCTTAGAGCAGAGCAAACATAAAGTCTTTCATATCAACATCATATAACTTTTAAAAAATTTAAACAAATATAAATACAACTTGATAAACATCATAAAATCCAGTACATTATAGACATTATATAAAACACAAGTTAATACAAAAATAAAAAGCAAATAATTTGCATATTATGAAGTAAGACTAATACTAATACTAATACTTACACAAGGAAATTCACACATGATACACATTTTTTTAAAAATGCAAAAGTTAATCCGAATTCATTCAAAATATTTTTCTTCTTAAAGGAACCTACATTACAAAAGAAAGAGTTAATAGAAGAGTCAATAAAATTTGATTGCTATATTTAAAAGAAAGAGTTACTGATTTAAAACATAAAGGCTTGCAGGTCTATGTCGACATTTAACCCTTTTGGGGCCATACAGTTAAGCAGGTGGATCCATTTAGTTTCACATTTTCTAAGGTGCATTAATCTCTGTTGCTCATTACCCACTGTCTGTGGTATAATCTCTAGGATTTTCACCTTCAAGTTATTTGGATTTTTATTATGCACCCTCCTAAAGTGTTCAGATACACTATGGTTCTCGTATCCTTTTGTTATGTTTTCAATGTGTTCATATATGCGGCGTTTGACTTTCCTTTTCTTTCTTCCCACGTAAATCAAATTACAATCACACATGAGATAATACACCGCATATATGGATACACATGAAGCTCTATCTTTAATTTTAAATTCTTTAGAATGATCCCAATTGTAAACACTGTCACCCTTACTAATAAGACTACACATGCAACAGTTAAGTCTACCACATTTGAAGGTTCCCCCTTTATTCATACACCAATCTAAGAGGGTCCCTTTCTTTTTATTATTTATTTCTCTCAGTTTTGATGGAGCTAAAATGTTTTTAATATTTTTGTTTTTCTTAAAGATGGTTACCGGGTAAGGTTCTAGATGGGGTCCTAACACAGGGTCAGCCTGAAGAATATTCCAATGCTTCTTAAGTGTGGTTTTAATGAAATTAGCACCTAGATTATATGTAGTTATAAATTTAGCTCCCAATTTCTTATCCTCATTTTGGTTTTTATTAGCATTTTGTATTTCATTATTGCTAAGCAGAAGAACCTCTCTAGCTTTGTTTCTACTCTCTGTTCTTGCTTTCTTTACTAGGCCACTATCATATCCTTTCTTAAGAAATTTATCTGCTAACTGATCCGCTTCTATTTTAAAGTCATCTATGTTGGTACAGTTTCTACGGATCCTAAGAAATTGGCCATATGGAATATTTCTTTTCCATTGAGGCAGGTGGCCACTTCCTGCATTTAAAAATCCATTGCTATCTACTTCTTTCTTGAAATTCTTGACTGCTGTTTTGTTGGTAATTGGATCAATGAAGAGACATAAATCCAAAAATTCTATTTCACTCTTATGTATTTTACTTGTAAATTCCAGATTGAAATTGTTATTATTGAGATGGCTAATGAACTCCATAGCTTTGATGTCACTACCATTCCATACAATGAGGATGTCATCGATATAGCGCCGATACATCACGACATTCTCACTGTATGGATTGTTGCTCCACACGTACCTCTCCTCGAACGCAGCCATATAAATATTTGCATAGGAGGGGGCCATGGGCGTACCCATGGCCGTTCCTTGTATCTGCTGATAAAACTTTTTTTCGAAAGAGAAGAAATTGTGGAACAAGATAAACTCTATCCCTCTGGCTAGATACCCTACTTGTATTGGTGGTAGATCACTGAATTTGTTAAAAAACTCCTCAAAGGCTTTTACTCCCTCTAGATGAGGAATATTTGTGTATAATGAAGTGATATCACAGGAAATCCATAAAAAACTATCATCCCATGTTATGCCTTCAAATAGTTTAATAGTTTGGGTAGTATCTTTTAAGTAGGATCTAGTTTTTCTAACAATTGGCTGTAGAAACCAATCAACATAACTGGAAAGATTACTCGTTAAGGACCCCACCCCGGAGACAATAGGTCTCCTTGGTGGGTTTTCTTTGTCCTTGTGCACCTTCGGTAGGTGGTAGAATAGAGGTACCGAAGGACAAGAAATCAAAATAAAATTCGCTTCCTCAGTAGTCAATAAACTATCTTCCCTTCCTTTTAATGCAAAAGATAGTTTATTGACTACTGAGGAAGCAAATTTTATTGCTATATTATTGCTCTGCTCTAAGCGGAATTTACGTTATTGCCTGTAACCAAGAGAGGCTTGTCCGCATACCGCTATCAGATAGGACAGTCAGCATCCAATCAGAAGTAATGAGTGGATGTAAATAGCGATGCATGGGAGCGTACTAGGCATCATCACTTCCTCTTGAGAAAGTCTGGAGAGCGCAGACGAAACGAGTTGGGGGCGGAGCCAAGGACGGCTCTGATACATTGAGACTGTGTGTAAGCAACATCGAAGCAGCAGCACTGATAGCTGTAAACCGGAAAAGATTCCTGAGAGAACTGGGACTTGCTTCTTGCTTTTCCCTATAAAGGGATCAATGCGACATCTTTTTATTCTGTCTGTAAGTGCATTACTTTCGTGTGTTGATTAAAATCTGTGAAACTACTACCTTGATGTGGGGTTGCGCTGTCTCTTCTTTTCGCCTTAAAACCTAAATGTTCCCACATCTGCCAGAGCCTCATCTCACACATGTGGCAGCCAGTGTTCCCTCTAAGGCCAGTTTTGTGTGCGGCCCAGGAGTGAAACAGTTAATTCGGTAACCACACCCTGCAATTAGCAAACACTGCACAATGCAGATGGGAAGGTATGGTTCTCTTGTTAACTGTTTCACTGCTGGGCTGCACACAAAACTGTCCTTAGAGGGAACACTGGTGGCAGCATAAAACATAATAAAATCATGTATAAATCCCCCCTGTTCAATAATCCCCTTCCAGACATATTAACCCTTGATTCCATACATATAAAAGAGTCACACTGTGACCCTGTCTTCTTACGTTATCATATGAGATAAAATTAAACGATCTTAACCGAATCATTGCCGTGGAACAGACACACAGCATCTCAAGTTTGACAGTCTTGCAGCCTCGCACCTGACATGGACTTGAGTGATAGAAGCAGGAAGTGAAACTCGTCAACACTGATTGCTTAGGAGTTGTTAACAAGAGTCTGGATGGTTTCGCAGAAAGACTCTCCCTGCATTTCCAGACCCTAACCTTCATCAATGCTCTCACTGAGAGGCTGACAAGACTACTTGAAACTCCAGTCCCATAGCAAAGAGTACTACCCTCCATAAGAGACTACTCCGAATCTTCCGACACTTCTCTGCCATCCTCCTGTGACGAAAGGCAAAGAATGACTGGGGGATGAGGGGAGTGGGAGAGGTATTTAAGCCTTTGGCTGGGATGTCTTTGCCTCCTCCTGGTGGCCAGGTTCTGTATTCCCACAAGTAAGGAATGAAGCCGTGGACTCTCCTCATATTAAGATGGAAATGTTACTTTCAACTAGTAATACCAGCATTACCCGACATGTGCAAAAAGTTAACTTCTAGCAATGCAAATGCTTGGGCGGGAGCAGTATCTATTGCTTTACTTGTAATCTAGCCCATAATTGGTTGTCTGTATCTCTGTACCCTGCTCTTTCTAATAAAGTTTCTTTAATTTGCACAACAATGCATTTAAACTTTTATGATAACAGGCGTTGTCTAGCTCACATCTTGTTTTTACTATAATTGAGGACACCCAATCATAGTTTATGGACTGGTTGGAAATTATAATTGAGCAAGTGTGTTATAGGAGGTGTTATAGGAGTTGTTTTCTCTGAATAAAAATGTTTTTCCGCATGTTTAAAAATTGTGAGGTTTTTTTTTTCAATAGGCGTGCAGAGATCAAAATAATTTTAATCATTTTCAGTTAGACCTTTAAACAGAAGGGGTCGATATATATCACAGGTAGTACCTGACTTACATACATCTTATTTCCTTACTGGGATTTGGAAGCCCTTTCTAGATTTTTTATAAATGCTATCTATATATTAATTTACATGAAAAAGTCTATTTTGGAAGTACGGTAGATCTTAAAGGGACATAAAAACCATTTTTTTTTTATTTATTTTTTCAGATAGATGATCAATTTTAAACAACATTCCAATTTACTTCTATTATCTAATTTGCTTCATTCTTTAGATATCCTTTGTTTAACAAATAGCAATGCACATGGGTAAGCCAATCACAAGAGGCATCTATGTGCAGCCACCAATCAGCAGCTTCTGAGCCTATCTAGATATGCTTTTCAGCAAAGGATATCAAGAGAATAAAACAAATTAGATAATAGAAGTAAATTAAAAAGTTGTTTAAAATTGCATGCTCTTTCTAAATCATGAAAGAAAAAAATTGGGTTTAATGTCCCTTTAAAGATTGTTAAAACTCAGACATGTAGAGTAATGTTTATAAAAATAAACATCTAGACAACAAGATTAAACACAAATAAACACAACATATAGTGTAAAATTAAATACCTTACTGAAGTCAAGGTTTAACAGAACAATCAGTAGCAAATGTCTAATTTTTATATAACTACAATTGATCAATTAGGATATAGATGCAATTTTTAAAAGAGAAGAAAAATACCTGATATCGACAAGAAAAAAAAAAGGGGGAGGCAGATACATAAAATACAAAACAGTAATAGTAGTTCTTAATATTGTAATATTGATCTATTATTATTTTAAATATTTTGTCTACGTTTTATACAACTGTTTGTAAATGAGATTAAATAGTTCCTTTACAAAAACAAACATCCAATAGCTAAAACTAACAAATCGATAGGTAGCTCTAATTAGCATTAACATCACATTTCACCAGTTTCCTACACTGTAAACTAGACTAAGCATGAAAGATTAATATCAATAGTTATATTTTTTAAAATATAGTCTCCATTGAAGTTGGAGCCAAGTCTGAAAATGTTCCAGCAATGATTTGTGTATAAACGATTTTCATATGCTAAGATGCGTAAGGTTCTGCTATCTTCTAGGGCAAGCTCAGCTCAATCAATACGCCTTAGAAAGCAAGAATCTATCAAATGCCTAGAATACCACCAGTGGGAAAATAAAATCCCACCAGAACCTTTGAAATTCTTTTGCACAGTCATTGAGATGGCAATTGATAATGATTACTCAAATGAGTCTCTAAAGTAGGGACCATTCTGTAAACATAAAAAAAAACCAGGCATAGGACGCAGAACTAATTCCTACTAGGACAGATATACATCTGGCGTTCAAGTACATCTTGAAAGTTTCACAGCAAGGTAAAACTGTAAACTGAAGATCATTCACTCTCACTGTAAATGCTTTGAGCACTTTGGTAATGTCTCAGATGTGTAATTCTTTGAAGTTTCTGAGAATCTTTGTGAATTCAAGATGAAGGTACGTAGTTAATGCTACAAATAAGATGTGAAGAGATAGAAATCCTGTAGGTTTTAAGGCATGCTTGAAAGTGAAAGATCATCTGTGTAAGGCAATTCTATAAATTGAGAGACTATTATCACGTTAATGGTTTTTATTTTGAATGTAATAAAAGGTGCAATTTAGGGTGAAAGAATTGAGATTGTTATATTATTTTGTTATGCTTTTCTTCAACTATTAGTTAAATGCCAGTAAACTTATTGAGATTTTAATATAAATGCTTGTTATGCATAGTGAACCAGATCTGCAATTTTGCCCCATTTTTATGTAATTTAGCTATGAAAATTGTGCTTTTCTAATTCTTAGAACTGTAAAAGAACAACAGATAAGAACTGCAAAACAATGTATTTTACACTAACATAATGGTCGGTTCTAGCCTTGTCAGCCGCAGACTTAAGCCCAGGTTGGCTCCTCCAAATCAGGCAAATTGTGGGTGGAGTTTGTCTACTGGGAAACAATCACCTAGATTATGAGTTTTACATTACGGCTTTAAACTCTGAAAAAATGTCCATTGCGCTGGAATGGCCAGGAACGCATATTACGAGTCGTGTCAGTACAGGTATACCACAAGCATTTTAGCCTGTAACGCAACATCCATTCCACACTCAAAAAAATTACGTTTTAGTGTGGGCTTTCCATAGCGCCCGGTATTACAGGTTGTGCGTTCAGGCTAAAATGCTTGCATTACAGCCTATACCAACACGAGCCATACTGCCACCTGAGACCAGTAGTTATGGATTTTGCAAATTAAAAATGTTTCACAAAACTCATAACTAAACTGTTACAAACTGCTTTTTTACACCCGCTGCTATTACGAGTCTTTCATGTTTAGAGGCACCGCACACTTCTTTGGCCTTACCGCAAAACGACTTACGTAAACTTTGAAAGCCCTTTTTCCTATGGGACTTCCATAGCGCCGACATTACGAGTCTGTCCTGGGAGGCCAAAAAGTGAGCGGTACACCCTCTACCTCCAAGATCCGTAACGCATTCTAAAGTTAGTAGTTATGAGTTTTACACTACAACGCCGTAGCATAAAACTCATAACTAGTGCTAAAAAGTACACTCATAAACTACCTATTAACCCCTAAACCGAGGCCCTCCCGCATCGCAAACACCATCACAAATTTTTTAACCCCTAATCTGCCGCTCCGGACATCGCCGCCACTATAATAAACATATTAACCCCTAAACTGCCGCACTCCCGCCTCGCAAACACTAGTTAAAAATTATTAACCCCTAATCTGCCGTCCCCAATGTCGCTGCTACTATATTAAATGTATTAACCCCTAAATCTAAGTCTAACCCTAACACCCCCTAACTTAAATATAATTTAAATAAATCTAAATAAAATTCCTATAATTAACTATATTATTCCTATTTAAAACTAAATACTTACCTATAAAATAAACCCTAAGCTAGCTACAATATAACTAATAGTTACATTGTAGCTAGCTTAGGGTTTATTTTTATTTTACAGGCAAATTTGTATTTATTTTAACTAGGTAGAATAGTTATTAAATAGGTATTAACTATTTAATAACTACCTAGCTAAAATAAATACAAATTGACCTGAAAAATAAAACCTAACCTAAGTTACAATAACACTACACTACAATTAAATAAATTAACTAAATTAAATACAATTAAATAAATTAAATTAGCTAAATTACAAAAACAAACAAACAAACACTAAATTACAGAAAATAAAAAACAAATTACAGATCTTTAAACTAATTACACCTAATCTAATAGCTCTATCAAAATAAAAAAAAGACCCCCCCCCCAAAAAAAAATAAAAAAATCCCTATCCTAAACTATCAATAGCCCTTAAAAGGGCCTTTTGCGGGGCATTGCCCCAAAGTAATCACCTCTTTTACCTGTAAAAAAAAACAACCCCCCCAACAGTAAAACCCACCACCCACACAACCAACCCCCCAAATAAAATACTAACTAAAAAAACCTAAGCTCCCCATTGCCCTGAAAAGGGCATTTGAATGGGCATTGCCCTTAAAAGGACATTTAGCTCTTTTGCAGGCCCAAAGCCCTAACCTAAAAAATAAACCCACCCAATACACCCTTAAAAAAATCCTAACACTAACCCCCGAAGATTCACTTACCGGGAGAAGTCTTCATCCAAGCGGCAAGATGTCTTCAACGAAGCCGGCAGAAGTGGTCCTCCAGACGGGCAGAAGTGGTCCTCCATATGGGCAGAAGTCTTCATACAGACAGCATCTTCTATCTTCATCCTTCCGCCGTGGAGCGGGTCGATCTTCAAGACATACGACGCAGAGCATCCTCTTCAATGGACGGGCTAACGACGAATGAAGGTACCGTTAAATGACGTCATCCAAGATGGCGTCCCTTAGATTCCCATTGGCTGATAGAATTCTATCAGCCAATTGGAATTAAGGTAGAAAAAAATCCAATTGGCTGATGCAATCAGCCAATAGGATTGAGCTGGCATTCTATTGGCTGTTCCAATCAGCCAATAGAATGCAAGCTCAATCCTATTGGCTGATTGGATCAGCCAATAGGATTGAAGTTCAATCCTATTGGCTGATCCAATTAGCCAATAGGATGTTTTCTACCTTAATTTAGCTAATTTAATTTAATTTATTTAATTGTATTTAATTTAGTTAATGATAGTAATTTTATTTAGATTTATTTAAATTATATTTAAGTTAGGGGGTGTTAGGGTTATACTTAGGTTTAGGGGTTAACAAATTTAATATAGTGGTGGCGACGTTGGGGCGGCAGATTAGGGGTTAAGTGTAGGTAGGTTGCGTCGACATTGGGGGTGGCAGATTAGGGGTTAATAAATATAATGTAGGTGGCGGCGATGTTGGGGGCAGCAGATTAGGGGTTAATAAGTATAATGTAGGTGGCGGCGGGGGCCGGAGCAGCAGATTAGGAGTTAATAAGAATAATGTAGGTGGCGGCGATGTCGGGGGCGGCAGATTAGGGGTTAATAAGTATAATGTAGGTGGCAGCGGTGTCTGGAGCGGCAGATTAGGGGTTAATAAGAATAATGTAGGTGTCGGCGATGTCGGGGGTGGCAGATTAGGGGTTAATAAGTGTAAGATTAGGGGTGTTTAGACTCGGGGTTCATGTTAGGGTGTTAGGTGTAAACATAACTTTAGTTTCCCCATAGGAATCAATGGGGCTGCGTTACTGAGTTTTACGCTGCTTTTTGGCAGGTGTTAGACTTTTTCTCAGCCGGCTCTCCCCATTGATGTCTATGGGGAAATCGTGCATGAGCACGTACTGTATAACCAGCTCACCGCTGACTTAAGCGCTGGTATTGGAGTGCGGTATGGAGCACAATTTTGATCTGCGCTCACTTCATACCTTTTAACGCCGGGTTTGTAAAAATCCAGAATACCAGCGCTGTAGGTAAGTGAGCGGTGAGAAAAAACTGCTCGATAGCACCGCATAGCTCCTAACGCAAAACTCGTAATCTGGCCGAATGATTACAAAAAATAATAAATTAATTTATCAAAAATAAAAACAATTACACCTAATCTAACAGCCCTTTAAAAATAAAAAAGCCCAGCCAAAATAAAAACACCCCCTAGCCTACTATAAAACTACCAATAGTCCTTAAAAGGGCCTTTTGTAGGGCATAGCCCTAAGTTAAACAGCTCTTTTACCTGTAAAAAAATACAAAGTCCCCTCAACAGTAAAACCCACCACTCAACCAACCCCCCAAAATACAAAAAAAAACTAATCTACCCATTGCCCTAAAAGGGGAATTTGTATGGGCATTGACCTTAAAAGGGCATTCAGTCCTTTTTCACTTTTACAATCGCCCAAAGCCCTAATCTAAAAAAAAAAAACACCCAAAAAATGAAGAAAAAAAAACTAACATTAACCCCATTAAATCTACTCACGGTTCCTGAAGTCCGGACATCCATCTTCATCAAGGTGACGAGAAGTCTTCATCCAGGCGGCGACAACTTCATCCATCTCGGGGACATCTTCTATCTTCATCCCAGCGGTGCAGAGCAGAGCTATCCTGGAAGTCAATCCCATCCTGTCCTCTTCATATGATCACCGCCGTACATTCAAGTTGAATGCTAGGTAGCCGTTTCCTTGTGTAACTTGCATTCCTACTGGCTGATTTGATTCTTCAAATTCAAATCAGCCAATAGGATGAGAGCTACTGAAATCCTATTGGCTGATTTGATTATTTATTTTTTTAGATTAAGGCTTTGGGCAATTGTAAAAGAGCTTAATGCCCTTTTAAGGGCAGTGAAAAAAAGCTGAATGCCCTTTTTTAGGGCAATGCCCATACAAATGCCCCTTTAGGGGTAATAGGTAGCTTAGGTTTTTTTAGAGTTAGGTTTTTTATTTTGGAGGGTTGGTTGGGTGGTGGGTTTTACTGTTGGGAGGACTTTGTATTTTTTTACAGATAAAAGAGCTGTTTAACTTAGGGCAATGCCCTACAAAAGGCCTTTTTAATGGCTATTGGTAGTTTATTGTAGGCTAGGTTGTGCTTTTATTGGGGGGGGGGTTATTTTTATAGGGCTATTAGATTAGGTGTTATTGTTTTTATTTTTTTATTTTTTTTAAATAATTTTTATTGAGGTAAATATATAGACATCACTACATTCATAAGGTAAAGTACACTGCAAGCAAACATTACATATTTTTCAGAGTTGTACATTCTCAATATGCATCTGACATAAAAGCAGAGTATCACAGTATCAACAATTCAGTACAACCTCCTTGGTATCATAGGCATAATATACAGTGTTTAGGTAAATCTACCAAGTGAGATATATTATACTATACCAAGTTGAAGTACAACCCTCTAAAAACAATGCAGGGCAGAAGCCCTTGAAATGTAAGTAGCAATGCCTATTATACACACAAGAGAACATATAAATTAGTACCTCAGTTTTTCTATTTCAACCAGTTTAACCTGACGTACATCCTCCACAGAGTACGAAGTCACTTATGGACTTCCCTTCCCTTTAATAATATTCAGTCGGAGGAAGACTCCATAGGCCCCTACTTGACCTTCAATGAAATAAACCGTAAACATATACTCTCCACAGGTAAGTAGCGCTGGAGAGAGTAAAAAGTATGAGCTTCAGAGGGAAGCACCTTTTAACAGGCTAAAAAAACTCCATAGGAAGTATTGCGCTCGCCACCTGTGGAGCAATTACAGGTCTATGGTAAAAAACTACATATGTGGGCCATTATAAACATAATAAGGATAAGGATGGGCAGAGACTTCTTAAATCTGCCCGAAATTCCGGAGGGTGACGAAGTCACCTCTTTCCCTTAGAAATTAACTTAGTGGGGGGGGGGGGGAACTAATGATGTGTGTGACCTGCTCCTTCTATATAGAGATATTCTCTGTGTGAATTATAAGAACTATAAAACTGTATACATACAATCAAATACAGGAAGTATAAGTAGATAACTAGGTATAAGTCAACTCTAGGATACAAAAATTCTAAATTTTAGAGTTAGATACATGCACAACTGACATATGTAGAGGGAAGTTGAACTTATCCCTTGCTCTAGAGAGGTTGATTGTGTAGTTCTCCTCATTAATCCAGAAGACAGACAGTAAATTATAAGCTACTTATACATAGGATAGAATAAATACTTAATAAGGCAGGCATCACAGTATATAGAAGATCTGTCCTGGGGAATATAGCTGCCCAAGACTAGCCTGGGAATGACACAGAATCAATTAAATATATAACACATGTCTAAGAGAACGTTTAGAGTATATATATATATATATATATATATATATATGATGCAGCTCCAGGGGAAAATATAGTATATTGTAGTATGTACAGAAACACATTGCAAAATTATATTACAGGCCCTAGGGCCATCAAAATTACCCATAACGATCTGTACAAAAAGGGGATGCTGTAATTCTAACAGGTATGGCTGCCTATATATTTAGTGTGAGCAGTGGCGTCACTAGGGTTGGTGTCACCCGGTGCGGTAAGTCATGGTGTCACCCCCCCCCCAGAAAGCAGACACACACAAAAACACAGGCAAACACACATACAAACACTCAGACACACTTAAAAACATACTCAGATGCACACACAAACACTCGGAAACACACTCAGACACACACACAAAAACACACACACAAAAACAATGAGACACACAAAAACTCAGACACACACATACAAAATATGTAAACTGCACTGCATTAATTAGGAAGCTCATGCCTAGAGCTGCTCCCTGGCTCAGCAGAACATCAAATGAAAGATAAACAGAGCACTCTAAAATAAATCACTGAAGAAAAGGTTTAGGCGCGCAAACTATGAAAATTCTGCTCTCTGACTCTGTTCCAAGTCTGTCAGTGCACAGCCCTGAGCCGCATGTCACTGAGCAGTGAGCACAGATAGGCAGGCAGGTTTAGGCTAGCAGCGCAACTTTGCAAGCCCCACGGCACACCCACAACATTCATAGTGAAATTGGGCAGGGGAGGAGCAAAGTACAAACAAGCAAAAGCAGCCGGGAAAACTATTTGTTGAAATTGCAGCACTGGCTCAAGGGGCAAAAAAATTGTGTGTCTACAACTTCCCCAGTCCCACTAATGTTCACAAATGCCAGCCTCTAATAAAATAATCTATGCATCTCAACATTGTATTTCTTTGAATTTCAATAAAATTAAAAAAAAAAAAAAAAAAAAAAAATTTATTTTTTTGGTGTCACCCCCTGGAGGGTGTCACCCGGGTGCGGCCCGCCCCCCCCGCCCCCCCCCTAGTGACGCCACTGAGTGTGAGGGTGCAGACCATTGTTTAGGGCACATTCTTAACTGACGCCTAATGAACTTATTGGTCTTTGTCCCCTGGTACACAGTTCAAAATCAGTGGAGCTGTTAGAGTATATATATGGGCTTACGGGGCTTGTACCGCTAAAAGTTTTCAGTGAGTCACAAGTGGAGCCCAGCTCTCAGGTACTGCGGTAAAAAGTCTGACTGAGCGATGCCCATTGCAAATTTGCCCCTGTAACTTAGCCTTCGCCTCTACGCCAGGACAGCATACCATCCTCTGTAGGCTGCAGGGTGCGCAGCATCATATCCTCACGCGCACGGGAGTCGGCCGCACTCCCAAGCGCCATCAGCCCAACTTCATGCCAAGAGTCAACCCGGAGGCATACGATCCTGTTCCCGCTAGTGTGCGGGAGATAGGGGCTTTTATTCCCTTCTTCATGCGGAGTGGGGCTGGACTGGAATGCCACTTTAGGCAGGATAAGCTCAGTTTGTGTGAGTCCATCTTCCACCTCCGGCTCCTCGGCTTTGCTCTGCACCAAGTTAGCGGGTTTTCTATGTGCCGCCATCTCTGGCACGAAATAGGCAATTGGCTCCCTCGTGGGCTGCAAAATTAGGACCAGTCTGTCAATCCTGTTGCACAGGTTCTGTTCAAGCTCGTCCATATTTGCTTGAAAATAAAAGCACAGCTCCTCCATGGTTTATAGCCAAAGGTACACTCGATAGCTCAGGCTCTTGATGCTGTAGTATACACGCTGCCTCCGAATATTATGCCACTTGTTGCAGGGCTTCCAATTCTCTGCCAGCTCCTTGCTTGGTGCCTGAAATACCCCCAAACCACTAAAATACTGTGGAGAGGTTATATGCCCATAAAGAAGGGTTGTTTTAATACCTAAAATCCGATTTTATAGTTTAAAATGCACAGAGCTCACACACAGTACGTATGCTTAGTATGGCAGCTAGCTCCGCCCCCCCTATTGTTTTTATTTTTGATAATTTTGTTTATTATTTTTTGTAATCTTAGTGTTTTTTATTTTTCGTAATTAAGTGATAATTACTTTTTGTAATTTTATATTTTTTTAAATTTTTTCGTAGTGTTAGGTTTTTTTTAAATTTGTAATTTAGATTTTTTAATTGGTATTGTTTTTTATTTTATTAGAATAGTAATGTTAAGTTAATTTATAGTTTAAACTTAGGTTTATTTTTATTTCACAGGTAAGTTTTAATTTATTTAAATATAGTTATATTATAATTTTAAATTAAAGTTAGGGGGTGTTAGGTTTAGGGGATAATAGTTTAATTTAGTGTTTTGCGATGTGGGGTTGGCGGTTTAGGGGTTAATAGGTTTATTTAGTAGCGGCGATGTGGGAGGCCAAAGGTTTAGGGGTTAATAACTTTATTTAGTTGCGGCAATGTCGGGAGCGGCAGATTAGGGGTTAATAGCTTTTATTTAGGTGGCGGAGATGACGGAGAGCGGCGGAATAGGGGTTAATAATTATTTTTAGTGTCGGCGAGAGGAGGATTAGGGGTTAATAGCTGTTATTAGTGTCGGCGATGTCGGAGGCGGCGTATTAAGGGTGTTTAGATTCAGGGTTTATGTTAGGGTGTTAGGTTTAAATGTAATTTTCTTTTCCCCATAGACATCGATGGGGTAGCGTTACATATATATATAGCAAAGTGGCGGAATAATACCACCAAAAGATTCACCAAATATGGGTGAATATATACAATTTTTTTATTGTTGGTGGGGGGGGGAATATTTTACGATACCATGTTATTTAAGAGCTTATAGTGTACGTCAATAGCTAGGGTTGGTGATGATATGGCAATTGTGTAGCTAACCTTACAAAATTGGACAGCAGGAGAGAGTTTATAAGGAAATAGTTACTGTATATGAAATTATAAGGAATAGTCTCCAGTGTGTATAAACTGAAAGAAGTTAATGCATGCTATAGCATAAGCTGTTGTCTGAGAGCCAATGTTTGACTCCTAGGTCAATAGTGAAACATACATTTGGACCTGAATATAGGAGGAGGTTAGTTATATTTTGCTTCAGTTATGTTACAAATGAATATGCTAAGTGTTTGCTTATAGATCTGTTAGAGTATGACATTGTCTGTCAACCAAGAAAAAACAGTGTATTTTTATATCTGAAAGTGGAAGGCAACAAAATGCCGGTACATCACAGTAATAATGTAGCTTAGCGCCCGTACTGTGTTGTACTTACGGTCTCTGTATATGCTTTCCTGAACCCACATGTATTTTTAGTTATAGCTTGAGTTTGCTTAATAACTGGAAAGTAGCAATATGTCTCAGCCCCAATCCTCAAAGATGAAAGTGGACTAAAAATGTCTGACGATTATTGTATGTGTCCTGCTGTCTCGGCCGCTGACAGCACAACAAACATTTTACTAATTAGGAGGAGGATCAAAGTGAAAGAAAATACTGTGCATCTCCAGTAGGGGAACATTTATAGCTATATTCTATTGGATAAGAAGCAGGACCTTATCGGATAACTAAGAACCAGTTGAGGATGTCACGAAGTTACAATAAATAGGATGAGAAGCATATTCCCTAAACATAATCGGCCCTCCTATGTACTATTTTGGGAGATGACTTATATACCATTAACCTCGATCAGGGTGTTAAATACATACTTTTAGGCTATTGAAATAGCTTGAGATAAACAAACAGGGAGTGACTCAGGGATAGGCAAAAAGGCACAACCATTAGTACAGATATATATATATATATATATATATATATATATATATATACATACATATACATACCCATATACAGAGCATCTAACAATAAACAACCCACCTTGCATTTTGGTTAGTAAAGCATACGTATATAATGTGCATTATGGAATACATTTCAAATCATAACTCAACTTCGTAGAAGTCCCCTTGGGAAAAAAGGAAGATAGAGAGTATGTTAGAGTATAAGCTCACTCCTATGATCAAAAAGGCGTAGTGACATACAAGTCTCATATTGTGAAGTAGGGTAATATCTACTAGACGATCAAGAGCTACATGGCCCTAGATCTATGAAAAAGATAATGTTGAATTACCCCACACTGTTTTTTCTAAGGTGAATAAGGTTTTGCTTGTTGCCTTGACAGAATTTAACCTTAGATTGGCTTGGTACTTGAGGGGTCTTGTCATTAGTCCCAAAATTAGCATGTCCGAATCCTCCTAGCTTCAGGGCAGGAAAGGCATGTGTGCGGCTATTCAGTAATTTCCTCCGATACATTCTAGCCATTTTCATTAATGCATGTGTCCCTGTAGACTTCCGGGGCTTATCTGCAAGTGTGTCTCCAACATGTGTGGTATATTGAGCCTTATTTCCTGACCATAGCCATTGCCCCGAGTCCTCGTTGAGCCCACTCTCTCTCTGCTGCAGTTGTTTAACCTGCGACGTGCTTGATAGACTGCTAGCGGGTAACGCTTCAGCGAGCGCAAGGGAGGGTGAGCTGACTGTGGTCCGTAAGATTGCTATACAACTCTCATGATGATGATCCAAACGAGTGCACAATTCTTTCAGAAGAAATGTGATTGACTTCGAAGTAATCGTCGGGCGTGCTGCAGTGTAAGAGTCCTCCATTTTATTGTATCTATCTGACTTGGTCTTGTGGAAGGGCAGCATTGGTCTGCAGCATGCAAGTCCCAGGACACTAAAGCTCCGTAAACTGTAGCTCTCTGTTGTAGATAACTATCTTGAATGTGAGATGTCCCGTATTGCAGCAAAGTCTCTTGACGATGGTAAGTGTATGTAGGTGCTTGGCTAGCTACCATACACTGCCCTTGTGTATGTCGCCTAGGCCCCAGTAATCAGCGTCATCATTTGGGAATCTTAGGGGATATTTGGCCCACAATAATAAATAGAGGGTTTCCCTGACCCCCTCGCTGTCCATAGATAAAGAAAGTATCTGTAGGAAAAGATAATTTGGCTTTTTTTGTTATATTTTATGCTTAGTCTGCAACTGGAGCACAGAGCAGATGCGACTGCACTCCCCAGCTGTAAGCTCCGCCCCCCCATGATATATTATTAAAGTGATCACAGTAACTGCAGTCACGGCATTACACATAGAATTATTACTTTGGCATAATGCCATTATTCATAAATTCAGTAAATTCCTGTAATCCTATTATAATACATGCAATGCGAAATATTATGATGTACATTAATTAGTTTATCCCTTCTTATGTATTTTGCTGGTAGTTACTGTACTACAGTCAGCTTTTTGAAGGACTTGAAGGGAGGCTTTAAAAATGGTTTGTGTGTGTATAAATCACCCCTCAAACCCATTTAAACCCCCCCCCCCCTGCAATGTACCTCGAACCTTCTGGTTTAAAGAGGATAAAGACTTTCGTGATCCGTCTTAGGAAAGTGTGAGTCATGTCACTAGTGAGGGGCGCTGGGTGGCGTATGTAATCCCAGCCCCACCGTGACTAGGAAATCCGCTCAGGGTATGATGTATCAGGCCAGGGTATTAGACTCCTGGTATAAGGCACTAACCTGCCCCCATATAACAGGACTTTTGTCTTTACTGATATTCTGTGGTGTGGTGTTAAAATGCTGTACTTCTTAGCAGATATAGGTAAAGAACAGAACTAATTTTAGTAAAAAGTACAATTATGAAATATACAACTGCAATGTGAAACCTCCAAGCATTAAATGTGTAGATATTGGTATGAAAGGAATGGCTTCTTACCGTAATCCCATCTTAGTCTTGCACACAAAAAGCACTGGAGATAAAGTGTTGCTTTATGCTTGGTAGTTGCCTGCAGCGTCCACTAAGCCATGGCAATACTCTCCCTGTGCGCTCACCGTGCTGCATGTGACACTGAGCAGCACACTGGAGCTGCTTCCTTGTTCCCCTAATGCCCGCCCCGCATTCCTGCTCAAACATCCCACGTTATAAAGTGTAGCACGCATTTACGCTGTGCCAACTATCTAGTTGGGGTACACGTATTACAGGTTGGGAACAGCCGTATTATAGGATCAACTTTATAACATTGACCCCTAAACTTTCATAACCTAAAACTAACTGTAGAAGCTAAGGCACTATAAATATTCAAAATTTAAAAGTATGCATTGTTATGTAGAATGCATAATGTTTAAATATTTGCATATAAATTAAAATATAATTAATGTTGCTTGTTGTATAACTAACATTATAGTTCTACATAACTGCATGCCTGTTTTGTAAAAAAAAACAACTAATTTATGCTTACCAGATAAATTTATTTTTATTCCTGGCAGGGAGAGTCCACGACTTCATTCCTTAATGTTGGGAAATACAACACCTGGCCACCAAAAGGAGCCAAAGACACCCCAGCAAAAGGCTTGAATATCCCTCCTACTTTCCATATCTCCCAGTTATTCTGCTGAGGGAACAAGTTAAAGTAGGAGACACATCAGGGTATAAAGGTGCCAGAAGAAAGAATATAAAAAAGGAGCCATCCAATAAAAATAAATCACAGGCGGGGCGGGGCCTCTCCCCGCCAGGAAGGAAAGGAATTTATCTGGTAAGCATAAATTATGTTTTCCTTCCATAAGGCAGGGAGAGCCAATGACTTCATTCCTTACTGTTGGAAAAACTATACCCAAGCTCCAGAGGACACTGAATGAATAACGGAAGGGAACAAAAAAGAAGCGGACCCTTATTCTGAGGGCACGCTCAAATCAAATTCCAAAACTATACAGAAACAGAAAGTCCAAGCACTAAAAAAACAATCTTTCTTATATCCTATTATTGTAAAACCTGGGGTTGAGGATTTCCCAATTTACTTGCACTCTTAATATAGAGCTGTCTCCAATAATGTGTGCTTTACAAAGAGATTGAAATGTCTCTGATGAGAGTATCAATTTGTTGCAATGAACAGCAAACAGCAATCTTGTTATACGTATTTCAAGTTTCTTACCCGCTCTTGGCGGCACTCGTGTTGTCGGGTCTCTCAGCGTCTCCTCTGCTTGTCGGTCCACAGGAGCCTACTTTACAAACTTTTGGTTTCCAATACCTTAATTGAACCCAGGCTCCCTCCTCGATCAGTGCAGTAACGGCTGTGACCTCTCTCTCTCCAAACTTTGTTTCTCCATCCGGGTTTTCTCTTGTTGGCGCCTCTGTGATTCGTGGGAAATCCTCTCTCTTACCCAGGGTCTGTCTGTTTTCTTTATCCTGTGCTCACTCCACTACCCAAAATCGTATTGATGTATGCAATGATCTAAAAAGATCCAAATGAGGAGCACCAGGCGATGTTGGATAAAAATAAAACTTAACTTTTATTCCAGCTCTGCGGCTTCCATTAAAACATATCACATTTACAACATATAAAAGGATAGCGTAGCATTCTCTCGCTTACGCGTTTCGGGATTAGCCGTAGTCATAGCATGCTATGACTACGGCTAATGCCGAAACGCGTAAGCGAGAGAATGCTACGCTATCCTTTTATATGTTGTAAATGTGATATGTTTTAATGGAAGCCGCAGAGCTGGAATAAAAGTTAAGTTTTATTTTTATCCAACATCGCCTGGTGCTCCTCATTTGGATCTTTTTAGATCATTGCATACATCAATACCTTATTCTGAGGGCATCACAGCCTGCAAAACTTTTCTCCCGAAAGCTGCTTCAGCCAAAGCAAACACATCAAACTTGTAAAATTTAGAAAAAGTGCGTAAGGAGGACCAGGTAGCCGCCTTACAAATCTGATCCATAGAGGCTTCATTCTTAAAAGCCCAGGAGGAAGCCACTGCACTGGTGAAATGAGCCATTATCCTCTCTGGAGGCTGTCGCCCCGCTGTCTCATACGCTAAGCGGATGACACTCCTCAACCAGAAAGATAGGGAAGTCAGAGTAGCCTTCTGCCCCTTACTCTTCCCCATATAGATGACAAAGAGGAAGATTGTCTGAATTCCTTAGTAGCCTGACGATAGAACTTCAAGGCACGAACCACATCCAGATTGTGAAGCAAGCTTTCCTTCACTGAAGAAGGATTAGGACACAAAGAAGGAGCAACAATTTCTTGATTAATGTTACGATCCTACACCACCTTAGGGAGGAACCCTAATATAGTACATAAAACCGCCTTATCAGAATGGAAAACAAGATAAGGGGGGTCACATTGCAAAGCTGAAATCTCAGAAACTCTGCCCACAGAGGCAATAGCCAACAAAAAAAGAACCTTCCAAGATAACAATTTAACATCAACAGTATGCATAGGCTCAAACGGAGCCAGCTGCCAAACAATAAGAACAAGATTGAGGTTCCAAGGTGGAGCCCTAGATCTAAATACAGGTCTGATACTAGTCAGAGCCTTAACAAAGGACTGCACATCTAGAAGCTCAGCCAATCTGTTGTGCAGTAGCACCGACAAGGCCAATATCTGTCCCTTCAGGGAACTACCAGATAGACCCTTCTCCAGTCCATCCTGGAGAAAAACATAAATTATGCTTACCTTATAATTTAATTTCCTTCTGTATGAGGAGAGTCCACGTAATCATTCCTTACTGAACCTGGTCACCAGGAGGAGGCAAAGACACCCCAGCCAAAGGCTTAAATACCTCCCCTACTTGCCTCATATCCCAGTCATTCTGCCAAAGGAAAAAAGAAACAGTAAGAGAAATATCAGGGTATAAATGGTGCCGGAAGAGAAAAACAAAATTTTGGTCCGTCCATTGGGGTAGGACTTCGTTGAGGACTTTGGCCCAGCTTGGATGAAGACTTCTCCCGGTAAGTCGATCTTCAGGGGGTTAGTGTTGTTTTTTTTAAGGGTGTATTTGGTGGGTTTAATTTTTAGGTTAGGGTTTGGCTCACAAAGGAGCTAACTGCCCTTTTAATGGCAATGCCCATCCAAATGCCCTTTTCAGGGCAATTGGGAGATTAGGTTTTTTTAGATAGTATTTAATTTGGGGGGTTAGGTGTGTGGGTGGTGGGTTTTATTGTATCTTTTTTTTTTTAGTTAGATTTCTTTTAATTATATTTAAGTTGGGGGGTTAGGGTTAGACTTAGATTTAGGGGTTAATAACTTTAATATAGTGGCAGCGACTTTGGGGGCGGCAGATTAGGGGTTAATAAATGTAGGCAGGTTGCGGCGATGTTAGGGACGGCAGATTAGGAGTTAATAATATTTAACTAATGTTTGCTAGGCAGGGGTGCTGCGGTTTAAGGGTTAATATGTTTATTATAGTGGTGGCAACATTGGCGGCTGCAGATTAGGGGTTAATAAGTGTAGGTAGGTTGTGGCGACATTGGGGGCGGCAGATTAGGGGTTAATAAATATAATGTAGGTGTCTGCGATATTGGGGGCAGCAGATTAGGGGTTCATAAATGTAATGTAGGTGGCGGCGGTGTCCGGAGCGGCAGATTTGGGGTTAAAAAATTACATTTAGTATTTGCGATGCGGGAGGGCCTCGGTTTAGGGGTTAACAGGTAGTTTATGGGTCTTAGTGTACTTTTTAGCACTTTAGTTATGAGTTTTATGTTACGGCGTTGTACCATAAAACTTTTAACTACTGACTTTTAAATGCGTTAGGGATCTTGGAGGTAGAGGGTGTACCGCTCACTTTTTGGCCTCCCAGGACAGACTCGTAATACCGGCGCTATGGAAGTCAGATAGAAAAAAAAACTTTACAAAGTTTACGTAAGTCGTTTTGCGGTAAGGCCAAAGAAGTGTGCGGTGCCCCTAAACCTTCAAGACTCGTAATAGCAGCGGGCGTAAAAAAGCAGCGTTAGGACCTCTTAACGCTGCTTTTTTTACCTTAACGCACAACTCGTAATCTAGCCGTTAGTTAGGGTAGTTTAATTAATAGTTTAATATAGTTTAATGTAATCTTAGTATAACAGTTAGGGTAGGTTAATTATTAGTTTGGGGGCTGGCGGTGTAGGGGTTAATAGGTTTAGTAAGTGGTACTGATGTGGGAGGCCATGGGTTTAGGGGTTAATAACTTTATTTAGTTGCGGTGGGCTCCAGGAGCGGCGGGATAAGGGTTAATACTTTTATGTAGGTGGCGGCGGTGGCGGGCAGCAGATTAGGGGTTAATAAGTATAATGTAGGTGGCGGCGGTGTAGGGGGCGGCAGAATAGGGGTTAATAAGTATAATGTAGGTGGCTGCGGTGTTGGGGGCGGCAGATTAGAGGATAGTAAGTATAATGTAGGTGGCGGCGGTGTAGGGGGCGGCAGGTTAGGCGTTAATAAGTATAATGTAGGTGGCGGCGGTGTAGGGGGCGGCAGAATAGGGGTTAATAAGTATAATGTAGGTGGCTGCGGTGTTGGGGGCGGCAGATTAGGGGTTAGTAAGTATAATGTAGGTGGCAGCGGTGTAGGGGGCGGCAGGTTAGGCGTTAATAAGTATAATGTAGGTGGCGGCGGTGGCGGCAGATTAGGGGTGTTTAGACTCGGGGTTTATGTTAGGGTGTTAGGTGTAAACATAACTTTTATTCTCCCATAGGAATCAATGGAATATTGGGCAGCAGCAAACATGAGCTTTCGCTGCTTTCAGACTCCCATTGATTCCTATGGCATCCGCGGCCTCCAGGGCGGCGGATTGAAAAGGAAGTACGCTGAGCCGGAATAGTGGCGAGCATACCTGGTAGATATTTGATAACTAGCAAAAGTAGTCAGATAGTGCCGAATTTGCATTCGGAACATCTGTAATGATGTAAGCATCAGTCTGTGTCGGACTGAGACCGGCGGATCGAATGTTACGTCACAGATTTCAACTTTTGCCGGTCTGTAGGCTTTGATAAATGAGGCGAATCAAGCTCGCCACAATTACGCTGCGGAATTCCAGCGTATTTGCTGTTGACGGCTTGATAAATAGGTCTCTATGGCCTAGATTTGGAGTTTGGCGGTAGCCGTGAAAACCAGCGTTAGAGGCTCCTAACGCTGGTTTTAGGCTACCTCCGGTATTTGGAGTCACTCAAAAAAGGGTCTAACGCTCACTTTTCAGCCGCGACTTTTCCATACCGCAGATCCCCTTACGTAAATTGCGTATCCTATCTTTTCAATGGGATTTTTCTAACTCCGGTATTTAGAGTCGTGTCTGAAGTGAGCGTTAGAAATCTAACGACAAAACTCCAGCCGCAGAAAAAAGTCAGTAGTTAAGAGCTTTCTGGGCTAACGCCGGTTCATAAACCTCTTAACTACTGTACTCTAAAGTACACTAACACCCATAAACTACCTATGTACCCCTAAACCGAGGTCCCCCCACATCGCCGCAACTCGATTACATTTTTTTAACCCCTAATCTGCCGACCGCCACCTACGTTATCCTTATGTACCCCTAATCTGCTGCCCCTAACACCGCCGACCCCTATATTATATTTATTAACCCCTAATCTGCCCCCCACAACGTCGCCGCCAGCTACCTACACTTATTAACCCCTAATCTGCCGTCCGCACGCTGCCGCCAGCTACATTATCCCTATGTACCCCTAATCTGCTGCCCTAACATTGCCGACCCCTATATTATATTTATTAACCCCTAACCTGCCCCCCACAACGTCGCCGCCACCTACCTACAATAATTAACCCCTAATCTGCCGACCGCAAAGAGCCGCCAGCTACATTATAGCTATGTACCCCTAATCTGCTGCCCCTAACACCGCCGACCCCTATATTATATTTATTAACCCCTAACCTGCCCTCCCTAACATCGCCGACACCTAACTTCAATTATTAACCCCTAATCTGCCGACCGAATCTCGCCGCTATTCTAATAAATGTATTAACCCCTAAAGCTAAGTCTAACCCTAACACTAACACCCCCCTAAGTTAAATATAATTTTAATCTAACGAAATTAATTAACTCTTATTAAATAAATTATTCCTATTTAAAGCTAAATACTTACCTGTAAAATAAATCCTAATATAGCTACAACATAAATTATAATTATATTATAGCTATTTTAGGATTAATATTTATTTTACAGGTAACTTTGTATTTATTTTAACCAGGTACAATAGCTATTAAATAGTTAAGAACTATTTAATAGCTAAAATAGTTAAAATAATTACAAATTTACCTGTAAAATAAATCCTAACCTAAGTTACAATTAAACCTAACACTACACTATCAATAAATTAATTAAATAAAATACCTACAATTACCTACAATTAAACCTAACACTACACTATCAATAAATAAATTAAATACAATACCTACAAATAACTACAATGAAATAAACTAACTAAAGTACAAAAAATAAAAAAGAACTAAGTTACAAAAAATAAAAAAATATTTACAAACATAAGAAAAATATTACAACAATTTTAAACTAATTACACCTACTCTAAGCCCCCTAATAAAATAACAAAGCCCCCAAAATAAAAAAATGCCCTACCCTATTCTAAATTACTAAAGTTCAAAGCTCTTTTACCTTACCAGCCCTGAACAGGGCCCTTTGCGGGGCATGCCCCAAGAGGTTCAGCTCTTTTGCCTGTAAAAAAAAACATACAATACCCCCCCCCCCCAACATTACAACCCACCACCCACATACCCCTAATCTAACCCAAACCCCCCTTAAATAAACCTAACACTAAGCCCCTGAAGATCATCCTACCTTGTCTTCACCATACCAGGTTCACCGATCCGTCCTGGCTCCAAAATCTTCATCCAACCCAAGCGGGGGCTGGCGATCCATCTTCCGGCGGCTGAAGAGGTCCAGAAGAGGCTCCAAAGTCTTCATCCTATCCGGGAAGAAGAGTAGATCCGGACCGGCAACCATCATCTTCCAAGCGGCATCTTCTATCTTCATCCGATGAGGACCGGCTCCATCCTGAAGACCTCCACCGCGGACCCATCTTCATCCGGCGACGTCCAACTGAAGAATGACGGTTCCTTTAAGGGACGTCATCCAAGATGGCGTCCCTCGAATTCCGATTGGCTGTTCTATCAGCCAATCGGAATTAAGGTAGGAATATTCTGATTGGCTGATGGAATCAGCCAATCAGAATCAAGATCAATCCGATTGGCTGATCCAATCAGCCAATCAGATTGAGCTTGCATTCTATTGGCTGATCGGAACAGCCAATAGAATGCGAGCTCAATCTGATTGGCTGATTGGATCAGCCAATCGGATTGAACTTGATTCTGATTGGCTGATTCCATCAGCCAATCAGAATATTCCTACCTTAATTCCGATTGGCTGATAGAATCCTATCAGCCAATCGGAATTCGAGGGACGCCATCTTGGATGACGTCCCTTAAAGGAACCGTCATTCTTCAGTTGGACGTCGCCGGATGAAGATGGGTCCGCGGTGGAGGTCTTCAGGATGGAGCCGGTCCTCATCGGATGAAGATAGAAGATGCCGCTTGGAAGATGATGGTTGCCGGTCCGGATCTACTCTTCTTCCCGGATAGGATGAAGACTTTGGAGCCTCTTCTGGACCTCTTCAGCCGCCGGAAGATGGATCGCCAGCCCCCGCTTGGGTTGGATGAAGATTTTGGAGCCAGGACGGATCGGTGAACCTGGTATGGTGAAGACAAGGTAGGATGATCTTCAGGGGCTTAGTATTAGGTTTATTTAAGGGGGGTTTGGGTTAGATTAGGGGTATGTGGGTGGTGGGTTGTAATGTTGGGGGGGGGGTATTGTATGTTTTTTTTTACAGGCAAAAGAGCTGAACTTCTTGGGGCATGCCCCGCAAAGGGCCCTGTTCAGGGCTGGTAAGGTAAAAGAGCTTTGAACTTTAGTAATTTAGAATAGGGTAGGGCATTTTTTTATTTTGGGGGGCTTTGTTATTTTATTAGGGGGCTTAGAGTAGGTGTAATTAGTTTAAAATTGTTGTAATATTTTCCTTATGTTTGTAAATATTTTTTTATTTTCTGTAACTTAGTTCTTTTTTATTTTTTGTACTTTAGTTAGTTTATTTCATTGTAGTTATTTGTAGATATTGTATTTAATTAATGTATTGATAGTGTAGTGTTAGGTTTAATTGTAGGTAATTGTAGATATTTTATTTAATTAATTTAATGATAGTGTAGTGTTAGGTTTAATTGTAACTTAGGTTAGGATTTATTTTACAGGTAATTTTGTTATTATTTTAACTAGGTAACTATTAAATAGTTATTAACTATTTAATAGCTATTGTACCTGGTTAAAATAATTACAAAGTTACCTGTAAAATAAATATTAATCCTAAAATAGCTATAATATAATTATAATTTATAGTGTAGCTATATTAGGATTTATTTTACAGGTAAGTATTTAGCTTTAAATAGGAATAATTCATTTAATAAGAGATAATTAATTTCGTTAGATGTAAATTATATTTAACTTAGGGGGGTGTTAGTGTTAGGGTTAGACTTAGCTTTAGGGGTTAATACATTTATTAGAATAGCGGTGAGCTCCAGTCGGCAGATTAGGGGTTAATAATTGAAGTTAGGTGTCAGCGATGTTAGGGAGGGCAGATTAGGGGTTAATACTATTTATTATAGGGTTAGTGAGGCGGATTAGGGGTTAATAACTTTATTATAGTAGCGCTCAGGTCCGGTCGGCAGATTAGGGGTTAATAAGTGTAGGCAGGTGGAGGCGACGTTGTGGGGGGCAGATTAGGGGTTAATAAATATAATATAGGGGTCGGCGATGTTAGGGCAGCAGATTAGGGGTACATAGGGATAATGTAAGTAGCAGCGGTTTACGGAGCGGCAGATTAGGGGTTAATAATAATATGCAGGGGTCAGCGATAGCGGGGGCGGCAGATTAGGGGTTAATAAGTGTAAGGTTAGGGGTGTTTAGACTCGGGGTACATGTTAGAGTGTTAGGTGCAGACGTAGGAAGTGTTTCCGCATAGCAAACAATGGGGCTGCGTTAGGAGCTGAACGCGGCTTTTTTGCAGGTGTTAGGTTTTTTTTCAGCTCAAACAGCCCCATTGTTTCCTATGGGGGAATCGTGCACGAGCACGTTTTTGAGGCTGGCCGCATCCGTAAGCAACTCTGGTATCGAGAGTTGAAGCTGCGTTAAATATGCTCCACGCTCCTTTTTTGGAGCCTAACGCAGCCTTTATGTGGACTCTCAATACCAGAGTTATTTTTATGGTGCGGCCAGAAAAAAGCCGGCGTTAGCTACGCGGGTCCTTACCGACAAAACTCTAAATCTAGCCGTATGAGTTTAGTGGGGTATCCCCAATGGTACCGGATGTTACCTTTCCGTAGGGTATGGGTGATAGATCTAAATGTCCTTTTTTGGACGGTATATGTTGAGACATCTGGGAATATCAACACTTTCTGAAATTTTGATGGTAGATTTGGGTGGTTGGCCATCTCACAAAGAATTCTTTCTTTATGGGTGAAGAAATGTACTCTGGTCAGTACGTCTCTTGGTTTATCCTGGGGGACATTTTGTGGTCTGGGGACTCGATGAGCTCTGTCTAGGATGAGACCAGGAGGGTCTAGTGCAGGTAGGTGCTGGCATAATTCCAGGATGTACTGTTCCAGATCAGCTGATCCAACTTCTTCCGGTACACCTCTGAATCTCAAATTATTGCGTCTAGACCTGTCTTCCATATCAGCCAATTTGAATTCTAAGTCTGAAATCTGGATAGACAAGTTCTGAGAGTAGGCCAGAGATTAGCATGATCAATGGCTAAATCTTCGTGTTTCCATTCCAGGGTCTCCGTACGTGTGGATAGCGATCAACTTAATGTTAGAAATAATAGGTATAAATATGAAGACACAGTCCCCCCGGGTGCCAGCTTGATAGTTTACACCAGCATCGTTAGCACAGAGAGAGCCTGTATCAAATTAAGGCAAGGAGGAGGTAGGCAACAATACGATGAGGGCCTGCAGCCCCAAGACTTTTCCAGTACTGGTTTGTTACTTATGGAAGTCTCTTAGCCTTGGTTAGTGCAAGCAGCCTGAGATAGAGGCAAGAAACCCCAAGCTAGGATGTTTGAGAGGTAGTAGTAGTTCAGTCTTTATTAAATAGTATATTTTAGAGTCTGCGGCTTGTTATGGGGCCTTTCTTTATAGTTAGTGTAAGCATAGATGGCGATTTTCCCGTCACTTACCCCTCGCAGAAGACGTTTTCACTGCTCCTCTATATTTGGTCTGTGTAAAGTATGATCTCGATCCGGTTCTAAGGTTCCTTATTTTAGCTGGTATTTAAGTCAGGTAGTGTTACATTTGGCAGTTTATAAGTATCAACATTGCCTGTGTGTTGGCCTGTAGTTTTGTGTCCTTATATCATAGGTGAACTTTGTTATTGGCTAACAAATGAAATTTTGATGGTAGATTTGGGTGGTTGGCCCTTGGATCTGACTATTAGCTCACCGGGTAATATCCTGGGTGCCTCCGAAGTTACAGCCTGTTTGGAGTGGTTGTGAGTTACGGAGTAGGCTGCAGCCGCGGTCTTTCCTAATATTGAATCGGTCAGGACGATTCCGGAAGTTTAGATCTCGCTCAGGTCTCACCAAACTTGCACAACGAGTGTTCTATCCAGTACAATCAGCAACCTAAGGGTCAGCCTATGTCCAGTGATTCACCTTAATTTAGTGTTTATTAGGTATTCTTAAGACAGAGCTCTCTACATATGCTGCTGCTCAGATCAATGGCTAGCTCCGCCCCATCAGAGAATCTAGATTTTGATGAACGAAGGGACCCTGTATTAGCAGATCTCTGTGACAAGGTAACCTCCACTGAGGAGATGAGGACATCCCCACCAGATCCGCAAACCAGGTCCTTGGCGGCCACTATGAAGCAATTAGAATCACTGATGCTCGCTCCTGCTTGATGTGAGCCACCACACAAGGGAGTAGCGATAATGGAGGAAAAAGATATATGAGTCTGAACCTCCATGGTACTGATAAGGAATCTATCAGTTCCACCTGAGGATCCCTCGACCCGTACCTGGGTAGCTTGGTATTGAGATGGGATGCCATGAGATCTATCTCTGGCATCCCCAACTCGCTACTTATCTCTGCAAACACCTTGGGTGGAGAGACCATTCCCCTGAGTGAAAGGATTGCCTGCAGAGGAAGACCGCTTCCCAGTTGTCCACACCTGGAATGTGGATCACTGACAGCACACATCTGTAAGTCTCCGCCCACTCTAGTATCTGAGATACTTCTCTCATCACCAAGGGACTTCTCGTTATGGTTGATGTAGGCAATCGAGGTTATATTGTCTGATTGGAATCTGATAAACTGGGGCGAACCCAGAAGGGGCCAAGCCTTCAAGGCATTGAAGATTGCCCGGAGTTCCAATATATTGATCGGAAGGGAGGACTCCTCCTTAATCCACAGCCCTTGTGCCTTCTTGGCACCCCAAATGGCTTCCCAGCTGGAAAAGGCTTGCGTCCGTAGTCACAATCTCCCAGGATGGTGCCTTGGGACAGATGATCTGGACAGAGCCACCAAGAGAGTAAGTCTCACGACAGGGTGTCCAGCACAATCTGTTGAGGCAGATCTGAATGGTCGCCGTTCCATTGTCTCAGCATGCATATTTGTAAGGGTCTGAGATGGAATCTGGCAAAGGGAATAATGTCCATACTGGGCCACTGAGGGTCTCAAGGAGGCCTGGAGGGCACGACAAGCAGTAGTTAGTTTGTTACGTCTCTGATCTGTGAGAAATATTCTCATGGATTTGGAGTCTATTATCGTCCCCAGGAAATTTGCCCTTGTACTTGTAGTAAGAGAACTCTTTTCCATGTTTATCTTCTATCCATGTGATCGAAGAAGACTGTGAAGGGACTCTAAGTGTTCTTTCGCTAGACGAAAAGATGGTGCCTGTATCGTCCAGGTAAGACACTACTGCAATACCTTGTGTTCTGGCAACGGCTAGAAGAGCTCCCAGAACCTACAAAAATATCCTTGGAGCTGTAGGTAGGCCATACGGAAGAGCTATGAACTTAAAGTGCTGGTCCAGAAAGGCAAACCTCAGGAACTGAAAATGTTCACTGTGAATCGGAGCATGAAGGTATGCAGGTATTGACTGTATTGTCTCCATTTTTTCTGATCTTGTAGACAGTCTGGAGAGTAGGAATCTGCCCCTGGGCAGATGAGATTTGAATCCTATCCGGTATCCCTGAGATACAACCTCCAGGACCCAAGGATCCTGTACATCCTGGAACCAAGCGTCTGAAAAAAGAGAGAGTCTGCCCCCTACTCGATCTGATCCCGTATCGGGAGCCACCCATTCATGCCGATTTGTTCTCGGCGGGCTTCTTAGTCTCCAGCAACCGCGGCTACAGCTGTCGCCGATTGAAATAAAAACCCTGTATGTTGAAACATCTTCCTCAGAAAAGTTTCCATTTTCTTATCCATAGGGTCTCTGAAAGAAGAACTATCCTCCAGAGGGATAGTAGTACGCTTAGCCAGTGTAGAAACAGCGCACTCCACCTTAGGAATGGAGCCCTACAAATCTAATTGAGAGCCAGGGACTGGGAATAATTTCTTAAAAGTAGACGAGGGGAAAAAAAGTTCCTATTCTTTCCCATTCGTTACTAATAATGTTCGCCATCTTAACTGGCACAGGAAAAGTCAGAGGGACCTTTCTGTCTTCATAAACTCTAAGTTAGGTATTTTAGGTTCCTTATAGAGTTTAGCCTCTGGAACATCTAGCGTAGACAGAACCTCCTTTAATAAAAAAAAAACGCAGATGCTCAATTTTAAAATCTAAAGGAGGGCTCCTCCGCTGAAGGAGGTTTAGAAACTGAAGTCTACGACCCAGAAAGTTCACCCTCTGATGCTACAGAGGTTAACTCGTCCTCGGATAGCTGGGACATAGTAGCTAAATCCGACAAATATTTAGATGACTCTAGGTCAGGAGAAATATGTTTAACCTTTCTCTTACGTTTGCTAGAGGGAGGTAAGGCACTCAGGGCCGCAGAAACCGCTGATTGTAACTGCGCGGTAAAGTCCACAGGAAAAAAGCCCCCTCCAGATGGAAGATTAGTTTGGCCGTGGGGAACTGCATGTGGAGTGGGTAGTGTAGAAAGGGCAGTAATCTCTCGGGACACAGATTCCTGAGAGGTAGACGGCTAAGAGGGGCTAATAGCGCTATGAGTATTAGCAGGCTTGTCTTTCTTCTTAGACTTTAGAACAGTGCTTAGGCAAATGGAACAAAATTGAGCAGGCGGGCAAACCATGGCCTCCTCACAATATAAACAGGAAATATTAATCAGTACAGAAGAAGCAGAACCTTCTAATGTAGTATCAGAGTCATCCATAGCTAAGATATATTCACAGAAGAACAGACAAAAAAGAAAGCTTTTATTTTTTTTTAAAAACGGCACCATATAATTTGAATGGCTGGGGCACTCACCACCTCCTAGACCCAAACAGCTAACGGTGAAAACGCTCTCCTTAGGAGTGATGTCCACAGCAGGTTCGTAGGAAAATGAAAATACTGCACACGGTCACGTGGTGCGTAGGACAGGACTTCCCCTGCTGTGAAAAAGGTGCTAAGCTATTATGAGCTGTGCAACACTCAAAAATGAAAGTGAAACCTGTTTGTTCCAAGTCAAAAGCACACAGTCTATGAGCCCAAAAAACTCTCACATTAAAGCAGTTATAAATAACCCCTTGCTGTTCAAATAATCTCCCTGAAGGAGATATTAACCCTTGATCCTTTCAAGGCATAAAGGAGCCACACTGTGACCCTGTATAGTAAAAGTGTATATATATAACGGTCTTACCCTCCAGGATCCATGCTATGGAACAGGCACAGCCTCTCAAGTGTGACAGTCTTGCAGCGACGCTCTGACATGGACTTGAGTGTGTAACAGCAAGCAGTGAAATTCGTCAACACTGATTGCTCAGGAGCTGTTAGCGACAGTCTGGATGGGTTAGCAGAAAAACTTTCCCTGCATCTCCAGACTCTAACTTTCATCAATACTTTCACTAAGAGGTTGACATGATTACTTAAAACTCCAGTCCTTTCTTGAAGGGAACATACCCATTACAGGACTATACACTTTTCTGACACTTCTCTGCCACCTCCTATAGTGACGAAAGGCAAAGAATAACTGGGGGATAAGGGAAGTGGGAGGGATAGTTAAGCCTTTGGCTGGGGTGTCTTTGCCTCCTCCTGGTGGCCAGGTGTTGTATTTGCCAACAGTAAGGAATGAAGTTGTGGACTCTCCCTGCCTTATGGAAGGAAATATAATTTATTGCTATTGACTACTATAACATAAATATATATTAACATATATATATATATATATATATATATATATATATATATATATGTTATCACTAATAAACACAACAAGCTAACATAAATACATTTTAATGTATATGCAATACTTAAAGGGACACTGAACCCAATTTTTTTCTTTCGTGATTCAGATAGAGCATGCAATTTTAAGCAACTTTCTAATTCACTCCTATTATCACATTTTCTTCATTCTCTTGGTATCTTAATTTGAAAAGCAAGAATGTAAGTTTAGATGCCGGGCCATTTTTGGTGAACAACCTGGGTTGTTCTTGCTGATTGGTGGATAAATTCCCCCACCAATAAACAAGTGCTGTCCAGTGTACTAAACCAAAAAGTGCCTTCTTTTTCAACTAAAGATAGCAAGAGAACGAAGAAAATTTGATAATAGGAGTAAATTAGAAAGTTGCCTAAAATTGCATGATCTATCTGAATCACAAAAGAAAAGGTTTGGGTCCAGTGTCCCTTTAAAGCTTTATGCAAAATAAAAGCCTAACAGTTTAAATATTGAATATCAATGTAAGGCCTGATATCTACAATGTTTAAAATAAAATGCATGGTCATGTATAAAATCAGTTTAAGAATTGGATATATAAATTCAAATGTAAATATACTTGCTTGATACATTTATTATTTTAAATATAAAACCATTGTAATACTAATGCCTTTTGTAACATTAATATAAATTTTAAAATCTACATTTATGTTTAAAATAAAAAACACAGGAAAAAAAATACATATACATTTATATACAATAGTCAAAAGACTATGCATAATACATGTGAATGCATAATATTTAAAAAACTGTAGATACATGCACTAATAGCCCCTAAACTGCCCTAACCTAATTACCTAATCAGCCCCATACAGGTTTGGGAGGGTTAGGAGATTAAGACCTAATAAATCGTAACCATCAATAATCACCTAATCAACCCCCATAATTGTATGGGGGTGGTTAGGAGATTAAGGCATAAACCACCACCTCCCAATGCAAGCTAGAACTACACTAACATCTAACCTCCACTCAAAACTAACGCCCTCTAAACTAACTCCCCTAAGTTACAAAAAATAAATAAGTTACAATAAAAAAAGCTAAGTTACAAAACACAATAAACTACGGTATCCAAAATTAAAAAAACAGCATTATACCTAGCACTAAACTACATGCCCCATAAAATAAAAAGCCCACCCAAAAAAAAACCCCACTAAAATAAATTACAATAGCCCTTAAAATGGCCTGGGAAAAACTTAAAGGGACAGTCTACACCTTAGTCATCTTAAAGTCTTACCTTAGATTAAGCTGCAAATAGCCTCCTGCATCTATCATGCAGCAGGAATAGTTAAAATATTATTTTAAAATGAATATTGTTTCTGGCCACTTTGAAATGGCTTCCAAGTTCTGCCCACTGATGACATCACGATCTGGGCTGCATATGGCATCCAAACACAAAAGTCTCACTAGTTGAATTCAACAGATTGTCAATGCTATTCAGCAGAGTACCTAGATGTAGCCCAGATCGTGATGTCATCAGTGGGCAGAACTTGGAAGCCATTTCAAAGTGGCCAGAAACAATATTCATTTTGAAATAACTTTTTTACTGTGCCTGCTGCATGATATAGTAAGGAGTGTGGGAGGATATTTACAGCTTAATCTAAGAAAAGATTTTAAGATGACTATGGTGTAGACTGTCCCTTTAAGTGTTTCCCAGAATAATCTGCAAGTTTGATATATAGTTTATCCCAAAACTCAAGATATAATGAGTTTGAGCCATATACATTGCCGAAGATCCAGGTTATCCCATTAACCACTTCTTCAATATTTAAAAATCTGCCTAGGGGATCCATCTCTTGAGACAGAGCAGAGTACTTAATTTTTTTATGGAAAAGAAAAGCTACTCCATATTGCCTACTAGTACATGGGGTGGCAATAACTTCCCCTACTCAACTATTTTTAAGCTAACTTAACTCTGACTGTTTTAAATATGTTTTTGCAAGAACACAATATCTGGCCTGTAATTGCCTAAATTGTCTTAAGATATTTTTCCGTTTAATAGGGGAGGTAATGCCTTCAACATTCCATGAGAGTCCGTTCAATGACTTAGATGTCATTATAGACAATCAGTTTACTGTATTGGAAGGGGCAGGGGAGACTAAAAATTAAAAAAAAAACAGAATTTATGTTTACCTGATAAATTACTTTCTCCAACGGTGTGTCCGGTCCACGGCGTCATCCTTACTTGTGGGATATTCTCTTCCCCAACAGGAAATGGCAAAGAGCCCAGCAAAGCTGGTCACATGATCCCTCCTAGGCTCCGCCTTCCCCAGTCATTCGACCGACGTAAAGGAGGAATATTTGCATAGGAGAAACCATATGATACCGTGGTGACTGTAGTTAAAGAAAATAAATTATCAGACCTGATTAAAAAAACCAGGGCGGGCCGTGGACCGGACACACCGTTGGAGAAAGTAATTTATCAGGTAAACATAAATTCTGTTTTCTCCAACATAGGTGTGTCCGGTCCACGGCGTCATCCTTACTTGTGGGAACCAATACCAAAGCTTTAGGACACGGATGAAGGGAGGGAGCAAATCAGGTCACCTAGATGGAAGGCACCACGGCTTGCAAAACCTTTCTCCCAAAAATAGCCTCAGAAGAAGCAAAAGTATCAAACTTGTAAAATTTAGTAAAAGTGTGCAGTGAAGACCAAGTCGCTGCCTTACATATCTGATCAACAGAAGCCTCGTTCTTGAAGGCCCATGTGGAAGCCACAGCCCTAGTGGAATGAGCTGTGATTCTTTCAGGAGGCTGCCGTCCGGCAGTCTCGTAAGCCAATCTGATGATGCTTTTAAGCCAAAAAGAGAGAGAGGTAGAAGTTGCTTTTTGACCTCTCCTTTTACCAGAATAAACAACAAACAAGGAAGATGTTTGTCTAAAATCCTTTGTAGCATCTAAATAGAATTTTAGAGCACGCACTACATCCAAATTGTGCAACAAACGTTCCTTCTTTGAAACTGGATTCGGACACAAAGAAGGCACGACTATCTCCTGGTTAATGTTTTTGTTAGAAACAACTTTCGGAAGAAAACCAGGTTTAGTACGCAAAACCACCTTATCTGCATGGAACACCAGATAAGGAGGAGAACACTGCAGAGCAGATAATTCTGAAACTCTTCTAGCAGAAGAAATTGCAACCAAAAACAAAACTTTCCAAGATAATAACTTAATATCAACGGAATGTAAGGGTTCAAACGGAACCCCCTGAAGAACTGAAAGAACTAAATTGAGACTCCAAGGAGGAGTCAAAGGTTTGTAAACAGGCTTGATTCTAACCAGAGCCTGAACAAAGGCTTGAACATCTGGCACAGCTGCCAGCTTTTTGTGAAGTAACACAGACAAGGCAGAAATCTGTCCCTTCAAAGAACTTGCAGATAATCCTTTCTCCAAACCTTCTTGAAGAAAGGATAGAATCTTAGGAATTTTTATCTTGTCCCAAGGGAATCCTTTAGATTCACACCAACAGATATATTTTTTCCATATTTTGTGGTAGATTTTTCTAGTTACAGGCTTTCTGGCCTGAACAAGAGTATCAATGACAGAATCTGAGAACCCTCGCTTTGATAAGATCAAGCGTTCAATCTCCAAGCAGTCAGTTGGAGTGAGACCAGATTCGGATGTTCGAACGGACCTTGAACAAGAAGGTCTCGTCTCAAAGGTAGCTTCCATGGTGGAGCCGATGACATATTCACCAGGTCTGCATACCAAGTCCTGCGTGGCCACGCAGGAGCTATCAAGATCACCGATACCCTCTCCTGATTGATCCTGGCTACCAGCCTGGGGATGAGAGGAAACGGCGGGAATACATAAGCTAGTTTGAAGGTCCAAGGTGCTACTAGTGCATCTACTAGAGTCGCCTTGGGATCCCTGGATCTGGACCCGTAGCAAGGAACCTTGAAGTTCTGACGAGAGGCCATCAGATCCATGTCTGGAATGCCCCACAATTGAGTAATTTGGGCAAAGATTTCCGGATGGAGTTCCCACTCCCCCGGATGAAATGTCTGACGACTCAGAAAATCCGCTTCCCAATTTTCCACTCCTGGGATGTGGATTGCAGACAAGTGGCAGGAGTGAGTCTCCGCCCATTGAATGATTTTGGTCACTTCTTCCATCGCCAGGGAACTCCTTGTTCCCCCCTGATGGTTGATGTACGCAACAGTCGTCATGTTGTCTGATTGAAACCGTATGAACTTGGCCTTTGCTAGCTGAGGCCAAGCCTTGAGAGCATTGAATATCGCTCTCAGTTCCAGAATATTTATCGGGAGAAGAGATTCTTCCCGAGACCAAAGACCCTGAGCTTTCAGGGGTCCCCAGACCGCGCCCCAGCCCACCAGACTGGCGTCGGTCGTGACAATGACCCACTCTGGTCTGCGGAAGCTCATCCCCTGTGACAGGTTGTCCAGGGACAGCCACCAACGGAGTGAATCTCTGGTCCTCTGATCTACTTGTATCGTCGGAGACAAGTCTGTATAGTCCCCATTCCACTGACTGAGCATGCACAGTTGTAATGGTCTTAGATGAATTCGCGCAAAAGGAACTATGTCCATTGCCGCTACCATCAAACCTATTACTTCCATGCACTGCGCTATGGAAGGAAGAGGAACAGAATGAAGTATTTGACAAGAGTTTAGAAGTTTTGATTTTCTGGCCTCTGTCAGAAAAATCCTCATTTCTAAGGAGTCTATTATTGTTCCCAAGAAGGGAACCCTTGTTGACGGAGATAGAGAACTTTTTTCTACGTTCACTTTCCACCTGTGAGATCTGAGAAAGGCCAGGACAATGTCCGTGTGAGCCTTTGCTTGAGGAAGGGACGACGCTTGAATCAGAATGTCGTCCAAGTAAGGTACTACTGCAATGCCCCTTGGTCTTAGCACCGCTAGAAGGGACCCTAGTACCTTTGTGAAAATTCTTGGAGCAGTGGCTAATCCGAACGGAAGTGCCACAAACTGGTAATGCTTGTCCAGGAATGCGAACCTTAGGAACCGATGATGTTCCTTGTGGATAGGAATATGTAGATACGCATCCTTTAAATCCACCGTGGTCATGAATTGACCTTCCTGGATGGAAGGAAGAATTGTTCGAATGGTTTCCATTTTGAACGATGGAACCTTGAGAAACTTGTTTAGGATCTTGAGATCTAAGATTGGTCTGAATGTTCCCTCTTTTTTGGGAACTACGAACAGATTGGAGTAGAACCCCATCCCTTGTTCTCCTAATGGAACAGGATGAATCACTCCCATTTTTAACAGGTCTTCTACACAATGTAAGAATGCCTGTTTTTTTATGTGATCTGAAGACAATTGAGACCTGTGGAACCTCCCCCTTGGGGGAGGCCCCTTGAATTCCAGAAGATAACCTTGGGAGACTATTTCTAGTGCCCAAGGATCCAGAACATCTCTTGCCCAAGCCTGAGCGAAGAGAGAGAGTCTGCCCCCCACCAGATCCGGTCCCGGATCGGGGGCCAACATCTCATGCTGTCTTGGTAGTAGTGGCAGGTTTCTTGGCCTGCTTTCCTTTGTTCCAGCCTTGCATTGGTCTCCAGGCTGGCTTGGCTTGAGAAGTATTACCCTCTTGCTTAGAGGACGTAGCACTTGGGGCTGGTCCGTTTCTGCGAAAGGGACGAAAATTAGGTTTATTTTTGGCCTTGAAAGACCTATCCTGAGGAAGGGCGTGGCCCTTGCCCCCAGTGATATCAGAGATAATCTCTTTCAAGTCAGGGCCAAACAGCGTTTTCCCCTTGAAAGGAATGTTAAGCAATTTGTTCTTGGAAGACGCATCCGCTGACCAAGATTTTAGCCAAAGCGCTCTGCGCGCCACAATAGCAAAACCATAATTTTTCGCCGCTAACCTAGCCAATTGCAAAGTGGCGTCTAGGGTGAAAGAATTAGCCAATTTGAGAGCATGAATTCTGTCCATAATCTCCTCATAAGAAGAAGAATTATTATTGAGCGCCTTTTCTAGTTCATCGAACCAGAAACACGCTGCTGTAGTGACAGGAACAATGCATGAAATTGGTTGTAGAAGGTAACCTTGCTGAACAAACATCTTTTTAAGCAAACCTTCTAATTTTTTATCCATAGGATCTTTGAAAGCACAACTATCTTCTATAGGTATAGTGGTGCGTTTGTTTAGAGTAGAAACCGCCCCCTCGACCTTGGGGACTGTCTGCCATAAGTCCTTTCTGGGGTCGACCATAGGAAACAATTTTTTAAATATGGGGGGAGGGACGAAAGGTATACCGGGCCTTTCCCATTCTTTATTTACAATGTCCGCCACCCGCTTGGGTATAGGAAAAGCTTCGGGGGGCCCCGGGACCTCTAGGAACTTGTCCATTTTACATAGTTTCTCTGGAATGACCAAATTCTCACAATCATCCAGAGTAGATAACACCTCCTTAAGCAGAGCGCGGAGATGTTCCAATTTAAATTTAAATGTAATCACATCAGGTTCAGCATGTTGAGAAATTTTCCCTGAATCTGAAATTTCTCCCTCAGACAAAACCTCCCTGGCCCCCTCAGACTGGTGTAGGGGCACTTCAGAACCAATATCATCAGCGTCCTCATGCTCTTCAGTATTTTCTAAAACAGAGCAGTCGCGCTTTCGCTGATAAGTGGGCATTTTGGCTAAAATGTTTTTGATAGAATTATCCATTACAGCCGTTAATTGTTGCATAGTAAGGAGTATTGGCGCACTAGATGTACTAGGGGCCTCCTGTGTGGGCAAGACTGGTGTAGACGAAGGAGGGGATGATGCAGTACCATGCTTACTCCCCTCACTTGAGGAATCATCTTGGGCATCATTTTCTCTAAATTTTGTGTCACATAAATCACATCTATTTAAATGAGAAGGAACCTTGGCTTCCCCACATTCAGAACACAGTCTATCTGGTAGTTCAGACATGTTAAACAGGCATAAACTTGATAACAAAGTACAAAAAACGTTTTAAAATAAACCGTTACTGTCACTTTAAATTTTAAACTGAACACACTTTATTACTGCAATTGTGAAAAAGTATGAAGGAATTGTTCAAAATTCACCAAAATTTCACCACAGTGTCTTAAAGCCTTAAAAGTATTGCACACCAAATTTGGAAGCTTTAACCCTTAAAATAACGGAACCGGAGCCGTTTTTATATTTAACCCCTTTACAGTCCCTGGTATCTGCTTTGCTGAGACCCAACCAAGCCCAAAGGGGAATACGATACCAAATGACGCCTTCAGAAAGTCTTTTCTATGTATCAGAGCTCCTCACACATGCATCTGCATGTCATGCTTCCCAAAAACAAGTGCGCAATAGAGGCGCGAAAATGAGACTCTGCCTATGATTAGGGAAAGCCCCTAGAGAATAAGGTGTCCAATACAGTGCCTGCCGGTTATTTTACATAATTCCCAAGATTAAAATAATTCCTCAAGGCTATGGAGTATAAAATATGCTTATATATAAATCGATTTAGCCCAGAAAATGTCTACAGTCTTAAAAGCCCTTGTGAAGCCCTTTTTTTCTTTCTGTAATAAAAATGGCTTACCGGATCCCATAGGGAAAATGACAGCTTCCAGCATTACATCGTCTTGTTAGAATGTGTCATACCTCAAGCAGCAAAAGTCTGCTCACTGTTCCCCCAACTGAAGTTAATTCCTCTCAACAGTCCTGTGTGGAAACAGCCATCGATTTTAGTAACGGTTGCTAAAATCATTTTCCTCTTACAAACAGAAATCTTCATCTCTTTTCTGTTTCAGAGTAAATAGTACATACCAGCACTATTTTAAAATAACAAACTCTTGATTGAATAATAAAAACTACAGTTAAACACTAAAAAACTCTAAGCCATCTCCGTGGAGATGTTGCCTGTACAACGGCAAAGAGAATGACTGGGGAAGGCGGAGCCTAGGAGGGATCATGTGACCAGCTTTGCTGGGCTCTTTGCCATTTTCTGTTGGGGAAGAGAATATCCCACAAGTAAGGATGACGCCGTAGACCGGACACACCTATGTTTGAGAAAAATACATTATGTCCTGTGTTTTAGTGACCCCTGTAATTGTATTTCATGCTGTGTGGGTATCTATCTAAAATATAGGCAAGTGCTTTTAAAAGTAAAAAACAAAATTTATGCTTACCTGATAAATTCCTTTCTCCTGTAGTGTAGTCAGTCCACGGGTCATCCATTACTTATGGGATTATAACTCCTCCCTAACAGGAAGTGCAAGAGGATCACCCAAGCAGAGCTGCTATATAGCTCCTCCCCTCTACGTCATACCCAGTCATTCGACCGAAAACCAAACGAGAAAGGAGAAACTATAGGGTGCAGTGGTGACTGGAGTATAATTTAAAATTTAGACCTGCCATAAAAAACAGGGCGGGCCGTGGACTGACTACACTACAGGAGAAAGGAATTTATCAGGTAAGCATAAATTTTGTTTTCTCCTGTTAAGTGTAGTCAGTCCACGGGTCATCCATTACTTATGGCATACCAATACCAAAGCTAAAAGTACACGGATGACGGGAGGGACAGGCAGGATCTTTACACGGAAGGAACCACTGCCTGAAGAACCTTTCTCCCAAAAACAGCCTCCGAAGAAGCAAAAGTGTCAAATTTGGAAAATTTGGAAAAAGTGTGAAGTGAAGACCAAGTCGCAGCCTTGCAAATCTGTTCAACAGAGGCCTCATTTTTAAAGGCCCAAGTGGAAGCCACAGCTCTGGTAGAATGAGCTGTAATTCTTTCAGGAGGCTGCTGTCCAGCAGTCTCATAGGCTAAACGTATTATGCTACGAAGCCAGAAGGAGAGAGAGGTAGCCGAAGCCTTTTGACCTCTCCTCTGTCTAGAATAAACGACAAACAGGGAAGAAGTTTGTCGAAAATCTTTAGTTGCCTGCAAATAAAATTTCAGGGCACGGACAACGTCCAGATTGTGCAGAAGTCGTTCCTTCTTTGAGGAAGGGTTAGGGCACAATGATGGAACAACAATCTCTTGATTGATATTCTTGTTAGTGACTACCTTAGGTAAGAACCCAGGTTTAGTACGCAGAACTACCTTGTCTGAATGGAAAATCAGATAAGGGGAATCACAATGTAAGGCCGATAACTCAGAGACTCTTCGAGCCGAGGAAATAGCCATTAAAAACAGAACTTTCCAAGATAACAGCTTGATATCAATGGAATGAAGGGGTTCAAACGGAACACCCTGTAAAACGTTAAGAACTAAGTTTAAGCTCCATGGCGGAGCAACAGTTTTAAACACAGGCTTAATCCTGGCCAAAGCCTGACAAAAAGCCTGAACGTCTGGAACTTCTGACAGACGCTTGTGTAAAAGGATGGACAAAGCTGAGATCTGTCCCTTTAACGAACTAGCGGATAAACCCTTTTCTAAACCTTCTTGTAGAAAAGACAATATCCTAGGAATCCTAACCTTACTCCATGAGTAACTCTTGGATTCGCACCAATGCAAGTATTTGCGCCATATTTTATGGTAAATTTTCCTGGTAACAGGCTTCCTAGCCTGTATTAAGGTATCAATCACTGACTCCGAGAATCCACGCTTTGATAGAATCAAGCGTTCAATCTCCATGCAGTCAGCCTCAGAGAAATTAGATTTGGATGTTTGAAAGGACCCTGCACCAGAAGGTCCTGTCTCAGAGGTAGAGACCATGGTGGACAGGACGACATGTCCACTAGGTCTGCATACCAGGTCCTGCGTGGCCACGCAGGCACTATTAGAATCACTGATGCTCTCTCCTGTTTGATCCTGGCAATCAATCGAGGAAGCATCGGGAAGGGTGGAAACACATAAGCCATGTTGAAGGCCCAAGGTGCTGTCAGAGCATCTATCAGAACTGCTCCCGGGTCTCTGGACCTGGATCCGTAACAAGGAAGTTTGGCGTTCTGGCGAGACGCCATGAGATCCAGATCTGGTTTGCCCCAACGCCAAAGTATTTGGGCAAAGACCTCCGGATGAAGTTCCCACTCCCACGGATGAAAAGTCTGGCGACTTAGAAAATCCGCTTCCCAGTTCTCCACGCCTGGGATGTGGATCGCTGATAGGTGGCAAGAGTGAGACTCTGCCCAGTGAATTATCTTTGAGACTTCCATCATCGCTAGGGAACTCCTTGTCCCTCCCTGATGGTTGATGTAAGCCACAGTCGTGATGTTGTCCGACTGAAACCTGATGAACCTCAGAGTTGCTAACTGAGGCCAAGCCAGAAGGGCATTGAAAACTGCTCTTAATTCCAGAATATTTATGGGAAGGAGACTCTCCTCCTGAGTCCATGATCCCTGAGTCTTCAGGGAATTCCAGACAGCGCCCCAACCTATCAGGCTGGCGTCTGTTGTTACAATCGTCCAATCTGGCCTGCTGAAGGGCATCCCCTTGGACAGATGTGGCCGAGAGAGCCACCATAGAAGAGAATTTCTGGTCTCTTGATCCAGATTCAGCATAGGGGACAAATCTGAGTAATCCCCATTCCACTGACTTAGCATGCACAATTGCAGTGGTCTGAGATGCAGGCGTGCAAAGGGTACTATGTCCATTACCGCTACCATTAAGCCGATTACCTCCATGCATTGAGCCACTGACGGGTGTGGAATGGAATGAAGGACACGGCAAGCATTTAGAAGTTTTGTTAACCTGTCTTCTGTCAGGTAAATTTTCATTTCTACAGAATCTATAAGAGTCCCTAAGAAGGGAACTCTTGTGAGTGGCAATAGAGAACTCTTTTCTTCGTTCACTTTCCACCCATGTGACCTTAGAAATGCCAGTACAAACTCTGTATGAGACTTGGCAGTTTGGAAACTTGACGCTTGTATCAGAATGTCGTCTAGGTACGGAGCTACCGATATTCCTTGCGGTCTTAGTACCGCCAGAAGAGAACCCAGAACCTTTGTAAAGATTCTTGGAGCAGTAGCTAACCCGAAGGGAAGAGCTACAAACTGGTAATGCCTGTCTAGGAAGGCAAACCTTAGGTACCGGTAATGATCTTTGTGAATCGGTATGTGAAGGTAGGCACCCTTTAAATCCACTGTGGTCATGTACTGACCCTTTTGGATCATGGGTAAGATTGTCCGAATAGTTTCCATTTTGAATGATGGAACTCTTAGGAATTTGTTTAGGATCTTTAAATCCAAGATTGGTCTGAAGGTTCCTTCTTTCTTGGGAACCACAAACAGATTTGAGTAAAACCCTTGTCCGTGTTCCGACCGCGGAACCGGGTGGATCACTCCCATTAGTAAAAGATCTTGTACACAGCGTAGAAACGCCTCTTTCTTTATCTGGTTTGTTGACAACCTTGAAAGATGAAATCTCCCTTTTGGAGGAGAAGCTTTGAAGTCCAGAAGATATCCCTGAGATATGATCTCTAACGCCCAGGGATCCTGGACATCTCTTGCCCAAGCCTGGGCGAAGAGAGAAAGTCTGCCCCCTACTAGATCCGTTTCCGGATTGGGGGCCCTCACTTCATGCTGTCTTAGGGGCAGCAGCAGGTTTTCTGGCCTGCTTGCCCTTGTTCCAGGTCTGGTTAGGTTTCCAGCCCTGTCTGTAGCGAGCAACAGTTCCTTCCTGTTTTGGAGCGGAGGAAGTTGATGCTGCTCCTGCCTTGAAGTTACGAAAGGCACGAAAATTAGACTGTCTAGCCCTTGGTTTGGCTCTGTCTTGAGGCAGGGCATGGCCCTTACCTCCAGTAATGTCAGCGATAATTTCTTTCAAACCGGGCCCGAATAATGTCTGCCCTTTGAAAGGTATGTTAAGCAATTTAGATTTAGAAGTCACATCGGCTGACCAGGATTTTAGCCACAGCGCTCTGCGCGCCTGAATGGCGAATCCGGAATTCTTAGCCGTAAGCTTAGTTAGATGTACTACGGCATCAGAAATAAATGAATTAGCTAGCTTAAGGACTCTAAGCTTGTCTATAATATCATCCAATGGAACTGAGCTAATGGTCTCTTCTAGAGACTCAAACCAGAATGCCGCCGCAGCCGTGACAGGCGCAATGCATGCAAGGGGTTGTAATATAAAACCTTGTTGAGTAAACATTTTCTTAAGGTAACCCTCTAACTTTTTGTCCATTGGATCTGAAAAGGCACAGCTATCCTCCACCGGGATAGTGGTACGCTTAGCCAGAGTAGAAACTGCTCCCTCCACCTTAGGGACCGTCTGCCATAAGTCCCGTGTGGTGGCGTCTATTGGAAACATTTTTCTAAATATAGGAGGGGGGGAAAAGGGTACACCGGGCCTCTCCCACTCCTTGGTAATAATCTCTGTAAGCCTCTTAGGTATAGGAAAAACGTCAGTACACGCCGGTACCGCATAGTATCTATCCAGCCTACATAATTTCTCTGGGATTGCAACCGTGTTACAATCATTCAGAGCCGCTAATACCTCCCCTAATAATACACGGAGGTTCTCAAGCTTAAATTTAAAATTTGAAATGTCTGAGTCCAGTTTATTTGGATCAGATCCGTCACCCACAGAATGAAGCTCTCCGTCTTCATGCTCTGCCAATTGTGACGCAGTATCAGACATGGCTCTAACATTATCAGCGTACTCTGTTCTCACCCCAGAGTGGTCGCGTTTACCTCTAAGTTCTGGCAATTTAGATAAAACTTCAGTCATAACATTAGCCATGTCTTGTAAAGTGATTTGTAATGGCCGCCCTGATGTACTTGGCGCCACAATATCACGCACCTCCTGAGCAGGAGATGCAGGTACTGACACGTGAGGAGAGTTAGTCGGCATAACTTTCCCCTCGTTGTCTGGTGAAATTTTCTTGACATGTACAGATTGGCTTTTATTTAAAGTAGCATCAATGCAATTAGTACACAAGTTTCTATTGGGCTCCACATTGGCCTTTGAACATATTGCACAAAGAGATTCCTCTGTGTCAGACATGTTTAAACAAACTAGCAATTAGCCTAGCAAGCTTGGAAAATACTTTTCAAATAAATTTTCAAGCAATATAAAAAACGTTACTGTGCCTTTAAGAAGCACACAAAACTGTCACAGTTGAAATAACAATGAACCGGATTAGTTATAGAAACCAAATTTTTACAGTAAATGCATTAATTTAGCAAAGGATTGCACCCACTAGCAAATGGATGATTTACTCCTTAATACCAAAAAAACGGATAACAAATAAAATATATACGTTTTTATCACAGTCAAAGCACAGTCTCACAGGTCTGCTGTGAGTGATTACCTCCCTCAAACTAGTTTTGGAGACCCCTGAGCTCTGTAGAGACGTCCTGGATCATGCAGGGAGAACAAGGAAGACTTGTGACTGAATTTCTACTGCGTAGTAAAGCGCCAAAATAGGCCCCTCCCACTCATAATACAACAGTGGGGAAGCTCAGTAAACTGATTTTATTCAAAACAAACGACAGCCAAGTGGAAAAACAGAATTTATGCTTACCTGATAAATTACTTTCTCCAACGGTGTGTCCGGTCCACGGCGTCATCCTTACTTGTGGGATATTCTCTTCCCCAACAGGAAATGGCAAAGAGCCCAGCAAAGCTGGTCACATGATCCCTCCTAGGCTCCGCCTACCCCAGTCATTCGACCGACGTAAAGGAGGAATATGCATAGGAGAAATCATATGATACTGTGGTGACTGTAGTTAGAGAAAATAATTCATCAGACCTGATTAAAAAAACCAGGGCGGGCCGTGGACCGGACACACCGTTGGAGAAAGTAATTTATCAGGTAAGCATAAATTCTGTTTTCTCCAACATAGGTGTGTCCGGTCCACGGCGTCATCCTTACTTGTGGGAACCAATACCAAAGCTTTAGGACACGGATGATGGGAGGGAGCAAATCAGGTCACCTAGATGGAAGGCACCACGGCTTGCAAAACCTTTCTCCCAAAAATAGCCTCAGAAGAAGCAAAAGTATCAAATTTGTAAAATTTGGTAAAAGTGTGCAGTGAAGACCAAGTCGCTGCCTTACATATCTGATCAACAGAAGCCTCGTTCTTGAAGGCCCATGTGGAAGCCACAGCCCTAGTGGAGTGAGCTGTGATTCTTTCAAGAGGCTGCCGTCCGGCAGTCTCATAAGCCAATCGGATGATGCTTTTAAGCCAAAAAGAGAGAGGGGTAGAAGTTGCTTTTTGACCTCTCCTTTTACCAGAATAAACAACAAACAAAGAAGATGTTTGTCTGAAATCCTTTGTAGCCTCTAAATAGAATTTTAGAGCACGAACTACATCCAAATTGTGTAACAAACGTTCCTTCTTTGAAACTGGATTCGGACACAAAGAAGGCACAACTATCTCCTGGTTAATGTTTTTGTTAGAAACAACTTTCGGAAGAAAACCAGGTTTAGTACGCAAAACCACCTTATCTGCATGGAACACCAGATAAGGAGGAGAACACTGCAGAGCAGATAACTCTGAAACTCTTCTAGCAGAAGAAATTGCAACCAAAAACAAAACTTTCCAAGATAGTAACTTAATATCTACGGAATGTAAGGGTTCAAACGGAACCCCTTGAAGAACTGAAAGAACTAAATTGAGACTCCAAGGAGGAGTCAAAGGTTTGTAAACAGGCTTGATTCTAACCAGAGCCTGAACAAAAGCTTGAACATCTGGCACAGCCGCCAGTTTTTTGTGAAGTAAAACAGATTAAGCAGAAATCTGTCCTTTCAAAGAACTTGCAGATAATCCTTTCTCCAAACCCTCCTGTAGAAAGGATAGAATCTTAGGAATTTTTATCTTGTTCCATGGGAATCCTTTAGATTCACACCAACAAATATATTTTTTCCATATTTTATGGTAAATTTTCCTAGTTACAGGCTTTCTAGCCTGAACAAGAGTATCAATGACAGAATCTGAAAACCCACGCTTTGATAAAATCAAGCGTTCAATCTCCAAGCAGTCAGTTGGAGTGAAGCCAGATTCGGATGTTCGAATGGACCTTGAACAAGAAGGTCTTGTCTCAAAGGTAGCTTCCATGGTGGAGCCGATGACATATTCACCAGGTCTGCATACCAAGTTCTGCGTGGCCACGCAGGAGCTATCAAGATCACCGAAGCCCTCTCCTGATTGATCCTGGCTACCAGCCTGGGAATGAGAGGGAACGGTGGGAATACATAAGCTAGGTTGAAGGTCCAAGGCGCTATCAGTGCATCTACTAGAGTCGCCCTGGGATCCCTGGATCTGGACCCGTAGCAAGGAACCTTGAAGTTCTGACGAGACGCCATCAGGTCCATGTCTGGAATGCCCCATAATTGAGTTATTTGGGCAAAGATTTCCGGATGGAGTTCCCACTCCCCCGGATGGAAAGTCTGACGACTCAGAAAATCCGCTTCCCAATTTTCCACTCCTGGGATGTGGATTGCAGACAAGTGGCAGGAGTGATTCTCCGCCCATTGAATTATTTTGGTCACTTCCTCCATCGCCAGGGAACTCCTTGTTCCCCCCTGATGGTTGATATATGCAACAGTCGTCATGTTGTCTGATTGAAACCTTATGAATTTGGCCTTTGCTAGTTGAGGCCAAGCTTTGAGAGCATTGAATATCGCTCGCAGTTCCAGAATGTTTATCGGGAGAAGAGATTCTTCCCGAGACCATAGACCCTGAGCTTTCAGGGGTTCCCAGACCGCGCCCCAGCCCACCAGACTGGCGTCGGTCGTGACAATGACCCACTCTGGTCTGCGGAAGCTCATTCCCTGTGACAGGTTGTCCAGGTTCAGCCACCAACGGAGTGAATCTCTGGTTCTTTGATCTACTTGGATCGTCGGAGACAAGTCTGTATAATCCCCATTCCACTGTCTGAGCATGCACAGTTGTAATGGTCTTAGATGAATTTGTGCAAAAGGAACTATGTCCATTGCCGCAACCATCAAACCTATTACTTCCATGCACTGCGCTATGGAAGGAAGAAGAACAGAATGAAGTACTTGACAAGAGCTTAGAAGTTTTGATTTTCTGGCCTCTGTCAGAAAAATCTTCATTTCTAAGGAGTCTATTATTGTTCCCAAGAAGGGAACTCTTGTTGACGGGGACAGAGAACTTTTTTCTATGTTCACTTTCCACCCGTGAGATCTGAGAAAGGCTAGGACAAAGTCCGTATGAGCCTTTGCTTTTGACAGAGACAACGCTTGAATCAGTATGTCGTCCAAGTAAGGTACTACTGCAATGCCCCTTGGTCTTAGCACCGCTAGAAGGGACCCTAGTACCTTTGTGAAAATCCTTGGAGCAGTGGCTAATCCGAACGGAAGTGCCACAAACTGGTAATGCTTGTCCAGAAAGGCGAACCTTAGGAACCGATGATGTTCCTTGTGGATAGGAATATGTAGATACGCATCCTTTAAATCCACCGTGGTCATGAATTGACCTTCCTGGATGGTAGGAAGAATTGTTCGAATGGTTTCCATCTTGAACGATGGAACCCTGAGAAATTTGTTTAGAATCTTGAGATCTAAAATTGGTCTGAATGTTCCTTCTTTTTTGGGAACTATGAACAGATTGGAGTAAAACCCCATCCCTTGTTCTCCTAATGGAACAGGATGAATCACTCCCATTCTTAACAGGTCTTCTACACAATGTTCCTGGCCCCTTCAGATTGGTGTGAGGGTATGTCAGAACCATTATCATCAGCGTCCTCATGCTCTTCAGTATCTAAAACAGAGCAATCGCGCTTTCTCTGATAAGTGGGCATTTTGGACAAAATGTTTTTAATAGAATTATCCATTACAGCCGTTAATTGTTGCATAGTAAGAAGGATTGGCGCACTAGATGTACTAGGGGCCTCTTGTGTGGGCAAGACTGGTGTAGACACAGAAGGGGATGATGCAGTACCATGCTTACTCCCCTCGCTTGAGGAATCATTTTGGGCAACATCATTATCAGTGGCATCATTGTCCCTACTTTGTTTGGACACTATGTCACATTCATCACATATATTTAAATGGGGAGGAACCTTGGCTTCCAAACATACAGAACATCGTCTATCTGATGGTTCAGACATGTTAACAGGCAAAAACTTGATAACAAAGCACAAAAAACGTTTTAAAATAAAACCGTTACTGTCACTTTAAATTTTAAACTGAACACACTTTATTACTGAATATGTGAAAAAGTATGAAGGAATTGTTCAAAATTCACCAAAATTTCACCACAGTGTCTTAAAGCCTTAAAAGTATTGCACACCAAATTTGAAAGCTTTAACTCTTGAAATAACGGAACCAGAGCCGTTTTTACATTTAACCCCTATACAGTCCCTGGTATCTGCTTTGCTGAGACCCAACCAAGCCCAGAGGGGAATACGATACCAAATGACGCCTTCAATAAGCTTTTTCAGTGGTTCTTAGCTCCTCACACATGCATCTGCATGCCTTGCTTTCCAAAAACAACTGCGCATTAGTGGCGCGAAAATGAGGCTCTGCCTATGACTAGAAAAGGCCCCCAGTGAAAAAGGTGTCCAATACAGTGCCTGCCGTTTTTTTAATACATCCCCAAGATTAAAAGAACTATTTATAGTTATAATCCACTAAATATACTTATAAAGTAATCGTTTTAGCCCAGAAAAATGTCTACCAGTCTTTAAAGCCCTTGTGAAGCCCTTTATTCTTATACTAAACTAAGAAAATGGCTTACCGGTTCCCATAGGGAAAATGACAGCTTCCAGCATTACCAAGTCTTGTTAGAAATGTGTCATACTTCAAGCAGCAAAAGTCTGCCCACTGTTTCCCCCAACTGAAGTTAATTCATCTCAACAGTCCTGTGTGGAAACAGCCATCGATTTTAGTAACGGTTGCTAAAATCATTTTCCTCTTACAAACAGAAATCTTCATCTCTTTTCTGTTTCAGAGTAAATAGTACATACCAGCACTATTTTAAAATAACAAACTCTTGATTGAAGAATAAAAACTACATTTAAACACCAAAAAACTCTTAGCCATCTCCGTGGAGATGTTGCCTGTGCAACGGCAAAGAGAATGACTGGGGTAGGCGGAGCCTAGGAGGGATCATGTGACCAGCTTTGCTGGGCTCTTTGCCATTTCCTGTTGGGGAAGAGAATATCCCACAAGTAAGGATGACGCCGTGGACCGGACACACCTATGTTGGAGAAATAATGCCCATAAAATTTTTCACCAAGTACCTCAGAGCTAAAACGATTAACAAGCCAGTAAACATTTTAAATATAAATATATGAAATGTTATTAAAAAGCCTGTTGCTAGTCGCTTTCACTGCAGAAAGGCTATAAGTTATATGTATACAGTATTTTCTTAGTGAAGTGCCATTCCCCAGAAATACTTCAGTGCCAACATACATACATAACAGCCTGATACCAGTTGCTACTACTGCATTTAAGGCTGTACTTACATTATATCGGTATTAGCAGTATTTTCTCAGTCAATTCCATTCCTTAGAAAATAATATACTGCAACATACCTCTTTGCAGGTGAACCCTGCCCGCTGTCCCCTGTTCTGAAGTTACCTCGCTCCTCAGAATGGCCGAGAACAGCAAATGGATCTTAGTTACGTCCGCTAAGATCATACACAAACTCAGGTAGATTCTTCTTCTAATACTGCCTGAGAAAAAACAACACACTCCGGTGCCGTTTAAAATAACAAACTTTTGATTGAAGAAATAAAAACTAAGTTTAATAACCACAGTCCTCTCACACATCCTATCTATTAGTTAGGTGCAAGAGAATGACTGGGTATGACGTAGAGAGGAGGAGCTATATAGCAGCTCTGCTTGGGTGATCCTCTTGCACTTCCTGTTAGGGAGGAGTTATAATCCCATAAGTAATGGATGACCCGTGGACTGACTACACTTAACAGGAGAAAATGTATGTGTGTCTAAGAATATAGCAAATATTGCCTATTCTTATATGAATGCACATTATAGTAAAATTCTTACCTTTGTGCATGTTGGCCAAATACGATCCACATATTCCCAAACAGACTCTGGAGATACACATCCCTTGGATGTAATAGTGTTTGGCAAATCCTGTAGAAAATACAATTAGTGGTCATCCAAGCCAAATCTGTAAAGAGTACACACTGTTGAAGAGAAAAAAACTATAATACAGTCTTGAAATTTGAGAAAATGTGGGATGAAACTAAGCAGGAAAGTTTAGAATGTGCTCTAAGAATGATTTAAATCAAATGGAAATTATTTCTTCAGGTTCAGAATACCACATAAAATAATTACTTATGACATTCTGATTACTTGGAGGGACAGAACTTTGCACATTTTCCTCTGACTTATATTCTAATCTCACAGATTCACTGTTTAGCCAAAATATAAAAGTGTAAAAGAAAAAAAAAAAGATAATTCAATTAGTTGCTTTAAATTAATTACTGACTTTGGGCCTATCTATCAAGCTCCGTACGGAGCTTGAGGGCCTGTGTTTCTGGCGAGCCTGCAGACTCGCCAGAAACACTAGTTATGAAGCAGCGGTCTAAAGACCACTGCTCCATAATCCTGTCCCCCTGCTCTGATGAGGCGGACAGACATCGCCGGAAATCAACCCGATCGAGTACGATCGGGTTGATTGGCACCCCCTGCTGGCAGGCGGCGTTGCACCAGCAGCTCACAAGAGCTGCTGGTGCAATGCTGAATATGGAGAGCGTATTGCTCTCCGCATTCAGCGATGTCTGTCGGACCTGATCCGCACTGTAGGATCAGGTCCGACAGACATATGATAAATAGGCCTCTATGAGTACTATGCCTCCTCTTTGTGTCAGAATAGCTCAACTACACAGAAGGCAAAGTCCAAACAACTTTCCAATTTACTTTTATCATCAAAATTGCTTTGTTCTCTTGTATTCTTTGTTGAAAGCTAGACCTAGGTAGGCTCAAACTGATTTCTAAGCCGTTGAAGGCCGCCTTTTATCCCAATACATTTTGACAGTTTTCATAGTTATACAGTGCTAGTTCATGTGTGAAATATAGATAACGTGCTCAATTCTGTGGAGTTATTTATAAGTCAGCACTGATTGGCCAAAATGCAAGTAAAAAGAACTGTGATAAGGGGCAGTCTGCTGGGGCTTAGATACAGGGTAATCACAGAGGTAAGAAGTATATTACTATAACTGTGTTGGTTATGCAAAACTGGGGAATGGGCAATGAAGGGATTATCTATCTTTTTAAAAATGAAAATATTCAAGTAGACTGCCCCTTTAAATCTGACTCCTCCTAGCAAGTGATAAAGAACTTTAAACACAGAACACATTTCCTCTATGCCAGGGAATCCATAATAGGTTGAAGAAGTTTCTGTGGCATAACATTGAAAAAGGAAGATGGGAGACTGCACACTTTCTGACAGAGATTGTCATGGCAATTGTAAGCCCACCTAGGTTCTACATAATATAAGAAAATAAAAATCCTAGTACAAGTAACTGACTCTGAAACGTAACAGATGGCAATAGATATTTGGTAGAAAAAAAGTCACTAAAATGCATGACAGCAGGCTGCCACAGGCCTGACCAACTACGGACAGCTAAAGACTGAGCCTTCCCCAGGCTGAGATGGTACAACCTTGCAAGATAGAAAGCAAACTAGTGAATGGATTTTAGATTTGTATTTTCTTTAACCTACAGACATTTTTATCTTTGGTTTGTCACAAAAAACTTAAACTGTTACCACCCCTAACATATACAAAGACCCTTCCCCCCACCCCCCTGCTCTACAAAGATGTTGGTACCTAATCCTTCATCTAGGTTATTATAAAAAAATATTTAAAAGAACTGGGCTATTTTACTACAATTATGTGTATATCAACCATTTTTTTTGTTTTGTTTTTTACCAAAGTGCTAATAATATAAGGTATTGCCAGTCTCTTTAATTTTGTACAGTAAACTCTTACATGGCCTTGTATCAAGAGACTTTTCTCTTATATCAATTAATTACCGTTTATCTACAGTCCTACTTACTTCCTCATAGAAACTAATTAGATTGTTTTAGCATGATCTATTTCTGAGAAGACTATGCTAGTTCTTACTTACTATCTTGAATATAATCCCTTATAACCCCCTCTCTAGTAGAAACCCCATCATGATGTCTGACTTGCTGATCCATAGCTTCTTGGATGAGATCCCTTTTGACTCAGTGGCACCATGCGTGGGGAAATTAGATCTTGAAAAATTAAAAACATAGTTTTGGCTATTACTAAGTTAAAGGGACAGTAAAGCAGAGCATTTAATTTTAAACAACATTCCAATTTACGTCTATTAACAGATGTACTTTGTTCTTTCTGTGTCCTTTGTTGAAGAGCATACCTAGGTAGGTTCAGCTGTAGCAATGCACGGCTGGTAATTGGTGACTGCACATATATGCCACTTGTGTTCAACTAGCTCCCACTAGTGCACTACTGCCTGATGGTGGACACCTTGGGCACTACTAACCTGGCAGAGATGGCTGCTGTAACCAGAAACTAGGAAAGTCAACACTTTGAACTGTTTAATAGAAAACATATGGATGAAACCCTTCCATATGCTCTGGCTTTCTTCTGCTGTCACAGTTTCTGGAGACTCTCTGGAAAATTAAAGAGAAACTATGGGTGAGATAAATTAAAAGGTTTGGTTATAAGGCTGTACACCAAATTCTTTTGCTCCAGCTTACCCATCAGTATTCTTCTCCCCCTCTTCTGCATGCAAGAGAAAATCAAGGACATCTGTGTGAATTGTGGAGGAATCAAAAGTGATATCTGACTTTGTCTTTTCCTGTGGTATCCATTGGCTAAGGCTCGCCTCATCCAGAGGAACCATCTTCCCTTTAAGGACAATAGAGCATTTTTTTTTTTAGCATATTCATGAAACTATGCATTAAATGTAATTAATGTAAATGTTGTTTGCCATGTTGCAGAGAGATCCTGAAACTTGAATTGAATACAGATGTGTAAGAGATAGGGCAGATTATTCTTATAGTTATTATTACAAATTAAGGTTAATAATAATTGTACTTTTTTAAATATAAAAAAATACTCTAATGCCATTGCAAGCAGGGATGGCTAACTGGTAGCCTGTGGGCCACGTGGCCCAATGCATTAGTAGAACCAACATGAGGTTGATCACAATCTATCAGCCCATTTGTTTTTCGTGAGTTTACGACCCAAAAAGTCAACTTTTTGTTTTGTTGCAATCACAATAACAGGTTTTTGGCTATTTCTCAGAGCTGTGAGTGCATTTTTGGCTCCCGATAAAAAACAGAATTTATGTTTACCTGATAAATTTCTTTCTCCAACGGTGTGTCCGGTCCACGGCGTCATCCTTACTTGTGGGATATTCTCTTCCCCAACAGGAAATGGCAAAGAGCCCAGCAAAGCTGGTCACATGATCCCTCCTAGGCTCCGCCTACCCCAGTCATTCGACCGACGTTAAGGAGGAATAATAGCATAGGAGAAACCACATGGTACCGTGGTGACTGTAGTTAAAGAAAATAAATTATCAGACCTGATTTAAAAACCAGGGCGGGCCGTGGACCGGACACACCGTTGGAGAAAGAAATTTATCAGGTAAACATAAATTCTGTTTTCTCCAACATAGGTGTGTCCGGTCCACGGCGTCATCCTTACTTGTGGGAACCAATACCAAAGCTTTAGGACACGGATGAAGGGAGGGAGCAAATCAGGTCACCTAAATGGAAGGCACCACGGCTTGCAAAACCTTTCTCCCAAAAATAGCCTCAGAAGAAGCAAAAGTATCAAACTTGTAAAATTTGGTAAAAGTGTGCAGTGAAGACCAAGTCGCTGCCCTACATATCTGATCAACAGAAGCCTCGTTCTTGAAGGCCCATGTGGAAGCCACAGCCCTAGTGGAATGAGCCGTGATTCTTTCGGGAGGCTGCCGTCCGGCAGTCTCGTAAGCCAATCTGATGATGCTTTTAATCCAAAAAGAGAGAGAGGTAGAAGTTGCTTTTTGACCTCTCCTTTTACCTGAATAAACAACAAACAGGGAAGATGTTTGTCTAAAATCCTTTGTAGCATCTAAATAGAATTTTAGAGCGCGAACAACATCCAAATTGTGCAACAAGCGTTCCTTCTTTGAAACTGGTTTCGGACACAGAGAAGGTACGATAATCTCCTGGTTAATGTTTTTGTTAGAAACAACTTTCGGAAGAAAACCAGGTTTAGTACGTAAAACCACCTTATCTGCATGGAACACCAGATAAGGAGGAGAACACTGCAGAGCAGATAATTCTGAAACTCTTCTAGCAGAAGAAATTGCAACTAAAAACAAAACTTTCCAAGATAATAACTTAATATCAACGGAATGTAAGGGTTCAAACGGAACCCCCTGAAGAACTGAAAGAACTAAATTGAGACTCCAAGGAGGAGTCAAAGGTTTGTAAACAGGCTTGATTCTAACCAGAGCCTGAACAAAGGCTTGAACATCTGGCACAGCTGCCAGTTTTTTGTGAAGTAACACCGACAAGGCAGAAATCTGTCCCTTCAGGGAACTTGCCGATAATCCTTTTTCCAATCCTTCTTGAAGGAAGGATAGAATCCTAGGAATCTTAACCTTGTCCCAAGGGAATCCTTTAGATTCACACCAACAGATATATTTTTTCCAAATTTTGTGGTAAATCTTTCTAGTTACAGGCTTTCTGGCCTGAACAAGAGTATCGATAACAGAATCTGAGAAACCTCGCTTCGATAAAATCAAGCGTTCAATCTCCAAGCAGTCAGCTGGAGTGAAACCAGATTCGGATGTTCGAACGGACCCTGAACAAGAAGGTCTCGTCTCAAAGGTAGCTTCCAAGGTGGAGCCGATGACATATTCACCAGATCTGCATACCAAGTCCTGCGTGGCCACGCAGGAGCTATCAAGATCACCGACGCCCTCTCCTGATTGATCCGGGCTACCAGCCTGGGGATGAGAGGAAACGGCGGGAACACATAAGCTAGTTTGAAGGTCCAAGGTGCTACTAGTGCATCCACTAGAGCCGCCTTGGGATCCCTGGATCTGGACCCGTAGCAAGGAACTTTGAAGTTCTGACGAGAGGCCATCAGATCCATGTCTGGAATGCCCCAAAGTTGAGTGACTTGGGCAAAGATTTCCGGATGGAGTTCCCACTCCCCCGGATGCAATGTCTGACGACTCAGAAAATCCGCTTCCCAATTTTCCACTCCCGGGATGTGGATAGCAGACAGGTGGCAGGAGTGAGACTCCGCCCATAGAATAATCTTGGTCACTTCTTCCATCGCTAGGGAACTCCTTGTTCCCCCCTGATGGTTGATGTACGCAACAGTCGTCATGTTGTCTGATTGAAACCGTATGAACTTGGTCCTCGCTAGCTGAGGCCAAGCCTTGAGAGCATTGAATATCGCTCTCAGTTCCAGAATATTTATCGGTAGAAGAGATTCTTCCCGAGACCAAAGACCCTGAGCTTTCAGGGATCCCCAGACCGCGCCCCAGCCCATCAGACTGGCGTCGGTCGTGACAATGACCCACTCTGGTCTGTGGAATGTCATCCCTCGTGACAGGTTGTCCAGGGACAGCCACCAACGGAGTGAGTCTCTGGTCCTCTGATTTACTTGTATCTTTGGAGACAAGTCTGTATAGTCCCCATTCCACTGACTGAGCATGCACAGTTGTAATGGTCTTAGATGAATGCGCGCAAAAGGAACTATGTCCATTGCCGCTACCATCAACCCGATCACTTCCATGCACTGAGCTACGGAAGGAAGAGGAACGGAATGAAGTATTCGACAAGAGTCCAGAAGCTTTGTCTTTCTGGCCTCTGTTAGAAAAATCCTCATTTCTGAGGAGTCTATAATTGTTCCCAAGAAGGGAACCCTTGTTGACGGGGATAGAGAACTCTTTTCCACGTTCACTTTCCAGCCGTGCGATCTGAGAAAGGCCAGGACGATGTCCGTGTGAGCCTTTGCTCGAGGGAGGGACGACGCTTGAATCAGAATGTCGTCCAGGTAAGGTACTACTGCAATGCCCCTTGGTCTTAGCACAGCTAGAAGGGACCCTAGTACCTTTGTGAAAATCCTTGGAGCAGTGGCTAATCCGAAAGGAAGCGCCACGAACTGGTAATGTTTGTCCAGGAATGCAAACCTTAGGAACCGATGATGTTCCTTGTGGATAGGAATATGTAGATACGCATCCTTTAAATCCACCGTGGTCATGAATTGACCTTCCTGGATGGAAGGAAGGATAGTTCGAATGGTTTCCATCTTGAAAGATGGGACCTTGAGAAATTTGTTTAAGATCTTGAGATCTAGGATTGGTCTGAATGTTCCCTCTTTTTTGGGAACTATGAACAGATTGGAGTAGAACCCCATCCCTTGTTCTCTCAATGGAACAGGATGAATCACTCCCATTTTTAACAGGTCTTCTACACAATGTAAGAACGCCTGTCTTTTTATGTGGTCTGAAGACAACTGAGACCTGTGGAACCTTCCCCTTGGGGGAGGTCCCTTGAATTCCAGAAGATAACCCTGGGAGACTATTTCTAGCGCCCAAGGATCCAGAACATCTCTTGCCCAAGCCTGAGCGAAGAGAGAGAGTCTGCCCCCCACCAGATCCGGTCCCGGATCGGGGGCCGATATTTCATGCTGTCTTGGTAGCAGTGGCAGGTTTCTTTGCCTGCTTTCCCTTGTTCCAGCCTTGCATTGGTCTCCAAGCTGGCTTGGCCTGAGAAGTATTACCCTCTTGCTTAGAGGACGCAGCACCTTGGGCTGGTCCGTTTTTACGAAAGGGACGAAAATTAGGTCTATTTTTTGCCTTGAAAGGCCGATCCTGAGGAAGGGCATGGCCCTTGCCCCCAGTGATATCAGAGATAATCTCTTTCAAGTCAGGACCAAACAGCGTTTTCCCCTTGAAAGGAATGTTTAGTAGCTTGTTCTTGGAAGACGCATCAGCCGACCAAGATTTCAACCAAAGCGCTCTGCGCGCCACAATAGCAAACCCAGAATTCTTAGCCGCTAACTTAGCCAATTGCAAAGAGGCGTCTAGAGTGAAAGAATTAGCCAATTTGAGAGCATTGACTCTGTCCATAATCTCCTCATAAGGAGGAGAGTCACTATCGAGCACCTTAATCAGTTCATCAAACCAGAAATATGCGGCTGTAGTGACAGGGACAATGCATGAAATGGGTTGTAGAAGGTAACCCTGCTGAACAAACATCTTTTTAAGCAAACCTTCTAATTTTTTATCCATAGGATCTTTGAAAGCACAACTATCCTCTATGGGAATAGTGGTGCGTTTGTTTAAAGTAGAAACCGCTCCCTCGACCTTGGGGACTGACTGCCATAAGTCCTTTCTGGGGTCGACCATAGGAAACAATTTTTTAAATATGGGGGGAGGGACGAAAGGAATACCGGGCCTTTCCCATTCTTTATTAACAATGTCCGCCACCCGCTTGGGTATAGGAAAAGCTTCTGGGAGCCCCGGCACCTCTAGGAACTTGTCCATTTTACATAGTTTCTCTGGGATGACCAAATTTTCACAATCATCCAGAGTGGATAATACCTCCTTAAGCAAAATGCGGAGATGTTCCAATTTAAATTTAAAAGTAATCACATCAGATTCAGCCTGCTGAGAAATGTTCCCTAAATCAGTAATTTCTCCCTCAGACAAAACCTCCCTGGCCCCCTCAGATTGGGTTAGGGGCCCTTCAGAGATATTAATATCAGCGTCGTCATGCTCTTCAGTAACTAAAACAGAGCATCCACGCTTACGCTGGCAAGGGTTCATTTTGGCTAAAATGTTTTTGACAGAATTATCCATTACAGCCGTTAATTGTTGCATAGTAAGGAGTATTGGCGCGCTAGATGTACTAGGGGCCTCCTGAGTGGGCAAGACTCGTGTAGACGAAGGAGGGAATGATGCAGTACCATGCTTACTCCCCTCACTTGAGGAATCATCTTGGGCATCATTGTCATTATCACATAAATCACATTTATTTAAATGAATAGGAATTCTGGCTTCCCCACATTCAGAACACAGTCTATCTGGTAGTTCAGACATGTTAAACAGGCATAAACTTGATAAGAAAGTACAAAAAACGTTTTGAAATAAAACCGTTACTGTCACTTTAAATTTTAAAACTGAACACACTTTATTACTGCAATTGCGAAAAAACATGAAGGAATTGTTCAAAATTCACCAAACTTTCACCACAGTGTCTTAAAGCCTTGAAAATATTGCACACCAATTTTGGAAGCTTTAACCCTTAAAATAACGGAACCGGAGCCGTTTTAAGCTTTAATCCCTTTACAGTCCCTGGTATCTGCTTTGCTGAGACCCAACCAAACCCAAGGGGAATACGATACCAAATGATGCCTTCAGAAGTCTTTTATAAGTATCAGAGCTCCTCTCACATGCGACTGCATGCCATGCCTCTCAAAAACAAGTGCGCAACACCGGCGCGAAAATGAGACTCTGCCTATGCTTTGGGAAAGCCCCTAAAGAATAAGGTGTCTAAAACAGTGCCTGCCGATATTATTATATCAAAATACCCAGAATAAATGATTCCTCAAGGCTAAATAAGTGTTAATATCAATCGATTTAGCCCAAAAAATGTCTACAGTCTAAATAAGCCCTTGTGAAGCCCTTATTTACAATCGTAATAAACATGGCTTACCGGATCCCATAGGGAAAATGACAGCTTCCAGCATTACATCGTCTTGTTAGAATGTGTCATACCTCAAGCAGCAAAGGACTGCAAACTGTTCCCCCAACTGAAGTTAATGCTCTCAACAGTCCTGTGTGGAACAGCCATGGATTTTAGTTACGGTTGCTAAAATCATTTTCCTCATACAAACAGAATTCTTCATCTCTTTTCTGTTTCTGAGTAAATAGTACGTACCAGCACTATTTGAAAATAACAAACTCTTGATTGAATAATTAAAAACTACAGTTAAACACTAAAAAACTCTAAGCCATCTCCGTGGAGATGTTGCCTGTACAACGGCAAAGAGAATGACTGGGGTAGGCGGAGCCTAGGAGGGATCATGTGACCAGCTTTGCTGGGCTCTTTGCCATTTCCTGTTGGGGAAGAGAATATCCCACAAGTAAGGATGACGCCGTGGACCGGACACACCTATGTTGGAGAAACAGTATTTATAACATGGAGCACACACATGGAGATGGAGCTAAGGGGATCTTCAGCAAAAGTGAGATCAGGACCCCAAAATCTAGATATGGAGTGTAGCAATCACTGTCAATGTGTGTTTCTAATCCACAATCATTGTGTTGTGATTGTCACTTGTCAGTATAGGTGTCTTCAGTAACAGGATTCCAAAACGGGACCACAGTTTTTAAAAGGAACCTATTGTAATCCAAATCCACCCTGATCAGTGAGAAACAATGCCTATTGTATAGAGGCTTGATGCGTATACTTGGCATGTTTGCCTAATGATTATATTGACACTTTTGATGTTGTTTTCTAATTATTCCAATGTTTGATTTTAAAAAAAAAAAGGTTTCCCAGTTTGGTGAGATATAAATCTGAAATTAAGAAGACTATGGGTTTCTATTACAAGGAAGTGTCCGTAGCTTATCTCATCTTTTAAAATGGGATGTTAAAACTTCTCACTCTATAAACAGTGAAAACGTTCCATTGTTTTATTGTAGCCTCAAAATTTTTATACAAATTGGATTGGGTGTTTGTGACTGCATTTTGAAGTTCTTATGGCTACATTTGAACTCTTGGGATAGCACCTTTGTGACTGTGAGTTCAATAATGTAGCAAGAACTAGAAAATTCACTGTCATGAACATGTTTTGACTTTGTGGTCACAAAGGCACAATCCTACTTGACTCTACAGTGTGAGGCAGTTAGTGTAGCTACAGTTACGTCACACAGGCATTATTTGAAGTGTTCCGACACAGAACCGTGTTTGGTTTCAGTGACCACATTGTCTGCGCTGTGTAGGAACACTTCAAATATGCCCCCCACCCACTCAAAGTGTCGACTAGTGGCGATGTCGGAAATGTTTAGCTGATGTAGAGCTCCCCATTATATCCTATGGGAGACACATCAACATTTGTCTGCACTTTGCGGGTCTGTCCCCTTTTTTAGAAAATATTGACAGACTGCAAGACCGACAAGGCCAGAAAGACAGTTTCTCATCGGTCTGCCGATGCTTTGAATATTGGGGCCCCTGAGAGAACCTTGAACCAGAGACCAGTCAGTAGTTCCTAAAGAACAGAGACCCAAAGCCAGAAAGTCTAGGGACACTGGTCCATCAGAGAGTGAGTCCCCCAATAGACATTGGTTTAGTATTAGTATTTATATAAATCTCTTAAAAAAGTAAAACATCAATTGGGATATTGAATTGAATACAGATGTGTAAGAGATAGGGCAGATTATTCTTATAGTTATTATTACAAAACAGAATTTATGTTTACCTGATAAATTACTTTCTCCAACGGTGTGTCCGGTCCACGGCGTCATCCTTACTTGTGGGATATTCTCTTCCCCAACAGGAAATGGCAAAGAGCCCAGCAAAGCTGGTCACATGATCCCTCCTAGGCTCCGCCTTCCCCAGTCATTCGACCGACGTAAAGGAGGAATATTTGCATAGGAGAAATCATATGATACCGTGGTGACTGTAGGTAGAGAAAATAAATCATCAGACCTGATTAAAAAACCAGGGCGGGCCGTGGACCGGACACACCGTTGGAGAAAGTAATTTATCAGGTAAACATAAATTCTGTTTTCTCCAACATAGGTGTGTCCGGTCCACGGCGTCATCCTTACTTGTGGGAACCAATACCAAAGCTTTAGGACACGGATGATGGGAGGGAGCAAATCAGGTCACCTAGATGGAAGGCACCACGGTTTGCAAAACCTTTCTCCCAAAAATAGCCTCAGAAGAAGCAAAAGTATCAAATTTGTAAAATTTGGTAAAAGTGTGCAGTGAAGACCAAGTCGCTGCCTTACATATCTGATCAACAGAAGCCTCGTTCTTGAAGGCCCATGTGGAAGCCACAGCCCTAGTGGAATGAGCTGTGATTCTTTCAGGAGGCTGCCGTCCGGCAGTCTCATAAGCCAATCTGATGATGCTTTTAAGCCAAAAAGAGAGAGAGGTAGAAGTTGCTTTTTGACCTCTCCTTTTACCAGAATAAACAACAAACAAGGAAGATGTTTGTCTGAAATCCTTTGTAGCCTCTAAATAGAATTTTAGAGCACGAACTACATCCAAATTGTGCAACAAACGTTCCTTCTTTGAAACTGGATTCGGACACAAAGAAGGCACAACTATCTCCTGGTTAATATTTTTGTTAGAAACAACTTACGGAAGAAAACCAGGTTTAGTACGCAAAACCACCTCATCTGCATGGAACACCAGATAAGGAGGAGAACACTGCAGAGCAGATAACTCTGAAACTCTTCTAGCAGAAGAAATTGCAACCAAAAACAAAACTTTCCAAGATAATAACTTAATATCTACGGAATGTAAGGGTTCAAACGGAACCCCTTGAAGAACTGAAAGAACTAAATGGAGACTCCAGGGAGGAGTCAAAGGTTTGTAAACAGGCTTGATTCTAACCAGAGCCTGAACAAAAGCCTGAACATCTGGCACAGCCGCCAGCTTCTTGTGAAGTAAAACAGATAAAGCAGAAATCTGTCCCTTCAAAGAACTTGCAGATAATCCTTTCTCCAAACCCTCTTGTAGAAAGGACAGAATCTTAGGAATTTTTACCCTGTTCCATGGGAATCCTTTCGATTCGCACCAACAGATATATGTCTTCCATACTTTATGGTAAATTTTTCTAGTTACAGGCTTTCTAGCCTGAATAAGAGTATCAATGACAGAATCTGAGAACCCACGCTTTGATAAAATCAAGCGTTCAATCTCCAAGCAGTCAGTTGGAGTGATGCCAGATTCGGATGTTCGAACGGACCTCGAACAAGAAGGTCCCGTCTCAAAGGTAGCTTCCATGGTGGAGCCGATGACATATTCACCAGGTCTGCATACCAAGTTCTGCGTGGCCACGCAGGAGCTATCAAGATCACCGAAGCCCTCTCCTGATTGATCCTGGCTACCAGCCTGGGAATGAGAGGAAACGGTGGGAACACATAAGCTAGGTTGAAGGTCCAGGGCGCTACTAGTGCATCTACTAGAGTCGCCTTGGGATCCCTGGATCTGGACCCGTAGCAAGGAACCTTGAAGTTCTGACGAGACGCCATCAGATCCATGTCTGGAATGCCCCATAATTGAGTTATTTGGGCAAAGATTTCCGGATGGAGTTCCCACTCCCCCGGATGAAAAGTCTGACGACTCAGAAAATCCGCTTCCCAATTTTCCACTCCTGGGATGTGGATAGCAGACAAGTGGCAGGAGTGAAGCTCCGCCCAGTGAATTACTTTGGTCACTTCTTCCATCGCCAGGGAACTCCTTGTTCCCCCCTGATGGTTGATATATGCAACAGTCGTCATGTTGTCTGATTGAAACCTTATGAATTTGGCCTTTGCTAGTTGAGGCCAAGCCTTGAGAGCATTGAATATCGCTCTCAGTTCCAGAATGTTTATCGGGAGAAGAGATTCTTCCCGAGACCATAGACCCTGAGCCTTCAGGTGTTTCCAGACCGCGCCCCAGCCCACCAGGCTGGCGTCGGCCGTTACAATGACCCACTCTGGTCTTCTGAAGCTCATCCCTTGGGACAGGTTTTCCAGGGTCAGCCACCAACGGAGTGAATCTCTGGTCCTCTGATCTACTTGGATCGTCGGGGACAAATCTGTATAATCCCCATTCCACTGTCTGAGCATGCACAGTTGTAATGGTCTTAGATGAATTCGCGCAAAAGGAACTATGTCCATTGCCGCAACCATCAAACCTATTACTTCCATGCACTGCGCTATGGAAGGAAGAGGAACAGAATGAAGTACTTGACAAGAGCTTAGAAGTTTTGATTTTCTGGCTTCTGTCAGAAAAATCTTCATTTCCAAGGAGTCTATTATTGTTCCCAAGAAGGGAACTCTTGTTGACGGGAATAGAGAACTTTTTTCTACGTTCACTTTCCACCCGTGAGATCTGAGAAAGGCTAGGACAATGTCCGTATGAGCCTTTGCTTGTGGCAGAGACGACGCTTGAATCAGTATGTCGTCCAAGTAGGGTACTACTGCAATGCCCCTTGGCCTTAGCACCGCTAGAAGGGACCCTAGTACCTTTGTGAAAATTCTTGCAGCAGTGGCTAGTCTGAATGGAAGTGCCACAAACTGGTAATGCTTGTCCAGAAAGGCGAATCTTAGGAACCGATGATGTTCCTTGTGGATAGGAATATGTAGATACGCATCCTTTAAATCCACCGTGGTCATGAATTGACCTTCCTGGATGGTAGGAAGAATTGTCCGAATGGTTTCCATCTTGAACGATGGGACCTTGAGAAATTTGTTTAGGATCTTGAGATCCAAAATTGGCCTGAATGTTCCCTCTTTTTTGGGAACTATGAACAGATTGGAGTAAAACCCCATCCCTTGTTCTCCTAATGGAACAGGATGAATCACTCCCATTTTCAACAGGTCTTCTACACAATGTAAGAATGCCTGTCTTTTTATTTGGTCTGAAGACAATTGAGACCTGTGGAACCTTCCCCTTGGGGGTAGTTCCTTGAATTCCAGGAGATAACCTTGAGAAACTATTTCTAGCGCCCAAGGATCCTGAACATCTCTTGCCCAAGCCTGAGCGAAGAGAGAGAGTCTGCCCCCCACCAGATCCGGTCCCGGATCGGGGGCCAGCATCTCATGCTGTCTTGGTAGCGGTAGCGGGCTTCTTGGCTTGCTTACCTTTGTTCCAGCCTTGCATCGGTCTCCAGGCTGGCTTGGTTTGAGAAGAATTACCCTCTTGCTTAGAGGATGTAGAATTTGAGGCTGGTCCGTTTCTGCGAAAGGGACGAAAATTTGTTTTATTTTTAGCCTTAAAAGACCTATCCTGAGGAAGGGCGTGGCCCTTTCCCCCAGTGATGTCTGAAATAATCTCTTTCAAGTCAGGGCCAAACAGCGTTTTCCCCTTGAAAGGGATGTTAAGCAATCTGTTCTTGGAGGACACATCCGCTGACCAAGACTTCAGCCAAAGCGCTCTGCGCGCCACAATAGCAAAACCTGAATTTTTCGCTGCTAATCTAGCTAATTGCAAAGTGGCGTCTAAGGTAAAAGAGTTAGCCAACTTAAGTGCTTGAACTCTGTCCATAACCTCCTCATAAGAGGATGCTTGATTGAGCGACTTTTCTAGTTCCTCGAACCAGAAACACGCTGCTGTAGTGACAGGAACAATGCATGAAATTGGTTGTAGAAGGTAACCTTGCTGAACAAACATCTTTTTAAGCAAACCCTCTAATTTTTTATCCATAGGATCTTTGAAAGCACAACTATCTTCTATAGGGATAGTAGTGCGTTTGTTTAGAGTAGAAACCGCCCCCTCGACCTTGGGGACTGTCTGCCATAAGTCCTTCCTGGGGTCGACCATAGGAAATAATTTCTTAAATATAGGGGGAGGGACAAAAGGTATGCCGGGCCTTTCCCATTCTTTATTTACAATGTCCGCCACCCGCTTGGGTATAGGAAAAGCTTCGGGGGGCACCGGGACCTCTAGGAACCTGTCCATCTTACATAATTTCTCTGGAATGACCAAATTGTCACAATCATCCAGAGTAGATAACACCTCCTTAAGCAGAGCGCGGAGATGTTCCAATTTAAATTTAAATGTAATAACGTCAGGTTCAGCTTGTTGAGAAATTTTTCCTGAATCTGAAATTTCTCCCTCAGACAAAACCTCCCTAGCCCCTTCAGACTGGTGTAAGGGCATGACAGAACCATTATCATCAGCGTCCTCATGCTCTTCGGTATCTAAAACAGAGCAGTCGCGCTTTCGCTGATAAGTGGGCATTTTGGCTAAAATGTTTTTAATAGAATTATCCATTACAGCCGTTAATTGTTGCATAGTAAGGAGGATTGGCGCACTAGATGCACTAGGAACCTCCTGAGTGGGCAAGACTGGTGTAGACATAGAAGGAGATGATGCAGTACCATTCTTACTCCCCTCACTTAAGGAATCATTTTGGGCAACATTATTATCAGTGGCATCATTGTCCCTACTTTGTTTGTCACATTCATCACATATATTTAAATGGAGAGGAACCTTGGCTTCCGAACATACAGAACATCGTCTATCTGATAGTTCAGACATGTTAATAGGCATAAACTTGATAACAAAGCACAAAAAACGTTTTAAAATAAAACCGTTACTGTCACTTTAAATTTTAAACTGAACACACTTTTTTACTGAATATACGCAAAAGTATGAAGGAAATGTTCAAAATTCACCAAAATTTCACCACAGTGTCATAAAGCCTTAAAAGTATTGCACACCAAATTTGAAAGCTTTAACTCTTAAAATAACGGAACCGGAGCCGTTTTTACATTTAACCCCTATACAGTCCCTGGTATCTGCTTTGCTGAGACCCAACCAAGCCCAGAGGGGAATACGATACCAAATGACGCCTTCAATAAGCTTTTTCAGTGGACCTGAGCTCCTCACACATGCATCTGCATGCCTTGCTTCTCAAAAACAACTGCGCATTAGTGGCGCGAAAATGAGGCTCTGCCTATGACTTGAAAAGGCCCCCAGTGAAAAAGGTGTCCAATACAGTGCCTGCCGTTTTTTTAACAAAATTCCCAAGATTAAAATAACTCTCCAAAGTTATAAACCATTAAATATGCTTATAAAGTAATCGTTTTGGCCCAGAAAAATGTCTACCAGTCTTTAAAGCCCTTGTGAAGCCCTTTTATTCTTATATTGAAAATTAAGAAAATGGCTTACCGGATCCCATAGGGAAAATGACAGCTTCCAGCATTACCAAGTCTTGTTAGAAATGTGTCATACCTCAAGCAGCCAAAGTCTGCTCACTGTTTCCCCAACTGAAGTTAATTCCTCTCAACAGTCCTGTGTGGAAACAGCCATTGATTTTAGTAACGGTTGCTAAAATCATTTTCCTCTTACAAACAGAAATCTTCATCTCTTTTCTGTTTCAGAGTAAATAGTACATACCAGCACTATTTTAAAATAACAAACTCTTGATAGAAGAATAAAAACTACATTTAAACACCAAAAAACTCTGAGCCATCTCCGTGGAGATGTTGCCTGTGCAACGGCAAAGAGAATGACTGGGGAAGGCGGAGCCTAGGAGGGATCATGTGACCAGCTTTGCTGGGCTCTTTGCCATTTCCTGTTGGGGAAGAGAATATCCCACAAGTAAGGATGACGCCGTGGACCGGACACACCTATGTTGGAGAAATTAAGGTTAATAATAATTGTACTTTTTTAAATATAAAAAAATACTCTAATGCCATTGCAAGCAGGGATGGCTAACTGGTAGCCTGTGGGCCACGTGGCCCAATGCATTAGTAGAACCAACATGAGGTTGATCACAATCTATCAGCCCATTTGTTTTTCATGAGTTTACGACCCAAAAAGTCAACTTTTTGTTTTTTTGCAATCACAATAACAGGTTTTTGGCTATTTCTCAGAGCTGTGAGTGCATTTTTGGCTCCCGATAAAAACAGTATTTATAACATGGAGCACACACATGGAGATAACAATCCATTTTCCTGATACTTTTCAAAAGGTTTTCGGGACCATTTTACATTTATCAAATTAGACAACTAAAGCCACTTGATAAGATCCTGCAATTACCTTTTTGCCATCTTTAATATTCTAAGACAATTTTGAATCATTCCATTATGTTGCACATGTTTTAAACACTCTAAAATGGCCACAGAATACCTTATAGAGGTGTATTGCATACATGGGGGCCGATTTATCAAGCGCTTGATGCCCCTGTTTTCGTGCGAGCCTTCAGGCTTGCCGGAAACAGAAGTTATTAAGCAGCGGTCTAAAGACCGCTGCTCCATAACTTGTCAGCCTGCTCTGAGGCCACTGACAACATTTATCGATGTGCAGCAGACATGATACACTACATTGTATCATGTCTACTCGCACTATGATAAATCTACCCCATGGTATAAATTCATTAAAGCTATTGTATAGTCCATCTGCAGTGGGCAAGGCACACATTTACACGTATATATATATATATATACATACTATACAGCTAAGGGGATCTTCAGCAACAGTGAGATCAGGACCCCAACATCTAGATATGGAGTGTAGCAATCACTGTCAATGTGTGTTTCTAATCCACAATCATTGTGTTGTGATTGTCACTTGTCAGTATAGGTGTCTTCAGTAACAGGATTCCAAAACGGGACCACAGTTTTTAAAAGGAACCTATTGTAATCCAAATCCACCCTGATCAGTGAGAAACAATGCCTATTGTATAGAGGCTTGATGCGTATACTTGGCATGTTTGCCTAATGATTATATTGACACTTTTGATGTTGTTTTCTAATTATTCCAATGTTTGATTTTAAAAAAAAAAAGGTTTCCCAGTTTGGTGAGATATAAATCTGAAATTAAGAAGACTATGGGTTTCTATTACAAGGAAGTGTCCGTAGCTTATCTCATCTTTTAAAATGGGATGTTAAAACTTCTCACTCTATAAACAGTGAAAACGTTCCATTGTTTTATTGTAGCCTCAAAATTTTTATACAAATTGGATTGGGTGTTTGTGACTGCATTTTGAAGTTCTTATGGCTACATTTGAACTCTTGGGATAGCACCTTTGTGACTGTGAGTTCAATAATGTAGCAAGAACTAGAAAATTCACTGTCATGAACATGTTTTGACTTTGTGGTCACAAAGGCACAATCCTACTTGACTCTACAGTGTGAGGCAGTTAGTGTAGCTACAGTTACGTCACACAGGCATTATTTGAAGTGTTCCGACACAGAACCGTGTTTGGTTTCAGTGACCACATTGTCTGCGCTGTGTAGGAACACTTCAAATATGCCCCCCACCCACTCAAAGTGTCGACTAGTGGCGATGTCGGAAATGTTTAGCTGATGTAGAGCTCCCCATTATATCCTATGGGAGACACATCAACATTTGTCTGCACTTTGCGGGTCTGTCCCCTTTTTTAGAAAATATTGACAGACTGCAAGACCGACAAGGCCAGAAAGACAGTTTCTCATCGGTCTGCCGATGCTTTGAATATTGGGGCCCCTGAGAGAACCTTGGACCAGAGACCAGTCAGTAGTTCCTAAAGAACAGAGACCCAAAGCCAGAAAGTCTAGGAACACTGGCCCATCAGAGAGTGAGTCCTCCAATAGACATTGGTTTAGTATTAGTATTTATATAAATCTCTTAAAAAAGTAAAACATCAATTGGGATATTTATTTAATATAGTTGTACATATTGTTTTGCTATTTTTATAAGTTTGTATATCAAGTTCTTTCTGCACATCTCATTTAACAGTGTTTTAATTTCTGTACACTATATAATATATTTTTATTGATGAAATAGCAAAAGAAGGGTAATCGTAGATCCAAAATAAAATAAAAGCAAATCTTTATTGAAAGCCTTAAAATCCAATCACAGGAGCAGGGTAGTTGATTGGTCTTACGCATTTCAGCTCATTGCCTAATCAAAGACCCTTACATAGATCTTTATTTTTTGATCACTTTTGTGTATGTCTTGATTTTTCTTGATAAAGCCCAGAAGGGTGAAACGCGTTGAATGGGACCTGCTACACTCTACTAAACTTCATTTACTACTGTCACAAAGCTGTGTGACCCTGCAACTTTAAACTTTTCTCCTGACCCTGCAAGTTAAAATCTACCTTTGGTAACTTCAGGGAATACGGTGTTACTGCTAAACACTGACCAAAGATTTCTTCAAACCTTAAGAAGTCTGAGGGAACCCAGATGAAAACAATATTTGGGCTATAAGAAGAAAGGAAAACAAAAAAAAGGATAACTACATCACCAGAACGGATCATCACCCCTGACCTCTGAATCAAAGAGAAGGTCAGGTGACTTATCAGAAGCACCAGGAACAAACAGTCTGTGAATCCCTCACAGTGAAGATAATCAGCGGTTGCAACCAGGACAGATTAAGGTACCTCTACACTAATTTGCACTACGTTTTTTAAAACACGCAAACTGAACTTTAAAGACATCAAGGTATTCATCTGTTAAATTAACCATTTCCATTAACCACGATTGCTTTGGCACCTAAATCAGAATATTGGCTGTTTTTTGCCTTTTTAACTATCCAGCACACCTGAGCCAATTATATGTCCAAGGAAAGTAACTGTGTAACTTTATAACTGAATTTGTTACTGAAGAACTGTAAAGCTATTAGGATTGATACATTTGTGCCTTTTAAATATTTAATTCACCATTTATCTTAGAAATTTGTTGCTTGCCATATGTTATCTATAGAATTAATTCCTTTATACCTGAAATTCTAGGATTATATGGTTCTAGTCTGTTTTTATAAGTGTTGTATAAGGGAGACGTCCCTTTATTAATTAGGAAAAGCATTTGCTGTTGTTTTTATGTGTTATAAGAATTTTTAAATAAAATAGATTGTATAAAACATAAATTAGATTGGTATCATCATTTCCTAGCTTTTTTTAGCGCTGCTAAATAAACCCCATTTTTTCTTCTTATCCACCATTTAGTTCTCTTTGAGGGAAGAACTTTTTTAGCAGCAGGAATCCACCTTTAGGCGCTCCTATCACACTACACATATATGTCTTGATTTTGTCACCTGTTCCTAAAAAAAAACAAGTAATTTCTTACAACACATTCTGGTTTGGACCGTATTCATTTTGGATTGTGATCACCTGAAAAACACATTAACCAAATTGGTCAAAAAATAAAAATCCTTATCGTAAGCATAAAGCCCAACCCTATAGTGCCATAGTTTTTGTGGTCCAGTGTTTATGCTTCCCTTAAAGGGACAGTCAACACTTACTTTAACATGTTTTTATATTGAAAATAACAAAACGGAGGTCCGCCTACACTATACCCCTCCTGCCTTGCCGCCTTGCTTCTGTCCTAATCAGCGGCGCTAACTACTCTAATACCTGGTAAATATGGATGCCGGACTCCCCCCACCATTACGTAGCTGCCTTCTTCTTCAACTGATACGCGCGTGCAATTTCTGTCCGAGGACTGGATTCTGATTTGCTTATCAGTTGAAGAAGGCAGCTACGTAATGGTGGGGGGAGTCTGGCATCCATATTTACCGGGTATTAGAGTAGTTAGCGCCGCTGATTAGGACAGAAGCAAGGCGGCAAGGCAGGAGGGGTACAGTGTAGGCGGACCTCCGTTTTGTTATTTTCAATATAAAAACATGTTAAAGTAAGTGTTGACTGTCCCTTTAAGGCTTCTAAAATATTGATCTGTGGTTCGTATGTCTTAGTAAGTTGGCCATCACTGAATAAATCACTAAATTTGAAGCTCTACCAACATTCCTGCTAAAATACATACCATACATAAAAACAAATAAAAGAAACATATGAAATCCAAATAGCATAATGAAAATAAATCACATAATCTAATACTGATCAGAAGTAATTCTACCAGTGCAAATGCGACAGTCTGGATCCAGAAGGTGACTCTTGTGTTCGTAAGTGGTGTCTTTCTTCCTTGCAGCCTCTGTGCATTGAGCAACTTGTGCCTGCCATATGGAATCCTAAACAGAAAAAGAATCAGTTTTCTTCCACAAGTTAATCTACACCTTACATGATATAAAACTGTCACCTCAATTGTCAGTTCAACTCCACTATTGGAAACAGGTACACAGCGCACTTAAAGGGACATTAAACACTAAGGGCTAGATAACAAGGGGGGCGCAAACAATCGCATGAGGGTTTTCACAATCTTTGCGAGCCGTTTAAATTGTGCTGATATTACAAGTTGAGCAAAATTGCTAGTGCAATCATAATTTACACTAGAATCAATACCGCAATTTCAGAGCTGTGATCAACTGTTTGCCAAAAATAAAAAGTTGCACACACTTCAAAAATACATTACAAAGTACAGTTACACTTATAACACTGTCTAATAAAATTATTTTACAAAAATATTGCACAAAAAAGTTATAAGTGCTCAAAAATATGAGATCTTAGGTTTTATAAAAAAAAAGTTGCCAAAGGGCTTTAACATTTAGATACATACATATACATGTCTAAAGTTATGTATATATATATATATATATATATGTATGTTTATATATGTGTACATATGTATATATGTATTTATATGTGTATATATGTATTTACAGACATATATACACATTTAAAGACATAAATATACAGTATATGTACACACATATATACATTTATATATATAAGTGCATTAGAGCCTTTTGCCATAAAGTAGACGAAAACATGTAAAAACATAATTATGCGGGGGCGGAGCCAACTACCGAGGGAGCCAGTCGTGTGTGTATGGAGCTCCTGGCTCTAAATTGACTATAACCTTATTTATTAACCCTTGGGCTCAAATTCTTTTGCACCATAAAGCAATCTATTGATCTTTAATAGCCCTACAATACACTGCAGGTGCCCAGGAGTTTATTTCTCGCTTTCAGAAGCTCTACATCAACGTGGCTAAGATGGAGGCCCTGACCTATTAGGCAGAGGAAGTGGCGCAGCTCTTATATGAACATTTCGGCAGAATGGAAGCAACACTGCTTGAGTATTGCGCTACCACTCTCACTCCTAAACATTCCACCCTCAACCAGACTTGTGCTAACGCAGCTGCAGACCAGAGTATTGCCGATGGCACATTGACTCATGGGTTACTGTGTCGCCCGCCCGACTCACTCCAGCATGGCGGGCCGATCAGCCAACAATCCGGAGACCAAGCTCCCAGAGAGTTACACCTTTTACCGGAGGCGACGGAAGGTGACTATTTGACCAACTACTTTGACCCTGAGCTGCCCGACGAGACACGAGTCTATAGAAATACTCAGCCCTCGCTCCTAAAGTCACCTGCAGCTGCGGGGCTTGAGACATTTGCCGATTGCGACCATATGTGTGGGACCTCAGCGAAACTGTTTGCAGCTTCCCTCCTACTGCGCTCCGTCAGAGGCCCTAGTGATATAGATGGTGACATTGATATGTCCCCCGCAGCTTTAGGGCGGCTCGCTGTAAGTTGGTGTACACCACGGGGCCACATGTTGTCGATGCAGTATGTTCCCGGTGACCAAAGAAAAGGCATAGGCTAATCTGGAGCCCCTTTGTGAACTTGCTTGCAGCCTCTGCTCTGCAACGTATGTGGAATCTATCTTCTGTCTGAACATTTCTCCTCAGCTCAGCATACGGGCACATTTCTCAGACTCACATCAGCTTTCCCACATCTGATAGTATAAACAATATAAGCTGGTGCGAGGATGTGGGGTAGTGGACATAGTCAAGTGTATTGTTATGAGTTTGCTTCTACATACTAACAGGGTTACACTCTATCCTGTCTATAAGGTTTAACTGTTCTTAGCTCAGCTCTTTGTTGTTTTGTGTGCTCACGGTGGGATTATTGTTTGGCATAGTTTCACATGTTGAACAGTATTGTTCAGTTAAGCGCTGTTCCCTTCGCCTAATTATGTTCTAGGTTTAATATGATTACTAGTATGGGAACCTTTTCCATAGCAGGTGGAGCCTAGGTTTCCACTAATTTTCTATTTAAGAGATGAGTACCTAACTCCCACTTGCCCATATGATACCCATGTATAGTCTTACTCAGAAGCAGGAATATTACTTCAGTGATACTCTTTTTTTTTTTATATATATATATATATATATATATATATATATATATATATATATATATATATATATATGTTACCAGCTACTTTTAGCAGAGCAAACTATTCACCCCTTGTAGTAATGGTGCAGAGGGGTCTTGCTGTCTGCGGCCGGGATGGCGGGATCCTAGTGCCATATAAATATAAGAAGGTTTATTGCTCCTGATTATACTATTGTGAGGGCTGGTTCAATTATATTTCTAATTTAGAAGCTCTAAGCTGCTCCAATGATATAATTTCTAACTATGGGTATCTATCCTATCACTGCTTCATCTATGCTTACAAAGTACATTGTGCATATTAGTTACAAACTACTAACTATCATATTGAATTGTGCAACTACTTAATAGGTATATTCGTGAGCCTAAACTTGGGAATTTGGCTTGATTTAGCTCATACCCATTTTAAAGCACAAGATAAGTAGTATGCCTTTATCTTTAGATATACATATAATTGATTGTACCTTTCCAGATTTACATTGGTTTCTTTTCTTTACTAGAGCAATGACCCATAGGTTCCCTTTACATGTGTGATTCCCTATTCCTTGCTGTTTTTCTCTCTCTCTCTACTAGTTACAGGTTTGATATAAGAGATGAATGCTTACTCCCCATTTACTCACAGGGTAGACTTGTATAGTTTTATCCATTTAGAGACAGTAATTCTACCTCAGTATTATTCTATTTTTGACGCTTTTAGCTAATTTTGACTAGGCAACTATTTAACTAGCCCTTTCTTAAAAGCCCTTTGCAGCCCAGGTTCTAGTGCATTTCCCAAACTAACTGTGGCGCTTCACTTATCTATCTGGCCTACCATACTCACCCTATCACCTTCTCCCATCGGGTCATTACTTATGTTCCATGTGGGGGGACTGGGTGGTTTTCCTAACCAATCTTATACCTTAGTTTAATATAGTGTCTTTAGAGCAGGCAGGTCCTGCATTAGTATTATCTCCATTTATTATTTGAGACGTTGTCCCAATCCAGGCGCTATAAATACACTTACTTATCTAATATACCCACTCCACCTTCTCCCTCCTCCCACCCATTCCTTTTCCTTTTTCTCTTTCATACTATTCCTCCTTATGTAGGAGGATGAATGGAGCGATCCATCTAGCCCATACCACACTTTACCTTTCTTTTTTATACATAAAATTTATAGTGTTATATAATATTGACTATCCCACTTCTGTATACATAATTTATCCCCTATTTCGCAATTTGTCCACCGTTTGTAACTTACCACCTCCCCCCCCCCCCCTCAATATACCTCCTATTTCTAGGAGAGTGACTTACGTGGTTTTTCTTGTCAATACCACACCTTATTTCCCCCTTTCTACATTTATATCTTGCACTACAAACTTTTATCGGTTCTACTTTTCCCTCCAATCTGTGCAGGATTGTTTAGTACTATTTTTTGAAGAGTCTCCTAATACTATACCACCTTGTTCAATTAATTATACCAACTCTATAGCGCAACTATATTAAACTTTGAGGTTTTCACGACGAGGTCCAAAAGGGCCTCTCTCTCTTGGAGATACCTTCAGTTATAACTGTTTATTATTGTTTGTTATGTGGCCCAAGAGCAGCCCCTTAGGTGCATATGAAGGTTCTATACTTTTTCTTACTTGGCATTCCCACGAGTTGCTGTATTACTTGTCTTTCATCCATGTGGCAGTTGACGACGTTGTACGTCTTGCTTAGCATGATTGAGACCATATGTACTGTTTATCATTCTAGAATTCATGCATTGCACCATGTTATAAGCCATTTTACGCTGCCTATTGTATGCTGCTACAATTTTCTGTTTGTATGCCAACTTTTCACCTCAATAAAAAATATTTAAAAAAAAAAAAAACATAATTATGCAATGTTCATATTTAATAAAGGTTTTAACTATGTATTTACTGTAAATATTCTAATGATCTGTACATTGTAGAATATGTTTTTTGTATGTATAAATATATAGTTAAAAAAACATCCGATATATGTAGAAATATTAAATTATGAATAAATAGAACATATTCCGTTAAGTAAAGAACATCATTGGAATATGAAATATTCATATTTTCATGTCAGGTTAGCACTAATGAGAATACGTGATGGTGTTTGAGTGAGAGTGGTGTGTTTTTTTTCTCCATTGACTTCTAGGGGGGTAAACGTGAGCGTGCACGCAATACTATACCCGGATATAAATAATTAAAGTAGATTGCAGTTGTTTTATTATATTTAAGATTTATCATTTTATATTACCATCTCAAAGTGTTTAATGTCCCTTTAAAATTAAACTAGGTACCAAGATAAACAATAAAAAAACAGTTTACAACTTACATCAAAGCTAATATTTGCATTCTATATCTCTGTGTAAAAAAGTTTTATTCTACTTTGAGTCTCATTGTTCTCATGTAACCCTCTGAAATAACATTTGTACTTGGCAGTATAGGTCTATCTCTTTACAAACACTACAGAACATTACATGTTATGGAGATGCAGACTTCGTATAATCAAATCAGGCTTCTAACTACCTTCATCATGTGACGTCACTTTCGCATCTAGCTGGATTACTATATATCTGAACTAGAAAATATGCACAGAAGTAGCCACAAACAAAAAAACAAGGAAATGCATCAGTTATTTGCTTTCCAATTATAAAACAAAGGGACAGGGGCGGAACTACCGGTGGTGCAGAAGTCGCAACGCTGACCGGGCCCGAGAGGTCCAACCCTCAGGGGGGCCCCTGGCCCCAGCTTCAGCAACAAACTTTTTTTTTTTTAAAAACTTTTATTATTATTTCTTCATTAATTTTTTTTCAGCCGCTGCAGTTGAACCCTAACAGTTTTAAATCATAGCGTTGCCACAGATTACCATGGCAACGCTCTAAAACATTTCCTGCTGAGCAGGAAAGAAGGATGCAAAGCTGTCTTCTCCAAGAGGCAAATGCCATCGGCCTGCCACCTAACTGAATTAGCCACTACTTTTGCAATGAGGTAAGCAGAAGGTTGACATCCTTAGCATATCTCCCAGCTGCGGGTGTCACGCTCAGGGCTGATTGATACATCATCCACAAACAATTGGTAATAGCCTACCAAGTCAGGTGGTGGCTATTACTTTCATCATACTGGTTCCCTAAATAACAGATGGATAGACTGTGGTAGATAAAAGCAGATCAGAGGATCTTTCACAACGTTGCAAGAACCAGATTACCAGTGTGAGTGCAGTCTGACTTTTAAAATATTTCATTTGACTAATCTGCATAGCTAGTATAAACAACACATTGACACCTATTTTTTATTTATGTACATTTTAGTTTACTTTCCCTTAATGGGTGCACATCCATTATCCCTGTGTTTTGTACACATCAGAGCAGTCGTGGGGGTAACAGGAATCCATACAAACCCTGACTGGAGGGGGAATGAGAAATTCTATCTCTCTGGGTCTCATGCAATCTGCAATCACATGCCCTATCACACACACGTCTCATTTGTATCACAAGGGAATATTTCAAGGAAATTATGAAATTTTCTGTTAAAACCAAGAGGAAATATCTACCAGCATTTCACGAGACTAAATTGTAACTTTTATAGCCTTGTTCACCAAGTGTTGTTTGAAACATGGACAGGTATTGTATGCAGTATTGGTTGATTTTGAGACTGATTCCTCACATAAGTGTATGACATCAGGAATATGTAGTAAATTATATGGGCACTTCAGTGCTTAGAGGATCTTAAGGCTTTTTCTCAGGTATCTCTCACACAAAGTTCTACCTATTATTGCAAGGTTGTTTGGTGTCATGGCTGGGGTCACATAATCACATCTCAGGGACAAAAAAAGTGCAAGAAACACTGGATTGGAGAAGAGAATATTACATTATTGTTGTATGGTTGTCTGTCTATCTCTCCAATAAATACAGAACCATTAAATGTATAATAAACCTTATTGATTATTACTTGCTTGTATTTATAATCTAAAGGGACATTCTATTGAAAAAAATGCATGCCGTATTTTATTAGAACATGTAGTTGGCACTATCATGGTTCCAGAACTAGTTCTGTGTGTTTTACTGCCACATTAACACATGGATTAAAGGGACATGAAACCCAAAAACAGAATTTATGCTTACCTGATAAATTACTTTCTCCAACGGTGTGTCCGGTCCACGGCGTCATCCTTACTTGTGGGAATATCTCTTCCCCAACAGGAAATGGCAAAGACTCCCAGCAAAGCTGGCCATATAGTCCCTCCTAGGCTCCGCCCACCCCAGTCATTCGACCGACGGACAGGAGGAAAAAATAGGAGAAACCATATGGTGTCGTGGTGACTGTAGTTAGAGAAAATAATTCATCGGACCTGATTAAAAAACCAGGGCGGGCCGTGGACCGGACACACCGTTGAAGAAAGTAATTTATCAGGTAAGCATAAATTTTGTTTTCTCCAACATTGGTGTGTCCGGTCCACTGCGTCATCATTACTTGTGGGAACCAATACCAAAGCTTTAGGACACGGATGAAGGGAGGGAGCAAATCACGTCACCTAAACGGAAGGCACCACGGCTTGCAAAACCTTTCTCCCAAAAATAGCCTCAGAAGAAGCAAAAGTATCAAATTTGTAAAATTTGGCAAAAGTGTGCAGTGAAGACCAAGTCGCTGCCTTACATATCTGATCAACAGAAGCCTCGTTCTTGAAGGCCCATGTGGAAGCTACAGCCCTAGTGGAGTGAGCTGTGATTCGTTCAGGAGGCTGCCGTCCGGCAGTCTCATAAGCCAATCGGATGATGCTTTTAAGCCAAAAAGAAAGAGAGGTAGAAGTTGCTTTTTGACCTCTCCTTTTACCAGAATAGACGACAAACAGAGAAGAAGTTTGTCTGAAGTCTTTCGTAGCTTCTAAGTAGAACTTCAGAGCACAGACTACATCTAAATTGTGTAGCAAACGTTCCTTCTTTGAAACTGGATTCGGACACAAAGAAGGTACAACTATCTCCTGATTAATATTTTTGTAGAAAACCAGGCTTAGTACGCAAAACAACCTTATCTGAATGGAACACCAGATAGGGTGGAGTACAATGTAAAGCAGATAGCTCAGAAACTCTTCTAGCAGAAGAAATAGCAACCAAAAACAAAACTTTCCAAGATAACAACTTAATATCTACGGAATGTAAAGGTTCAAACGGAACCCCTTGAAGAACTGAAAGAACTAGATTTAAACTCCAGGGAGGAGTCAAAGGTCTGTAAACAGGCTTGATCCGAACCAAAGCCTGAACAAATGCTTGAACATCTGGCACAACTGCCAGTCGTTTGTGTAGTAGGACAGATAAAGCAGAAATCTGTCCCTTTAGAGAACTTGCAGATAATCCTTTATCCAAACCTTCTTGTAGAAAAGAAAGAATCCTAGGAATCTTTATCTTATTCCATGGGAATCCCTTGGATTCACACCAGCAGATATATCTTTTCCATATTTTATGGTAAATCTTTCTAGTTACCGGTTTTCTGGCTTGAACCAGAGTATCTATCACGGAATCTGAAAACCCACGCTTTGATAGAATCAAGCGTTCAATCTCCAAGCCGTCAGCTGGAGGGAGACCAGATTTGGATGTTCGAATGGACCCTGAACAAGAAGGTCCTGTCTCAAAGGTAGCTTCCATGGTGGAACCAATGACATATTCACCAGGTCTGCATACCAAGTCCTGCGTGGCCACGCAGGAGCTATCAAGATAACCGAGGCCCTCTCCTGTTTGATCCTGGCTACCAGCCTGGGAATGAGAGGAAACGGTGGAAACACATAAGCTAGGTTGAAGGTCCAAGGTGCTACTAGTGCATCCACTAGAGTCGCCTTGGGATCCCTGGATCTGGACCCGTAGCAAGGAACCTTGAAGTTCTGACAAGACGCCATCAGATCCATATCTGGAATGCCCCATAGTTGCGTCAACTGAGCAAAGATCTCCGGGTGGAGTTCACACTCTCCCGGATGGAATGTCTGACGACTCAAATAATCCGCTTCCCAGTTTTCCACACCTGGAATGTGGATCGCAGATAGGTGGCAGGAGTGATTCTCCGCCCATTGTATTATATTGGTCACTTCTTTCATCGCCAGGGAACTCCTTGTTCCCCCCTGATGATTGAGATACGCAACAGTCGTCATGTTGTCTGATTGGAATCTTATGAATCTGGCCTTTGCTAGCTGAGGCCAAGCCCTGAGAGCATTGAATATCGCTCTTAGTTCCAGAATGTTTATCGGGAGAAGAGACTCTTCCCGAGACCACAGTCCCTGAACTTTCAGGGATTCCCAGACCGCGCCCCAGCCCACTAGGCTGGCGTCGGTCGTGACGATGACCTACTCTGGTCACATACTCTTAACCATCTCCGTGGAGGCAAAGAGAATGAGTGGGGTGGGCGGAGCCTAGGAGGGACTATATGGCCAGCTTTGCTGGGACTATTTGCCATTTCCTGTTGGGGAAGAGATATTCCCACAAGTAGGGATGACGCCGTGGACCGGACACACCAATGTTGGAGAAATGTTTCTTTTATGATTCATATAGAAAATAACATTTTTAAAAAAGTTTCTAATTTACTTCTGTTTTGAAATTTGCTTTGGTCTCATGCTATTCTTTGTTGATGAGATATCTATGTAGGTGAACATATCTGGGGAATTACATGACAGGAAATAGTGCTGCCATCTAGTGCTCTTGGTAATGTATAACATTGTTACAAAATTGCTACCACATAGTGCTCCAGACACATGCACACTTGTGAAATTACATCCCTGCTTTGCAACAAAGGATAACAAGAAAACTAAGAACATTTTATAAAAGAAGTAAAAAAGTTGTTTAAAAAAAAAAAAAAAAAAAAAGGTCCTTATGAATGTCTATGACCTGGGTGGGGCTTTATGGATTCTTGCACCAGGGACCTTGAGTTTCTAGTTACACCTCTGCAAAGGGAATTATATGTGTATTATTTTGCATTCCATTACGCCCTTCTATACAGGATTACATACAGATATGTGTTTCTCCTAAATCTTAAACAACATCACAGTATAAGGATAAAGATAATTCATTCTATCCCTTGAGTTTCCCACTTCTTTTTCTTCCCTCGAATCTAATTCCCATGCAAGTTTGTCCCTTCTTTACTAGGATAGAAGTATATTTGTTAAGATTAGCTCAGTGGATTTGTGGTTGCAAATTGCCTAAAGTGGCAATGATTGTAACTAGGAAAGAAGCTTTTGCTATTAAATGTCAATGCTCAATATATAGCAGTTTTCTATTGCCTGCACCTCACATTTTGGGCCTCATGTTTAGACGGATGTGTGAACAAGGTTCTCAACTTGATAACCTATCTGCACAGCTTTGTACTGAATGATCAGCAGACTGACCGTATGTATAATTACACACTCACTTGAGTATCTAATGTCGCCCCTTCTCTTGTGAAGGGCCTTTCAATCGAGCATGCTCGGGGTAGTTTCCATCCGCCACCTTAGAGGTGGCAAAGAGTGTAAGAATCAGCGTTCTGATGATCGCTGCGTCTTACATTGCAAGAAGCAGGCTCACCCTACAAGTGCTCAAAAGCAGCTTAGTACATTAAGCTCTTCGCCTGGATTACTTAGAGCAATCACTAGGCGTTGCTCAGCTTGCCTGTCACAAATAAGTGACTCCATTTGTATTGCTTATTGGAGATATAGCTCTTTGTCTTCAATTCATGTCTGACAACATTGCAATATAGCAATTGTGAGACTGGGAATTCGGTAAATTTCAAGAGATTCACGAAGCTGCAAGAAAATCAGCCAATTTTTTACACTGCAAAAGTACGGGGGATGATTGCAGCATTTGCTGCTTGGTAAATCTACCCCAATGAGTGTAAAGTAAATTATAGCTGCCATTTACTGTGTAGTATTTTTTATTGCATTGGTCTCTTCTTTCAACTGACAAACCCATAAGAGAGAGGCAAAGGGAAGTATGCAGTAACTTATCAGGGCGAGCACAAAGGAATGACACACTGCGTCCATAGACATCAGAGAAAAGAGCGTCAGTGGCTATCTATGAAACTGGTTGCTTTGGATAATGAGTTTAAATAATTTATCAATCTAAAATGTGTTTAGTGCTAACATGGGGGTTAAATTGTGGAACTATAAGAGGTACTGGCAACATGCTGGTAAAATCTCAGTACTAAGTATGTTACTAGTCATAAAGAGTTTGATTTCCATCACTATTTGTTAAAGGCAATGTAGGGGTTAAATCTCTGCACATCGTAATCGTGGCGGAAATCTCTGTAGGAATAGGGGTTACATCCCTGTAGTGTGTTACTGACAGAAAGGGTGTTAAATGTATGCAGTATGGGTCTTACTGTCAGAAAGGAATTAAAGGGACAGCCTACACCAAAAATGTTATTGTTTAAAAATATAGATAATGCCTTTAATTCTCATTCCCCAGCTTTGCACAACCAACATTGTTATATTAATATACTTTATAACATTTAATCCTCTAAATTTCTGCCTGTTTCTAAGCCACTACAGACCGCCTCATCACATACTTTTTTATTAGCTTTTCACAACAAGAGACTGCTAATTCATGTGGGCAATATAGATAACATTGTGCTCATGCCCGGAGTTCTGCAGGATACAGTACTGTTTGGCTAAAATGCAAGTCAATAGATAATAAATACAAAGTCATGTGATCAGGGGGCTGTCAGAAGATGCTAAGATACAAGGTAATCACAGATGTAAAAAGTGTATTAATATAACTGTGTTGACTGTCTCTTTAACTGCCTGTTCTTTGTGTGCCATGGGCAGAAAAGGGACTTAAAGGGACAGTCAAATCCAAAAAATGTTATTGTTTAAAAAGATAGATAATCCCTTTATTACCCATTCCCCAGTTTTGCATAACCAACACAGTTATATTAATATACTTTTTACCTCTGTGATTACCTTGTATCTAAGCATCTTCTGACAGCCCCCCGACTTTTTATGTATTATCTATTGACTTGCATTTTAGCCAATTAGTGCTGTGCTGTGCACAACTTCATGGGCGTGAGCACAATCTTATCTATATGGCCTACATAAACTAGCAGTCTCCTGTTGTGAAAAGCAAATAAAAAACATGTGATAAAAGGTTGTCTATAGCGGCTTAGAAACAAGCAGAAATTTAGTGGATTAAATGTTATAAAGTATATTAATATAACAATGTTGGTTGTGCAAAGCTGGGCGATGGGTAGTAAAGACATTATCTATCTTTTTAAACAATAACAAATTTGGCATTGACTGTCCCTTTAAATCTGTGCTCTGGGTTTTCCTGAGTCAAATGAAGTTGAACACTGTTTGAAGAGTGTGTATCACTGACAAAAGAGTTAGAATCTGAGATACATAAATAAGGCAAATATACACCGAGATTACGAGTTTTTCGGTAACAGGGGTGCGTTGCTAACGAGCATTTTTTTTTCACCGCTCCCTTAAGACAACGCTGGTATTACGTGTTTTTTTTTAACCCGGCATTAGCTGCAAAAAGGTGAGCGTAGAGCAAAATTTAGCTCCACATCTCACCTCAATACCAGCGTTGCTTACGGTAGCGGTGAGCTGGCTAAACGTGCTTGTGCATGATTTCCCCATAGGAAACAATGGGGCAGATTCTGCTGAAAAAGAACCTAACACCTGCAAAAAAGCAGCGTGCAGCTTCTAACGCAGCCCCATTGATTCCTATGGGGAAACAAAAGTTATGTCTACACCTAACACCCTAACATGAACCCGAGTCTAAACACCCCTAATCTTACACTTATTAACCCCTAATCTGCCGAACCAGACACCGCCGCCACCTACATTATCCCTATGAACCCCTAATCTGCTGCCCCCAACATCGCCGACACCTAAATTATATTTATTAACCCCTAATCTGCCCCCCAATGTCGCCGCAACCTACCTACATTTATTAACCCCTAATCTGCCGCCCCCATCGTCGCCGCTACTATATTAAATTTATTAACCCCTAAACCTAAGTCTAACCCCCCCTAACTTAAATATAATTTAAATAAAACAAAATAAAATTACTACAATTAAATAAATGAATCCTATTTAAAAATAAATACTTACCTATAAAATAAACCCTAAGCTAGATACAATATAACTAATAGTTACATTTGTATCTATCTTAGGGTCTATTTTTATTTTACAGGCAACTTTGTATTTATTTTAACTAGGTACAATAGTTATTAAATAGTTATTAACTATTTAATAGCTACCTAGTTAAAATAAGTACAAATTTACCTGTAAAATAAATCCTAACCTAAATTACAATTACACCTAACACTACACTATCATTAAATTAATTACACAAACTAACTACAATTAACTACAATTAAATTAAATTATCTAAAGTACAAAAAAAACCCACTAAATTACAGAAAATAAAAAAATTATTACAAGAATTTTAAACTAATTACACCTAATCTAATCCCCCTAATAAAATAAAAAAGCCCCCCAAAATAATAAAATTCCCTACCCTATACTAAATTACAAATAGCCCTTAAAAGGGCTTTTTGCGGGGCATTGTCCCAAAGTAATCAGCTCTTTTACCTGTAAAAAAAAAATACAATACCCCCCAAAATGAAAACCCACCACCCACACTCCCAACCCTACTCTAAAACCCACCCAATCCCCCCTTAATAAAACCTAACACTACCCCCTTGAAGATCCCCTTACCTTGAGCCGTCTTCACCCAGCCGGGCACAAGTGGTCCTCCAGAGGGGCAGAAGTCTTCATCCGATCCAGGCACAAGAGGACCTACAGATGGGCAGAAGGCTTCATCCAGGCAGCATCTTCATCCATCCGGAGCGGGTCCATCTTGAAGCCATCCGACGCGGAGCATCCTCTTCTTCCGACGGCTAAGACTGAATGAAGGTTCCTTTAAATGACGTCATCCAAGATGGCGTCCCTTGAATTCCGTTTGGCTGATAGGATTCTATCAGCCAATCGGAATTAAGGTAGGAAAAATCCTATTGGCTGATGCAATCAGCCAATAGGATTGAACTTCAATCCTATTGGCTAATCCAATCAGCCAATAGGATTGAGCTTGCATTCTATTGACTGTTCCAATAAGCCAATAGAATGCAAGCTCAATTCTATTAGCTGATTGCATCAGCCAATAGGATTTTTTCCTACCTTAATTCCGATTGGCTGATAGAATCCTATCAGCCAATCGGAATTCAAGGGACGCCATCTTGGATGACGTCATTTAAAGGAACCTTCATTCAGTCTTAGCCATCAGAAGAAGAGGATGCTCCGCGTCAGATGGCTTCAAGATGGACCCGCTCCGCTCCGGATGGATGAAGATAGAAGATGCCGCCTGGATGAAGCCTTCTGCCCGTCTGGAGGTCCTCTTCTGCCCAGATCGGATGAAGACTTCTGCCCCTCTGGAGGACCACTTGTGCCCGGCTGGGTGAAGACGGCTCAAGATAGGGTGATCTTCAAGCGGGTAGTGTTAGGTTTTATTAAGGGGGGATTGGGTGGGCTTTAGAGTAGGGTTGGGAGTGTGGGTGGTGGGTTTTAATGTTGGGGGGTATTGTATTTTTTTTTCACAGGTAAAAGAGCTGATTACTTTGGGGCAATGCCCCGCAAAAAGCCCTTTTAAGGACTATTTGTAATTTAGTATAGGATAGGGAATTTTATTATTTTGGGGGGCTTTTTTATTTTATTAGGGGGATTAGATTAGGTGTAATTAGTTTAAAATTCTTGTAATTATTTTTTTATTTTCTGTAATTTAGTGTTTTGTTTTGTACTTAAGTTTATTTAATTTAATTGTAGTTACTTTATGTAATTTATTTAATGATAGTGTAGTGTTAGGTGTAATTGTAATTTAGGTTAGGATTTATTTTACAGGTAAATTTGTACTTATTTTAACTAGGTAGCTATTAAATACTTAATAACTATTTAATAACTATTGTACCTAGTTAAAATAAATACAAAGTTGCCTGTAAAATAAAAATAAACCCTAAGATAGATACAAATGTAATTATTAGTTATATTGTATCTAGCTTAAGGGTTTATTTTATAGGTAAGTATTTAGTTTTAAATAGGATTAATTTATTTAATTGTAGTAATTTTTTTCGTTTTATTTAAATTATATTTAAGCTGGGGGGGGGTAAATTTAGGGTAAGACTTAGGTTTAGGGGTTAATAAATTTAATATAGTAGCGGCGACGTTGGGGGCGGCAGATTAGGGGTTAATAAGTGTAGATAGGTGTCAGCGATGTTAGGGACGGCAGATTAGGGGTTAATAAAATTTAACTAGTGTTTGCGAGGCGGGAGTGTGGCGGTTTAGGGGTTAATCTATTTATTACAGTGGCGGCGATGTCCGGTCGGTAGAATAGAGGTTAAAAACTTTATTAAAGTGTTTCCGATGTGTGGGGGGGGGGCCTCGGTTTAGGGGTTAATAGGTAGTTTATGGGTGTTAGTGTACTTTGTAGAACTTTAGTTAAGAGTTTTATGTTACGGCGTTAGCACATAAAACTCTTAACTACTGACTTTTAAATGCGGTAGGAGTCTTGACAGGAGAGGGTCTACCGCTCACTTCTTCCAAGACTCGTAATACCGGCGTTAGGCAAATCCCATGGAAAAGATAGGATACGCAATTGACGTAAGGGGATTTGCGGTATGCTCGAGTCACGGAAGAAAAGTGAGAGGTAGACCCTCTCCTGCCAGACTCGTAATACCAGCGGGCATTAAAAAGCAGCATTGGGACCTCTCAATGTTGCTTTTTAAGGCTAACGCAAGACTCGTAATCTAGCCAATAGGATTTTGAGGGCTGGAGGGAAACGTTACCATATTCCTAGAGTAGAGCAAAGCCTAAAAATGCTACTGCAACTGCATCAGCATGTGAGACGAAAGACTAGAATAAGAAAAGTAGGTAAAACAAAGGCTGCATTTAAGCATGGAAAACAGAATTTATGTTTACCTGATAAATTACTTTCTCCAACGGTGTGTCCGGTCCACGGCGTCATCCTTACTTGTGGGGATATTCTCTTCCCCAACAGGAAATGGCAAAGAGCCCAGCAAAGCTGGTCACATGATCCCTCCTAGGCTCCGCCTACCCCAGTCATTCGACCGACGTTAAGGAGGAATATTTGCATAGGAGAAACCATATGATACCGTGGTGACTGTAGTTAAAGAAAATAAATCATCAGACCTGATTAAAAAACCAGGGCGGGCCGTGGACCGGACACACCGTTGGAGAAAGTAATTTATCAGGTAAACATAAATTCTGTTTTCTCCAACATAGGTGTGTCCGGTCCACGGCGTCATCCTTACTTGTGGGAACCAATACCAAAGCTTTAGGACACGGATGAAGGGAGGGAGCAAATCAGGTCACCTAAATGGAAGGCACCACGGCTTGCAAAACCTTTCTCCCAAAAAATAGCCTCAGAAGAAGCAAAAGTATCAAACTTGTAAAATTTGGTAAAAGTGTGCAGTGAAGACCAAGTCGCTGCCCTACATATCTGATCAACAGAAGCCTCGTTCTTGAAGGCCCATGTGGAAGCCACAGCCCTAGTGGAATGAGCTGTGATTCTTTCAGGAGGCTGCCGTCCGGCAGTCTCGTAAGCCAATCTGATGATGCTTTTAATCCAAAAAGAGAGAGAGGTAGAAGTTGCTTTTTGACCTCTCCTGTTACCAGAATAAACAACAAACAAGGAAGATGTTTGTCTAAAATCCTTTGTAGCATCTAAATAGAATTTTAGAGCGCGAACAACATCCAAATTGTGCAACAAACGTTCCTTCTTCGAAACTGGTTTCGGACCCAAAGAAGGCACGACTATCTCCTGGTTAATGTTTTTGTTAGAAACAACTTTTGGAAGAAAACCAGGTTTAGTACGTAAAACCACCTTATCTGCATGGAACACCAGATAAGGAGGAGAACACTGCAGAGCAGATAATTCTGAAACTCTTCTAGCGGAAGAAATTGCAGCCAAAAACAAAACTTTCCAAGATAATAACTTAATATCAACGGAATGTAAGGGTTCAAACGGAACCCCCTGAAGAACTGAAAGAACTAAGTTGAGACTCCAAGGAGGAGTCAAAGGTTTGTAAACAGGCTTGATTCTAACCAGAGCCTGAACAAAGGCTTGAACATCTGGCACAGCTGCCAGCTCTTTGTGAAGTAACACAGACAAGGCAGAAATCTGTCCCTTCAAGGAACTTGCAGATAATCCTTTCTCCAATCCTTCTTGAAGAAAGGATAGAATCCTAGGAATCTTTACCTTGTCCCAAGGGAATCCTTTAGATTCACACCAACAGATATATTTTTTCCATATTTTGTGGTAAATTTTTCTAGTTACAGGCTTTCTGGCCTGAACAAGAGTATCAATAACAGAATCTGAGAACCCTCGCTTTGATAAGATCAAGCGTTCAATCTCCAAGCAGTCAGCTGGAGTAGGACCAGATTCGGATGTTCGAACGGACCTTGAACAAGAAGGTCTCGTCTCAAAGGTAGCTTCCATGGTGAAGCCGATGACATATTCACCAGATCTGCCTACCAAGTCCTGCGTGGTTACGCAGGAGCTATCAAGATCACCTACGCCCTCTCCTGATTGATCCTGGCTACCAGCCTGGGGATGAGAGGAAACGGCGGGAATACATAAGCTAGGTTGAAGGTCCAAGGTGCTACTAGTGCATCTACTAGAGTCGCCTTGGGATCCCTGGATCTGGACCCGTAGCAAGGAACCTTGAAGTTCTGACGAGAGGCCATCAGATCCATGTCTGGAATGCCCCACAGTTGAGTGATTTGGGCAAAGATTTCCGGATGGAGTTCCCACAGCCCCGGATGCAATGTCTGACGAATCAGAAAATCCGCTTCCCAAGTTTCCACTCCTGGGATGTGGATTGCAGACAGGTGGCAGGAGCGAGTCTCCGCCCATTGAATGATTTTGGTCACTTCTTCCATCGCCAGGGAACTCCTTGTTCCCCCCTGATGGTTGATGTACGCAACAGTCGTCATGTTGTCTGATTGAAACCGTATGAACTTGGCCCTCGCTAGCTGAGGCCAAGCCTTGAGAGCATTGAATATCGCTCTCAGTTCCAGAATATTTATCGGTAGAAGAGATTCTTCCCGAGACCAAAGACCCTGAGCTTTCAGGGATCCCCAGACCGTGCCCCAGCCCATCAGACTGGCGTCGGTCGTGACAATGACCCACTCTGGTCTGCGGGAGGTCACCCCTAGCGACAGGTTGTCCAGGGACAGCCACCAACGGAGTGAGTCTCTGGTCCTCTGATTTACTTGTATCTTCGGAGACAAGTCTGTATAGTCCCCAATCCACTGACTGAGCATACACAATTGAAATGGTCTTAGATGAATGCGCGCAAAAGGAACTATGTCCATTGCCGCTACCATCAAACCTATCACTTCCATGCACTGTGCTATGGAAGGAAGAGGAACGGAAGGAAGTATCCGACAAGAGTTTAGAAGTTTTGTTTTTCTGGTCTCTGTCAGAAAAATCCTCATTTCTAAGGAGTCTATTATTGTTCCCAAGAAGGGAACTCTTGTCGACGGAGATAGAGAACTCTTTTCCACGTTCACTTACCATCCGTGAGATCTGAGAAAGGCCAGGACTATGTCCGTGTGAGCCTTTGCTTGAGGAAGGGACGACGCTTGAATCAGAATGTCGTCCAAGTAAGGTACTACAGCAATGCCCCTTGGTCTTAGCACCGCCAGAAGGGACCCTAGTACCTTTGTGAAAATCCTTGGAACAGTGGCTAATCCGAAAGGAAGCGCCACGAACTGGTAATGCTTGTCCAGGAATGCGAACCTTAGGAACCGATGATGTTCCTTGTGGACAGGAATATGTAGATACGCATCCTTTAAATCCACCGTGGTCAAGAATTGACCTTTCTGGATGGAAGGATTGTTCGAATGGTTTCCATTTTGGACGATGGAACCTTGAGAAACTTGTTTAGGATCTTGAGATCTAAGATTGGTCTGAACGTTCCCTCTTTTTTGGGAACTACGAACAGATTGGAGTAGAACCCCATCCCTCGTTCTTTTAATGGAACAGGATGAATCACTTCCAGAAGATAACCTTGGAAGACTATTTCTAGCGCCCAAGGATCCAGAACATCTCTTGCCCAAGCCTGAGTGAAGAGAGAGAGTCTGCCCCCCACCAAATCCGGTCCAGGATCGGGGGCCCGCATCTCATGCTGTCTTGGGAGCAGTGGCAGGTTTCTTGGCCTGCTTTCCTTTGTTCCAGCCTTGCCTTGGTCTCCAGGCTGGATTGGCTTGAGAAGTATTACCCTCCTGCTTAGAGGACGTAGCACTTGGGGCTGGTCCGTTTCTGCGAAAGGGACGAAAATTAGGTTTATTTTTGGCCTTGAAAGACCTATTCTGAGGAAGGGCGTGGCCCTTGCCCCCAGTGATATCAGAGATAAACTCTTTCAAGTCAGGGCCAAACAGTGTTTTCCCCTTGAAAGGAATGTCAAACAATTTGTTCTTGGAAGACGCATCCGCTGACCAAGATTTTAACCAAAGCGCTCTGCGCGCCACAATAGCAAACCCAGAATTTTTCGCCGCTAACCTAGCCAATTGCAAGGTGGCGTCTAGGGTGAAAGAATTAGCCAATTTAAGAGCACAAATTCTGTCCATAATCTCCTCATAAGAAGAAGAATTACTAATAATCGCCTTTTCTAGCTCATCGCACCAGAAACACGCGGCTGTAGTGACAGGGACAATGCATGCAATTGGTTGTAGAAGGTAACCTTGCTGAACAAACATCTTTTTTAGCAAACCTTCTAATTTTTTATCCATAGGATCTTGGAAAGCACAACTATCTTCTATGGGTATAGTGGTGCGCTTGTTTAGAGTAGAAACCGCCCCCTCGACCTTGGGGACTGTCTGCCATAAGTCCTTTCTGGGGTCGACTATAGGAAACAATTTTTTAAATATGGGGGGAGGTACGAAAGGTACACCGGGCCTGTCCCATTCTTTATTAACAATGTACGCCACCCGCTTGAGTATAGGAAAAGCTTCGGGGGGCCCCGGGGCCTCTAGGAACTTGTCCATTTTACATAGTGTTTCTGGAATGACCAGATAATCACAATCATCCAAATTGGATAACACCTCCTTAAGCAGAGCGCGGAGATGTTCCAACTTAAATTTAAAAGTAATCACATCAGGTTCAGCTTGTTGAGAAATTTTTCCTGAATCTGAAATTTCTCCCTCAGACAAAACCTCCCTGGCCCCCTCAGACTGGTGTAGGGGCCCTTCAGAAACAATATCATCAGCGGCCTCATGCTCTTCAGTATTTTCTAAAACAGAGCAGTCGCGCTTTCGCTGATAAGTGGGCATATTGGCTAAAATGTTTTTGATAGAATTATCCATTACAGCCGTTAATTGTTGCATAGTAAGGAGTATTGGCGCGCTAGATGTACTAGGGGCCTCCTGTATGGGCAAAACTGGTGTAGACGAAGGAGGGGATGATGCAGTACCATGCTTACTCCCCTCACTTGAGGAATCATCTTGGGCATCATTTTTACTAAATTTATTATGACATAAATCACATCTATTTAAATGAGAAGGAACCTTGGCTTCCCCACAGTCAGAACACAATCTATCTGGTAGTTCAGACATGTTAAACAGGCATAAACTTGATAACAAAGCACAAAAAACGTTTTAAAATAAAACCGTTACTGTCACTTTAAATTTTAAACTGAACACACTTTATTACTGCAATTGCGAAAAAGTATGAAGGAATTGTTCAAAATTCACCAAAATTTCACCACAGTGTCTTAAAGCCTTAAAAGTATTGCACACCAAATTTGGAAGCTTTAACCCTTAAAATAACGGAACCGGAGCCGTTTTTATATTTAACCCCTTTACAGTCCCTGGAATCTGCTTTGCTGAGACCCAACCAAGCCCAAAGGGGAATACGATACCAAATAATGCCTTCAGAAAGACTTTTCTATGTATCAGAGCTCCACACACATGCAGCTGCATGTCATGCTGTTCTCAAAAACAAGTGCGCCATACCGGCGCGAAAATGAGGCTCTGACTATGATTAGGGAAAGCCCCAATAGAATAAAGTGTCTAAAACAGTGCCTGCCGATATTATTTTACAAAAAATACCCAGATTAAATGATTCCTCAAGGCTAAATATGTGTAAATATGATCGATTTAGCCCAGAAAATGTCTACAGTCTTAATAAGCCCTTGTGAAGCCCTTATTTACTGTGTGAATAAAAATGGCTTACCGGATCCCATAGGGAAAATGACAGCTTCCAGCATTACATCGTCTTGTTAGAATGTGTCATACCTCAAGCAGCAAAAGACTGCTCACTGTTCCCCCAACTGAAGTTAATTCCTCTCAACAGTCCTGTGTGGAACAGCCATGGATTTTAGTAACGGTTGCTAAAATCATTTTCCTCATACAAACAGAAATCTTCATCTCTTTTCTGTTTCAGAGTAAATAGTACATACCAGCACTATTTTAAAATAACAAACTCTTGATTGAATAATAAAAACTACAGTTAAACACTAAAAAACTCTAAGCCATCTCCGTGGAGATGTTGCCTGTACAACGGCAAAGAGAATGACTGGGGTAGGCGGAGCCTAGGAGGGATCATGTGACCAGCTTTGCTGGGCTCTTTGCCATTTCCTGTTGGGGAAGAGAATATCCCCACAAGTAAGGATGACGCCGTGGACCGGACACACCTATGTTGGAGAAAGGGGATTTAAAGAACATCCATTTATATTGTATATAATCTAATAAATCCTTCATGCAATATACAGTAATGGATTCTAGCAGTGCTGGGGGAAACCTGAAAAAGCATCTGCCATATGCTTCAGTAATCAAGATGAAATGGCCTATGGTTTCTCCTTGATCACAGTGTTATATCATATTAATGGTACAGAATCTTACAGGTACTAAATAGAATGATTTAATGGCCAACACAACTGGTAAAAAATATCTACAAGTGAATTAATTTTTTCTTTCTGCTACTGAATATATTATCTCATAACATAATGATAATTATTACATACGTCTGAATACATCCTATCTCCATAAGGATGGGAGGTGTATAAAAGATATTATTTTAATAGATTTATAGATTTCTTTTTCATATTTATAGGGACTGTAGGCACAGTAAAGTCAAAATTAAATTTCCATGTATCAGACAGAGCATTCAATTTAAACACCTTTCCAATTTTCTTTTATTATCATTTTTTTTTGTTCTCTTGATATACTTTGTTAAAGAGTAAACATAGGTAGGTTTCTAGGACCTCAGGATTGTGTGTGTGCCTTAAGCACTTTATGACAGCATGGTTTGCAACATTGTATAGGGACAGTCAACATGAAAAAAAAGTATTGTTTAAAAAGATAGATAATCCCTTTATTACCCATTCCCCAGTTTTGCATAACCAACACAATTATATTAATACACTTTTTACCTCTGTTACCTTGTATCTAAGCCTCTGCAGACTGCCCCCTTATCTTAGTTCTTTTGACAGACTTGCATTTTTATGAATAAGGGACAACCGAAACATATGTGTGTGTGGATATATAACTTTTTTTGAAGATCAATAATTAAACAAGCTCTTTTATGGATCGCAGTGTTTTTCTATGATTTTTACGCAGACTTGCATTTTAGCCAATAATTCTACGGGAGAGGGAACAATGTTATCTATATGACACACATGAACTAGCACTTTCTAACTTTCAAAATGCACTGAGATAAGAGGCGGCCTTCAATGGTTTCGAAATCATTTTGAGCCTACTTAGATTTAGCTTTCAAAAAGGAATACCAAAAATCATATGCTTGAAAAAAGGGGTAGTTTATAGACTATGAGGCCTACTTATCAAGCCGTCAACTGTGCTGCATTCGCCGGGACCAATACACTCGCCTAACATCGCGGCCGCGGACCTGAATATGCTCTCCTTATTTATCAAAAAAGATGTCAAAAAGCCGTGCACCAAGTACGGGGCGATGAGCAGTGAACTGTTGTTAACTAGCAGTCATCAATCTCGCTGCTATTCGGCTTTTTCCCAACTTTATTTATACCCTGTCACTAAACACCACCACTATCCTAAAATGTTTAACCCCTATCCTGCCGCTCCCGGACCCTGACGCAACTAAATAAAGTTATTAACCCCTATCCCGCTGCTCCTGGAGCCCACCGCAACTCTAATAAAGTTATTAACCCCTATCCCGCTGCTCCACGAGCCCACCGCAACTAAATAAATGTATTAACCCCTAAACCGCTGCTCCCGGAGCCCTACGCAACTAAATAAATGTATTAACCCCTGAACCTGTGGCCTCCCACATCACTACCACTTACTAAACCTATTAACCCCTAAACCTCTGGCACCCCAAATCGCCATAAACTAAATTAAGCTATTAACCCCTAAACCTAACAACCCGCTAACTTTATATTAAATATTAACTCATCCCTATCTTATAATAAATTTAAACTTACCTTTAGAATTAAATTAAACTATATTAAACTATTAATTAACCTACCCTAACTATTATACTAAAATTACATTAAACTATATTAAACTATTAATTAACCTACCCTAACTATTATACTAAAATTACATTAAACTATATTAAACTATTAATTAACCTACCCTAACTATTATACTAAAATTACATTAAACTATATTAAACTAATAATTAATCTACCCTATTATACTAAAATTACATAAACTAAATTACATAATTAAACACCTAACCCTACCCAAATTATTTAAATCTACTATTAAATATTACTACGTTACAAAAAAATAACAACTAAGTTACAAAAAATAAAAAACACTAAGTTACACAAAATAAAAAATAAACTATCAAATATTTAAACTAATTACACATAATCTAAGAGCCCTATGAAAATAAAAAGCCCCCCCCCAAAAAAAAAAACAAAAAAAAACCCTAGCCTACAATAAACTACCAATGACCCACCCAATAAACCCTTAAAAAACCTAACAGCTTGCAACAGCCAATAGGATTTTTTCAACCTTAATTCCTATTGGCAGATAGAATTCTATCAGCCAATCGGAATGTAAGGGACGCCATCTTGGATTACATCATTTAATGGGAAACTTCATTGTTTAGAAGACGTCGTTAGAAGAGGATGCTCTGCGCCGGATGTCTTGAAGATGGAGCCGCTCCGCGCCGGATGGATGGATGAAGATAGAAGATGCCGTCTGGATGAAGACTTCTGCCCGGTTGGATGAAGACTTCGGCCCGCTTGGATGAAGATTTCTGCCGGCTTCACTGAGGATATCTGCCGCTTCGTTGATGATGGATGTCAGGTCTTCCAAAACTGTAAGTGGATCTTCGGGGGTTAGTGTTAGGTTTTTTAAGGGTTTATTGGATGGGTTTTAATTTTAGATTAGAAGTTTGGGCTGAAAAAGAGCTAAATGCCCTTTTAAGGGCAATGCCCATCCAAATGCCCTTTTCAGGGCAATGGGGAGCTTAGTTTTTTTTAGATAGGTTTTTATTTGGGGGGGTTGGTTGTGTGGGTGGTGGGTTTTACTGTTGGGAGGGGTATTTGTTTTTTTTTTTACTGGTAAAAGAGCTGATTTTTTGGGGCAATGCCCCGCAAAAGGCCCTTTTAAGGGCCATTAGTAGTTTATTGTAGGCTAGGGGTTTTTTTTTATTTGGGGAGGGGGTTTATTTTCATAGAGCTCTTAGATTAGGTGTAATTAGTTTAAATATTTGATAGTTTATTTTTTATTTTGTGTAACTTAGTGTTTTTTATTTTTTGTAGCTTAGTGTTTTTTATTTTTTGTAACTTAGCTGTTAGGTTTTTGTAACTTAGTAATATTTAATAGTAGATTTAAATAATTTGAGTAGGGTTTGGTGTTTAAATATGTAATTTAGTTTATGTAATTTTAGTATAATAGGGTAGATTAATTATTAGTTTAATATAGTTTAATGTAATTTTAGTATAATAGTTAGGGTAGATTACTTATTAGTTTAATATAGTTTAATGTAATTGTAGGATAATAGTTAGAGTAGGTTAATTAATAGTTTAATATAGTTTAATGTAATTTTAGTATAATAGTTAGGGTAGGTTAATTAATAATTTAATATAGTTTAATGTAATTTTAGTATAATAGTTAGGGTAGGTTAATTAATAGTTTAATATAGTTTAATTTAATTCTAGAGGGAAGTTTAAATTTATTATAAGATAAGGATGAGTTAATATTTAATATAAAGTTAGCGGGTTGTTAGGTTTAGGGTTTAATAGCTTAATTTAGTTTATGGCGATTTGGGGTGCCAGAGGTTTAGGGGTTAATAAATTTAATTAGTTGTGGAGGGGTCTGGGAGCGGCGGTATAGGGGTTAATAAATTTATTTAGTTGTGGCGATGTCCGGGAGCGGCGGGATAGGGGTTAATATATTTATTTAGTGGCGGTGGGGCCCAGGAGCGGCGGGATAGGGGTTAATAACATTATGTAGGTGGCGACGATGTCAGGGCGGCAGATTAGGGGTGTTTAGACTCTGGGTTTATGTTAGGGTGTTAGGTGTAAACATAACTTTTATTCTAGCATAGAAATTAATGAGATATCGGGCAGCAGCGAACATAAGCTTTCGCTGCTTTCAGACTCCTATTGATTCCTATGACATCCGCGGCCTCCAGGGTGGCGGATTGAAAACCAGGAACACTGGGCCGGAATAGTGGCGAGCGTACCTGTTAGAGGTTTGATAACTTGCAAAAGTAGTCAGATAGTGCCGAATTTGTATTCAGAACATCTGTAATGACGTAAGCATCGATCTGTGTCAGACTGAGACCGGCGGATCGTATGTTACGTCAAAGATTTCAACTTTTGCCGGTCTGTAGGCTTTGATAAATAGGGCGAATCAGGCTCGCCACAATTATGCTGCGGATTTGCGGTTGACAGCTTGATAAATAGGCCTCATTGACTGTGATGGATGAATAAGATCACTGATTCTTCACACTTCAGGATTTCAGGATAGGTAAAGAGGATGACTCCCAGTAATCCTTTGCAACTAACAGGATTGTTTCTATATTATACCTGATTAAGGTTGAGGATGTTACTTGTTACTAATTCTTTCATAGAAACATAGAATTTGACGGTAAGATAAGAACCAAAAAGGCCCATAAAGTCTACCCATATTACATGTTACTTTTTCCTTAGGATAGTCTTATGCATGTCCCAGGCATTTTTAAATTCCTTTACAGTCTTTGTGTTTACCACCTCAAATGGAAGTTCATTCCATGAATCCACCACCCTTTCTGTAAAAAAATGCTTCCTTAAATTTCTCCTGAATCTGCTACCCTCTAACTTTAGATTGTGACCCCTTGTTTTGGCATTTATTTTTTTGTGAAAAATGCTTTCAGCTTCTATTTTATTAAAGCCCTTCATATATTTGAAGGTTTCTATCCTGTCACCTCTTTCCCTTCTATCCTCTAAACTATACATATTTAGATCATAGAGTCTTTCTTTGTACGTTTTATATTTTAGACCATGTACCATTTTAGTAGCCCTCCTTTGGACAGCTTCTAGTTTATTTATATCTTTCTGAAAATATGGTCTCCAGAACTGTACACAGTATTCCAGATTTGGTCTAACTAATGATCTGTAAAGTGGCATAAGAACCTTGCTATTTCTGCTACTAAAACCTCTTCCAATGAAACCAAGCATTTGACTGGCCTTGCTGGCTGCACTGCGGCATTGTGTACCAAATTTTAAATCATCTGAAATAATAATTCCCAAATCCCTTTCTTCTTTAATTACAGTCAGTAATGTACCATTGAGACTATAATAGGCCTTTGGGTTTTTGGATCCTATATGCATAATTTTGCTCTTGGTAAAATTACATTTCAGATCCCATTTATTTGACCAGTCCTCTAGTTTATTAATATCACAGTTCATTTGATCAACTCCTCCTGGAACATCTACCCTGTTACAAATTTTTGTATCATCAGCAAACAAGCAAACCTTCCCCTTAAGCCCACTTCCAATATCGCTTATGAACATGTTAAACAGAACAGGCCCAAGAACTGACCCTTGGGGAACACCACTAGTAACTGATGCCTCATTTGAATGTACTCCATTAATTGAAACCTCTGTCGTCTATCTTTAAGCCAGCATTCTAACCACTTAACAATCTTAGCATCTATTCCAAAGCAATACATTTTGTGAATAAGTTTGTTGTGTGGGATGGTGTCAAATGCTTTGCTAAAGTCTAGATATGCAACATCTACGGCTCCTCCCTGGTCTATTATTTTAGTTACATGGTCAAAGAAATCAATTAGATTAGTCAGGCATGATCTTCCAGCAGTGAAACCATGCTGTCCTTTGTCTTCTAAGTTGTTTGTCTGAATGAAAGATACAAGTCTTTCCTTTAAAAGAGTTTCCATTAATTTCCCTGCAATTGAGGTCAAACTGACTGGCCTATAGTTAGCAGAATCTTCCCTACTACCCTTTTTATGAAGAGGGACTACATTGGCAATTTTCCAGTCTTTTGGAACAACTCCTGTTAGAAGTGACTGATTAAATAAATCAGCTAATGGAGTAGCTCCCCTACTTGACTGATGTCTCTTCAAATGTAATAAACCATATAAAGGACAATATAGTTTGACAAACAATTGTGTTGGGTATATCTAGTTATTATGCCCAATTATCATATTCAGTTAGTCATCTACTATTGAAAAAAGGCAAATGCAAACTAATATGTCATACACACACATTACCCCTGTAGCTCAAAAACATAATTTATGCTTACCAGATAAATTTCTTTCCTTCCGGATAGGGAGAGTCCACGGCTTCATTTCTTACTGTTGGGAAACACAACACCTGGCCACCAGGAGGAGGCAAAGACACCCCAACCAAAGGCTTAAATATCCCTCCCACTTCCTCATTACCTCTCAGGGGGATGATGTCCCGCTGTCTCGTAAGCTAAGCGGATGACACTCCTTAACCAGAATGATAGGGAAGTCGAAGTAGCCTTCTGCCCCTTACGTTTCCCCGAATAGACAACAAAGAGGAGGATTGTCTAAACTTCTTTTTAGTAGCCTGAAGAAAAAACTTCAAGGCACGAACCACATCCAAATGGTGAAGTAAACGTTCATTTGATGAAAAAGGATTAGGACACAAGGAAGGAACCACAATCTCTTGATTGATGTTGCGATCTGACACAACCTTAGGAAGAAAACCCAATTTAGTATGTAAAATTGCCTTATCTGCATGAAAAATCCGATAAGGGAACTCACATCTCAAAGCAGAGATCTCAGAATCTCTGCGCGCAGAGGCAATAGCCATTAAAAAGGGAACCTTCCAAGATAACAATTTAATGTCAACGGAAGGCAGAGGCTCAAACGGAGCCTGTTGCAAAACACGAAGAACAAGATTTAGGCTCCAATGAGGAGCCCAAGATCTAAACACAGGTCTGTTATTAATCAGTGCCTTAACAAAGGACTGCACGTCTAGAAGCTCAGCCAGCCTCTTGTGCAATAAAGCCAACAGGGCCGAAATCTGTCCTCTCAGGGAACTAGCAGAAAAGCCCTTCTCCAGTCCATCCTGCAGAAGAGATAAGATCCTGGCAACCAATGTCCCCTCTAAGGTGCGCGGTAGCGCGACCGCACACCTTCCCTCTCTGTGTAGCGCAGGCAGTACATCAGGCCGCGCAAAACACAGGAGGAATGTAGAAAGTTTTTTGTTTGTTTTTTTAATTCATCACTGCTAGCCTTCAGGAAACCTCAGCTGTAAGACGGTTGACAGAGGCACTGTTAAAAGGTCCCTCCAGTGTAGAACAGCTTAAGCTGTTTCCTGTGCTACACTGAGGGGGAGGACCTAAACTGACTGACAGCTGTGTGCATAAATCACACAGTGCTGTCAGAGACCAGAAAGATCAAACACAGATCAAACACGGAGGGCAGCAGGAAATAAGCATTTCCAGTGAAAGAATGTCAGTGGAAGAAGTGCAGCCCTCCTCCTCTGTACAGCAGAGCAGACACTAAAGGCAGCCGAGTAGGTGAGGGTTGGAGATTTTCCTCACATGCCTTAAGTTACCAAGTTGGCATGATGGTAGCTTTTGCTGCAGGTTATCACAGTTTTAGAGGCAAATATTACTTATTCTTTTTCTGTGTTAACATGTTAGCCTTTATCAGCATTTTTTTAACACTTTTAACTGTTTACACATTAGCATTCATCTGAGATCCTGTTGTGTGATACAGCACTGTAAAAGAGTTTTTTTCTTTCTTCATCAATATTTCAGTGCAACATATTTAAGTGTCATTAAATTGCTTGTCCTGGTTCTATAAAATCCTCAACCTTAAAAAATAAATAAAAAATAAAAGCTGTTCCAACTAGGAACAATACTCCCATACTACACTCCCTGCATGAGGTGCATGGCTGTCAGTCAAACTTATAACATAGGAGTAAATTTAAAAATAAATGCTTTTGCATGTACATACATAGACAGGCTGCTGGTGACATTCCTTTCATTTACTGAACATAAAATATGCATATGCATAGGAATACATTTGAGTACACGGTTAGTCAAACCTTGCTATATGTGACGCTATACTAGGGCATAATACCATAAATATATCATTTCTACTGGCAAGTGTATGAATGAAAGGGGAAATACTTATTTTAAAAGGGACATTCCAGTCAAAATTTAAATGTGCATTAGTTTATTTTAATTTTGAATAGAAGCATTTTTCCTATTCACCTCTCAGTGGTTTGTGACAGAGGTTAATCAACACACACAGGGTCATGAAATAGTACACAATGCTCACACAACTTAGTCTAGCAATACCAGAAGCTTTTTTGTCTTTTTTCCAATCCAGGATTCTTTTAACAAAAACAAAAAAACATGCTAATCATTATTTAACCCCCTGGCTACCAGAGAGGATTGCAGTGTATTCATATACAATGCACTGTAGCCCTTTTTGGCAGACGTGGGGTTAAATTATGCTCACAAGGTGGCCTAGGCATCTGAGGAGGTTATGCAGGAGACTGAGGCTTGTCTGTGTCACAAGCTGACAGTTTTGATATACAGTTTGAGCAATATCTGTATTACTGTGTAATGCTATTGCTGCTTTTACATGAGGGTCTATTTAATCAGTATATATAAATGTGTGTATGCTCAATGCCGCACACAAGCGGTATCAAGCCCACACACAAAAAAAAAAAATAGCACAGAAAAAATAATAATTAGAGGGAACATTGCTGGCAACCTAAACTCTTTGCCAGGAAAAACCACTCTCTTCACAACAGAATAAGTAGGTCCTCGACCCTTTGTGGTAGATACGCAAAGTAACTGGTTTACAAGCATGAATAAGAGAATCAATGACACTCTCAGAGAAACCTCTGTTTGCTAAGACAGACAGGCCCATTTATCAAGCTCCGTATGGAGCTTGAAGGGCCGTGTTTCTGGCGAGTCTTCAGACTCGCCAGAAACACAACTTATGAAGCAGCGGTCAAAAGACCGCTGCTCCATAACCCTGTCCGCCTGCTCTGAACAGGCGGACAGGAATCGCCAGACATCAACCCGATCGAATACGATCGGGTTGATTGACAGCTCCCTGCTGGCGGCCGATTGGCCGCGAGTCAGCAGGGGGCGGCGTTGCACCAGCAGCTCTTGTGAGCTGCTGGTGCAATGTTAAATGCGGAGAGCGTATTGCTCTCCGCATTTAGCGAGGTCTTGCGGACCTGATCCGCAGTGTCGGATCAGGTCCGCAAGACCTTTGATAAATGGGCCTGATAGTGTTCAATCTCAACGCAGTCAGCCTCAGAGAATCTAGATTTTGATGAACAAATGGACCTTATAACAGCAGGTCTCTGCGATAAGGTAACTTCCACGGAGGAGATGAGGACATCCCCACTAGATCCGCAAACCACGTCCTTCGCGGCCACGATGAAGCAATCAGGATTACTGATACCCGCTCCTGCTTGATGCGGGCCACCACTCGAGGAAGAAGAGGTAATGGAGGAAAAAGATAAATAAGTTTTAACCTCCAGGGCACTGCTGGTGCATCTATTAGATCTGCTTGGGGATCCCTCGACCTCGACCAGTACCAGGGTAGCTTGGTATTGGGATGGGACGCCATGAGATATATCTCCAGAATCCCCCCCTTGCTGCATATCTCTGCAAACACCTTGGGATGGAGAGACCATTTCCATGGGTGGAAGGATTGCCTGCTGAGAAAATCCGCCTCCCAGTTGTCCACATCCGGAATTTGGATGACTGACAGCGAACAGCTGTGGGCTTCCGCCAACTCCAGAACCTGAGATACTTCGTTCATCACAAAGGAAATTCTCGTTCCCCCCGATAGTTGATGTAAGCCACCGAAGATATATTATCTGATTGGAATCTGTAGTCCGTAGTCACAATCTCCCAGGATGGTCTTAAGAAGCATGTCCCTCGGTACAGAACCACTAAGAGAGCGATTCTCTCGACCGGCTGTCTAATACTATCTGTAGAGACAGATTAGAATGATCGTCTCAACATGCACAGTTGTAAAGGTCTGAGACGGAACCTGTCAAAAGGAATGATGTCCATGCAAATCACCATGAGACCAATCACCTCCATACACTGAGCCACAGAGGGACCAGAGGGCAAAACATGCCGAAATTAGCTTGCTATGTCTGTTAGAAATATCCTCATGGTCTATTAGATCACCCTGGAATTCCACCCTGGTACTTGGGATAAGAGAACTCTTTTCTGAGTTTATCTTCCATCCATATCATCGAAGAAGACTGAGAAGGGACTCCGAGTATTCTTCTGTAAGATAACAAGATGGTGCTTGCACCAGAATATCATCCAAGTATGGGGCTACTGTAATAGCCTGAGTTCTGGCAACGGCTAGAAGAGCCCCCAGAACCTTTGTAAGGATTCTTGGAGCAGTAGCTAAGCCAAACGGAAGGGCAATGAACTGGAAGTGCTGATCCAGGAATGCACACCTCAGGAATTGAAAGTGTTCCCTGTGGAATGGAACATGAAGGTAAGCGTCCTTCAGATCTATAGTCATAAACTGGACTTCCTGAACTAAAGGAAGGATGGCCCTTATCGTTTCCATCTTGAAGGAAGGGACACTGAGAATTTTTTTTAAGCACTTAAGGTCCAGAATTGGGTGGAAAGTTCCCTCCATCTTTGGGACCACAAAAAGGTTTGAATAGAAACCCAAACCTCTTTCTTCGATAGGCACCGGGACAACAACTCCTAAGGTGGATAGGTCCCGAATGTACCCTAGAAAGGCATCCCTCTTTTCTGGTCTGTAGACGGGTTCGAGGGTAGGAATCTGCCCCTGGGCAGATGAGATTTGAAGCCTATCTTGTATCCCTGAGTACGACCTCCAGGACCCACGGATCTTGTACTCCCTGAACCAATTGTCTGAAAAAAGAGACAGTCTGCCCCCTACACGATCCGATCCCGGATCGGGGGCCGCCCCTTCATGCTGATTTGTTTTCGGCAGGCTTTTTATTATGCTTCGACTTATTCAAGGACTGAGCCGGCTTCCAAGTACTCATGGGTTGCTCGGGCTAGGAGGAGGATTGTTGTCGTTAGGATTTGTCAGAACGAATGAAACAAAAATTAGAAGATTGTCGTCCCTTAGACTTGTTCTTCTTATCTTGCGGAAGGAAGGCACCCTTGCCTCCGGTAACCGTTGAAATAATGGAGTCCAGGCCTGGACCAAATAAAATCTTTCCCTTGAAGGGAAGAGAAAGGAGTCTGGACTTAGAAGTCATATCCGCAGGTCAAGACCTCAACCAGAGTGCCCGGCGGGCTAGGACCGCAAAGCCAGAGGCCTTTGCATGTAGGCGAATAATTTTCATGTTCCCATCACAGATAAAAGAATAAGCAATTCTCAGAGGTTTAATTCTGTCTTAAATATCCTCTAGAGGAAACTCCACCTCAATGAGTTCGGACAAAAAGTCGCACCAGTAGGTAGCTGCTCCGGCAACCGCAGCAACTGCAGCCTCCGGTTGAAATAAAAATCCTGTATGCTGAAACATCTTTCTCAGAAAGGTTTCCATTTTCTTATCCATCGGCTCTCTGAACGAAGAACTATCCTCAAGTGGTATAGTAGTACGTTTAGCAAGCGTAGAGATAGAAGCATTCACCTTAGGAATGGAGTCCCACAAATCCAGTTGAGAGTCCAGGAGCAGGAACAACTCTTTTTAAAGTAGACGAGAGGGAAAAGGAAGATCCAATTCTTTCCCATTTGTTGTTAATAATGTTTGTCATTTTAACCAACACAGGAAAAGTTAAAGGAACTTTCCTGTCTTCATAAACTCTATCTAATTTTGGTATCATAGGTTCTCTGGAACCTCTAAAGTAGACAGAACCTCCTTTAATAAAAAAAGCAAGTGCTCAATTTTAAATCTAAAGGATGGTTCCTCTGCCGCAGGAGGCTTAGACGCTAAGGTCTCCGACCCCGAAAGTTCACCCTCGGAAGCTACAGAGGTTAACTCATCATCAGATAACTGGGACATAATAGCTAAATCCGATAAATATTTAGATGACTCCGGGTCAGAAGAGCTATGTTTAACCTTTCTCTTGCGTTTGTTAGGGCGAGGTAATGCACTGAGGGCCGCAGACACCGCCATTTGTAACTGCGCAGCAAAGTCCGTAGGAAGAAGGCCCCCTCCGGATGGAGAATTAGATGTGCTACGGGAAACTGCATGTGGAGTGGATAATGTAGCAAGGGTAGTAATCTCACGGGACGCCGAGTCCTGAGAGGTAGACGGCTCAGAGGGACTAATAGCCTTAGCAGGCTTCTCTCCCTTCTTAGACTTTATAACGGTATTAAGGCATGTGGAACATAATTGAATGCGCAGGAAAACTACGGCCTCCTCACAATATAAACAGGTATGATTTAGTACTGAAGAAGTAGCTTCTAACATGTCACAGTCCTCCATAGCTCAGGTTATACCCACAGTAGGATAGAAATTAAAAAAAATAAAAAATTTTAAATTTATATACACCGAATGGCTGGGGCACTCACCACCTCCTAGACCCAGACATTTAACAGAGGAAACGCTCTCCTCAGGTTGAAGCTTTAGCAGGAATAAAGGAAATGAACATAGACCACATGCTATGAAAAGTACAGCAAGTTAATAGGAGCTGTGCAACACTTTCAAAAATGAAAGTGAAACCTGTTTCACCAAGCCAAAAACACACAGTCTATGAGCCCAGAAAATAAAATCACACAAAGCAGCATGTAAATAATACACTGATTAATTAATCCTAACTGTTCAATAAACCCCCCTCAAGGTATAAAGGAGCCACACTGTGATCCTGTTATAGTGTTTTATGTGTACAAAATTTAAACGATCTTACCTCCAGGATCAATGCTGTGGAACAGAACACAACCCCTCAAGTGTGACAGTCTTATAGCAGCACTCCTGACATGGACTTGCGTGATTGAAAGCAGGCAGTGAAACTCGTCAACACTGATTGCTTAGGAGCTGTTAACAGTAGTCTGAAAGGTTTCACAGAAAAATTTTCCCTGCATCTCCAGACTCTAACTTTCATCAATATTCTCACTGGGAGGTTGACATGACTACTTTAAACTCCAGTCCTATCTCGAAGGGCAGATACCCTTTTTTCAGGATTCTCCGAAACTTCTGACACTTCTCTGCCACCTCCTACTGTGACGAAAGGCAAAGAATGACTTGGGTAATGAGGAAGTGGGAAGGATTTTAAAGCCTTTGGCTGGGGTGTCTTTGCCTCCTCCTGGTGGCCAGGTGTTATATTTCCCAACAGTAAGGAATGAAGCCGTAGACTCTCCCTATCTAAGGAAGGAAATAGGAAATTAGTTCTTTGAAACATCTGTTTTATAAAATAGGTTTTGAATACATAGTGACTCACAGATAGATCTTCCAGGGACCAGTTCTCATTTGACTCAGTATCAACTTCAATTAGACCCTTGTGAGTAAGCTTTGTGATTTGGATCTGGTGGGGTGTTCTTTCCTCTCTCTCGATGATATCAAGTGTCTGCAAAAAGCAAAGATTGGAAAAGCAAACTTTGGGGGTCTACCTTACTAATTTTATACTTACATACAATATAGCTTTTGTTATTATGAACATAAATATGATAAAACAGTTAATCACTCACATGTTGCCTTTTCTGGTTTCTCCAGTTGGTCAGATCCTGTCGAGCCATTTTCTCTGGAGTCATGAGGACTAGGTACTGTGGTGTGATCTCCCCAAGAACTACCTTACGGAACAGCTCCTGACACACCAAGAAAAAATATATCAGTTGGGAGATAAAATGAGATAAGGAAAAGAGACTAAAATCACTCTGCCAGTCTACTATTAATTAGTATTTTTATTATTTTTAATAATCAAATTAATGTATTGCACACTTTTCTAAAGAAACACACAAGCAATGCATGATTTTCATACTGTTCAATTTGAATGTACAACAATATTATCTTAATAAGTCCAAAATAAAGCTAAATGGAACAGCAGAGGAAATTTGGGTAGACAAGTGAAATCAATGCACAATTTTTGGTTTCCATTTGTTTATTCTATAACACCAACAGCAGCTATATATGAAAATACTTGACAACATTTTTGATGTGCATAGACAATCATTTATAGGTGTCACACTACAGCTGACTTGGGGGCCGAATAATCATTGTGCGAGCGGACATGATCCGATATTGCGGATCATGTCCGCTGCACATTGATAAAAGCTGACAGCATACGCTGTCGGCATTTATCATTGCACCAGCAGTTCTTGGGAACTGCTAGTGCAATGCCGCCCCTGCAGATTCGCAGCCAATCGGCCGCTAGCAGGGGGTGTCAATCAACCCGATCGTATTCGATCGGGTTGATTTCTGGCGATGTCTGTCCACAGCCTCAGAGTAGGCGGACAGGTTATGGAGCAGCGGTCTTTAGACGGAGCTTGATAAATATGCCCCTTGATATGAACTTCAAATCACATAGAAAACTATATCATTTACAAATAAACAAAGGCCAAATAATCGGGAACTACATAAAAAATAAATGTAAAAAAACATCATATTAATCTGTCAGTCCTAACTTTTTCCTACCGATGTGTCACAAAATGATGTTGATAGGAATGGTAAATACAGTTAACAGATAAAAATGTAAATAAAACCACTATCATAAATGAGTGAAATGGCAGTAGGTGTATACAACTTTTATGATCAGAAATAAGTTAGTCTTTGCTGTTAAATGCTGTGCATACTCTGAAATTCTGCCTGTGACTCTGAACTTTTTAAAAAACATAATTTATGTAAGAACTTACCTGATAAATTCATTTCTTTCATATTGGCAAGAGTCCATGAGCTAGTGACGTATGGGATATACAATCCTACCAGGAGGGGCAAAGTTTCCTAAACCTCAAAATGCCTATAAATACACCCCTCACCACACCCACAATTCAGTTTAACGAATAGCCAAGTAGTGGGGTGATAAAGAAAGGAGTAAAAAACATCAACAAAGGAATCTGGAAATAATTGTGCTTTATACAAAAAATCATAACCACCATAAGAAAAGGGTGGGCCTCATGGACTCTTGCCAATATGAAAGAAATTAATTTATCAGGTAAGTTCTTACATACATTATATGTTCTTTCATGTAATTGGCAAGAGTCCATGAGCTAGTGACGTATGGGATATCAAATAACCAAGGTGTGGAACTCCACGCAAGAGTCACTAGAGAGGAAGGGATAAAAATAAACAACAGCCGTATGCTGAAAAATTAATCCACAACCCAAAATATAAGTTATTCTCATGAAGAAAAGAAAAACTTAAAACATCAGCAGAAGAATAAAACTGAAACAGCTGCCTGAAGAACTTTTCTACCAAAAACTGCTTCTGAATAAGCAAATACATAAAAACGGTAGAATTTAGTAAATGTATGCAAAGAGGACCAAGTTGCCGCTTTGCAAATCTGATCAACTGAAGCTTCATTCTTAAAAGCCCACGAAGTGGAGACTAATCTAGTAGAATGAGCTGTAATTCAGAGGCGGGGCCTGACCCTTCTCTAAATAAGCTTGATGAAGCAAAAGCTTTAACCAAGAAGCCAAGGAAATAACAGAAGCCTTCTGACCTTTCCTAGAACCAGAGAATATAACAAATAGACTAGAAGTCTTTCTAAAATCTTTAGTAGCTTCAACATAATATTTCAAAGCTCTCACCAAATCCAAAGAATGTAAGGATTTTTCCAAATAGGAACACATTAGGACACAAGGAAGGGACAACAATTTCTCTACTAATGTTGTTAAAATTCACAACCTTAGGTAAGAACTTAAATGAAGTCTGCAAAACCGCCTTATCCTGATGAAAAATCAGAAAAGGAGATTCACAAGAAAGAGCAGAAAGCTCAGAAACTCTTCTAGCAAAAGAAGCAACACTTTCCAAGAAAGTAGTTTAATGTCCAAAGAGTGCATAGGCTCAAATGGAGGAGCCTGTAACGCCCTCAAAACCAAATTAAGACTCCAAGGAGGAGAAATTGACTTAATGACAGGCTTAATACGAACTAAAGCCTGAACAAAACAGTGAATATCAGGAAGAGTAGCAATCTTTCTATGAAATAAAACAGAAAGAGCAGAGATTTGTCCCTTCAAAGAACTTGCAGACAAAATTTTATCCAAACCATCCTGAAGAAACTGTAAAATTCTAGGAATTCTAAAAGAATGCCAAGATAATTTATGAGAAGAATACCATGAAATGTAAGTCTTCCAAACTCGATAATAAATCTTCCTAGAGACAGATTTACGAGCTTGTAACATAGTATTAATTACTGAGTCAGAGAAACCTCTATGACTTAGCACTAAGCGTTCAATTTCCATAATTTCAAATTTAATAATTTGAGATCCTGATGGAAAAACGGACCTTGAGACAGTAGGTCCGGCCTTAACGGAAGTGGCCAAGGTTGGCAACAGGACATCCGAACAAAATCCTCATACCAAAACCTGTGGGGCCATGCTGGAGCCACCAGCAACACAAATGATTGTTCCATGATGATTTTGGAGATCACTTTTGGAAGAAGAACTAGAGGCGGGAAGATATAAGCAGGTTGATAACACCAAGGAAGTGTCAGCGCATCCACTGCTTCCACCTGGGAATCCCTGGACCTGGACAGGTATCTGGGAAGTTTCTTGTTTAGATGAGAAGCCATCAGATCGATTTCTGGAAGACCCCACATCTGAACAATCTGAGAAAACACATCCGGATGGAGAGACCACTCCCCTGGATGTAAAGACGGCTGAGATAATCTGCCTCCCAATTGTCTACACCTGGGATATGAACCGCAGAATTTAGACAGGAGCTTGATTCTGTCCAAACAAGTATCCGAGATACTTCTTTCATAGCTTGGGGACTGTTAGTCCAACCTGATGATTGACATATGCCACCGTTGTAATATTGTCTGTCTGAAAACAAATGAACGGTTCTCTCTTCAACAGAGGCCAAAACTGAAGAGCTCTGAGAATTGCACAGTTCTAAAATATTGATTGGTAATCTCGCCTCTTGAGATTTTTTCAAACCCCTTGTGCTGTCAGAGATCCCCAGACAGCTCCCCAACCTGAAAGACTCGCATCTGTTGTGATCACAGTCCAGGTCGGCCGAACAAAAGAGGCCCTTTGAACTTAATGCTGGTGATTTAACCACCACGTCTGAGAGTGTCGAACATTGGGATTTAAGGATATTAATTGTAATATCTTTGTATAATCCCGGCACCATTGATTCAGCATACAAACCTGGAGAGGTCTCATGTGAAAACAAGCAAAACAAAACACGTCCGATGCTGCAGTCATGAAGCCTAAAACTTCTATGCACATAGCCACTGAAGGGAATGACTGAGACTGAAGGTGCCGACATGCTGCAACCAATTTCAAATGTCTCTTGTCAGTTAGAGACAGAGTAATGGACACTGAATCTATCTGGAAACCTAAAAAGGGGACCCTTGTCTGAGGAATCAAGAAACATTTTGGTAAATTGATCCTCCAACCATGTTTTTCAAGAAACAACACTAGTTGATTTGTGTGAGATTCTGCAGAACGTAAAGACTGAGCTAGTACCAAGATATCGTCCAAATAAGGAAACACCGCAATACCCTGCTCTCTGATTACAGAGAGTAGGGCACCCAGAACCTTTAAAACGATTCTTGGAGCTGTTGCTAGGCCAAATGGAAGAGCAACAAATTGGTAATGCTTGTCTAGTGAAGAGAATCTCAGGAACTGATAATGTTCTGGATGAATTGGAATATGAAGGTAAGCATCCTGCAAGTCTATTGTAGACATATACACCTAGATTTAGAGTTTTGCGGCCAAAGGGGTGCGTTAGCTACGCGTGTTCTTTTTCCCACGCACCTTTTAAATAACGCTGGTATTTAGAGTTGTCTGAAGGGCTGCGTTAGGCTCCAAAAAGGGAGCGTAGATCATAATTTACCGCCACTTCAACTCTAAATACCAGCGTTGCTTACGGTAGCGGCCAGCTTGAAAAACGTGCTCGTGCATGATTCCCCCATAGAAAACAATGGGGCAGTTTGAGCTGAAAAAAAACCTAACACCTGCAAAAAAGCAGCGTTCAGCTCCTAACGCAGCCCCATTGTTTAGAATTGAGGTTATGGGGGATTAGTTGGAGTTAGGCAATAACAGATACAGTCCCCTTATTAGTATTACAGTACATATATTTTGTGTCTATATGTTATATTAAATGTCACCAAATGGGATCAGTATCTTATGTGGGATCTCAGAGAACAGAACTAAACAACTAGAGAAACTAATTGTATAAGAAATACATTAGGATTCACAGCAGAGATTGCCACAAATTATATATCATGTGAACTCCAAGTGATGGATTCAGATAAAGATTACACTATATATTTATAAAAAGTTCCATAACATTCATACCTTAAGTCTTTATTAATATGACTAGGAACCAACATTCACACAGTAGTAGCGAGAAGAGAGTTAAAAACACTTAAACCCAGTCAAGAGTAATTATTTATGTTCTTATTAAAGCAAAAAAGTATATAAATATGCATGGGCCCACTTGTAAATATTCTAGAATAAGCTAAGCCCTTATAATCCGAACTTTTAACTATTAGTATAAGTAGGCACCATGTATAACAAACAATTAGCGAGAAAATTATTTTTTAGACATAGGCAAGCAGATTAAAAACGGCAGACAGGAGAGACAACGCTACTCCTGCTGGACCCCTGACGCGCGTTTCACAGAACGCTTCCTCAGAGGGGGCTTGCATCCGTAGTTACAATCTCCCAGGATGGTCTCAAAAAGCACGTACCTTGGGACAGATGATCTGGACAGAGCCATCAGGAGAGCGAGTCTTTTGACAGGCTGTCCAGCACAATCTGTTGAGATAGATCTGAATGATCGCCATTCCATTGTCTCAGCATCCATAGTTGTAAGAGTCTGAGATGGAATCTGGCAAAAGGAATGATGTCCATGCAGGACACCATTAGTCCGATTGCCTCCATACACTTAGCCACTGAGGGTCTCGAAGAGGCCTGGAGGGCAAGACATGCAGAAATTAGCTTGCAACGTATCTGTGAGGAATATTCTCATGGATATGGAGTCTATTATAGTTCCCAGGAAATTCACCCTTGTACTTGGAGTAAGAGAACTCTTTTCCAAGTTTATCTTTCATCCATGTGATCGAAGAAGACTGAGAAGGAACTCTGAATGTTCTTCCGCTAGACGAAAAGATGGTGTCTGTACCAAGATATCGTACAGGTAAGGTGCTAATGCAATACCTCATGTTCTGGCAACGACTAGAAGAGCCCTCAGAACCTTTGTTAATATCCTTGGAGCAGTAGCTAGGCCAAACAGAAGAGCTATGAACTGAAAGTGTTGATCCAGAAAATCAAACTTTAGCAACTGAAAATGTTCCCTGTGAATCAGGACATGAAGGTATGCATCCTTCAGGTCTATTGTGGTCATAAACTGTCTTTCCTGAACCAGAGGCAGGATTGACCGTATTGTTTCCATCTTGAAAGAGGGAACACTCAGAAACTTTTTTAGTCACTTTAAGTCCAGAATTGGGCGGAAAATTCCCTCCTTTTTTTGAACCACGAAAAGGTTTGAATAAAAACCCAAACTTCTTTCTGCTGTAGGTCTCGGGACAATTACTCCTAGAGAGGAGAGATCCCATACGCAACTAAAGAAGGCAGCCCTCTTTTCTGGTCTTGTCGAATGACTGGAGAAAGGAAACTACCCTGGGCAGATGAGAAATGAATCCTATCCTGTATCCTTGAGATACAACCTCCAGGACCCAAGGATCCTGTACATCCTGGAACCAAGCATCTGAAAAAAGAGACAGTCTGCCCCCTACTCGATCCGATCCCGGATCGGGGGCCGCCCCTTCATGCCGATTTGTTCTTGGCAGGCTTCTTAGTCTGTTTGGACTTATTCAAGGAGTGAGTGTACTCTTGGGCTGCTCGGACTTGGAAGAGGAAAGTTGCCGTCCCTTAGGCCTATTCTTCTTATCTTGTGGTAGGAAGGCACCTTTCCCTCCGGTAACCATAGAGATAATGGAGTCCAGCCCTGGACTGAATAAAATCTTCCCCTTGAAGGGAAGAGAAAGGAGTCTGGATTTAGAAGTCATATCCACAGACCAAGACTTCAACCAGAGAGTCCGGCGGGCTAGAACTACAAAGCCAGAAGCCTTTGCATTTAAGCGAATAATCTGCATATTCGCGTCACAGATAAAGGAGTTAGCAATTCTCAGTGCCTTAATTCTCTTCTGAATATCCTCGAGGGGAGTCTCCACCTCAATGAGCTCCGACAGAGTGTAGCACCAGTAAGGATAGCTGCTCCAGCAACCACGGCTACAGCTGCCGCTGGTTGAAATAAAAAGCCTGTATGTTAAAACATCTTCCTCAGAAAAGTTTCCATTTTTTTATCCATAGGCTCTCTAAAAGAAGAACTATCCTCCAGAGGGATAGTAGTATGCTTAGCCAGCGTAGAAATAGCGCCATCCACCTTCGGGATGGATCCCCACAAATCTAATTGAGATTCGGGGACCGAGAATAATTTTAAAAAAAGTAGACGAGGGGGAAAAAGAAGTTCCTACTATTTCCCATTCGTTACTAATAATGTTTGCCATCTTAACTGGCACAGGAAAAGTCAGAGGGACCTTCCTATCTTCGTAAACTCTGTCTAATTTAGGGATCTTAGGCTCCACAGGGAGTGTAGCCTCTGGAACCTCTAGAGTAGATAGATGCAGAGAAGATGCTCAATTTTAAATGTAAAGGAGGGTTCCTCCACTGAAGGAGATTTAATAACTGAAGTCTCCGACTCAGAAAGTTCAAAGCTACAGAGGTTAACTCATCCTCGCATAGCTGGGATATCGTAGCTAAATCTAACAAATATTTAGATGACTCAAGGTCAGGAGAACTATGTTTAACTGACCTATGTTTCTCTTGCATTTGTTAGAGTAGGTAAGGCAGTGCATGTGGAGCGGGAAATGTAGAGAGGGTAGTAATTTCTTGGGACCCAGATTCCTGAGAAGTAGATGGCTCAGAAGGGCTAATAGCGCTAAGAGTATTAGCAGTGTTTAGGCAAATGGAACAAAACTGAGCAGGCGGGCAAACTACCATCTCCTCACAATATAAACAGGAATTATTAATCAGTAAAGAAAGAGCGGAACCTTCTAATGTAGTATCAGAGTCCTCCATAGCTTTGTATATACCCACAGAACGATAATAAAAAAGAAACGGTTTTATTTAAAAAACGGCACATAAATACTTCCAATGGCTGGGGCACTCACCACCTCCTAGACCCAGACAGCTAACAGTGAAAACGCTCCTCAGGAGTGATGTCTGCAGCAAGATCTTAGGAAATGTGGTACGTAAGACAGGACATTCCCTGCTATGAAAAGGGGCGCCAAGCTATTATGAGCTGCGCAACACTTCAAAAATGAAAGTGAAACCTGTTTGTTCCAAGCAAAAAACACACAGCCCAGGAGCCTATAAAAACTCTCACATTAAGCAGATATAAATCCCCAAACTGTTCAAATAATCTCCCTGAAGGAGATATTAACCCTTGATCCTATCAAGGTATAAAGAAGCCACACTGTGATCCTGTATAGCATTTTACAATGTATATATAAAAAAAACTTACCCTCCAGGATCCATGCTGTGGAACAGGCACAGCCTCTCAAGTGTGACAGTCTTGCAGCAGCGCTTCTGACATGGACTTGAGTGTGTAGCAGCAAGCAGTGAAACTCGTCAACACTGATTGTTTAGGAACTGTTATCGACAGTCTGGATGGGTTCGCAGAAAAACTTTCCCTGCATCTCCAGACTCTAACTTTCATCAATACTCTAAATTAGAGGTTGACATGATTACTTAAAACTCCAGACCTTTCTCAAAGGGAACATACCGATACAGGACTATCCAAATCTTCTGACACTTCTCTGCCACCTCCAATAGTGACAAAAGGCAAAGAATGACTGGGGGATAGGGGAAGTGGGAGGGATATTTAAGCCTTTGGCTGGGTTGTCTTTGCCTCCTCCTGGTGGCCAGGTGTCGTATTTCCCAACAGTAAGGAATGAAGTTGTGGACCCTCCCTGCCTTATTGAAGGAAATATAATAATATGCACTTTAATTACTTCACCTGCAAATTTATACTGCAGTGCCTCTAGCTCTAACTCCACCCACACATTTCCTTCTAAGGGGCCGATTTATCAAGCCCTGTATGTATCTGTTTCCATGCGAGTCTTCAGGCTCACCGGAAACAGGAGTTAAGAAGCAGCGGTTATAAGAGGCGGTGAACAGAGATTGGATATGATCGGGTTGATTGACACCCCCTGCTAGCGACTGATTGGCCCCGAATGTGCAGGGGGCGGCATTGCACAAGCATTTCACTAGAAATGCTTGTGCAATGATAAATGATAAGAGACCGCTGCTCGGATCATGTCCACCCGCACATAAATCTACTCCTATGGCTGTATCTATATCTATTGTTGCTTTGGTAGAATGCAGCAGTAAACAGTGAATATCTGCTGGAGCATGCTTAGAAGCTGTGAATTACAATGCCTGTGTCTAAACACTGATAAGGGGGGTGGAGTAGACTGCTCTTGACAGCATGGTTATTCAAGTATTTTTGATTATTTTTGAAAATTATTTTAAAATACTTGACAGCAATTACTTTAAGATTAAAAAGAGTGAGACATAACCATGAGACAATACACTTCACATCAGTCTTTATGAATTACTTATGCTGTGATTTGTAGGTGAAAATTCTCAACCACAGCTAAGGGAACACCCATGACCAGCCAACGAAGCCTCTCATCAACGTCCTTAGCAACCCTGGTAATCTTTTGTATACTTGCGGCGGCTCGGGTAAGCGTGCCTCTGTTGTTTCCTGTTTAAATAGCGTGCTTCAACCTGTCATCCTCCCCCGTATATAGGAATTTTGTGTTCCTGGGTGTTCTATTATAGTTTTTGTCTACTGTTACCAACTATGCTTGTAAATTGGATTATAATACTATTTGCTGCCTGCCCTGACCATTGGACTGATCCTGATGATTTTCCTGCCTATCGATTTGGTACATTGTCTGCTTACCTGGTTCTTGACCCCTGCTTGCCCCCAATGCCTCTTTGTCCCAAGATTCTGCCTAGTTCTGCCTGTCTTGTTGCTGACCATGCCTGCCTGACTTTGCTACAGTATTCTTTAAGCTACTTCTACTGGCCTCCCTGTTAATTGTCAAGTCCTGGGTTACACTCAGCGTGCTGGGATAGTGTTGCCTTTGTCACTTTTCAGCCTCTGGGTTCTTTTCCTGGACTGGCGTTTACTACAGGCCTGACAGTATATACAGGCAAGAAGATAGACCCCGCGGAAGTGGACAAGGCAGTGACCCATCAAGGTCAGTTAATGGGAGCTCACGCAGCTTAGCTTCAAAACTTAGACTCCAAGATTGAACAACTGACAGAAATGTTCAAAGCATTTATGCAAATGTCCCAAACTTCTAGAACAACTACTTTTGCTACAACAACTCCTCCCCAAGATCTGTTTGGGAATCCTCTCCACCCAGGACCACAACAAGTTTGTTGGAAACTGAAGAATGTTGTGGTTTTCTCAATCTTTGCAGATTACATTTCAGAAATGACCCTATGTCTTTCTCCACTTCAGCGGCTAAGGTAACCTTTAAAATATATCTCTGGCAAAGCTCTGGCTTGAGTTTCCCCACTGTGGAGAATATTCTTGCCTTCGGGATGCTAAGCTGTGTATGTCCATGCTACAAATAGTATTTGATAAACCAGGAATATCTGCAGATGCTGAGCCTTCAATATTAGATCTTCGACAAGGAACTCAATCAGTAGCCCAGTATGCAATCAATTTGCAGCTAAAACCGTAATAGTCTCAGTGATAGTATTAAGGACGAATTGGTCTATTGTGACATTCCAGAATCACTGGAGGGATTCATTGAGTTGTGTATTCAACATGAAAGACAGTCAGAAAGAGAAAGCACTAGAAAATGTATTACACCAATTATCAAGTTAGCCCCACACTTCTCTACTACTCCTTCTTAATCTACAGAAGAACCAATAGAAGTAGGAACTATTTGACAGTCCAAAGCTGAACAACAAAGACATTGTTCTTTGGGCCTTTGTTTGTACTGCAGATTAAAGGATCATCTCATTCGTAACTTCCCTACTAGGCCAGTAAAAGATTGTGCTTAACCTTGGTAACGGGTAAAAGATTAAACCATACTTCTGGTCTCACCACCTTCAAATCAAAAAAATTCTCTCAATTTGACTCCCACTTTCTGAAAAGATCTTTAATTTTTTAGCTCTAGTGGATTCTGGCACAGCCAGAATATTTATGGACGTGAATCTGGCAGCCAATCTGGCAATTTCCAAAGTAAAGAAGAATCATTCTCTCATAGTTACCACTATCTGGCCTGAGTATCAAACTATGCCGTAACTTAGTTCTACTGGGATTCTACACACAGAGTATCTGACCTTTGATCTGATCTCTTTCATCTTTGGTTCACCCTGACTGAAAAAACATGAACCAACCTTTTCTTGGACACAAGGGGAACTCATATCTTGTCTAAAATCACCTGCCGTAATGAAGACTTCCTGCATTGCTATCTCCAGTGAATATGTTCTACCGCCTGAGTACTCTGATTATTCTGATGTCTTTTTCAAAAAGAAAGCAGAAAATGTACCCCCTCATCAATTAAAATTGAGGAATAGAGCTGTTCCCAGGTGCATCAATTCAAAAGGAAGAACTTTTCCTCTCTCAAAACATAAATCCAAGGCTTTAGAGCAATATATTGTCTAGGTGAAGATGGTTCTTCAACTTCTGAGAAAACACCAACAATACGCCACGTTACAACATTGTTTCTTTCATAAGAACAGACATCCGTTCTTAGGATATATTATTAATCCGCTTAGCTTTTAAATGGATCCTGACAAACTATCCTCAGTTCTTTAATGACCTTGTCCAGACTCCATCAAAGCTTTACAACGCTTTCTCAGATTTGCTAACTATTATCGAAAGTTTATTAGAGGATTCACCACTTTGGTTGCTCTTTTGACAGCTCTTACTACCAAAGGTGCAACAATTAAGTCTTGGGGGCATATGTATCAATGTGCGAGCAGACATAAAACGAAGTAGCGTATCATGTCCGCTGTCGGCATTTATCATTGTACCAGCAGTTCTTGTGAACTGCTGGTGCAATGCCGCCGCCTGCAGATTCACAGCCAATCGGCCGCTAGCAGGGGGTGTCAATCAACCCAATCGTATTCAATCAGGTTGATTTCTGTCCGCTGCCTCAGAGCAGGGGGACAAGTTATGGAGCAGCGGTCTTTAGACCGCTGCTTCATAACTTCTGTTTCCGACGAGCCTTCATACGGAGCTTGATAAATATGCCCCTTGGAATGAGGCTACTGAGAAGTGATTTTTGAAACTTAAACAGGTCTTTACTTCAGCCCCAAAACTTCATCAACCTAATCCAGTACTCCAATACATCCTGGAAGTTAATGCCTTTGACGTGAAACCAGGAGCAGTTCTTTCACAGAGATATCCTGAAACTAGCCGCATTCATACAGTTGCATTAATTTCCAAAACAAAAAATCTGCCAGTAAAATGGCCCTCACTGACTGGAGACATTTGTTAGAAGGAACAAAAAAGCCATTTCTCATTGTTACAGATCATAAAAATGTGTTATACTTACAGAACGCTAAACACCTGAAGCCTCAACAAGGCCATTGATCATTGTTTTTCTCACACTTCAAACTCTTGTTATCCTACATACTTGGCTCAAAGAATAAGAAAGCCCACACCATTTCTCAACAGTTTCCTTCAGACAGACAAACTGACATGGAGAATGTTAATACAATTCCCCCTGAACAAATAATTTGTATGTTAACCATATCATTGATGGAACACAAAAGAATATCCCTAAAACCATAACAAACCCTGAAAATATAGTCTTTGTACCAAAAAGACCCTTCAAAGAGAAGTACTAAAAACAAAATTTATGCTTACCTAATAAATTTCTTTTTTTTGTGATGTACCGAGTCCACGGATTCATCCAAACTTGTGGGATATTGTCCTTCCTGACAGGAAGTAGCAAAGAGAGCACCACAGCAGAGCTGTCTATATAGCTCCCCCTTAACTCCACCCCCCAGTCATTCGACCGAAGGCCAAGGAAGAAAAGGAGAAACTATAAGGTGCAGAGGTGACTGAAGTTTACATAAAAAAATACTATCTGTCTTTAATAGACAGGGCGGGCCGTGGACTCGGTACATCGCAAAAGAAAGAAATTTATCAGGTAAGCATAAATTTGGTTTTCTTTTGCATGATATACCGAGTCCACGGATTCATCCTAACTTGTGGGATACCAATACCAAAGCTTTAGGACACGGATGAAGGGAGGGACAAGACAGGAACCTAAACGGAAGGCACCACTGCTTGCAAAACCTTTCTCCCAAAAATAGCCTCCGAAGAAGCAAAAGTATCAAATTTGTAAAATTTTGAAAAGGTATGAAGCGAAGACCAAGTCACAGCCTTACAAATCTGTTCAACAGAAGCATCATTTTTAAAAGCCCATGTGGAAGCTACCGCTCTAGTAGAATGAGCTGTAATCCTTTCAGGAGGCTGCTGTCCAGCAGTCTCATAACCCAAACGGATGATGCTTTTCAGCCAAAAGGAAAGAGAAGTCGCCGTAGCCTTTTGACCCCTACGCTTTCCAGAAAAGACAACAAACAAAGAAGATGTTTGACGAAAAACTTTGGTTGCCTGCAAAGAAAATTTCAAAGCACGAACCACGTCCAAATTGTGCAACAGACGTTCCTTCTTACAAGAAGGATCAGGACACAGAGAAGGAACAACAATTTCTTGATTGATATTCCTGTTAGTAACAACCTTAGGTAAGAACCCAGGCTTGGTACGCAAAACCACCTTATCAGCATGGAACACCAGATAAGGTAAGTCACATTATAACGCAGATAGTTCAGAAAAGAGATAGCAACTAGGAACAAAACTTTCCAAGATAAAAGCTTAATATCTATGGAATGCATGGGTTCAAACGGAACCCCCTGAAGAACTCTAAGAACTAAATTTAGACTCCATGGTGGAGCAATAGGTTTAACCACGGGCTTAATTCTGACTAAAGCCTGACAAAAAGCCCGAACATCTGGAACATCTGTCAGACGCTTGTGCAAAAAAAACATAATTTATGCTTACCTGATAAATTTATTTCTCTTGTGGTGTATCCAGTCCACGGATCATCCTTTACTTGTGGGATATTCTCCTTCCCAACAGGAAGTTGCAAGAGGATCACCCACAGCAGAGCTGTCTATATAGCTCCTCCCCTAACTGCCACCTCCAGTCATTCGACCGAAGACAAGCAAGAGAAAGGAGAAACTATAGGGTGCAGTGGTGACTGTAGTTTAAAGTTAAAAAATACCTGCCTTAAAATGACAGGGCGGGCCATGGACTGGATACACTACAAGAGAAATAAATTTATCAGGTAAGCATAAATTATGTTTTCTCTTGTAAGGTGTATCCAGTCCACGGATCATCCATTACTTGTGGGATACCAATACCAAAGCTAAAGTACACGGATGAAGGGAGGGACAAGGCAGGTACTTAAACAGAAGGTACCACTGCCTGTAAAACCTTTTTCCCAAAAATAGCCTCGGAAGAAGCGAAAGTATCAAATTTATAAAATTTTGAAAAAGTATGAAGCGAAGACCAAGTTACCGCCTTGCAAATCTGTTCAACAGAAGCCTCATTTTTAAAGGCCCATGTGGAAGCCACAGCTCTAGTAGAATGAGCTGTAATCCTTTCAGGAGGCTGCTGGCCAGCAGTCTCATAAGCCAAGCCTATTATACTTCTTAGCCAAAGCGAAAGCGAGGTTGCCAAAGCCTTTTGGCCTTTCCTCTGTCCAGAGTAGACAACAAACAAAGCAGATGTTTGACGAACATCTTTAGTAGCTTGTAAATAATACTTTAAAGCACGAACCACGTCAAGATTGTGTAATAGACGTTCCTTCTTTGAAGAAGGATTAGGACACAATGACGGAACAACAATCTCCTGATTGATATTCTTATTAGATACCACCTTAGGTAAAAACCCAGGTTTGGTACGCAAAACTACCTTATCTGCATGGAAGATCAGATAAGGGGAATCACATTGTAAGGCAGATAACTCGGAAACTCTACGAGCCGAGGAAATAGCTACCAAAAATAGAACTTTCCAAGATAAAAGTTTGATATCTATGGAATGAAGAGGTTCAAACGGAACCCCCTAAAGAACTTTAAGAACCAAATTTAAACTCCATGGCGGAGCAACGGGTTTAAACACAGGCTTAATTCTAACTAAAGCCTGACAAAAGGCCTGAATGTCTGGAACATCCGCCAGACGCTTGTGCAAAAGAATAGACAGAGCAGAAATCTGTCCCTTTAAGGAACTAGCTGACAATACTTTTTCCAATCCTTCTTGGAGAAAGGATAATATCCTGGGAATCCTGACTTTACTCCATGAGTAACCCTTGGATTCGCACCAATAAAGATATTTACACCATATCTTATGATAGATTTTCCTGGTGACAGGCTTTCGTGCCTGAATTAAGGTGTCAATGAATGACTCGGAGAAGCCACGCTTTGATAAGATCAAGCGTTCAATCTCCAGGCAGTTAGTCTCAGAGAAATTAGATTTGGATGGTTGAAAGGACCCTGAAGTAGAAGGTCCTGTCTCAGCGGCAGAGTCCATGGTGGAAAGGATGACATGTCCAACAGATCTGCATACCAAGTCCTGCGTGGCCACGCAGGCGCTATCAAGATCACCATTGCTCTCTCCTGCTTGATTTTGGCAATCAGACGAGGGAGCAGAGGAAACGGTGGAAACACATAAGCCAAGTTGAAGGACCAAGGCGCTGCTAAAGCATCTATCAGCGTCGTCTGGGATCCCTGGACCTGGATCCATAACAAGGAAGTTTGGCGTTCTGGCGAGACGCCATGAGATCCAGTTCTGGTTTGCCCCAACGATGAATCAATTGTGCAAACACCTCCGGATGGAGTTCCCACTCCCCCGGATGAAAAGTCTGTCAACTTAAAAAATCCGCCTCCCAGTTCTCTACGCCTGGGATATGGATAGCTGATAGGTGGCAAGAGTGAATCTCTGCCCAGCAAATTATCTTTGAGACTTCCAACATCGCTAGGGAACTCCTTGTTCCCCTTGATGGTTGATGTAAGCCACAGTCATGATGTTGTCCGACTGAAATCTTATGAACCTCATTGTCGCTAGCTGAGGCTAAGCCTGAAGAGCATTGAATATCGCTCTTAGTTCCAGAATGTTTATCGGAAGGAGTGTCTCCTCCTGAGTCCACGATCCCTGAGCCTTCAGGGAGTTCCAGACTGCCCCCCAGCCTAGAAGGCTGGCATCTGTCGTTAAAATTGTCTAATCTGGCCTGTGAAAGGTCATACCTTTGGACAGATGGACCCGAGATAGCCACCAGAGAAGAGAATCCCTGGTCTCTTGATCCAGATTTAGTAGAGGGGACAAATCTGTGTAATCCCCATTCCACTGACTGAGCATGCAGAGTTGCAGCGGTCTGAGATGTAGGCGGGCAAACGGCACTATGTCCATTGCCGCTACCATTAAGCCGATTACTTCCATACACTGAGCCACCGAAGGGCGAGGAGTGGAATAAAGAACATGGCAGGAATTTAGAAGTTTTGATAACCTGGTCTCTGTCAGGTAAATCCTCATTTCTACAGAATCTATTAGAGTTCCCAGAAAGGAGACTCTTGTGAGAGGGGATAGAGAACTCTTTTCTTCGTTCACTTTCCACCCATGCGACCTCAGAAATGCCAGAACTATGTCCGTATGAGACTTGGCAATTTGGAAATTTGACGCCTGTATCAGAATGTCGTCTAAATAAGGGGCCACTGCTATGCCCCGCGGCCTTAGGACCGCCAGAAGTGACCCCAGAACCTTCGTAAAGATTCTTGGGGCTGTAGCTAACACAAAGGGAAGAGCTACAAACTGGTAATGCCTGTCTAGGAAGGCAAACCTGAGAAACCGATGATGATCTTTGTGTATCGGAATGTGAAGATAAGCAACCTTTAAATCCACTGTAGTCATGTATTGACCCTCCTGGATCATAGGTAGGATGGTACGAATAGTCTCCATCTTGAATGATGGGACCCTGAGAAATTTGTTTAAGATCTTGAGATCTAAGATTGGTCTGAAGGTTCCCTCTTTTTTGGGAACCACAAACAGATTTGAATAGAATCCTTGTCCCTGTTCCTCCTTTGGAACTGGGTGGATCACTCCCATAACTAGGAGGTCTTGAACACAGTGTAAAAATGCCTCTCTCTTTATCTGGTTTGCAGATAATTGTGAAAGGTGAAATCTCCCTTTTGGAGGAGAAACTCTGAAGTCCAGAAGATATCCCTGGGATACAATTTCCAACGCCCAGGGATCCTGGACATCTCTTGCCCAAGCCTGGACGAAGAGCGAAAGTCTGCCCCCTACTAGATCCGTTACCGGATCGGGGGCCAATCCTTCATGCTGTCTTAGAGGCAGCAGCTGGCTTTTTGGCCTGCTTACCTTTGTTCCAAGTCTGGTTAGGTCTCCAGACCGACTTGGACTGGGCAAAAGTTCCCTCTTGTTTTGTATTAGAGGAAGTTGATGCCGCACTCGCCTTGAAGTTTCGAAAGGCACGAAAAATAGACTGTTTGGCCCTTGATTTGGACCTATCCTGAGGAAGGGCATGACCTTTTCCTCCAGTGATATCAGAAATGATCTCCTTCAAACCAGGCCCGAATAGGGTCTGCCCCTTGAAGGGAATATTAAGCAGCTTAGACTTTGAAGTAACGTCAGCTGACCATGATTTAAGCCATAGCGCCCTACGCTCCTGAATAGCAAAACCAGAATTCTTAGCCGTTAGTTTAGTCAAATGAACAATGGCATCAGAAACAAAAGAATTGGCTAGCTTAAGTGCTCTAAGCTTGTCAAGTATATTATCCAATGGGGTCTCTACCTGTAAAGCCTCTTCCAGAGACTCAAACCAGAAGGCCGCAGCAGCAGTGACTGGGGCAATTCATGCAAGGGGCTGTAGAATAAAACCTTGTTGAATAAATATTTTCTTAAGGTAACCCTCTAACTTTTTATCCATTGGATCTAAGAAAGCACAACTGTCCTCGACAGGGATAGTATTACGCTTAGCTAGTGTAGAAACTGCTCCCTCCACCTTAGGGACTGTTTGCCATAAGTCCCGTGTGGCGGCATCTATTGGAAACATTTTCTTAAAAATAGGAGGGGGAGAGAACGGCACACCTGGTCTATCCCATTCCTTAGTAATAATTTATGTAAACCTTTTAGGTATTGGAAAAACATCAGTGTAAACAGGTACTGCATAGTATTTATCCAATCTACACAATTTCTCTGATACTGCAATTGTATCACAGTCATTCAAAGCAGCTAAAACCTCCCTGAGCAACACGCGGAGGTGTTCAAGCTTAAATTTAAATGTTGATATTTCAGAATCAGGTTGAATCCTCTTCCCTGAGTCAGAAAAATCACCCACAGAAAGAAGCTCTCCTTCCTCAGCTTCTGCATATTGTGAGGGGGTATCAGACATAGCTACTAAAGCGTCAGTATGCTCTGTATTTCTTCTAACTCCAGAGCTGTCTCGCTTTCCTCGTAACCCAGGTAGTCTGGATAATACCGCTGACAGTGTATTATCCATGACTGCCGCCATGTCTTGTAAAGTAAACGCCATGGGCGCGCTAGATGTACTTGGCGCCTCTTGAGCGTTAGTCCCTTGAGCGGGATTTAAAGGTTCTGACACGTGGGGCGAGTTAGTCTGCATAACTTCCCCCTCGTCAGATTCCTCTGGTGATAAATTTTTTAAAGACAGAAAATGGTCTTTATTACTTAAAGTGAAATCAGTACATTTGGTACACATTCTAAGAGGGGGTTCCACCATGGCTTCTAAACATAATGAACAAGGAGTTTCCTCTATGTCAGACATGTTTAAACAGACTAGCAATGAGACCAGCAAGCTTGGAAAACACTTTAAAGCAAGTTAACAAGCAAAAAATAAAAACGGTACTGTGCCTTTAAGAAAAATAAAAAAGGTCAGAATTTGAAAAACAGTGAAAAAAAGCAGTAAATCAAACAAAATTTTTACACTGTGTATAATAAGCTAACAGAGCATTGCACCCACTTGCAAATGGATGATTAACCCCTTAGTTTAAAAAACGGATCAAAAAAACGATATAGACGTTTTTTTAACAGTCACAACAAACTGCCACAGCTCTGCTGTGGCCCTACCTTGCCATACAAACGACTTTGGAAAGCCTAAAAACCCTTTAGAGAGGTCCTATAGCATTCAGGGGACTCCTTGAGGGAAGCTGGATGTCTCAGTCTGCAAAAGTTACTGCGCAATTAAGCGCTAAATTAGGCCCCTCCCACTCATGTCTACACAGTGGGAGGCCTAGGAAAACTGTTTCTAGGCTAATTTAAGCCAGCTATGTGGAAAAAACTAGGCCCCAATAAAGTTTTATCACCAAAACATATATAAAAACGTTTAAGCACTCCCAGCAAACGTTTTATATGACAGGAATTGAAAAATTATAAAAGTATTACCTCTGACAGTAAGCATGATACCAGTCGCTATTAAATCACTGTAATCAGGCTTACCTTAAATAAATCTGGTATAGGCAGCATTTTCTAGCATTTACATTCATCTACCCCTTCATGCTGACTTAGTGGCAGCAGCAGGCTTTTTGGCCTGTTTACACTTGTTCCAAGCCTGATTAGGTCTCCAGGTTGGCGTGGATTGAGCAAAGTTCCCCTCTTGCTTTGCAGCAGGGGAAGAGGTAGAGGGACCACTCTTGAAGTTTCGAAAGGAACGAAAATTATTTTGTTTGGTACTAGTCTTATTTGACTTATCCTGAGGGAGGGTATGACCCTTCCCTCCAGTAATGTCAAAAATGATCTCTTTCAATGCAGGCCCGAATAGGGTCTTACCTTTGAAAGGGATCGACAAAAGCTTAGATTTAGATGACACATCAGCTGACCAGGACTTAAGCCATAACGCTCTATGTGCTAAAATGGCAAAACCTGAATTCTTAGCCGCTAATTTAGCAAGATGAAAAGCGGTGTCTGTAATAAAAGAATTAGCCAACTTAAGAGCCTTAATTCTGTCAAAAATATCATCTAGTGGGGTCTCCATCTGAAGAGCCTCTTCTAGAGCCTCAAACCAAAAGGCAGCTGCAGTGGTTACAGGAACAATGCACGCTATAGGTTGAAGAAGAAAACCTTGATGAACAAAAATTTTCTTTAGGAGACCCTCTAATTTTTTATCCATAGGATCAATAAAAGCACAACTGTCCTCAATAGGTATAGTTGTATGCTTAGCCAGGGTAGAAATAGCTCCCTCCACCTTAAGGACCGTCTGCCATGAGTCCTTTATGGTGTCAGAAATGAGAAATATTTTCTTAAAAACAGGAGGGGGAGAGAACGGAATAACTGGTTTATCCCACTCCTTAGTAACAATGTCCGAAATCCTCCTAGGGACCGGAAACACATCAGGGTAAACAGGAACCTCTAAATATTTGTCCATTTTACACAATTTTTTCTGGAACTACAATAGGGTCACAATCATCCAGAGTAGCTAAACTCTAGCTCTAGCTTAAATTTAAATGCCGTCATATCTGAATCCGTCTGAGGAAACAACTTACCTGAATCAGAAATCTCTCCCTCAGACATCAAATCCCTCATCCCTACTTCAGAACATTGTGAGGGAATATCGGATACGGCTACTAAAGCGTCAGAAGGCTCAGCATTTGTTCTTAACCCAGAGCTACTGCGCTTCCCTTGCAAACCAGGCAGCTTAGATAAAACCTCTGTGAGGGTAGTATTCATAACTGTAGCCATATCTTGCAAGGTGAAAGAATTAGACGCACTAGAAATACTTGGCGTCACTTGTGCAAACGTTACTGGTTGAGACACTTGGGGAGAACTAGATCGCAAAACCTGATTTCCTTATGTCTCAGAATCATCTAATGCCAAACTTTTATAAGTCAAAATATGCTGTTTGCAATTTATAGACATATAAGTACAAGTGGGACACATTCTAAGAGGGGGTTCCACAATGGCTTCTAAACAAATTGAACAATGAGTTTCCTCAGTGTCAGACATGTTTAACAGACTAGTAATAAAGCAAGCAAGCTTGGAAAACACTTTATTTAATAAAAAAACACAATTTGTAAAAACGGTACCATGCCTTTAAGAGAAAAAAAGGCATACACAAACTGCAAAACAGGTTAAAATTGCTTCAATTTTTCTGAAATTTTAACAGTGTACCCACTAAGCTTTAGAAGGATTGCACCACAAGTTAATAAGCAATAAACCCCCAAATGACAAAACCGGATTGAAAAATGTCTAAAACCGATGTTACTGGGGCCTACTCAAATCTAACAAACCTAGTTTGAAAACCATGTGGGTTATAACAAACCCAAAATAAGCCAAATGACCCCTTAAGCAAACGTCCCATAAACATAAACGTTACTCCCAGAACACACAAATGTCTGTACCAATTTTACATAAACAAACTGAGTGCCGAAATTTTTTTTTAGCCCTTTATGCAAGCTAGTAAAACCTCTACAGTATCATACTAGGATTACTGCTTACCCTTCCCCTAATGGGGATACTGTCAGACTTTCTGAGTTAACACAGTCTCTGCAGAAAAAATGACTGAACATACCTCATTGCTAAACAGCAAGAACCGTTCCTCACACTGATGTTTTCCTGTACTCCTCAGCTCATGTGGGAACAGCAGTGACAAATGCCAAGATCATCATCCTCCAGGCAGAAATCTTCATCTATGTCCTGCCTGAGAGCAAATAGTACAACACCGGTACCATTTAAAAATTTGGCCTGCCAAGGACACACTTCTTTGCCTTCCTACAGGCGCGGCATTATACCACTGCCTTAATAAGAGACACATCTGAATTCTGGGAGGGTTCTCCCTTCCAGTTGACTCAGGCGCTGTACCAGATGGAGAGATTCTCTCCATCCGAAATTTACCAATCACTCATACATAAACATTCGGAGGGAGTGCGAGAAAAGATTCGGACGGGTTGGTCCAGAGAGGGAGTTAGTGAAGTTTCGTGGGAGGATATTCGAACAGGGCTGGAGAGAACTAAGTTAGCCACTTTGTCGGCCGGGTTCAGGGAAACTCAGGTTCGCTTTCTTCACAGAGCGTACCTCACTCCGAGACATCTGGCTAAATGGGTGCCAATGCACCCTAACGTGTGTGCAAAGTGCTCAATGGAAGCCCCTACCCTTTTACACTATATTTGGGAATGCCCAACAGTCAGGCAATATTGGGGTAAAATACAATACTGGATTAATCAAGCTCTACAGATAAGACTCACAATCCTACCGGAAACTGTCATTTTCTTACACTGGGAATCACAACACAAACAACAAGATGCAGTGCTGAGTCTGATAATATTGTTAGCTAGAAAATGTATTCTAAATAAGTGGACGGGTGCGGAGAGGCCCCTCTTTTCAAGGCTTTAAGAACCTACTCAGAACACAGATATTCATTGAGCAGGTAGATGTCAGGATGGATGTTCAAAATAGACTGGGCCATTTCTTGCGTAAATGGCGCAGGCTTATACTCACCTTTGAACTAGAGATACAAAGACAAATACTGTTCCCATTTAAAGACTCAGCTGCCTTCTTGGAGGGAGGGCTGAGGGGTGAGTGGGAGCACTTACTTACTGAACCGATGAACCTGGGATAGAACTCTTCTCTCTTCCCCCCTCTCTACTTCCCCCCTCCTGTACTCCCCCTTGTACTCTTCTTCTCACTTTTTTTTTTTTTTTTTTTTCTCTTCCACCGCCGTCGGGCCTTCTGGGAGCTAGCTTCACGTTAGTATCTACAGTTATTTATTGAGACTTGTTGAGTTTTATTGTTTAGGTTAATATAGATAGGTAGTAAGTAGGACTACTAAGAAAATGGAAAATGGATAGGTGGGGGTTATTAGGGGCATATGCTGATATATGACACTACATCCAAAAAACTCATATTGCAAAATCATTGTATTGAATGTACCAGATGTCGACATTAACTGTATCACATAACTGTATTGTTCTTGGTTGTTTGCATATTTATGCTTTACTATAACGTGATTGTATTTGTATCGCCCTACTCCACACTAATAAAAATGATATGTTAAAAAATAACAAACTCTTGATGAAATAAAAACTAACAGTTTAACACCTCTTCTCTTTACTCTTCCTGCTTAGAGCCAGCAAAGAGAATGACTGGGGGGTGGCGTTAAGGGCGGAGCTATATAGACAGCTATGCTGTGGTGCTCTCTTTGCTACTTCCTGTCAGGAAGGACAATATCCCATAAGTTAGGATGAATCCGTGGACTCGGTACATCATGCAAAAGAAATGGGCTCATGATTCTCTTAATTCAGGACCTCCTGGAGTATGCAACGCAATACTCAAACTGAAGCCTGTTGTATGGTGGCCTCAAATGTCACAAGATGCCAAGGAGTATGTGGATGCCTGTCATAACTGTGCAACAAAAAAGACATTCTGTCTACAACCTGCTGGTCTATTGAAACCACTGCCTCTGCTACATCAACCTTGGACTCATGATCCTATGGACTTCATAGTTGAGCTGCCTATCTCAAAGGCTTATACTGTAATCTGGGTCATGGTAGACCAAATCTCTAAGATCGCTCACTTTACTCCATTACTTAAGTTACACACTGCCACCCAATTATTCATTGAACATATTTTCAGAATTCATGGTCTGCCCATAGATTTTTGTCTCAGACAGAGGAACACAATTTAACTCCCGTTTCTGGAGAGCTGTCTGTAATAAACTAGGCATAAAAAATTCACTATCCTCCTTGTACTATACTCAATCTAATGGCCAAACAGAGAGGAACTAATCAATCCTTAGAGACTTACCTCTGACACTATTGCTTCTCAAGACAACCGGTCTTCATTACTTCCTTTGGCTAAGTCTGCTCATAGTAAATGCTGCCATCAAGACAACTCATTGCAATGTAACATTAGGATAACATCCATACTCTTTTTCCATTAGAAACACCTGTTCTGTGTATGACCTCTCTGCCTTGTTCTACTTGATTTTCGCGTTGGATCCTGATTTTGTACAGTTATTGCCCACAAGTTCTCTGACATGCCTTTGGATTTTGATTGTGTACCTCAGTGCCCAGAAATGAATAACCTCTAGCCTGTTTAAATTAAGCATTTGGATCATCCCCTATCAGGTAGTCACGCCCTGGGTCTCATTAAGGTTATTGAGACAGTGTTTATTAAAGTGACATAATAACCATAACTGTAAAAAGTGGACAAGAACATATCCCCTGAACATCTCTATGTAAAATAAGAAGATATTTTACCTCAAAATTTCTCAAGCTCTCAAGAATAAGTGCTCTGTTAACAGTCATCCTTCAGCTAGTGTCAGCTGCATGTTGAAAAACAAAAATTATGCTTACCTGATAATTTTCTTTTCTTCAGATGGAAAGAGTCCACAGCTGCATTTATTACTTTTGAGAAAAAAGAACCTGGCCACCAGGAGGAGGCAAATATACCCCAGCCAAAGGCTTAAATACTCCTCCCACTCCCCTCATCCCCCAATCATTCTGCCGAGGAACAAGGAACAGTAGAAGAAATATCAGGGTGAAAAAACTACAGGTGGGGAGCTGTGGACTCTTTCCATCTGAAAAAAAGAAAATTATCAGGTAAGCATAATTTATGTTTTTCTTCATAAATGGAAAGAGTCCACAGATGCATTCATTACTTTTGGGAAAACAATACCCGAGCTATAGAGGAAACTGAATTCCAAGACGGGAGGGTACAAGAGGCGGCCCATTCTGAGGGCACCAGGCCTTAAACCACTACCCAACAAACCCCCGCTTCGTCCGAAGCCGAAAACATTGAAAGGAAAAAGCCCCAAGAACACTGACCGGCAGATTGTCTGGAAGCCTGGCAAGAGACTGCAAAATCAGACTCAACTGAGCCAACAGTCCTCCAGGAGACACCGTCGCCCAGTGGTCGGCCCCCAACCACACACCCCTTACTAGCAAAGGGAACATCAGCCCAGAACTTCCAAGGGACAGGGCAAGGAAAAACCAAAGGGAAACCGAAAGGACACCACAAAATTCCATAAAGGAAAAAAAAAACAGAACGAGCCCAGCTCACAAAGACCCAAATGGGTCCATGACAAACAAGGGGAGGCAATGCCCAGACCAACAGAAGAATTCAACACAAAACCGTGTAACAGACCAAGACGAGATAAACACCAAACACGCAGCCATCATTAGGATGACACAGAGAGAGAATACTTGCTAAGAAGCAAAATGCGGCTAAACAAGATATCAGATTGCAAAAACTCCAAGACAGAGGGCACACTCTAGGCAATCCAAGCCACCAGACCGACCCATAGTTCTCAAAAGGGGAGAAGCCCAGAACCTCAACGAGGCCCACTACACCCTCTTTTTTTTTTTTTTTTTAAACCAAACAGCACGGTGGGATGCCACTAGTGACTCCCTGAAGATTGTTTCTGAAATGAACAACAAATCTCAGAACCTACTCCCAGCCGGGCCAGCCCAAGCATCAGCAAGTCTGAAACCAGGGGAACAGAAGAACCCCTACATCCCCTCACAAAAGAGTGGAAAAAATGGCCTCAGCCTTTCCAACTGAGCTCGGGGACCCACCCAAAACTCCTTAAAGACAGTCGACAAGGCCGAAAACCCAGAAGAATCTAGCAAAAGGACCATCTCGACGCGGAGCCAGCAAGACTCCAGATAGAACAGAAAAACCCAGAGAGCATGCCTCTCTCCAAAATTGGGTAACCCTCTGCTCCATCCCCTGAATCTAGGAGAAGTCCTAAAACAAGGCCACCTCCGTAGGAGAACAAGCCCCCCTAAGAAAAAAGGGGGGCCATTAAAGACAGAGCACCTGCCCATGAGACACAAGGCCACAGGCTGAACAAGAGATCAATCTCCAACGCAGATGAACTTGGAAGGAATCCTCTTAGAAATTAGCCTGTTAGCACACAGAAAGGGTGCAAAAGCAGCGCCTGCAGAACCGCAAAGCCATCAGGTTACTTCAGCCAACCGTCCAAGGGAAATCGATTTTCCTGGGCGGCACTCAGGAAATCTGGCCAACCATGACCAGATCTACTAGCCAGACAAAAGGTCATAGCCCAAGTTCCCTGGAACAGGAGAACCCCGAACCAGCCCTAGATCCTGAAAAGAACGGTAACAACCCGCAACAGGATCCACAAGGGAAAACGCTGAGCAAAAGCTCCAGCAACCTGAAGAACCAGGGGGATGACAGGTCCGAGCCCCCAATTGTTTAAAACAAACAATATCCCAGAAACTCAAACACCCCGTCTGATATAAAAAACAGACCCACAGGGAGGTATCAATGTAATATCCAGAAGAACCCGGAGAAAGAGAACACCTCGCAAGCCCCGACCCAAGGAAGAGACCACCCCATACCGAGGTCCAACGCTCCACAGGAGCTAAGGCATGTCGAACCAAGAAACTAGAGCCTATAGGCATTTAAACTGCCACAAGACATCCAAAGCAAGGGAATACCTCGAGGACAAGGTCACTCGAGCAAAGGCTAGTCTCTACATCACCTCCATACGAGACAGAGGAGCACATGAAAACAAGGATGCGGAGCATCCCCAGTTCTGGGAAAAACCCTAAGCAGATCCCAAAGGAACACTCTCGAAGGGAAAACCAGGTCCCCAAAGGAGACCCACTAACATGGAGGAACGTACAAAGGCCAAATGGTCTCACTGAACAAGAGAACCAAGGTAGGAAAAAGTGCAAAAGGATGATTCCTAGAGCCTCAGAAAGACCAAACCGCCCTAAACCTAAACCCCCATTCCTCCCACGTGAGGAAGAATAATCTAGATCCCGAGAGAATCGGAAGCAAAAAGGAGTGACGCAGTGGAACGCCGCTGACCCAGTCAACCACCTTTAAGGCTAAATAAGGACTGAAACAATCCTTCCAGCCTCATGGACCTACGAGTTCTCTTTAGAATGCTTAGCGGAAACTTGTAAAACAAAAAAGAGAACACAAATAATAAAGTGAGCACTCTGCGCCTCAACTGAACCAGCAAGGCCGAACAGGCGCAACGTGTCTGAACAAGCCACGAGACAGAAGATCTGAACCCAAGCAGGACCAGCTTGCAAACAGGGGCATAACTGTCAAGCTGCCTTAATCCTCCCTCAGAGGGGAAGAGAATAACAGACAAAAAATAGGCCTAACATGTCCCTTAACAAAGTTCCGCAGAAGTAAACAGCGAGAATCGATCCCAGAGAAAGTTCCCGAAGGAAACATATAATCAAAAATAAAAGTCACCCTAACCGAATAAAAGAAAATATAAGGCAACCCGTAGGTAAACGCCCAAGAAGAAACAGGCATACCCGCAGGACCAGTCAAACGGAACCCTGATCTTCCAACAAAAACCGTGAAAGATCTCAATAACCGACAATCAGGAGATTACATCATACCCTCATGTCTAATGAGGTGAGCCATTCGAAGTAAAAACGTGTCTGAGTAAAACGTGAAGGCGCGCTATTCTGTAATGAAAGGCACAACACTCACGGACAGCTTCATCTGCAGGGAACTGTATAGGTCCACCCAAGGCCAGGAGACCCGGGACAAAAGGGCATGAGCACAAACGCAAATAAACATCTCAACTTTGCAGACGCATAATCGCCAAAAATATGTCAAAGCAAAAACAAGCTGCAACCTCCGGGGGGAACAAGCCGAGGGATAAACATAATCTGGGTTACCTGCATGTGTAGTAGTAGGGAGCGGTAGGGAACTCGCCTCTTGGAGGACAGAGCCCCCAGAGGCGGATGGCTCAGCGGACCCTTGATTCCCCGAGCCCGAGGAACAAGGCACTCTAATACGGCATATCGAACATAACTGTTTGACCTGTGTCAACGGGCCAATTCGCATTCTTCACAAGTCGAAGAATCTGAATCTGAAATTTGAACAGTCCCAGCATCAGAATCCTCCATAACTTGATAGAGAATATAATAATATGGACTAAAGAAAATGCTAAACGGCACCTGACACCCACAATGGCCACCTCCTAGGAACCAGACACTAGCAGATCAGAATTTTTCAGTCGCCACACGGTCAGGAATGTGGAAATGGAAGACCAGAACGTAAACACGTCCAGTCACAAGGTGAACTGTATAGTCCAAAAAAAGTGTGCCAAACCATAAGGTCGCGTCACTTCCAAAGGCCCTTATGTTCTAAGCCGAGAGCCTAGTTAACACTACACATAAGCAGATTGAATCACATAACAAACATGATTAAAAAAAAAACCCTGTTCAATAATCCCCCTCGGGAGATATTAACCCTCGATTCCAAGATACCAAAGGAGCCTCACTGAGACCCATATTATATACTTAATAAGTCCCGCAAGAAAGTACCTTACGGAAAGCAAATAAGTTACAGTACATTCTGATGAAGTAAAATGAAACGATCTTACCGGAATCTACACCATGTAACATGGCCCTTAAAGTGTGACGAATAGTAGCAGCGCCTCCGCCATGGACTTGAGAGAAAAAAGCAGGCAGCAAAGCGAAGTTCGACAATGCCCATTGCTTGTGGAGCTTTTAATATGAGTCGGGATGATTTCGCAGAAAGACTCTCCCTGCATCTCCGGACTCTAACTTTCATCCAGGCCCTCACTGAGATAGGATTACTTAAAACTCCCGTCCCATGTTGAAGAGTACTACTACAGACACTTCTCTGCCAACCTCCTGGGACGAAAGGCAAAGAATGACTGGGGGATGAGGGGAATGGGAGGAGTATTTAAGCCTTTGGTTGGGGTGTTTTTGCTTCCACCTGGTGGCAAGGTTCTTATTTCCCAAAAGTAATGAATGCAGATGTGGACTCTTTCCATTTATGAATAAAAAATAAACTCAATCAGCTTCATCAGTCCTGATGTTACATTTTGCTTTACTGTGATCTCATGAGATTTCACTGAAATCTCTCAAGTTTTCATAGCAAACTTCCTTAAACTGAGGCGTGAACTAACATGACTGTGCTGTACATACCAGATGCACGCTCCCTTGCATGTCAAGGGACTAGCATCCTAATTAACTGCTTAAAATCGCTTTACAATAGGATGTGGCTACTGAGGAAATTTTAAGGTAAAATACCTTCCATGTTTACATCAAGATGTTCAGGTGATATTTTCTAGTCAGCTCTTTAGTTATGCTGCATCACTTTCAAGTGCGTCAACATTTGGGTATCATATCCCTTTAAGTAATTTCTCAGCTGCTGGGACCTTACGCAGCCAGAAACTTACCTCACTTTGGGCTTCATGACATCTACTCGTCAATCATGTATTCTAAATATTTCTTCAAATGCTTGTGTGGGATACAATACCTGTTTTAGTTTTTATGTTTTTTAATGTATATTTGTTTAGTAGATGCATGCTACTTGGGGATGTCCAGCAGCATAACTGGCTTTAAATCTAATTCAATACACTTCTTTGAGGGTGAAAACTAAAATATTTTTACTTATGAATAAAATGGGTTCCTAGGTTTCATAGATACATTTAATAGCTGTGTAAAATACATTGGATAAACCTTTTCCCATAAACCTTACCTTATTTGTAGGGTCCTTCAGATTGAAGAGAATACTCCTATATTTTGTTTTGTATCTGTGGTCAGTGCTCTGGTAAAGTGCAAACAATTCAAGTTCTATATTTTCCACAATCAATTTAACCATCTCGTTTTGAACGTCCAAATCTACTGTCGCTGTTACCCTGGAATAACGTCAGATGTAATTGTTCATCCGAGTGGCCAACAGTGATAATATTTCCATATCTTAATCATTGCATTAAATGTGTTATTAAAGAGATATAGAGCATTATTTTTTATAGTACAGATAGTCATTTTACAATAAGAATAATGATGATAAAAGGTTGACAGGGGTAGCAGTTAGGATTATTTGGGGTGTCAGGGATATACCTATATATGTCTGAGATATATAATATGTACTCCAGTTCTCTGAATGCATGTGTGTGAGGTGGCTGGTTTATGGCAAAGAACTGGAAGCAAACATCGAACATGGTAAGAGATGCTGAGTGCTGGACTACAATCTATATTTGGAGACCAATCAGATTCATTAGTACCCCTGCCCAACTGCTTTACTTGGATGTCTTCCTTGTGGAGACTAAGCAGTGGATGGTGATACACACACACATACATAGATACACACACACATAGATATAGATACACACACACACACACACAAAGATAAACACACACACAAACACACATACATAGATACACACATCTGTAGCCACACATACATACACACATACATAGATACACACACACAAACACACATAGATACACATACACCCACATAGATCCACACACATACATAGATACACATACACACACACATAGATACACACAAGCACACATAAATAGATACACTTACGCACACACACAAACAAGCACACATAAATAGATACACATACACACACACATAGATACACACACACACAAACAAGCACACATAAATAGATACACTTACGCACACACACAAACAAGCACACATAAATAGATACACATACACACACACATAGATACACACACACACAAACAAGCACACATAAATAGATACACATACGCACACACACAAACAAGCACACATAAATAGATACACATACGCACACACATAGATACACACACACACAAACAAGCACACATAAATAGATACACATACGCACACACATAGATACACACACACAATCACACATAAATACAGGTGAAACTCAAAAAATTTGAATATTGTGCAAAAGTTCATTTATTTCACTAATGCAACTTAAAAGGTGAAACTAATATATGAGATAGACTCATTACATGCAAAGCAAGATAGTTCAAGCCGTGATTTGTCATAATTGTGATGATTATAGCTTACAGCTCCTGAAAACCCCAAATCCACAATCTCAGGAAATTAGAATATTACATGCAATCAATAAAACAAGGATTGTACATACCTGTAGAACAATATCGGACCTCTGAAAAGTATAAGCATGCATACTGTGTGTACTCAGTACTTGGTTTGGGTCCCTTTTGCAGCAATTACTGCCTCAATGCGGCGAGGCATGGAAGCTATCAGCCTGTGGCACTGCTGAGGTGTTATGGAAGACCAGGATGCTTCAATAGCGGCCTTCAGCTCTTCTGCTATCAGCCTGTGGCACTGCTGAGGTGTTATGGAAGACCAGGATGCTTCAATAGCGGCCTTCAGCTCTTCTGCATTGTTTGGTCTCATGTCTCTCATCTTTCTCTTGGCAATGCCCCATAGATTCTCTATGGGGTTCAGGTCAGGCGAGTCTGCTAGCCAATCAAGCACAGTAATCCCACGATTATTGAACCATGTTTTGGTGCTTTTGGCAGTGTGGGCAGGTGCCAAGTCCTGCTGGAAAATGAAGTCAGCATCCCCATAGAGCTCGTCTGTGGAAGGAAGCATGAAGTGCTCCAAAATCTCCTGGTAGACGGCTGCATTGACCCTGGACTTAATGAAGCACAGTGGACCAACACCAGCAGATGACATAACTCCCCAAATCAACACAGACTGTGGAAACTTCACACTGGACTTCAAGCATCTTGCAGTGTGTGCTTCTCCACTCTTCCTCCATACTCTGGGTCCTTGGTTTCTAAATGAGATGCAAAATTTGCTCTAATCAGAAAATAGGACTTTACACCACTGAGCAACAGACCAGGTCTGTTTTTCTTTAGCCCAGGTAAGACGCTTCTGACGTTGTTTGTTCAGGAGTGGCTTGACAAGAGGAATACGACATTTGAAGCCCATGTCCAGGACCATCTGTGTGTGGTGGCTCTTGATGCACTGACTCCAGCCTCAGTCCACTCATTGTGAAAGTCCCCAACACTTTTGAATGGCCTTTTCCTGACAATCCTCTCCCTGCTGCTTGTGCACCTTTTTCTTCCACACTTTTCCCTTCAACATAACATTCTATTAATGTGCTTTGATACAGCACTTTGGGAACATCCAACTTCTTTTGCAATTACCTTTTGAAGCTTTCCCTCCTTATGGAGGCTGTCAATGATGGTTTTCTGCACAACTGTGAGGTCAGCAGTCTTTCCCATGATTGTGATTCCTATTGAACCAGACTGAGACCATTTAAAGGCTCAGAAACCCTTTGCAGGTGTTATGGCTTATTTAGCTGATTAGAGTGGGACACTTTGAGCCTTGAATATTGCACCTTTTAACAATATTCTAATTTTCTGAGATTGTGGATTTGGGGTTTTCATGAGCTGTAAGCCATAATCATCACAATTATGACAAATCATGGCTTGAACTATCTTGCTTTGCATGTAATGAGTCTATCTTATATATTAGTTTCACCTTTTAAGTTGCATTAGTGAAATAAATGAACTTTTTCACGATATTCTAATTTTTCGAGATTCTGTAGATACACATACACACACATAGATATACACACACATACACACACATAGATATAGATACACATACACACACATAGATATAGATACACATACACACACAAAGATAAACACACACACATGTATAGATACACATAGATAAACACATCTGTAGATACATATACACACATAGATAAACACACACACATATACACATAAACATACATACTCACACACATAAAAACATAGCAGTCATGCTGAACTGACAGGTATCAATTTACCTTTTTTTTAATAATAGTATCTTATCCAATTAAAAGTTCCTTATCTAAAATTCCCTTATTTAACACATTGCTCTGGGTGGTTAAAGTCCCAGCGTGGGGATTACCTTTTTAATAACGCATGATAGAGAGTCTCCACTGCTGTTATGCGTATATCTTTAGTACTAAATAATCCAGGCAACAAAAGAGTAGTATTTGGCCCTTCATCTTTACAGGACTTTCTTTTTATTTTCTTCCCTTCCTTGCCGTTTATGCATGCTGCAAGAAGAAGAATAAAACAAAGATATCAGCAACACATGAATGTTAAAAAATTAAAGGGACAGAAAAGTCAAAATTAAACTTTCATTCAGCTTGAGCATCCAGTTTTAAAACACTTTTCAATTTACTTCCATTACCCAATTTGCTCCTCTCTCTTAAAACTTTATACTGGCAGACTGTCTGCCAGTACTTAAGATGGTGGTCAGGGGTGTGGGAGGGAGAGAGCTATTTGGGAGGGATCAGGGAGGTGGGAAGTGTCAGGTGGGAAGGTAATCCCTGTATTAAACTACTATTACCCTTACCAGCTAACTAATTAACCCCTTCACTGCCGGGAATTTCAGAAGTAAGGTGGAGAGCTGCAATAATCGGCCATCTAATTGGTAAAGCATGTTTGCTATTTCTGAACAAAAAAGACCCCAGGGAACCTTTTACAACCATTTGTCTTATGACTGCAGTAGTTATGTGCAAATAATTTCAGGGAGAAACCCAAAGTTTGTGAAACAGTTAACAATCTTTTTAATATGATTGCATTATACAAAAATGGGCCTAGATCAATACCTTGGATTGTCTACTAAAATATATATATATAGCTTTGATAGATAAATAAAAAAAAGAACAAGGCTCTATTTCTGTTTAAATGGAGTGCTGGAAAAAAATGCTAAAAATTATTCTGTATTTTAGGCAAGTTTTTCTCTGAATTTCCTGGTAGGGAAGGGGTTAAATCTTATTTTTGTATCCATACATACATAGTAGAATCTAATTTGATCAATTGCCTTCTTCAATATTAAACAGACATAAAACTCAATAGTGTTTAATAGTGATATGCAGAATTAGCATACAACTGCAAAGGCACTTTACAATGTGAAGTGTTAAAATAAGGTTGTTTTAACTTTTTTTAAATCCTTCACAATAGAATTAATGGGGGAGTGCTGAAAAACTCATGTTTACTGTTCTTTTAAACACAAACTGTTTTAAACACACATCAGAGAAGTCGACATTTTGGTTTTCATTTAAACCATTTTCAAGACATCACATAACTCTTCCTAAACACTGACAAAACTGTCACAATGATCTTTGGAACGGGACCTAAATTACAAAAATTACAAAATTCCCATCTTCGCATCAAAACAAAATCCAATTGCATGCTGACCGCAGTCCACTCTTTTAAATACTTAGGTATGTTGTTAGACCCCAATCTATCTTTTGGACTCCACATAGAAAAACTTGCCTCTAAACTTTATCCAAAACTAGGTGCCCTGTACAGAAACAAACCTTGCCTCAGCCCTACAGTAAAGGAAAAGATTGTAGAGCAAATGCTGATACCTATCTTGGATTATGGGGACGTAGTATATGCACCTGCTCCGCAAACTCACCTTAATAAACTAAATACGTTATATAACTCGTTCTGCCGCTTTGTGCTACAATGTAACTACAGGACCCACCATTGTGACATGCTAAAAGAACTAAACTGGCTGTCACTGGAATCCAGACGCACCCTCCATCTTTCCTGCCTTGTCTTTAAGAGCCTTTCTGGGAAGCTCCCACCCTACCTGAGCAGAATGTTCTCCCCTGGTATTCCCACCTCCTATAACCTCTGATCCAATAACAGCACATTATTTAGCTTGCTTCAATACAAAGAGAAAGCAGCTCGATCCTCCTTTTCCTACAGAGCGCCACAATTATGGAACGACCTCCCTCACACTTTAAAAACTTCCCCAAGCCTAAAATCCTTTAAGAGATCCCTCTATACATATCTCAAAACAGAATACTCCTGTCATGGCTGATTAAATATTTTGTACCTGCTCTATGTTAAATGTTTGCATATTTTTTTTGTGTATTATTATTGTTTTTGTATTTTATTGTACCCTATTGTATCAATGCAATGTTTTGTGGTCCCAGGACATACTTGAAAACGAGAGATATCTCAATGTATCCTTCCTGGTAAAATATTTTATAAATAAATAAATAAAATAAATAAATTATTTATCTGTGTACAATATAAAAAACAAAAACAATCAATCCCCCACATCAAGTTGCTTTACTTTTTTACACATACCCCATGTTTAAACCTCCTATCCAGTGTACAACATATACATAAAGAAATATTAGAGGAAGGAAGTGAAACAATCCCCAAGAGAAGCTATTAAAGGGACATAATACTCATATGCTAAATCACTTGAAACTGATGCAGTATAACTGTAAAAAGCTGACAGGAAAATATCACCTGAGCATCTCTATGTAAAAAAGGAAGATATTTTACCTCACAATCTCCTCAGCTCAGTTAAGTTCTGTGTAAAAAAAAAGTTATACTCAGCTGCAGGTAAAAAAAAAAAAAATTAAATGAAGAAATGAACAGCAGCCATTCAGCATCAACAGTGTTGAGGTCCTGAACTCTTTTACTGTGATCTCATGAGATTTCCCTTAACTCTCATGAGATTTCTTTGTAAACTTCCTTACACTGAATAGGGAAATAAGATGAGTGTGCACGAAAGCTCGCTCCTTCCGGCGTTAGAAAGATCCCATTGAAAAGATAGGATACGCAAATGGCGTAGGGGGATCTGCGGTATGGAAAAGTCGCGGCTGCAAAGTGAGCGTTAGACCCTTTCCTGACTGACTCCAAATACCAGCGGGCGGTAAAAACCAGCGTTAGGAGCCTCTAACGCTGGTTTTGACGGCTACCGCCCAACTCTAAATCTAGGACTTAGGATTTATTTTTATTTTACAGGGAAATTTCAATTTATTTTAACTAGGTACAATAGCTATTAAATAGTTATTAACTATTTAATAGCTACCTAGTTAAAATATAGAGAAATTAACCTGTAAAATAAAAACTAACCTAAGTTACAATTACAACTAACACTACACTATACTTAAATAAATTATTCCTATTTAAAACTAAATACTTACCTGTAAAATAAACACTAAGATAGCTACAATGTAATTAATAATTACATTGTAGCTATCTTAGGATTTATATTTATTTTACAGGTAACTTTGTATTTATTTTAGCTAGTTAGAATAGTTATTAAATAGTTATTAACTATTTAATAACTACCTAGCTAAAAGAAATACAAAATTACCTGTAAAATAAATCCTAACCTAAGTTACAATTAAACCTAACACTACACTATCATTAAATAAATTAAATAAATTACCTACAAATAACTACAATTAAATACAATTAAATAAACTAACTAAAGTACAAAAAATAAAAAAAGCTAAGTTACAAAAAATAAAAAAAATAAGTTACAAACATTTCAAAAATATTACAACAATTTTAAGCTACTTACACCTAATCTAAGCCCCCTAATAAAATAACAAAGCCCCCCAAAATAAAAAAATGCCCTACCCTAATTCTACATTAAAAAGTTACCAGCTCAATTACCTTACCAGCCCTTAAAAGGGCCTTTTGCGGGGCATGCCCCAAAGAAAACAGCTCTTTTGCCTGTAAAATAAAAATACAACCCCCCAACATTAAAACTCACCACCCACATACCCCTACTCTAACCCAAACCCCCCTTAAATAAACCTAACACTACCCCCCTGAAGATCATCCTACCTTTAGCCGTCTTCAGCCAGCTGACCACCGATGGAACCGAAGAGGAGATCCGGAGCAGCAGAAGTCATCATCCAAGGGTCACTGAAGAAGTCTTCCATCCGATTGTAGTCATCATCCAGGCGGCGTCTTCAATCTTCATCCATCCGGAGCAGAGCGGAGCAATCTTCAGACGAACCTACGCAGAGCCATCTTCTTCCACGGACGACTGAACTACGAATGACGATTCCTTTATCAGGATCAGCCAATCAGTTTTTTCCTACCTTAATTCCGATTGGCTGATAGAATCCTATCAGCCAATCGGAATTCGAGGGACGCCATCTTGGATGACTTCACTTAAAGGAACCGTCATTCGTCGTTCAGTCGTCGGTGGAAGAAGATGGCTCCACGTAGGCTCGTCTGAAGATGGCTCTGCTCCGCATGGATGAAGATTGAAGACGCCGCCTGGATGATGACTTCAATCGGATGGAAGACTTCTTCAACGCCCCTTGGATGATGACTTCTGCCGCTCCGGATCTCCTCTTCGGTTCCATCGGTGGTCGGCTGGCTGAAGACAGCTAAAGGTAGGATGATCTTCAGGGGGGTAGTGTTAGGTTTATTTAAGGGGGGTTTGGGTTAGAGTAGGGGTATGTGGGTGGTGGGTTTTAATGTTGGGGGGGGTTGTATTTTTATTTTACAGGCAAAAGAGCTGTTTTCTTTGGGGCATGCCCCGCAAAAGGCCCTTTTAAGGGCTGGTAAGGTAATTGAGCTGGTAACTTTTTAATGTAGAATAGGGTAGGGAATTTTTTTTATTTTGGGGGGCTTTGTTATTTTATTAGGGGGCTTAGATTAGGTGTAAGTAGCTTAAAATTGTTGTAATATTTTTGAAATGTTTGTAACTTATTTTTTTTTTTTTTTGTACTTTAGTTAGTTTATTTAATTGTATTTAATTGTAGTTATTTGTAGGTAATTTATTTAATTTATTTAATGATAGTGTAGTGTTAGGTTTAATTGTAACTTAGGTTAGGATTTATTTTACAGGTAATTTTGTATTTCTTTTAGCTAGGTAGTTATTAAATAGTTAATAACTATTTAATAACTATTCTAACTAGCTAAAATAAATAAAAAGTTACGTGTAAAATAAATATAAATCCTAAGATAGCTACAATGTAATTATTAATTACATTGTAGCTATCTTAGGGTTTATTTTAAAGGTAAGTATTTAGTTTTAAATAGGAATAATTAATTTAATAAGAGTTAAATTTATTTAGATGTATTTAATTAATATTTAAGTTAGGGGGGTGTTAGGGTTAGGGTTAGACTTAGGTTTAGGGGTTAATAATTGTATTATAGTTGCTGCGGTGTAGGGGGGGCAGGATAGGGGTTAATACATTTATTATAGGTGGCGGCGGGGTCCGGAAACGGTGGTTTAGGGGTTAAACAATTTATTTAGTTGCGGCGGGGTCCGGGATCGGCAGGATAGGGGTTAATAAATTTATTATAGGTTGCGACGGTGTAGGGGGGGCAGGATAGGGGTTAATAAATGTATTATAGGTGGGGACGGTGTAGGGGGGCAGATTAGGGATTAATAAATGTAATATAGGTGGCGGCGGGGTCCGGGAGCGGCGGTTTAGGGGTTAATACATTTATTATAGTTGCGGCGGTGTCCGGGAGTGGCGGTTTAGGGGTTAATAACTTTATTATAGTTGCGGCGGTGTCCGGGAGCAGTGGTTTAGGAGTTAATAACTTTATTTAGTTGTGGCGGTGTAGGGGGGACAGATTAGGGGTTAATATGTATAATGTAGCTTGCAGTGGGCTCCGGGAACGGCAGTTTAGGGGGTAATACATTTATTTAGTTGCGGCGGTGTAGGGGGGGACAGATTAGGGGTGTTTAGACTCGGGGTACATGTTAGGGTGTTAGGTGCAGACATCTCCCATAGGAATCAATGGGATGTCGGGCAGCAGCGAACATGAACTTTCACTATGGTCAGACTCCCATTGATTCCTATGGGATCTGCCGCCTCCAGGGCGGCGGTTTGAAAACCAGGTACGCTGGGCCGGAAAAGTGCAGAGCGTACCTGCTAGTTTTTTGATAACTAGCAAAAGTAGTCAGATTGTGCCGAACCTGTGTGCGGAACATCTGGAGTGACGTAAGAATCGATCTGTGTCGGACTGAGTCTGGCGGATCGAAGCTTACGTCACAAAATTCTACTTTTGCCAGTGTAAAGGGCTTGATAACTAAGGCGAATCAGCCTCGCCACAAATACACTGCGGAATTCCAGCGTATTTGAGGTTGACGGCTTGATAACTAGGGGCCAAAGTCTCTATGGACATAATAGTCTCTTTGGACGTAATAGTAACAATTCCAAGGGCACAATTTGTGCAATAGTATTGATAAAAAGTCTCTTTGGAAGTATTGGTAACAGTTCTCAGGGCACAATTGTGCAATTATATCGATAAAATTATCAAACTGGTGATTAAAAAGTGAAGAGTTGGTAATTTTCAATTCTTATACAGCTTCTACCAGCCAGGCTTACCCGGGGAATCTTACCAGGCCTTTCTTGGTTGTAGGACTCCTTTTCAAGTGAAATTAGAGCAAATTTTACCGCCAAAGTGACACCGGGAGAAGCGTCTTCTCTCCGTGCTGTATAGGTGTCTTCAGTCACTGCGGGTAATCATCTCTGTGTATTCCCACGTGTGGATGGTCACGTGTATTGCTACACCAATAGGTTTGGTCCGGTAACAGATTCCTCTCCTCTGGTTGCTATGATTTAGAAGTATTCCAAGAAGGGAAAAGAGTGAAAAAGGTTTTGTTTTCATGGAAGATCCGTGATCGTTCACAAAAAAATAGTAGTTGCTACCTCTGTTGGCAGATATATTGTTACGCGTTTCGGCGCTGTATAATGCGCCTTTATCAAGTTTATAACTGCTTTTGGTAGCAATGCGGTTTTTTATAGTCTGTTTGAAGGACCTCCCATTTTTTTCATTAACCCTTTACTTTCATTTTCAATGTGTTCAATTGCTTATAGTACAGTTGCGCTCATAAGTTTACATACCCTGGCAGAATTTATGATTTCTTGGCCATTTTTCAGAGAATATGAATGATAACACAAAAACTTTTCTTTCACTCATGGTTAGTGTTTGGCTGAGCCATTTATTATCAATCAACTGTGTTTACTCTTTTTAAATCATGACAACAGAAACTGCCCAAATGGCCCTAATCAAAAGTTTACATACCCCAGTTCTTAATACCGTTTATTGCCCCCTTTAACATCAATGACAGCTTGAAGTCTTTTGTGGTATTTGTGGATGAAGCTCTTTATCTTCTCAGATGGTAAAGCTGCCCATTCTTCCTGGCAAAAAGCCTCCAGTTCCTGTAAATTCTTGAGCTGTCTTCCATGAAGTGCACGTTTGAGATCTCCCCAGAGTGGCTCAATGATATTGAGGTCAGGAGACTGAGATGGCCACTGCAGAACCTTCACTTTATTCTGCTGTAGCCAATGACAGGTCGACTTGGCCTTGTGTTTAGGATCATTGTCATGTTGGAATGTCCAAGTACGTCCCATGCGCAGATTCCGGGCTGATGAATGCAAATTTTCCTCCAGTATTTTTTGATAACATGCTGCATTCATCTTGCCATCAATTCTGACCAAATTTCCTGTGCCTTTGTAGCTCACACATCCCCAAAACATCCATCTCCATATTTCACAGTAGGAATGGTGTACTTTTCATCATAGGCCTTGTTGACTCCTCTCCAAATGTAGCGTTTATGGTTGTGGCCAAAAAGTTAAATTTTGGTCTCATCACTCCAAATGACTTTATGCCAGAAGGTTTGAGGCTTGTCTCTGTGCTGTTTGGCGTATTGTAAGCAGGATACTTTGTGGCATTTGTGTAATGCAGCCCATCTTTCTTCAAGTGCCTCCTTATTGAATATCTTGAAACAGCCACACCACATGTTTTCAGAGAGTCCTGTATTTCACCTGAAGTTATTTGTGGGTTTTTATTTGCATCCCGAACAATTTTCCTGGCAGTTGTGGCTGAAATTTTAGCTGGTCTACCTGACCATGGTTTGGTTTCAACAGAGCCCCTCATTTTCCACTTCTTGATTAGAGTTTGAACACTGCTGATTGGCATTCTCAATTCCTTGGATATCTTTTTATAACCCTTTCCTGTTTTATACAGTTCAACTACCTTTTCCCGCAGATCCTTTGACAATTCTTTTGCTTTCCCCATGACTCCGAATCCAGAAACGTCAGTGCAGCACTGGATGAAAGATACAAGGGTCTGTCAGGAGTCCAGAAACTCATTAACATTTTATACACACACACATTAATTACAAGCAAACAGATCACAGGTGAGGATGGCTTTAATAGCCATTCAAACCGCTTTGTGTCAACTTGTGTGCATCAGGCCAAAATCACCAGGGTATGTAAACTTTTTATCAGGGTCATTTGGGTAGTTTCTGTTGTCATTATGATTTAAAAAGAGTAAACATAGTTGAATGATAATAAATGGCTTCAGCCAAACACTAAGTAGACAGAAAATAGTGTGCGCTAGGAGATGAATATCATACACCTCCCTATGAGACAATATCCCTAAGTGTTGTCTAAGAAAAAACAATATTAAGCAAAAAAACTCATGTATAGAGAGGGCGCCTGTTAGGCCAAAGATATCACCACTTTCGAATATAACAAATATTTATTAAAAAAAATATTAAACAATAAAAAGTATTAAGGGACGTCTCCCTATAAAACACAGTCGACTCAATAATCAAGCTTAATAAAAAAACCTGTGTGGCATCCATAATACCTATAGCAAGCTGGTATCCAGGAAAAGTTCAGCCATGTCCTTTATAACAAATCATTTAATATGTTTCAAAACCAGGAAATAGATACACAGTCTTTGAATGTATACCACAGATGCTAAATGTTGCAAAAGATTGTAGCACAATACCATTCCAATACTAGATCAGTTGTTACATGAACATATACGGTCTTGCTCAGACATGTGAGGATTTCTTTGAGAGCAAAGCGACTTTTCCCAAAAAAACACTGTTTTAAATCATGTAATAAAAGGATAATACCTGTATCGCTGTAGAAGTTCCAGACTGGTAAGTAGGTACTTTACCGTTACATGCAGTGGGTATATCACCCGATCTTGCGGAGGTGCTCCTGCTCCTACTCGGAATCACTTTTCAAACGTTATATAATTATTGTCATTTTTATACCATTATTTCTCTTATGGTGTATGAACTTTTTAGCATAACCCGGGTTATTATTATACTCTTTTTAATCACTTCCGAAAATTGGAGTTGGAGTTTGAAGGGAGAAAATATACCCAATAACATCCTTTCACTGCGTGCATAGCACTAAGTGCAGGTTTCAAGTCTTTTGTTATCAATTACAGCTGGGAGCGGCTGACCATCTCCAGGAATCATCATCTGTTTGCTCTATCGAGACGGAGAACAACCCGTGACGTCAGACGCTGTCAGTCACGTGGCACTACTCGTTTGAAAAGTGATTCCGAGTAGGAGCAGGAGCACCTCCGCAAGATCAGGTGATATACCCGCTGCATGTAAGGGTAAAGTACCTACTAACCAGTCTGGAACTTCTACAGCGATACAGGTATTATCCTTTTATTACATGGTGTAAAACACAGTGTTTTTTTTGGGAAAAGTCGCTTTGCTCTCAAAGAAATCCTCACATGTCTGAGCAAGACAGTATATGTTCATGTAACAACTGATCTAGTATTGGAGTGGTATTGTGCTACAATCCTTTGCAACATTTAGCATCTGTGGTATACATTCAAAGACTGTATCTATTTCCTGGTTTTGAAACATATTAAATTATTTGTTATAATGGACATTGCTGAACTTTTCCTGGATACCAGCTTGCTATAGGTATTATGGATGCCACACAGGTTTTTTTACAGAGGTAAAATGTGTATTATTATAACTGTGTTGGTTATGCAAAACTGGGGAAAGGGTAATAAAGGGATCTTTCTTTTTAAACAACAAAAAATCTGGTGTTGACTGTCCCTTTAATTTTGACTTTCCTATCCCTTTAAGTCTCTAAGAGAAGCTATTAAGTTAATCAATGTATCAAAAGTTCTCTTGACAGGGTGTAGACACAAATTTAACAATTTCAAAATAATTGTTCATAGACATACAAGTGAAAAGGGTGCCAAACCCTGTGTATAATGCTACGTTTTGAAATAAATGTAAATAGTTTATAATCGTTCATATCCCCATGCACACTTATTGTTTATTGAATAAACAGTCATACAGTCACACACACATTTTTAAAAACACTCAACCTTAGCTATACCAATTATCATAATACCTATATCAAATTTTAATCCTAAATGGGAAGAAATCAAACAGTATCTGATATTACAGTAGCTTGCTCAATACAAAGTGTACTAAGCTCCTGCAATGTGGGAGCTATAATTAATGTTAACATCTACACTGCAAGCATTGGTGTCAGAAGAAAACCTTCATCTGCATAATAATCCCCCAAGTATGGAAATATATCTTAAAATGTTATAGATAATAGCTAAGGTAAGCGCAAACCACTGAGGCGCGTTTCACTTAACAAATCCCTTCCCGTTAAAGTTCATGGGCTCCTGTGCGTGTTATAGTACTATACAATTGGGCCAAAAATGTTGTCAATCTTAGCCTGCATCCTATCCACATCGCTCATGTGGGGTGTCGGGATGATATTGCGATAATGTCACAGTTAATGAATACACACAATTACTTCCTGGTATGTTATAATTGGCTGATGACTGTTTACATTTATACTTCACTCCAAGGCCTCTATTTAACAAAGTCTGGCGGACCTGATTCGACAGTGCGGATCAGGTCCACCAGACCTCGCTGAATGCGGAGAGCAATACGCTCTCCGTTTTCAGCATTGCACCAGCAGCTCACAAGAGCTGCTGGTGCAACGCCGCCCCCTGCTGACTCGCGGCCAATCGGCCGCCAGCAGGGAGGTGTCAATCAACCCGATCGTATTCGATCGGGTTGAATTCCGGCGATTCCTGTCCGTCTGCTCAGAGCAGGCGGACACGGTTATGGAGCAGCGGTCTTTGTGACCGCTGCTTCATAACTGCTGTTTCTGGCGAGTCTAAAGACTCGCCAGAAACACGGGCCCAGAAGCTCACTACGGAGCTTGTTAAATTGGCGCCCAAGTGTGATATATAGAATGTTTGATTGCAAATATGTAACCTTTTGCTAGCTACTCTATTAATGCAACATTATTGCCTTTTAAACTGTGAGGAGCGGTTATCAATATAAAGCAATTATGTGGACTGCATTTGTAACATGCATTCATTAGATACAAATTACAATTTGAAAGGTTAATCTATCTATGTTGCTACATTTTCCTTCATTGTTTCACCACTATTCACATCAATGGAAGTTGTGTAATAGCTTTAACAGAGGTAAGTTGAATATTTTTAATCAAAAGGTGTATAGATTACCCGGAATTCATTTTTCTAATAAATAAATATAATAAATTACAAGATTAATTTAACAGATACAGAATTAAATACATTTTATTTAGTGAGAGAAAACTTTATGTAGAAAAAATGTGGAAATGATGTAACTTAATTACGAAATAAGTGATTGTGAAAAAATAACACTATAAAGCGGTGTTTAAAATATCAGTGAACATAAGATAGGTGTTGCAATATGCACTGTTGTGTGAAAGTAAATAACATTAGAAAATGTATGAAGGTATGATGTATATACTGGGTATGATGTGAAATAAAATAATATATGGTGAACAAAAATAAACCTGTGACAAAACTAGTGCTATTAAATATGAATCTGATCTCTAGGGTTGCATTATACCAATCTAGTATGATTACATTTGTTGTTACGTGACACAAGAACTAAGAGAGCATATTATGTCACTGGCATCAATTTGTTGGACAGTAGAATGAAGTCGGCCTGTAGCAATTTGTACAGAACTGATACACATTTATTTGACAGCTATGTGTCAATCACCTAGATCAGGGGTCGCCAACCTTCCAGACCTCAGGATTTTTTTTAAAAGGTACAAACCTCTATAATATTACTATATATATATATATATATATATATATATATATAAAATCCTCCAAATAAGATGCACTCTCAGGTCTTTTTGCAAGGTGAAACAAAATCTTGTTTTTTGATGGGACGTTTTCAGGGATATCTCCCCCTTCATCATCATGATTATACTTTGCATGTTTGCACCCAGGCGGATGTCCCTAGGAGGGTAACACAGTTATTTGGACGGTATTTTATATATATATATATATATATATATATATATATATATATATATATATATATATATATACACAGTATATACACACACACACACATATTGTACATAACTAGTATAAAGTAGAAGGAAGCAGCACTCTTACTCCATTGTCCATAAAATCCAAAGGTTTATTACAAATCGTTTAAAACAAGTAGACAAGCACAGCACAGTACAAGTACAAGCTACACAAGTGGAGGGGGAGCAAATCCTTACATGTTTCGTGCTATGCAGCACTTAATCATAGGATAGCTCACCACCTGTGCAGCACACCTTTAAAGGAACAATGGCCAATCACAGATTCAAAGCCATAGTATACCTGAAATGGAGTGTCTTAAAGGTATACCGCAAAGGTGTGAGAAGAAATGGTGTAACATGGCAATACAAAAAAAGGTACTCATTATCTAAAAAGTACAATAAGAAAACAAGAATGCATATAGAGAAATAAATAAAAATACAAATACAAACAATACAAAAAAAGTTAATAATAATAATGAAAAGTTTAGAAAAATTTGTTTCTCTATATAAAAATAAAAATAAAAATAAACACATCAATAGATCATGTTACACAAAATCCGGATTAGTCTCAAAAGAAAAATAATTATAAATTTGATTATAAATTTAAGAAAATGAAATTGCAGTGAAGAAAAATATATATCTATATACACAAGGCAAGAAAAAAGAAAAAACAAAAAAACAAAAAACAATAGAACATATGTCAAATAGAATACACAACACCTTTTGGTGAAAATTTAACAAAAATGGTATTGATTCTTTAATGTAGTGCACATATAGTATTCATATTACTATATTGACAGTGGGATTGAAAACTCCGGACATAACTTATATGTTCAGAATTCAGAATTCCAGAATCTAATATCCCTATACTATAATAATGTTAATGAACACAGGAAATAATTAAGAATGTAGTTCAGCTCATTCTCAGCAGTCCTTAGATGAGGTGAGAAGTACCTATAATCCTACAGAAGGAAAGAGGAATAATAAGGCCAAAAAAGCAATGTGTGATAAGGATATAGTAGTGTTCTCGACAGAATTTTCTTCACAATTTAATGATCTGTGCAAAATTATCAAAGGAAACTTATCTATACTTAAAGGTGATGATATTCTAGCAAATATTGTAGACAAGGTTAAATTTGTGCCTAAAAAGGCACCTACACTTGCTAAAAAACTTTCCCCCAGTATGGTGAATAGCCAAGTTGGTCCAAGGGGGAGTCAGTGGCTTAATAAGAAGGGCACTTTTAAATGTCTATCTAGAAATTGTCTCACTTGTTTACAGATATCTATGGAGGCTGAATTCACCAGTCATGTAACCAAACAGAATTTCAAGATTAATCATTATGCTAATTGTAGTACAACATTTGTTGTCTATCTTATTGATTGCACCCTTTGTTCTGAACAGTATGTTGGTCAGACCTCCCGTGCCCTTAGATCAAGAATAGGAGAGCACAGAAGGGACATTAAAAATTCTAACAAGGATTCGAGTGTAGCAAGACACTTCAATTGTCTACATTTTACTGATCAGCCTAAATTCACTGTTAAAGTAATAGACATAGCCAAAAAGCCCATTCGGGGAGGAAATATTTATAATATATTGTCCAAGAAAGAACTTTTTTGGATTTGGAAACTTAGTACGAGGGCACCGCTTGGTCTAAATAAGGAATGGGACATCAGTTACTTTGTGGAGTAACTTTTCCATCAATGTAGACGCTTATAGTTATATTAAGAATATTCCTTTTTTCTCACTCCAAAGATATCTAGTTTTACATCTTCATACTTTCATATATTCACATATTGATATATACAATTATACATATCTGTATATGTTTTCACATTAACTTTTTTTGTTTTTGTATTTATCTATTATTGTAAGAGATTATGAATGACTATTTACGGCTAACCATGGGAGTTGACAACAATTTGAGCTGAACTACATTCTTAATTATTTCCTGTGTTCATTAACATTATTATAGTATAGGGATATTAGATTCTGGAATTCTGAATTCTGAACATATAAGTTATGTCCGGAGTTTTCAATCCCACTGTCAATATAGCAATATGAATACAATATGTGCACTACATTAAAGAATCAATACCATTTTTGTTAAATTTTCACCAAAAGGTGTTGTGTATTCTATTTGACATATGTTCTATTGTTTTTTGTTTTTTTGTTTTTTGTTTTTTCTTGCCTTGTGTATATAGATATATATTTTTCTTCACTGCAATTTCATTTTCTTAAATTTATAATCAAATTTATAATTATTTTTCTTTTGAGACTAATCCGGATTTTGTGTAACATGATCTATTGATGTGTTTATTTTTATTTTTATTTTTATATAGAGAAACAAATTTTTCTTAACTTTTCATTATTATTATTAACTTTTTTTGTATTGTTTGTATTTGTATTTTTATTTATTTCTCTATATGCATTCTTGTTTTCTTATTGTACTTTTTAGATAATGAGTACCTTTTTTTGTATTGCCATGTTACACCATTTCTTCTCACACCTTTGCGGTATACCTTTAAGACACTCCATTTCAGGTATACTATGGCTTTGAATCTGTGATTGGCCATTGTTCCTTTAAAGGTGTGCTGCACAGGTGGTGAGCTATCCTATGATTAAGTGCTGCATAGCACGAAACATGTAAGGATTTGCTCCCCCTCCACTTGTGTAGCTTGTACTTGTACTGTGCTGTGCTTGTCTACTTGTTTTAAACGATTTGTAATAAACCTTTGGATTTTATGGACAATGGAGTAAGAGTGCTGCTTCCTTCTACTTTCTACTATTGGATTTGGCTTGATTCTCATTTTAGCTGGCACCACGCCAACAGTGCTTTTCTTTGTGCCGATATTCTGGGGCTGTAATTGGATAACAGCGCACACACCCTCTTCAGGCTGTAGCGACGTCACTCTCCTACTCACTACATAACTAGTATAACCATAGCTAAGTTTACATTATGTATATATATATACACACAAACATACTGTACATAACTAGTATAACCATAGCTAAGTTTACATTATGTATATATATATATACACACAAACATACTGTACATAACTAGTATAACCATAGCTAAGTTTACATTATGTATATATTTATACATTTTTAAGAATTATTTTTTGGAATTAACTGAATGACAGAACTGAGACAATACTTCCAAATGACAGATGGAGGGCAAGTGCCAACTTTTGAGCTGGAAACAGAGAGTGGAAAAAAAAGAATTATGTTTAAATGGACCACAAGACTTCCAAGTTACCTCCCCAGTTAGGAATTATTTGAAACTACTTATGATCATGGACAGACATCGAAGTAATAAATTAAGTTTATATCAAAAAGCTCTCAAAATGGATGTGAGCTAACCATGATTGATGTTACTGGCAATTACTATAATGCTGGTGGGACATGGCTAATCTGCTGGATGGCAATTACTGGAAATCAGGTGGAATAAAATTATTAGAATGAAAAATAACTAATATTTAATACAAAAAAGAAGATGGAGGGGAGAAAGACAAACAGTGATTTAAGTCCATCTGAAGGAATTAGGAAAACTACTAGAAAGAGACAGGTAAAGGGAAAAAAATAAATGAAATATAAGAGAAATTTATTTTTTAAGATTTTATTTTTTATATACTTGAATTCCACTATTTCAAGCCAAGACTATACCAACCTCTGCTGGTTTTAGAATGTAAGCATCTTCCTCTGAGCAGCGCCCCGGGTGGGTGGAGTTAAAAAACAGAATTTATGTTTACCTGATAAATTACTTTCTCCAACGGTGTGTCCGGTCCACGGCGTCATCCTTACTTGTGGGATATTCTCTTCCCCAACAGGAAATGGCAAAGAGCCCAGCAAAGCTGGTCACATGATCCCTCCTAGGCTCCGCCTTCCCCAGTCATTCGACCGACGTAAAGGAGGAATATTTGCATAGGAGAAACCATATGATACCGTGGTGACTGTAGTTAAAGAAAATAAATTATCAGACCTGATTAAAAAACCAGGGCGGGCCGTGGGCCCGACACACCGTTGGAGAAAGTAATTTATCAGGTAAACATAAATTCTGTTTTCTCCAACATAGGTGTGTCCGGTCCACGGCGTCATCCTTACTTGTGGGAACCAATACCAAAGCTTTAGGACACGGATGAAGGGAGGGAGCAAATCAGGTCACCTAGATGGAAGGCACCACGGCTTGCAAAACCTTTCTCCCAAAAATAGCCTCAGAAGAAGCAAAAGTATCAAACTTGTAAAATTTAGTAAAAGTGTGCAGTGAAGACCAAGTCGCTGCCTTTCATATCTGATCAACAGAAGCCTCGTTCTTGAAGGCCCATGTGGAAGCCACAGCCCTAGTGGAATGAGCTGTGATTCTGTCAGGAGGCTGCCGTCCGGCAGTCTCGTAAGCCAATCTGATGATGCTTTTAATCCAAAAAGAGAGAGAGGTAGAAGTTGCTTTTTGACCTCTCCTTTTACCAGAATAAACAACAAACAAGGAAGATGTTTGTCTAAAATCCTTTGTAGCATCTAAATAGAATTTTAGAGCACGAACAACATCCAAATTGTGCAACAAGCGTTCCTTCTTTGAAACTGGATTCGGACACAAAGAAGGCACGACTATCTCCTGGTTAATGTTTTTGTTAGAAACAACTTTCGGAAGAAAACCAGGTTTAGTACGTAAAACCACCTTATCTGCATGGAACACCAGATAAGGAGGAGAACACTGCAGAGCAGATAATTCTGAAACTCTTCTAGCAGAAGAAATTGCAACCAAAAACAAAACTTTCCAAGATAATAACTTAATATCAACGGAATGTAAGGGTTCAAACGGAACCCCCTGAAGAACTGAAAGAACTAAATTGAGACTCCAAGGAGGAGTCAAAGGTTTGTAAACAGGCTTGATTCTAACCAGAGCCTGAACAAAGGCTTGAACATCTGGCACAGCTGCCAGCTTTTTGTGAAGTAACACAGACAAGGCAGAAATCTGTCCCTTCAAGGAACTTGCAGATAATCCTTTCTCCAAACCTTCTTGAAGAAAGGATAGAATCTTAGGAATTTTTACCTTCTCCCAAGGGAATCCTTTAGATTCACACCAACAGATATATTTTTTCCATATTTTGTGGTAAATTTTTCTAGTTACAGGCTTTCTGGCCTGAACAAGAGTATCAATGACAGAATCTGAGAATCCTCGCTTTGATAAGATCAAGCGTTCAATCTCCAAGCAGTCAGTTGGAGTGAGACCAGATTCGGATGTTCGAACGGACCTTGAACAAGAAGGTCTCGTCTCAAAGGTAGCTTCCATGGTGGAGCCGATGACATATTCACCAGGTCTGCATACCAAGTCCTGCGTGGCCACGCAGGAGCTATCAAGATCACCGATGCCCTCTCCTGATTGATCCTGGCTACCAGCCTGGGGATGAGAGGAAACGGCGGGAATACATAAGCTAGTTTGAAGGTCCAAGGTGCTACTAGTGCATCTACTAGAGTCGCCTTGGGATCCCTGGATCTGGACCCGTAGCAAGGAACCTTGAAGTTCTGACGAGAGGCCATCAGATCCATGTCTGGAATGCCCCACAGTTGAGTAATTTGGGCAAAGATTTCCGGATGGAGTTCCCACTCCCCCGGATGAAATGTCTGACGACTCAGAAAATCCGCTTCCCAATTTTCCACTCCTGGGATGTGGATTGCAGACAAGTGGCAGGAGTGAGTCTCCGCCCATTGAATGATTTTGGTCACTTCTTCCATCGCCAGGGAACTCCTTGTTCCCCCCTGATGGTTGATGTACGCAACAGTTGTCATGTTGTCTGATTGAAACCGTATGAACTTGGCCTTTGCTAGCTGAGGCCAAGCCTTGAGAGCATTGAATATCGCTCTCAGTTCCAGAATATTTATCGGTAGAAGAGATTCTTCCCGAGACCAAAGACCCTGAGCTTTCAGGGGTCCCCAGACCGCGCCCCAGCCCACCAGACTGGCGTCGGTCGTGACAATGACCCACTCTGGTCTGCGGAAGCTCATCCCCTGTGACAGGTTGTCCAGGGACAGCCACCAACGGAGTGAATCTCTGGTCCTCTGATTTACTTGTATCGTCGGAGACAAGTCTGTATAGTCCCCATTCCACTGACTGAGCATGCACAGTTGTAATGGTCTTAGATGAATGTGCGCAAAAGGAACTATGTCCATTGCCGCTACCATCAAACCTATTACTTCCATGCACTGCGCTATGGAAGGAAGAGGAACAGAATGAAGTATTTGACAAGAGTTCAGAAGTTTTGTTTTTCTGGCCTCTGTCAGAAAAATCCTCATTTCTAAGGAGTCTATTATTGTTCCCAAGAAGGGAACCCTTGTTGACGGAGATAGAGAACTCTTTTCTACGTTCACTTTCCATCCGTGAGATCTGAGAAAGGCCAGGACAATGTCCGTGTGAGCCTTTGCTTGAGGAAGGGACGACGCTTGAATTAGAATGTCGTCCAAGTAAGGTACTACTGCAATTCCCCTTGGTCTTAGCACCGCTAGAAGGGACCCTAGTACCTTTGTGAAAATCCTTGGAGCAGTGGCTAATCCGAACGGAAGTGCCACAAACTGGTAATGCTTGTCCAGGAATGCGAACCTTAGGAACCGATGATGTTCCTTGTGGATAGGAATATGTAGATACGCATCCTTTAAATCCACCGTGGTCATGAATTGACCTTCCTGGATGGAAGGAAGAATTGTTCGAATGGTTTCCATTTTGAACGATGGAACCTTGAGAAACTTGTTTAGGATCTTGAGATCTAAGATTGGTCTGAACGTTCCCTCTTTTTTGGGAACTACGAACAGATTGGAGTAGAACCCCATCCCTTGTTCTCCTAATGGAACAGGATGAATCACTCCCATTTTTAACAGGTCTTCTACACAATGCAAGAATGCCTGTTTTTTTTTTTATGTGGTCTGAAGACAATTGAGACCTGTGGAACCTCCCCCTTGGGGGAAGCCCCTTGAATTCCAGAAGATAACCTTGGGAGACTATTTCTAGCGCCCAAGGATCCAGAACATCTCTTGCCCAAGCCTGAGCGAAGAGAGAGAGTCTGCCCCCCACCAGATCCGGTCCCGGATTGGGGGCCAACATCTCATGCTGTCTTGGTAGCAGTGGCAGGTTTCTTGGCCTGCTTTCCTTTGTTCCAGCCTTGCATTGGTCTCCAGGCTGGTTTGGCTTGAGAAGTATTACCCTCCTGCTTAGAGGACGTAGCACTTGGGGCTGGTCCGTTTCTGCGAAAGGGACGAAAATTAGGTTTATTTTTGGCCTTGAAAGACCTATCCTGAGGAAGGGCGTGGCCCTTGCCCCCAGTGATATCAGAGATAATCTCTTTCAAGTCAGGGCCAAACAGCGTTTTCCCCTTGAAAGGAATGTTAAGCAATTTGTTCTTGGAAGACGCATCCGCTGACCAAGATTTTAACCAAAGCGCTCTGCGCGCCACAATAGCAAACCCAGAATTTTTCGCCGCTAACCTAGCCAATTGCAAAGTGGCGTCTAGGGTGAAAGAATTAGCCAATTTGAGAGCACGAATTCTGTCCATAATCTCCTCATAAGAAGAAGAATTATTATTGATCGCCTTTTCTAGCTCATCGAACCAGAAACACGCGGCTGTAGTGACAGGGACAATGCATGAAATTGGTTGTAGAAGGTAACCTTGCTGAACAAACATCTTTTTAAGCAAACCTTCTAATTTTTTATCCATAGGATCTTTGAAAGCACAACTATCTTCTATGGGTATAGTGGTGCGTTTGTTTAGAGTAGAAACCGCCCCCTCGACCTTGGGGACTGTCTGCCATAAGTCCTTTCTGGGGTCGACCATAGGAAACAATTTTTTAAATATGGGGGGAGGGACGAAAGGTATACCGGGCCTTTCCTATTCTTTATTTACAATGTCCGCCACCCGCTTGGGTATAGGAAAAGCTTCGGGGGGGCCCGGAACCTCTAGGAACTTGTCCATTTTACATAGTTTCTCTGGAATGACCAAATTCTCACAATCATCCAGAGTGGATAACACCTCCTTAAGCAGAGCGCGGAGATGTTCCAACTTAAATTTAAATGTAATCACATCAGGTTCAGCTTGTTGAGAAATTTTCCCTGAATCTGAAATTTCTCCCTCAGACAAAACCTCCCTGGCCCCCTCAGACTGGTGTAGGGGCCCTTCAGAACCAATATCATCAGCGTCCTCATGCTCTTCAGTATTTCCTAAAACAGAGCAGTCGCGCTTTCGCTGATAAGTGGGCATTTTGGCTAAAATGTTTTTGATAGAATTATCCATTACAGCCGTTAATTGTTGCATAGTAAGGAGTATTGGCGCGCTAGATGTACTAGGGGCCTCCTGTGTGGGCAAGACTGGTGTAGACGAAGGAGGGGATGATGCAGTACCATGCTTACTCCCCTCACTTGAGGAATCATCTTGGGCATCATTTTCTCTAAATTTTGTGTCACATAAATCACATCTATTTAAATGATAAGGAACCTTGGCTTCCCCACATTCAGAACACAGTCTATCTGGTAGTTCAGACATGTTAAACAGGCATAAACTTGATAACAAAGTACAAAAAACGTTTTAAAATAAAATCGTTACTGTCACTTTAAATTTTAAACCGAACACACTTTATTACTGCAATTGCGAAAAAGTATGAAGGAATTGTTCAAAATTCACCAAAATTTCACCACAGTGTCTTAAAGCCTTAAAAGTATTGCACACCAAATTTGGAAGCTTTAACCCTTAAAATAACGGAACCGGAGCCGTTTTTATATTTAACCCCTTTACAGTCCCTGGTATCTGCTTTGCTGAGACCCAACCAAGCCCAAAGGGGAATACGATACCAAATGACGCCTTCAGAAAGTCTTTTCTATGTATCAGAGCTCCTCACACATGCATCTGCATGTCATGCTTCTCAAAAACAAGTGCGCAATACAGGCGCGAAAATGAGACTCTGCCTATGATTAGGGAAAGCCCCTAGAAAATAAGGTGTCCAATACAGTGCCTGCCGGTTATTTTACAAAATTCCCAAGATTAAAATAATTCCTCAAGGCTATGGAGTATAAAATATGTTTATATATAAATCGATTTAGCCCAGAAAATGTCTACAGTCTTAAAAAGCCCTTGTGAAGCCCTTTTTTTCTGTCTGTAATAAAAATGGCTTACCGGATCCCATAGGGAAAATGACAGCTTCCAGCATTACATCGTCTTGTTAGAATGTGTCATACCTCAAGCAGCAAAAGTCTGCTCACTGTTCCCCCAACTGAAGTTAATTCCTCTCAACAGTCCTGTGTGGAAACAGCCATCGATTTTAGTAACGGTTGCTAAAATCATTTTCCTCTTACAAACAGAAATCTTCATCTCTTTTCTGTTTCAGAGTAAATAGTACATACCAGCACTATTTTAAAATAACAAACTCTTGATTGAATAATAAAAACTACAGTTAAACACTAAAAAACTCTAAGCCATCTCCGTGGAGATGTTGCCTGTACAACGGCAAAGAGAATGACTGGGGAAGGCGGAGCCTAGGAGGGATCATGTGACCAGCTTTGCTGGGCTCTTTGCCATTTCCTGTTGGGGAAGAGAATATCCCACAAGTAAGGATGACGCCGTGGACCGGACACACCTATGTTGGAGAAATACAATCTAGCTACACAAGTTGAGCAGTACTACGCAACGTGCGTAGGGAGATTGTAATTTAACTCCTCCTCCGTCGGTTTTCACTGATTTCCAGTCAGACACATCAGAGGAGATGAATTCCTGCTTGATGATATCAAGGACCACCAACATCTTTTCGTGGACCAACAGTGGTCCACGGACCACTGGTTGGCGACCGCTGACATAGATTACGGGTTTTGCACTATACAGGGTGTGAAACGAACACCAAAAAAATTACGAGTTACTGAAAAGCCTCCTTGTGCATGCGATATGGTGGCGTTAAGCTCCATACCGCACAAAATCCAAAGGTTGCTTTGATGTGCTCGTGCCCACTTTCCCCTATAGACATCAATGGGGAGAGATTGTTAGAAAAAACAAAATTTTTGCTAACCTGATAAATTTATTTATTTCTTGACATAGTGAGTCCACGGATCATCATCAATTACTGTTTGGAAAATCACTCCTGACCAGCAAAAGGAAGCAAAGAGCACCACAGCAAAGCTGTTAAGTGTCACTTCCCTACCCACCATTCCCCAGTCATTCGACCAAAGGGAAAGGACAGAAAGGAAGCAACATAAAGTGCAGAGGTGCCTGAGGTTTATATAACAAAAACTGTCTGAAAAAACAGGACAGGCCTTGGACTCACCGTGTCAAGAAAGAAAGAAATTTATCAGGTAAGCATAAATTTTGTTTTCTTTCTAATGACACGGTGAGTCCACGGATCATCATCAATTACTGTTGGGACTCAATACCCAAGCTAGAGGACACAGATGATTAGAGAGGGACAAGACAGGCAACCTAAACAGAAGGCATCACTGCTTAAAGAACCTTACTCCCAAAAGAAGCCTCAGCCGAGGCAAAAAGATAAAAGTTAAAAACTTAGAAAAAGAATGTAAGGAAGACCAATTTGCAGCCATGCAAATCTATTCCCCAGAAGCTTCATTTAGAAACCACAAAAAGAAGAGACAGCCCTTATGAAATGAGCCATAACTCTCTCAGGAGACTGCACCCCCGCAGTCTGAAAACCAAACGATTAAACTTCTCAGAATAAAAATAAAGGTCAACTCATTTCTAATTAATGTATCTTATATACATACGTATTCAAATACACAGGTGCATCCTAGATAAATAATATATAGATAAAGTAAAGAAGAAAGTAGGTACCTCAAATAAGAGGTTCCTAAAAGTCTAGGGAGAAAGCACAACTGCACAATTATTAGACAGAGACTTCAATTGCCAAAATACAAAACATACTTTAATGTACACCTATAAAAATATAAATATATATACACATAAGTATGCAGGCTATGATAATTTAAAGTGCACTTTGACCACAGAATGTCTTGACTTGAATCAGTTAAGTTACAAATGTCTGTGTAACTGTCATTTAAGGATCTTAATTGAAAATCCAATTGTGAAAATACAGCCATCCGGGTATTTATCCAAAGTGCAAACAAAGTCAAAGCAACATGAAAACAGGCACCAAAAACTCACCAAATAGGCTAGTGAAATAATACACAGGCATATAAGAGAGGAGCTGGTAATATACGTATCAACAGGTATGACCGCCGAAGAGGCGTCCCTCAACGCTACCGATCAATTTATATTTACCCGTCTACTTTACGCTACAGCTCCTCTTAATGGTACTGCCTTGTTCTGTGTATTGCCTTCGGGGTTGGTCCTGTACATGGGGGGATCTCATGCGAGTAAATGCTGCAAAGCACCGACGAGTCGTCTCGCTCGTTTTACTCCTTCCAAAGTAGCAGCATGGAGCTTCTTCCGGGTGCTGACGTCATTGTGAGAGGCGTGCCTTTTTATTGGATCATCCTCGTCATCACTCCTACTCTTTTTTGGTTGACCAGTTTTCCACAGCAGTTACAAAGTAACCTTGATCATAGAGAATAACGTTATATTATGTATTATTGCTTTTTAACTTATTTACCAGTCATTTAAATGTATACATAATATCAATGACTTGAAGAGTATGGGCATATCTATACCCTCAGGATGATGATTCAATACCTATGTTACAAATTATTTACATACAAATGAATCCTCAAAATCATGTTATTAATCTCAAAATAAACTAAAAGCTCATTTAGTTACAGCCCAAATAATGTAGAATTATTTTTGATTCTCTTAAAACAATCAATTTATTCATCTTTGCTAAGGCTTTTATGCATTTAATTTAAAACAATTAATAGCATGTGCTGTTATTGGGAAGGTGAGAATCCAAATTAGATGTTATTTACAATATTATTTACAAAGAGAAGGGATAGGGGAAATGGTTTTCATCTTATTGCACAATTATCCCAAAAACGAAGCAAATTCCAATTTTTCATTGAGTCCTCTTGGGGATAGTGTTTCTAATTTATACATCCATCTTGTTTCTTTCTGTAAGAGAATTTTATCGATGTCACCTCCTCGTTTGCTCAACTTTACTGATTCTATACTAATAAAATGGAGGTTGTCAGTTTTAGATTGATGGAATTAGGCAAAATGTCTAGCCACAGGGCTATCTATATTAAAATCTTTAATATCATCCCTGTGTTCGGTAATGCGCAATCTAAATTCTCTAAAAGGTTTTCCTACGTAAAAATACTTGCAAGAACAGTATAGCAAATAAATCACTCCTATAGTGGAACAATTAATAAATTACTTTATTTTATATGAAATTCCAGTATTTGTGCCGAATATTTTAACCCTCTGCACAAACTGGCAGCAGACACAATGATTGCACGGGGAGCAGCCAGTTATCCTTTGGGCACTTCGTTCTAACCAATTACATGTAGGAACCTTTGTGAATTCGCTTTTTACGAGAAGATCTTTAAGATTATTGGATCTCCTTGCTGTCATAAGTGGGTACTCTACCACATGATCATAAAGAGAGTGGTCATTAGATAATAAATGCCAGTTATTTTTCAAGATAGTTTTGACTTTGTTCCAAAGTGAATTATACTTTGTGATAAATCTAATTTTTGTTGTTTCTTTATTTTCCTTATCTTTTGTTTTGTATAGCAAATCTTTTCTTTGTTGTTGGGACGCACTAAATAAGGCTCTTTTTACACTTCTTTTGGAATAGCCTCTCTCATAGAATTGGGCCGCTATTTCTTTTGCCTGTGTTTTAAACACAGAGTCCTCAAAACAAATTCTAACCGCAAGAATTGTTTGTACGGTATTCCTCTCTTGAGGTTTTCTGGGTGGTGGCTCAATACAAGGAGAAAAGAGAAATAGCAGTAGTTTTCTGAAACAGAGAAAACAGACAAAAAACAGAAGACAAAAATATAAAGCCCGCACAATATTCCAAGTTGTGCCCACATGTTCCTCAAAAGATAAAAATGAGGACACAGAGAGGGAATTCCCAAATAAAATTCTCACTTCTGAGAAAAAAAATGCCTTATCTGAAAAAAGATAAAGCGAATAAAACTGCAAGCTGAGAGTACCTAAACTCTCCGAGCAGAAGATATAGAAAAAATAAAAAATTCCAAGACAAGATTTAAAATCTTATGGAATGCTATAGCTCAAACTGAGCCAGCTGCACAACCTTAAAAACAAGGTAAAAACTCCAAGAGGAGCCACAAACTTAAACACAGGCCTGACACTAACCAGGATCTGACAAAAAAGATACACGTCTGGCCCATCTGCCAGACACTTGTGTAAAACAAAAATAACGCTGAAACCTGACTGACAAACCGTCCTCCAGGCCAACCTGGAGAAGGATAAAACTCCTAGGAATCTTGACCCCACTCCCAAAAGTAGTCCATGGACTCACCCCAATCAGGAAATTTATGTCATACCTTATGGTAAAAGAAAATGGAAACAGACTTGCAAACCTGAATTGTGGTCTCAATGACCTATTCTGTAAGGTTCTGTAATGGAACCCTGATTAAATAGTGTTTTTGTAGATATAAACCTTAAACCCAGATTACATAGGTGAATAAAATGGGCAATTAGGTAAATAGCAGTTATTACAATTGAGCTTGTGGTTTACCTTGTTTATCCTTTAAATAGAATAACAGGTTATGAAAAGCAAAAAGAACTCTGTTTCAGGAGTAAAGGGCTGAAATATGAGCAGTTATAAATGAAAACTGTAGTTCAGTGTTCAATGCAAGCACATTCAAAACAGATGGGGTTTAAATAAGATCTCCCATAAATATACAAGGTTAACAGTCTAAGCACAGCAGTTTAGACTGCTTTTTTTTAGACAAAGCCTTAGTTTTACTTTGTGCAAAGTAGATTTTACTGCAGCAAACGTTAGTTAGCAAAGTAGTAACATGAGAGGCAAACATGCACTTCGAGGGTTAATGCAACAAGCAGTTAGAGGTGTTTGTTTCTTAACAGCAATAAGTATTCTTATGAGCAGACAGTTTATGTGGCAGAGAGGAGCTTGAAGGTCCGTTGTAGATAGCTGAAAGGTATCCGGATATGATGAGTGTCAGCTGGAGGTTGAGCTGCAGTTGGTAAATAGAAACTCCAGAGATAAAGCAGGAAGCTTGAAATAACTTTAGACAAGGATCATCTAAAACTTAGAGATTGCAACAAAATATTCAAGCAGTAAAAGGAAGCAGGAAGTGACCTAAAAAAGGCTATGCAAGGAAAAGGAGGAGCAATGCTTAAGGTGGTATGTAGAGTTCTTACAGGTAATGCTTAAGGTGGTAGTTAGAGTTCTTAAATATTCAGGAAAACCACACTTAGACAGAACTAAGCAAACAATCTCCAGGCAGATAGCTTCAGAGAAAAGAAGTTGAATGAAAGAATGGACCCTGAATTAGAAGGTCCCCCCTCAGAAACAACCACCAATGGCGGAAGAAAAACAACTCCGCTAGGCCTGAAGACCAGACCCTGCGACTAAGCAGAAACTATAAAAATTTTGTATCTCACTCACATATGATACGAGCAAAGACTTATGGAAGAAGAACCATCAGACTGAAATTTCAGGGAAACACCAGGTAATTTAGCAGAGCAGCCTGCTAATCACTTAAACATAACATATGAAAATGGCGTACTGCCATCTCCAGCACCCCCCATGTGAGGATTAACCTGGAAAACACCTCCGGGAGAAGCGTCCACTCAACGGGAAGAAAAATCTGACTGCAAAAGAAAACCGTTCCCGGTAAACACACTTGAAATGTGAATAAACTAGAATGTGAGCGTCCGCCCACCGAACAATCCACGCCAATCATGGCAAAAGAATTCCAGGTTCCTCCCAGGTGGTTAATGTAAACTACTGAGATGAAATTATGCAACTAGAACCTGAAAAACCGGATAAAACAACTGAGGCCAAGCCATCAGAGCATTGTAAATTGCTCTCCACTCCAAGATGGTTATGGGGAGAGCGGCTCCCAAGACCATAGTCACTGACCCATTACAGGCTGGCGACTGCGACTATTACTCAGAAAAGTCTCCTAAACAGATGCTCCTGAAGGAACACAAAGATTTTGGAAAATGCGAGTAACGATCCCGCTAAGTCTGGCAAGCAAAATGAGCGCTCGAATGATGCTTCCCCTCTCTGATCCCAGGGAAGAATCTCATGCCATCAGATCTAGATCTATCCTCCAGGATCGCCACAAGATTCTCGCTTTACTATCTGAACATACATAACCGCAGACTCTCAGACAGGATCGAACAAAGGGATGATGTCCAATGAAGCAAACAATCAGACCATTACCTCCATACATTGAGCCACTGAAGGGCTAAACAGTAGAGTGCTGAAAGAGGCAAGAGGAAAAAACTTCTATTTCCTGACCTCTGACAAAATATTTTCAGATATAGGGAAAACTAATCTTGTCCTTAAGAAACGACCCTGTAGCTGGAACAAGGGAACTCATTTGTAGACACACAACCATTCAAGGAATGAAGTGAGACAACAAGATATCAGAATGAGAGATTTCTTGTTCAAAAGATGGCACCTGAACCCAATGACGTCCAGGAATGGCACCACAGCAACTCCCTAAAAACCTTCAAAGAACCCTGGCAAAGCCAATGGGAAGAACTAAAAACAAAGTGTTTGACAGAAAAGCCAACCTCTGGAACTTGGAATGCGCATCCTCCAGGACTATGGTCACAATGAATTGACACATCTGGATCAAAAGGCAGAAAGGAACCACTGGTTTCAATTTGCAGACCTTGAGACAATGAGTTGACACACTTCAGGTGTACTAAAGGATGGAAAATTCCCTCCTTTTCAGGAACCTCAACAGGAATGATAAATCCTAGGCCCCGTTCTCTAACAGGGACTGGAACCATCACTCACAGGGAAGAGAAGTCCCAAACACACTACTAAGAATGTCTCACAGTTATCTGGCCCGCAGATAAAATTGAGAGATGGAACCTGCCTCATACAGGGAAGGAATGACTATAATGTAGAAACCCTGAAGTATTATGTCCACAGACTATATGGAATATCTCAAATATATCACCTAGATTACGAGTTTTGCATTAGAGGCTATGCAGTACTAACAAGCAGTTTATGCTCACTGCTCACTTACAGACTGCTGGTATTACGGGTTTTTATAAAACCAGACAAGAAGTGAACGTTGAGCAAAATTTTGCTCATTACCGCACTCCAATACCAGCGCTGCTTACGTTAGCGATGAGCTGGTGTAACGTGCTCGTTCACGATTTCCCCATAGGAATCAACCAGGAGAGCCGGCTGAAAAAAAGTCTAACACCTGCAAAAAAGCAGTGTAAAACTCCTTAACGCAGCCCCATTGATAAAATTTATGTTTACACCTAACACCCTAACATGAACCCCGAGTCTAAACACCCCTAATCTTACACTTATTAACCCCTAATCTGCCACCCTCGACATCGCCGACACCTACATTATAACTATTAACCCCTAATCTGCCGCTCCGGACACCGCCGCCACCTACATTATACTTATAAACCCCTAATCTGCTGCCCCCAACATCACCGCCACCTACATTATATTTATTAACCCTTAATCTGCTGCCCCCAATGTCGCCGCAACCTATCTACACTTATTAACCTCTAATCTGCCGCCCTCGACATCGCAGACACCTACATTATAACTATTAACCCCTAAACTGCCGCTCCAGACACCGCCGCCACCTACATTATACTTATGAACCCCTAATCTGCCGCCCCCAATGTCGCCGCCACTATTTTAAATGTATTAATCCCTAAACCTAAGTCTAGCCCTAAACCTAACCCCCCTAACTTAAATATAATTTAAATAAATCTAAATAAAATTACCATCATTAACTAAATTATTCCTATTTAAAACGAAATACTTACCTGTAAAATAAACCCTAAGATAGCTACAATATAACTAATAGTTACATTGTAGCTATCTTAGGTTTTATTTTTATTTTACAGGCAAGTTTGTATTTATTTTAACTATGTAGAATAGTTATTAAATAGTTATTAACTATTTAATAACTACCTAGCTAAAATAAATACAAAAGTACCTGTAAAATAAAACCTAACCTAACTTACACTAACACCTAACACTACACTATAATTAAATTAATTCCCTAAATTAAATACAATTAAATAAAATTAGCTAAAGTACAAAAAAAACACTAAATTACAGAAAATAATAAACAAATTACAAGATTTTTAAACTAATTACACCTAATCTAATCCCCCTAATAAAATAAAAAAGCCCCCCCCCCCAAATAAAAAAGCCCTACCCTACACTAAATTACAAATAGCCCTTAAAAGGGCCTTTTGCGGGGCATTGCCCCAAAGTAATCAGCAAAGTAATCGACCATGGCAAGGCCTGTACTGAGTGGACCCAGTTCTGTGAAACCGTTATGTAGTCTTGCCCACCGTGCTGCAGCTCAGTTTCAAGGTCTTGGCAATCTTCTTATAGCCTAGGCCAGCTTTATGTAGAGCAAACATTCTTTTTTTCAGATCCTCAGAGAGTTCTTTGCCATGAGGTGCCATGTCAAACTTCCAGTGACGAGTATGAGAGTGTCAGAGCGATAACACCAAATTTAACACACCTGCTCCCCATTCACACCTGAGACCTTGTAACACTAACGAGTCACATGACACCGGGGAAGGAAAATGGCTAATTGGGCCCAATTTGGACATTTCCACTTAGGGGTGTACTCACTTTTGTTGACAACGATTTAGACATTAATGGCTGTGTGTTGAGTTATTTTGAGGGGACAGCAAATTTACACTGTTATACAGGCTGTACACTCACTACTTTACATTGTAGCAAAGTGTAATTTCTTCAGTGTTGTCACATGAAAAGATATAATAAAATATTTACAAAAATGTGAAGGGTGTACTCACTTTTGTGAGAAACTGTATACACCTTTGATCCTTTCCCAGTCCAGTATCTTACACTTATGAACCCCTAATCTGCCACCCCGGACATCGCCAACACCTACATTATACTTATTAACCCCTAATCTGCCACTCCGGACACCGCCGCCACCTACATTATACTTATTAACCCCTAATCTGCTGCCACCAACATCGCAGACACCTACATTATATTTATTAACCCCTAATCTCCCGCCCCCAATGTCGCCGCAACCTACCTACACTTATTAACCCATAATCTACCGCCCACAACGTCACCGCCACTATATTGGTTGTGTGGGTGGTGGGTTTTACTGTTGGGGGGCTGTTTGTATTTTCTTTTACAGGTAAAAGAGCTGATTTCTTTGGGGCAATGCCCCGCAAAAGGCCCTTTTAAGGGCTATTGGTAGTTTAGTTTAGGCTAGGGGTTTTTTTATTGGGGGGGGGGCTTTTTTATTTTGATAGGGCTATTAGATTAGGTATAATTAGTTTAAAGATCTTGTAATTTGTTTTTTATTTTCTGTAATTTAGTGTTTGTTTGTTTGTTTGTTTTTGTGATTTAGCTAATTGCATTTAATTTATTTAATTGTATTTAATGTAGGGAATTTATTTACTTGTTGTGTAGTGTTAGGTGTTATTGTAACAGGTTAGGTTTTATTTTACAGGTCAATTTGTATTTATTTTAGCTAGGAAGTTATTAAATAGTTAATAACTATTTAGTAACTATTCTACCTAGTTAAAATAAATACAAACTTGCCTGTAAAATAAAAATAAACCCTAAGCTAGCTACAATGTAACTATTAGTTATATTGTAGCTAGCTTAGGGTTTATTTTACAGGTAAGTATTTAGTTTTAAATAGGAATAATTTAGTTATTTTCTTTAGATTTTTTTAAATTATATTTAAGTTAGGGGGTGTTAGGGTTAGACTTAGGTTTAGGGGTTAATAAATATAGAATAGTGGCAGCGACGTTGGGGGCGGTAGAATAGCGGTTTATAAATGTAGGTAGGTTGCGGCGACATTGGGGGAGGAAGATTAGGGGTTAATAAATATAATGTAGGTGTCAGCGATGTTGGGGCAGCAGATTAGGGGTTAATAAGTATAATGTAGGTGGTGGCGATGTTAGGGGCGGCAGATTAGGGGTTAATAATATTTAACTAGTGTTTGCGATGCGGGAGTGCGGCGGTTTGGGGGTTAATATGTTTACTATAGTAGCTGTGATGTCCAGAGCGGCAGATTAGGGGTTAAAAAATGTATTATAGTGTTTGCGATGCGGGAGGGCCTCGGTTTAGGGGTTAATAGGTAGTTTATGGGTGTTAGTGTACTTTTTAGCACTTTAGTTATGAGTTTTATAATACGGCGTTGTAGTGTAAAACTCATAACTACTGACTTTAAAATGTGTTACGAATCTTGTCCGCTCACTTTTTGGCCTCACAGGACAAACTCGGAATACCAGCGCTATGGAAGTCCCATAGAAAAAAGGCTTTACAAACTTTACGTAAGTAGGTTTGCGCTAAGGCCAAAAAAGTGTGCGGTACACCTATACCTGCAAGACTGGTAATAGCAGCGGTGTAAAAAAGCAGCATTAGGACCTGTTAACGCTGTTTTTTTACCTTACCGCAAAACTCGTAATCTAGGCGATTTTGTTTCAATAATAAACCTTTATTTTGTATTTAATATGTATAAATATGAGTGAAATACTTTATTTTAATATATTATACAGGTGTTTTTTGTGATATATTTAAGCGGCGCTATTTTGTGCTGCAATCAAGCATAACATTAAATTGTCTGCTTGTAATATTAGCGATAATAGCGCACTTTGCACTATCCATTCAAAGTATAGGGCACATAAAAAAATGTTGGATGGGTTAAGCTTCTCTGGTAAACTTTTTTTTTTCCATTCACCATTCACTTGTAATACAAGATTTGCGCTATTCTTAGCGCCGGGCTGCGCTAAGGATAACATACCCTGTGCTATTGGCTACTTACTACTTGGAATTAAGCCCTTTAATTGGTGACATATGCTGGATGCATTAAACACCCTTACCTGTCAGTGCTTGTGTTATCAGAGAGATCGGCACAATGTTTTTTTAATGCTGCTTTGTGCAATGACAAGGCTGTATGCTCCTAGCACATTTCTTACTTTTATGTCACTTTAAACTCTTTCCCTCATTCTGGACATGTTTCCATATCATTATTATACTATTTTCCACTACTACTGATTCGAGGCAATTGAACCAACATACCCCCTATTGGGTAAAGTAGTGCCACCTCCCAATTGCTATTTCAGCTACATATCAGAAAGTATGTGAGAAATGTCTGCAATTAACTTTTCCTACAGAGACTCAAGATTTCTATCAAAAAGTCTTAACACATCACATTCTGTTATATAAATGGTCATTTTCAAGAGAAGTGCGGACAACTGAAAATAAGCAGTTTTAAATGGTAAAACAAAATAGTATGGTCTTATGTCTTTGTCTGGTTTCTAAACTGTAATTCTTAAGATTTCTACGAAATGAAAAAATAGAATTAAATTTGTAATTTTACAGAAAAAGACATGTGCAGTAGAATTACTGAATCTGATGTTCTGTCAAGAGAAAGACAATGCTAGTCCAGAATAATAAGCCATGTGTAACGGTACATTAATCATGAACTATTAAAAGGACATTATAGAGTAAAAATGCAATTTTAGCAATACTAACCCTGCAAGTCTACTGCAAATGGCTCCATTGCTCCACAGTGATTTAACTATGTATTTAACCACATTGCAATGCAGGGTCAGTAGTGCTAAAGTGACATGCTGTAAAAAATTAAGAGTGTTTACTTTTTAGACTGTTATGTCCCTTTAAAAGATACAAGTACATACATTACAATGTGTATTAAGTCAGGGGAAGGAAAGTGCCCAATAATGGTTAAATATTATCTGTGGTCTAACAAAATATAATGCTGGAAAACAGAAGGATAGACTGTGTGAGTTCATACAGGGACAGGGCGGGGGCAGTTGTGGTTTAGGAACATTCTTTAAGAGATATAAACACATCCAAAGGACAAGGGGAAATGGAAGACTTGAATCGTGTCCATGCGGTGAATAAAATGACACTTATTAGCACATTGCTCGCTAGTGCTCTTGCTAAACACCTCCTAAAACCACAACTCCTCTCAGCTTCCAGCTGTGACAGAAAATTATCCCCCAGCAAATCCATTACTTTCTTGTAACCCTGTCTCACTGTTTACCTGGGAAAGGGCCTCTGGACTGAGAGAGGAAAGGATCTGCTTTAGATGGTGTGTGCGGCGGGGAGTACAAGAGGTGAATAAGGAGAAGACCCATAGAAGGAGTTAGAATATAAATAAGTGCCACACTGAGATAATAGAGATGTAGTCACAGTACAGGAATGTAACAATAACCCGCTGATCAGGGGTCAGCAAACAATATAACTCAGGAGAGTGTAAAGTGATGTGTTAATGGTTTGTGCTGCATACAGGAGTATCATCATAAATACAATTACACAGCTACATACAGTAACAGTATTTTATGTGTATGTATATATTTATATCAACTCAATGCACTTCTGTCTTTTTCAACATCATATACTATGTTACGATTTATATAGATAGATACACAGACAATTGTTATTACAGTTATTGGTCCACACAACAAAGAATTGATGAAATATAATGTATATGTACGTGTGTATATATTATAAACATATTTGTACTATCAATAAATTACTATAAGCATAACTATATAATGTAATTATTATCATGTTTTGAACACAGTGCATTTAATACAATGTCAAATAAGGTAGCACATACTACACTAAAAAAATATAGAGACTAGTTAAGCCAAAGCACATCTTAAAGGGACAGTCTACTTTTTTTTATTATTATTGTTTAAAAAGATAGATATTGCCTTTACTGTAGGGTGACCAGACGTCCCTGATTTTAGGGGACAGTCCCCGGATTGAGGAGACCCCGGAAAAATGATGTCCCCGGCAACTGTTGAACTGTCCCAGGCTCCTGTTGAGCTGTCCCAGGCAGCACGCAGGTCAGGAGGGAAGAGCTTGTGCATGTGTGTATATGTATGCTCTTATGTGCATGTGTATATATTTATGCTTTTGTGTGTGTATGTGTGTATATATATGTTTGTATGTGCATGTGTGTATATATGCTTGTGTGTGTATATATATATATATATATATATATATATATATTGTTAATAGAAAGAGAAAATCAAGTAATGGCGCACAGCTAATTACTATTGATCAATAAATTGAAGTATTGTCAATATCAATGTATTGCTGATTGATATGTCATACAAATAAAAATAAAAATAAAGTACATATGTCCATAAAATTGGTTTTGAGCTCAAGTTATTTCTTATGCTTCAACAGTTTTTATCCTTCTAGGGTAAGTAAGATGTGCTTACCAGAAAGTACCTCAATCCTATGAGGTAAGGTGTCAGCCTTTTTGGGGGTTTACAGATGGTTCTTGGACTCTTGTCGAGACGAAAAAAACTTTTCTTTTCTTTTGAATTGTGTAATCTTGCAATTTCTGCAGTATGCCTTTAATGGAAATCCTGGACTCTCTTGTGAAGATGTTACAGCTGGGTGTAATTTGACAAACAGTAATGGAGACTCCTGGACTCTTTTCTTTTCTTTTCCCTATGGTGGTAAGGATCTTTATCTTGTATCAGATCATTCCATGGATCATAAAGGAGAAATAAGAGACAAATACATAGCGTAATACAGTTAAGATAAAAACAGAATTTATGTTTACCTGATAAATTACTTTCTCCAACGGTGTGTCCGGTCCACGGCGTCATCCTTACTTGTGGGATATTCTCCTCCCCAACAGGAAATGGCAAAGAGCCCAGCAAAGCTGGTCACATGATCCCTCCTAGGCTCCGCCTACCCCAGTCATTCGACCGACGTAAAGGAGGAATATTTGCATAGGAGAAATCATATGATACCGTGGTGACTGTAGTTAAAGAAAATAAATTATCAGACCTGATTAAAAAACCAGGGCGGGCCGTGGACCGGACACACCGTTGGAGAAAGTAATTTATCAGGTAAACATAAATTCTGTTTTCTCCAACATAGGTGTGTCCGGTCCACGGCGTCATCCTTACTTGTGGGAACCAATACCAAAGCTTTAGGACACGGATGAAGGGAGGGAGCAAATCAGGTCACCTAGATGGAAGGCACCACGGCTTGCAAAACCTTTCTCCCCAAAATAGCCTCAGAAGAAGCAAAAGTATCAAATTTGTAAAATTTAGTAAAAGTGTGCAGTGAAGACCAAGTCGCTGCCTTACATATCTGATCAACAGAAGCCTCGTTCTTGAAGGCCCATGTGGAAGCCACAGCCCTAGTGGAATGAGCTGTGATTCTTTCAGGAGGCTGCCGTCCGGCAGTCTCGTAAGCCAATCTGATGATGCTTTTAATCCAAAAAGAGAGAGAGGTAGAAGTTGCTTTTTGACCTCTCCTTTTACCAGAATAAACAACAAACAAAGAAGATGTTTGTCTAAAATCCTTTGTAGCATCTAAATAGAATTTTAGAGCACGAACTACATCCAAATTGTGCAACAAACGTTCCTTCTTTGAAACTGGATATCAACGGAATGTAAGGGTTCAAACGGAACCCCCTGAAGAACTGAAAGAACTAAATTGAGACTCCAAGGAGGAGTCAAAGGTTTGTAAACAGGCTTGATTCTAACCAGAGCCTGAACAAAGGCTTGAACATCTGGCACAGCTGCCAGCTTTTTGTGAAGTAACACAGACAAGGCAGAAATCTGTCCCTTCAAAGAACTTGCAGATAATCCTTTCTCCAAACCTTCTTGAAGAAAGGATAGAATCTTAGGAATTTTTACCTTGTCCCAAGGGAATCCTTTAGATTCACACCAACAGATATATTTTTTCCATATTTTGTGGTAGATTTTTCTAGTTACAGGCTTTCTGGCCTGAACAAGAGTATCAATGACAGAATCTGAGAACCCTCGCTTTGATAAGATCAAGCGTTCAATCTCCAAGCAGTCAGTTGGAGTGAGACCAGATTCGGATGTTCGAACGGACCTTGAACAAGAAGGTCTCGTCTCAAAGGTAGCTTCCATGGTGGAGCCGATGACATATTCACCAGGTCTGCATACCAAGTCCTGCGTGGTCACGCAGGAGCTATCAAGATCACCGATGCCCTCTCCTGATTGATCCTGGCTACCAGCCTGGGGATGAGGGGAAACGGCGGGAATACATAAGCTAGTTTGAAGGTCCAAGGTGCTACTAGTGCATCTACTAGAGTCGCCTTGGGATCCCTGGATCTGGACCCGTAGCAAGGAACCTTGAAGTTCTGACGAGAGGCCATCAGATCCATGTCTGGAATGCCCCACAATTGAGTAATTTGGGCAAAGATTTCCGGATGGAGTTCCCACTCCCCCGGATGAAATGTCTGACGACTCAGAAAATCCGCTTCCCAATTTTCCACTCCTGGGATGTGGATTGCAGACAAGTGGCAGGAGTGAGTCTCCGCCCATTGAATGATTTTGGTCACTTCTTCCTCAAAAATTAGTCATTCTTTTGCCTAAGTAAAGAAGAGGTGTAAGAATTAGCCAATTTGAGAGCATAAATTCTGTCCATAATCTCCTCATAAGAAGAAGAATTATTATTGAGCGCCTTTTCTAGTTCATCGAACCAGAAACACGCTGCTGTAGTGACAGGAACAATGCATGAAATTGGTTGTAGAAGGTAACCTTGCTGAACAAACATCTTTTTAAGCAAACCTTCTAATTTTTTATCCATAGGATCTTTGAAAGCACAACTATCTTCTATGGGTATAGTGGTGCGTTTGTTTAGAGTAGAAACCGCCCCCCTCGACCTTGGGGACTGTCTGCCATAAGTCCTTTCTGGGGTCGACCATAGGAAACAATTTTTTAAATATGGGGGGAGGGACGAAAGGTATACCGGGCCTTTCCCATTCTTTATTACAATGTCCGCCACCCGCTTGGGTATAGGAAAAGCTTCGGGGGGCCCCGGGACCTCTAGGAACTTGTCCATTTTACATAATTTCTCTGGAATGACCAAATTCTCACAATCATCCAGAGTAGATAACACCTCCTTAAGCAGAGCGCGGAGATGTTCCAATTTAAATTTAAATGTAATCACATCAGCTTCAGCTTGTTGAGAAATTTTCCCTGAATCTGAAATTTCTCCCTCAGACAAAACCTCCCTGGCCCCCTCAGACTGGTGTAGGGGCACTTCAGAACCAATATCATCAGCGTCCTCATGCTCTTCAGTATTTTCTAAAACAGAGCAGTCGCGCTTTCGCTGATAAGTGGGCATTTTGGCTAAAATGTTTTTGATAGAATTATCCATTACAGCCGTTAATTGTTGCATAGTAAGGAGTATTGGCGCACTAGATGTACTAGGGGCCTCCTGAGTGGGCAAGACTGGTGTAGACGAAGGAGGGGATGATGCAGTACCATGCTTACTCCCCTCACTTGAGGAATCATCTTGGGCATCATTTTCTCTAAATTTTGTGTCACATAAATCACATCTATTTAAATGAGAAGGAACCTTGGCTTCCCCACATACAGAACACAGTCTATCTGGTAGTTCAGACATGTTAAACAGGCATAAACTTGATAACAAAGTACAAAAAACGTTTTAAAATAAAACCGTTACTGTCACTTTAAATTTTAAACTGAACACACTTTATTACTGCAAATGTGAAAAAGTATGAAGGAATTGTTCAAAAAAGTATGAAGGAATTGTTAGAAAGAAAGAAAAGACACTTTCTATTCTCTGACGAAGAAGTGTTGTATCACTTCGAAACGCGTAAGAATTTGAAGAAAGCGGGCGGACTTCTAAGTTCCAATACGGCATTTTCTGATCCAAAGAAAATATTTTCAAAGAAAAACTTCCAATTAGCACTACAGCAAGGTGGTAAAGTATAATATGCATTTACAACTCTGACTGAATTGCATCCAGGCTATATTTTATCAGTAATAATTAGCCAAAACACCTACCACCTTGCCTGTTAATCTATACCGGACATATTGTGACCATATATACACTGAGTCACACAATTGACAGCATAGAAAGTACCCCATTTTGGGGGCTATATATAAGTTTTTTAAAAACGGCTTTTACCCAGACACACAGTGTCATCAACTATAAGGAATAAGAAAACAAAGATATTCTATGTGCCTTTATCTTACCTCATAAAAGATTGAGGTTGACAAATGTAAGCATAACTGATCGTGCAAAATAAACACCATTTTTATCTTAACTGTATTACGCTATGTATTTGTCTCTTATTTCTCCTTTATGATCCATGGAATGATCTGATACAAGATAAAGATCCTTACCACCATAGGGAAAAGAAAAGAAAAGAGTCCAGGAGTCTCCATTACTGTTTGTCAAATTACACCCAGCTGTAACATCTTCACAAGAGAGTCCAGGATTTCCATTAAAGGCATACTGCAGAAATTGCAAGATTACACAATTCAAAAGAAAAGAAAAGTTTTTTTCGTCTCGACAAGAGTCCAAGAACCATCTGCAAACCCCCAAAAAGGCTGACACCTTACCTCATAGGATTGAGGTACTTTCTGGTAAGCACATCTTACTTACCCTAGAAGGATAAAAACTGTTGAAGCATAAGAAATAACTTGAGCTCAAAACCAATTTTATGGACATATGTACTTTATTTTTATTTTTATTTGTATGACATATCAATCAGCAATACATTGATATTGACAATACTTCAATTTATTGATCAATAGTAATTAGCTGTGCGCCATTACTTGATTTTCTCTTTCTATTAACAATTAACTACAGTGACAAGGGTACACTGCATCATAGGCAGCACGCGTACACTTAACAGTAACCAACACAGAAATCTAACTAAAAACTAAAAAATAAGAAGTGTTATAGTTTTTTTAGCGCTGGTGCCCCCTCTTGACTTTAAAAAAAAAATATATATATATATATATATATATATGGACAGATATAAAGTACTTTGATCCAAGGCGAGGTATAAAAGCAAAAAAGTCTTTATTCAAATCCACTTATGGTAAAAACATATGGAAGTACCAGAACACATAAAAGAAATACACACGAAAGCATAGGCTGACATGTTTCGGCCTGATGCCGTAGTCGTAGCTGAAGTAATGCAAGCGTGTGAAGCATTTAAAGAGACATCTGTTCAGTGATAGGTCACTTTTGACCAATCAAGAACATTCATTTTAAGTGTGTAAATTCAAACTGTTAACCCGTTAGTTACCAGAATGGCACATTATATATATTGCACATAAAGTTGCATTCTTAAGCAGTAATCGTTCTTACTGGAATGACAAATACATAAATTGTATACGTTAGCTTAGAAACTTCGGTGTAATATAGTACAATATAATATAAAAAATAAAATTAAATTAGGTTAAAGGGAGCAAGAGAATGGCATTTACATTTGAGTGGAGTAAGTAAAGGACAATATCAGATATACACAACATGGTAAAATGGAAACAATCCTACATATGGAAAGGGTAAACATATGTATAAAATAAGTCAAAATAGCTCAATTACATTAAGAGCTGATACAGAACTTTTCCTTTATTATAATATCTGACACATATGTTAATGTCTACACTCCAATCCTGTGTGGTATGTTGTGTTTATATAAGCTGACACTCTAGAAACTAATTTTTACAAGATTATTCATAGGGGTATCTGGATGACAGTATGAATCATTGCAAGATGATTTCTTTCTTAGTTCAATACATATCAAGAATTGAGGGATAATAGAAAATATATATATGTGTGTATAAAATTGATTGAATACACACACATATACAGGGAGTGCAGAATTATTAGGCAAATGAGTATTTTGACCACATCATCCTCTTTATGCATGTTGTCTTACTCCAAGCTGTATAGGCTCGAAAGCCTACTACCAATTAAGCATATTAGGTGATGTGCATCTCTGTAATGAGAAGGGGTGTGGTCTAATGACATCAACACCCTATATCAGGTGTGCATAATTATTAGGCAACTTCCTTTCCTTTGGCAAAATGGGTCAAAAGAAGGACTTGACAGGCTCAGAAAAGTAAAAAATAGTGAGATATCTTGCAGAGGGATGCAGCACTCTTAAAATTGCAAAGCTTCTGAAGCGTGATCATCGAACAATCAAGCGTTTCATTCAAAATAGTCAACAGGGTCGCAAGAAGCGTGTGGAAAAACCAAGGCGCAAAATAACTGCCCATGAACTGAGAAAAGTCAAGCGTGCAGCTGCCAAGATGCCACTTGCCACCAGTTTGGCCATATTTCAGAGCTGCAACATCACTGGAGTGCCCAAAAGCACAAGGTGTGCAATACTGAGAGACATGGCCAAGGTAAGAAAGGCTGAAAGAACGACCACCACTGAACAAGACACACAAGCTGAAACGTCAAGACTGGGCCAAGAAATATCTCAAGACTGATTTTTCTAAGGTTTTATGGACTGATGAAATGAGAGTGAGTCTTGATGGGCCAGATGGATGGGCCCGTGGCTGGATTGGTAAAGGGCAGAGAGCTCCAGTCCGACTCAGACGCCAGCAAGGTGGAGGTGGAGTACTGGTTTGGGCTGGTATCATCAAAGATGAGCTTGTGGGGCCTTTTCGGGTTGAGGATGGAGTCAAGCTCAACTCCCAGTCCTACTGCCAGTTTCTGGAAGACACCTTCTTCAAGCAGTGGTACAGGAAGAAGTCTGCATCCTTCAAGAAAAACATGATTTTCATGCAGGACAATGCTCCATCACACGCGTCCAAGTACTCCACAGCGTGGCTGGCAAGAAAGGGTATAAAAGAAGAAAATCTAATGACATGGCCTCCTTGTTCACCTGATCTGAACCCCATTGAGAACCTGTGGTCCATCATCAAATGTGAGATTTACAAGGAGGGAAAACAGTACACCTCTCTGAACAGTGTCTGGGAGGCTGTGGTTGCTGCTGCACGCAATGTTGATGGTGAACAGATCAAAACACTGACAGATTCCATGGATGGCAGGCTTTTGAGTGTCCTTGCAAAGAAAGGTGGCTATATTGGTCACTGATTTGTTTTTGTTTTGTTTTTGAATGTCAGAAATGTATATTTGTGAATGTTGAGATGTTATATTGGTTTCACTGGTAAAAATAAATAATTGAAATGGGTATATATTTGTTTTTTGTTAAGTTGCCTAATAATTATGCACAGTAATAGTCACCTGCACACACAGATATCCCCCTAAAATAGCTATAACTAAAAACAAACTAAAAACTACTTCCAAAACTATTCAGCTTTGATATTAATGAGTTTTTTGGGTTCATTGAGAACATGGTTGTTGTTCAATAATAAAATTAATCCTCAAAAATACAACTTGCCTAATAATTCTGCACTCCCTGTATAAGACAAATATCAATAGATTAAAAGATCAAAACTCGATTTGATATAACAAGAGGGAGTTGATTGGAGATATCTGTGTTGTTGTTTTCATTTTTATTTTATTTTGTAACACACAGGTCTTGTGTATACCCAACAGTATATACATATATATGAATTAACCCACACTGCACATATGGATCTATATGTGACTATAGATGGATAAAAACATAATTTATGCTTACCTGATAAATTTATTTCTCTTGTAGTGTATCCAGTCCACGGATCATCCATTACTTTTGGGATATTCTCCTTCCCAACAGGAAGTTGCAAGAGGATCACCCACAGCAGAGCTACTATATAGCTCCTCCCCTCACTGCCATATCCAGTCATTCGACCGAAACAAGACGAGAAAGGAGAAACCATAGGGTGCAGTGGTGACTGTAGTTTAATTAAAATTTAGACCTGCCTTAAAAGGACAGGGCGGGCTGTGGACTGGATACACTACAAGAGAAATAAATTTATCAGGTAAGCATAAATTATGTTTTCTCTTGTTAAGTGTATCCAGTCCACGGATCATCCATTACTTGTGGGATACCAATACCAAAGCTAAAGTACACGGATGATGGGAGAGACAAGGCAGGAACTTAAACGGAAGGAACCACTGCCTGTAGAACCTTTCTCCCAAAAACAGCCTCCGAAGAAGCAAAAGTGTCAAATTTGTAAAATTTTGAAAAGGTGTGAAGCGAAGACCAAGTCGCAGCCTTGCAAATCTGTTCAACAGAGGCCTCATTTTTAAAGGCCCAGGTGGAAGCCACAGCTCTAGTAGAATGAGCTGTAATCCTTTCAGGGGGCTGCTGTCCAGCAGTCTCATAGGCTAAGCGTATTATGCTCCGAAGCCAAAAGGAGAGAGAGGTTGCCAAAGCTTTTTGACCTCTCCTCTGTCCAGAGTAAACGACAAACAGGGCAGATTTTTGACGAAAATCTTTAGTAGCCGGTAAGTAAAACTTCAAGGCACGGACTACGTCCAGATTATGCAAAAGACGTTCCTTCTTTGAAGAAGGATTAGGACACAATGATGGAACAACAATCTCTTGATTGATATTCCTGTTAGAAACCACCTTAGGTAAAAACCCAGGTTTGGTACGCAGAACTACCTTGTCTGAATGAAAAATCAGATAAGGAGAATCACAATGTAAGGCAGATAACTCAGAGACTCTTCGAGCCGAGGAAATAGCCATCAAAAACAGAACTTTCCAAGATAAAAGTTTAATATCAATGGAATGAAGGGGTTCAAACGGAACTCCCTGAAGAACTTTAAGAACCAAGTTTAAGCTCCACGGGGGAGCAACAGTTTTAAACACAGGCTTAATCCTAACCAAAGCCTGACAAAATGCCTGGACGTCTGGAACTTCTGCCAGATGCTTGTGCAAAAGAATAGACAGAGCAGAGATCTGTCCTTTTAAAGAACTAGCTGATAAGCCTTTGTCCAAACCATCTTGGAGAAAGGACAATATCCTAGGAATCCTAACCTTACTCCATGAGTAACTCTTGGATTCACACCAATAAAGATATTTATGCCATATCTTATGGTAGATTTTCCTGGTGACAGGCTTCCGAGCCTGTATTAAGGTATCAATGACTGACTCGGAGAAGCCACGCCTTGATAGAATCAAGCGTTCAATCTCCATGCAGTCAGTCTCAGAGAAAGTAGATTTGGATGATTGAAAGGACCTTGTATTAGAAGGTCCTGCCTCAGAGGCAGAGTCCATGGTGGAAGAGATGACATGTCCACTAGGTCTGCATACCAGGTCCTGCGTGGCCACGTAGGCGCTATCAGAATCACAGATGCTCTCTCCTGTTTGATTTTGGCAATCAGTCGAGGGAGCAGAGGAAACGGTGGAAACACATAGGCCAGGTTGAAGAACCAAGGAGCTGCTAGAGCATCTATCAGCGTTGCTCCCGGGTCCCTGGACCTGGATCCGTAACAAGGAAGCTTGGCGTTCTGGCGAGACGCCATGAGATCCAGTTCTGGTTTGCCCCAACGATGGACCAGTTGAGCAAACACCTCTGGATGGAGTTCCCACTCCCCCGGATGAAAAGTCTGACGACTTAGAAAATCCGCCTCCCAGTTCTCTACGCCTGGGATGTGGATCGCTGACAGGTGGCAAGAGTGAGACTCTTCCCAGCGAATTATCTTTGAAACTTCTAACATCGCTAGGGAACTCCTGGTTCCCCCTTGATGGTTGATGTAAGCCACAGTCGTGATGTTGTCCGACTGAAATCTGATGAACCTCAGTGTTGCTAACTGAGGCCAAGCTAGAAGAGCATTGAATATTGCTCTTAACTCCAGAAATATTTATTGGGAGGAGTTTCTCCTCCTGAGTCCACGATCCCTGAGCCTTCAGGGGAGTTCCAGACTGCGCCCCAACCTAGAAGGCTGGCATCTGTTGTTACAATCGTCCAATCTGGCCTGCGAAAGGTCATACCCTTGGACAGATGGACCCGAGAAAGCCACCAGAGAAGAGAATCTCTGGTCTCTTGATCCAGATTTAGTAGAGGGGACAAATCTGAGTAATCCCCATTCCACTGACTTAGCATGCATAATTGCAGCGGTCTGAGATGCAGGGCGCGCAAATGGCACTATGTCCATTGCCGCTACCATTAAGCCGATTACTTCCATGCACTGAGCCACTGACGGGCGTGGAATGGAATGAAGGACACGGCAAGCATTTAGAAGTTTTGATAACCTGGACTCAGTCAGGTAAATTTTCATCTCTACAGAATCTATAAGAGTCCCTAGGAAGGAGACTCTTGTGAGTGGTGATAGAGAACTCTTTCCACGTTCACTTTCCCACCCATGCGACCTCAGAAATGCCAGAACTATCTCTGTATGAGACTTGGCAATTGAAAGCTTGACGCCTGTATCAGGATGTCGTCTAGATACGGAGCCACCGCTATGCCTCGCGGTCTTAGAACCGCCAGAAGTGAGCCCAGAATCTTTGTAAAAATTCTCGGGGCAGTGGCCAACCCGAAGGGAAGAGCTACAAATTGGTAATGCCTGTCTAGAAAGGCAAACCTTAGGAACCGATGATCTTTGTGAATTGGTATGTGAAGGTAGGCATCCTTTAAGTCCACTGTGGTCATGTACTGACCCTCTAGGATCATGGGTAGGATGGTCCGAATAGTTTCCATTTTGAATGATGGAACTATGAGGAATTTGTTTAAGATCTTTAGATCCAAGATTGGTCTGAAGGTTCCCTCTTTCTTGGGAACCACGAACAGATTTGAATAAAATCCCTGTTCTTGTTCCATCCGCGGAACTGGATGGATCACTCCCATTACTAGGAGGTCTTGCACACAGCTTAGGAATGCCTCTTTCTTTATCTGGTTTGATGATAACCTTGAAAGATGAAATCTCCCTTGTGGAGGAGAAGCTTTCAAGTCCAGAAGATATCCCTGAGATATGATCTCCAACGCCCAGGGATCCTGAACATCTCTTGCCCACGCCTGGGCGAAGAGAGAAAGTCCTGCCCCCCACTAGATCCGTTTCCGGATAGGGGGGCCATTCCTTCATGCTGTCTTGGGGGCAGCAGCAGGCTTCCTGGCCTGCTTGCCCTTGTTCCAGGACTGGTTAGGTTTCCAGGCCTGTCTGGAATGAGCAACAGTTCCCTCTTGTTTTGAAGCGGAGGAAGTTGATGCTGCTCCTGCCTTGAAATTTCGAAAGGCACGAAAATTAGACTGTTTGGCCTTTGATTTGGCCCTGTCCTGAGGAAGGGTATGACCCTTGCCTCCAGTAATGTCAGCAATAATTTCCTTCAAGCCAGGCCCGAATAAGGTCTGCCCCTTGAAAGGAATGTTGAGTAATTTAGACTTTGAAGTCACGTCAGCTGACCAGGATTTAAGCCATAGCGCCCTACGCGCCTGGATGGCGAATCCGGAATTCTTAGCCGTTAGTTTAGTCAAATGAACAATGGCATCAGAAACAAATGAGTTAGCTAGCTTAAGCGTTCTAAGCTTGTCAATTTCATTTAATGGAGCTGTCTGGATGGCCTCTTCCAGGGCCTCAAACCAGAATGCCGCTGCAGCAGTGACAGGCGCAATGCATGCAAGGGGCTGTAAAATAAAACCTTGTTGAATAAACATTTTCTTAAGGTAACCCTCCAATTTTTTATCCATTGGATCTGAAAAAGCACAACTGTCCTCAACCGGGATAGTGGTACGCTTTGCTAAAGTAGAAACTGCTCCCTCCACCTTAGGGACCGTCTGCCATAAGTCCCGTGTAGTGGCGTCTATTGGGAAACATTTTTCTAAATATAGGAGGTGGGGAAAAGGGCACACCGGGTCTATCCCACTCCTTGCTAATAATTTCTGAAAGCCTTTTAGGTATAGGAAAAACGTCAGTACACACCGGCACCGCATAGTATCTATCCAGCCTACACAATTTCTCTGGAATTGCAACTGTGTTACAGTCATTCGAGCAGCTAATACCTCCCCAAGCAATACACAGAGGTTCTCAAGCTTAAATTTAAAATTAGAAATCTCTGAATCAGGTTTCCCCCGAGTCAGAGATGTCACCCACAGACTGAAGCTCTCCGTCCTCATGTTCTGCATACTGTGACGCAGTATCAGACATGGCTCTAACAGCATTTGCGCACTCTGTATCTCTCCTAACCCCAGAGCTATCACGCTTGCCTCTTACAGTGTATGTAATAAGTTAGCAGAGCATTGCACCCACTTGCAAATGGATGATTAACCCCTTAATACCAAAAACGGAATAACAAATGACAAAAAACGTTTTTTAAACAGTCACAACAACTGCCACAGCTCTACTGTGGCTTTTTACCTCCCTCAATGCGACTTTTGAAGCCTTTTGAGCCCTTCAGAGAAGTCCTGGATCATGCAGGAAGAAGCTGGATGTCTGTGTCTGTAATTTTTGCTGTGCAAAAAACCGCCAAAATAGGCCCCTCCCACTCATATTACAACTAGTGGGAAGCCTCAGGGAACTGCTTTCTAGGCAAAATTCAAGCCAGCCATGTGGAAAAAACTAGGCCCCAATAAGTTTATATCACCAAACATATGTAAAAAACGAATTAAACATGCCAGCAAAACGTTTTTAAAATACACTTTTTATAAGAGTATGTTATCTCTATTAATAAGCCTGATATCAGTCGCTATCACTGCATTTAAGGCTTTACTTACATTACTTCGGTATCAGCAGCATTTTCTAGAAATACCATCCCTAGAAAAATATTTTAACTGCACATACCCTTATTGCAGGAAAACCTGCACGCTATTCCCCCTCTGAAGGTTACCTCACTCCTCAGAATATGTTGAGAACAGCAAAGGATCTTAGTTACTTCTGCTAAGATCATAGAAAACGCAGGAAAAATTCTTCTAAATACTGCCTGAGATAAACAATACACTCCGGATACCATTTAAAAAATAACAAACTTTTGATTGAAGAAATAAACTAAGTATAAAACACCACAGTCCTCTTACGACCTCCATCTTAGTTGAGAGTTGCAAGAGAATGACTGGCTATGGCAGTGAGGGGGGGGAGCTATATAGAGCTCTGCTGTGGGTTATCCTCTTGCAACTTCCCTGTTGGAAGGAGAACTTATTCCACAAGTATTGGCATGATCCGTTGGACTGGATACACTCTACAAGAGAAATAAACCAATTTTAAAAATATGAAAGCCCATGGAGATTAGTTCGTCTATGGTGGGGAGATTTATGGTCATTGCCTAGATGATGGACTTTGTAAGGATCTAATTGACTGGGTCAAGTTTTTGGGTAGCGATTTGTAGGCCCTGGTTAAAATTCGAAATTATATGTTAAGTGTGTCAGGGGGAGATTTTAAAACACTACCTTTGGATGTTCAATTAGGATCCCTTATACCAGACTCCTGAAGGTTTCTGTCACACAAAGCGTGAATGTGGGTGGGAGAAAAGACCGCTGCTCCTTAGTTGTCCGCCTGCTCTGAGGCGGCGGAACAGACATCGTCAGAAATCAACCGATCTAATATGATCGAGTTTGATTGACACGCCCTGCTAGCGGTCCCGATTGGGGGCGGGCATTGCACCAGTTCACAAAAACTGCTGGTGCAATAATAAATGACGAGAGCGTATGCTGTCGTCATTTATCGATGTTGCAGCGGACATGATCCTCTATATCGGATCTATACCTTGGTCTCTAGTTTTAGGATGGAATGTCTTCCACACGTCATGAACTGCTATGTCTAGTAAATGGTGTTTTATGTTATTGATTACCCTATGGTGGTGTAGAAGAAGTATGGTTGCAGTTGTCTAGAAAAGGGTCTAGGGAAATATTGAGATCACCACCAAAGATGAGTAACCCTTTTGTAACTTCTAAGATTTTCTTGGAGAGGGAAGTGATACATTTATCTTGGTTAATATTTGGGGTGTATGCACAGACTAATGAGACAACTGTGTTGTATAATTTTCCAACTAAGATTATATATTTGCCCTCGTTGTCTTTATATGAGTTAATTTGTTGGAAGGGGATTCCTTTTTTGATAAGGATACCAACTCCATTAGTCTTAGTATTATTTGAAGCATAAAAAACAGAATTTATGTTTACCTGATAAATTTCTTTCTCCAACGGTGTGTCCGCGGTCCTACGGCTTCATCCTTACTTGTGGGATATTCTCTTCCCCTTCAGGAAATGGCAAAGAGAGCACCCAGCAAGAGCTGTCCATATAGCCCCCCCTCTTGGCTCCGCCCCCCAGTCATTCGACCTGACGGTTAGGAGAAAAAGGAGAAACTATAAGGTGCCGTGGTGACTGTAGTGTATAAAGAAAGGACATTTTTCAAACCTGATTAAAAACCAGGGCGGGCCGTGGACCGGACACACCAGTTGGAGAAAGAAATTATCAGGCTAAACAAAATTCTGTTTTCTCCCAACATTGGTGAGTCGGTCCACGGCTTCATCCTTACTTGTGGGAACCATACCAAAGCTTTAGGACACGGATGAAGGGAGGGAGCAAACCAGGTTACCTAAACGGAAGTTCACCACGGCTTGCAAAACCTTTCTCCCAAAAATAGCCTCCGAAGAAGCATAAGTATCGAATTTGTAAAATTTGGCAAAAGTATGCAGAGAAGACCAAGTCGCTGCCTTACAGATCTGATCAACAGAAGCCTCGTTCTTGAAAGCCCATGTGGAAGCCACAGCTCTAGAAGAATGCGCTGTAATTCGTTCAGGAGGCTGCCGTCCGGCAGTCTCATAAGCCAATCGGATGATGCTTTTCAGCCAAAAAGAAAGAGAGGTAGCAGTAGCTTTCTGTCCTCTCCTCTTACCAGAATACACAACAAACAAGGATGATGTCTGTCTGAAATCCTTCGTTGCTTCTAAATAGAACTTTAAAGCACGGACCACATCTAGAATGTGTAACAAGCGTTCCTTCTTCGAAACTGGATTCGGACACAGAGAAGGAACAACAATTTCCTGGTTAATATTCCTGTTGTAAACGACCTTTGGAAGAAAACCAGGCTTGGTACGTAAAACTACCTTATCGGTATGGAATACCAGATAGGGAGAAGTACACTGCAAAGCAGATAATTCAGAAACTCTTCTAGCAGAAGAAATAGCAACCAAAAACAGAACTTTCCAAGATAGTAACTTAATATATATGCAATGCATGGGTTCAAACGGAACCCCCTGTAGAATGTCGTCTAGATAAGGTGCTACAGCAATGCCCCTCGGTCTTAGAACCGCTAGAAGGGACCCTAGCACCTTTGTGAAGATTCTGGGAAGCAGTGGCTCTAAACCGAACGGAAGAGCCACGAACTGGTAATGTTTGTCATAAAGGCGAACCTCAGGAACTGATGATGATCTTTGTGGATAGGAATATGCAGGTACGCATCCTTTAAGTCCCACGGTAGTCATATATTGACCCTCCTGGATTGTTGGTAAAATTGTTTGAATGGTTTCCATTTTGAATGATGGAACTCTGAGGAATTTGTTTAGGATTTGTAGATCCAGAATTGGCCTGAAAGTTCCCTCTTTTTTGGGAACTACAAACAGATTTGAGTAAAAACCCAGACCTTGTTCCACTGTTGGAACTGGTTTTATCACTCCCATTTTTAATAGGTCCTTCCTACGCAATGTAAGAATGCCTGTCTCTTTATCTGGTCTGAAGATAAGCGAGACATGTGGAACCTTCCCCTTGGAGGAAGTTCCTTGAACTCTAGAAGATACCCCTGAGAGACTATTTCTAGTGCCCAGGGATCCGGAACGTCTCTTGCCCAAGCCTGAGCGAAGAGAGAAGTCTGCCCCCTACTAGATCCGGTCCCGGATCGGGGGCTACCCCTTCATGCTGTCTTGGTAGCAGCAGCAGGCTTCTTGGCCTGTTTACTCTTGTTCCAGCCTTGCAATGGCTTCCATGCTGGTTTAGGCTGGGAAGAGTTGCCTTCTTGTCTGGAGGCCGCAGAGTTAGGATTCGGTCCGTTCCTGAAATTGCGAAAGGAACGAAAATTAGATTTGTTCTCAGCCTTGAAAGGCCTATCCTGTGGAAGGGCATGTCCCTTTCCACCAGTAATGTCTGAAATAATCTCTTTCAATTCCGGCCCGAAAAGGGTCTTACCCTTGAAAGGAATATTAAGTAATTTATTCTTGGACGACACGTCCGCCGACCAGGATTTTAGCCAAAGCGCTCTGCGCGCCACTATTGCAAAACCTGAATTTATCGCCGCTAACTTAGCCAATTGGAAAGCGGCATCCAAAATAAAGGAATTAGCCAACTTTAGTGCGTGAATTCTGTCCATGACTTCATCATATGGAGTCTCGTTTTTGGAGCGAATTTTCTAGTTCCTCGAACCAAAAATACGCTGCCGTGGTGACAGGAATAATGCACGAGATTGGTTGAAGAAGGAAACCTTGTTGAACAAATATCTTTTTTAGCAATCCTTCCAATTTTTTACTCCATAGGATCTTTAAAAGCGCAACTGTCCTCAATAGGAATAGTTGTGCGCTTAGCTAACGTTGACACTGCCCCCCTCAACCTTAGGAACCGTTTGCCATGCGTCCCTTCTGGGGCCAACAATGGGGAACATTTTTTTTGAATATAGGAGGTGGAACAAAAGGTATACCTGGCTTTTCCCACTCCTTAGTCACTATGTCCGCCACCCGCTTGGGTATCGGAAAGGCATCAGCGTGCACTGGGACCTCTAAGAATTTGTCCATCTTGCACAATTTCTCTGGAATTACCAAAGAATCACAGTCATCAAGAGTAGTTAGGACCTCCTTAAGCAGGGCGCGGAGATGTGCTAACTTAAATTTAAATGTTACGACATCAGTGTCTGCCTGCTGAGAAACTTTTCCTGAATCAGAAATTTCCCCCTCAGACAGACCCTCCCTCACTGCCAATTCAGATTGATGTGAGGGTATAACTGATAAATTGTCCTCAGCGCCAACCTGCTCATCTTCTGTATTTAAAACTGAGCTATCACGCTTTCTAGGGTAGGATGGCAGTTTGGATAACAGATTTGCTATAGAATTATCCATTACTGCTGTTAATTGTTGCATAGTAACAAGCATTGGCGCGCTAGATGTACTAGGTATCGCCTGCGCGGGCAAAACTGGTGTTGACACAGAAGGAGAGGATGAAGAACTATCCCCACTACCTTCATTAGAAGAATCATCTTGGGCGATCTTATTCAATGTGGCAGTACTGTCCATACTTTGTTTGGACGCTATGACACAATTTGCGCATACATTAATAGGGGGAACCACCTTGGCTTTCATACACACAGAACATAAGCCATCTGAAGGTATAGACATGTTAGACAGACTTTGGCAGGCAAATAATGCAATAAAAGCGTTTTTAAAGAAAAGCGTTACTGTCCCTTTAAATAATAAACAGGCACACTTTATTTCTGATATTTTGAAAAACACTGAAGGCAATGTCCGATTTTTACAAAATGTTTACCCCAGAGTCCTAATGCCCTGAAAGTATTGCACACCAAGTTTCAAGACTTTAACCCTTAAAATTAGCAAACCGGAGCTATTTGATCAAATCAACAATATTAGCACACTACAATCACTGCCACAGCCTTGCTGCGGCTCTTTACCTTCCCTGAGAGTTATTCAGCACTGAAAAAAACCTCCCTGAGTCCTTATTTTGTAGCCACAGGACCCCTCACATGAAGCTGCATGCACTGCCATGGAAGAAAACTGCGCAATTGAGGCGCGAAAATGGGGCCTCCTTCCTCTGCATACCAGAGTGAAGGGGCCTTTCTGACTGAAATAGTAGTCTAACGAAATGCCAGGTGAATAAAAACGTTCCCAAAAGTGCTTTTACTTACACAAAAACACTCAAAATGCCCTCTAAATATAAAATAAATCAATCGATTTAGCCCACAATAGTGTCAACCAGTATAGAGCCCATTAATAAGCCTTAATCTGTTATGAGTATAAGAAAATGGCTTACTTACCCCTTAAGGGAAAACTGACAGTCTTCTAGCATTAACATGTCTTGTTAGAAATATGACTGATCATACCTGCAGCAGATAAGCCTGCAAACTGTTCCCCCCAACTGAAGTTCTCTGGTTTCAACAGTCCTGCGTGGGAACAGCAACAGATTTTAGTTACTACTGCTAAAATCATATTCCTCTTTAACAGAAATCTTCTTCATTTTCTGTTGTAGAGTAAATAGTACAAACCGGCACTATTTTAAAATAACAAACTCTTGATAGAAGAAATAAAAACTACAACTAACACCACATACTCTTTACCATCCCTGTGGAGATGCTACTTATTCAGAGCGGCAAAGAGAATGACTGGGGGGCGGAGCCAGAGGGGGGGGCTATATGGACAGCTCTTGCTGGGTGCTCTCTTTGCCATTTCCTGTAGGGGAAGAGAATATCCCACAAGTAAGGATGAAGCCGTGGACCGGACACACCAATGTTGGAGAAATGAAGGCCTAAACTTGTATAGGTCCTTTACCTTTGATAAAATGGGATTCCTGTATAAAAACCAAGTCTCCCCTTTTATCTTTAAGGTCCCTTACAACAACGTTCCTTTTATGTGGATTATTTAATACCTTTGTGTTGATCGGAAGGAGGGTCAGGTTTCTCTTGGGAGTTTTAGCCATGGATATTGTGTTGTGTGGAGACATTGAGGCCTATTTGACAACGGTCTTGCGGACCCGATCCGACAGTGCGTATTCAGAGCTGCTGGTGCAACGCCGCCCCCTGCAGACTCGCGGCCAATGGGCCACCAGCAGGGAGGTGTCAATCAACCTGATCATACTCGATTGGGTTGAATTGTTGCGATTCCTGTCCACCTGCTCAGAGCAGGCGGATAGGGTTATGGAGCAGCGGTCCAAAAATACGCTGCCGTGGTGACAGGAATAATGCACGAGATTGGTTGAAGAAGGAAACCTTGTTGAACAAATATCTTTTTTAGCAATCCTTTCAATTTTTTATCCATAGGATCTTTAAAAGCGCAACTGTCCTCAATAGGAATAGTTGTGCGCTTAGCTAACGTTGACACTGCCCCCTCAACCTTAGGAACCGTTTGCCATGCGTCCCTTCTGGGGCCAACAATGGGGAACATTTTTTTGAATATAGGAGGTGGAACAAAAGGTATACCTGGCTTTTCCCACTCCTTAGTCACTATGTCCGCCACCCGCTTGGGTATCGGAAAGGCATCAGCGTGCACTGGGACCTCTAAGAATTTGTCCATCTTGCACAATTTCTCTGGAATTACCAAAGAATCACAGTCATCAAGAGTAGTTAGGACCTCCTTAAGCAGGGCGCGGAGATGTTCTAACTTAAATTTAAATGTTACGACATCAGTGTCTGCCTGCTGAGAAACTTTTCCTGAATCAGAAATTTCCCCCTCAGACAGACCCTCCCTCACTGCCAATTCAGATTGATGTGAGGGTATAACTGATAAATTGTCCTCAGCGCCAACCTGCTCATCTTCTGTATTTAAAACTGAGCTATCACGCTTTCTAGGGTAGGATGGCAGTTTGGATAACAGATTTGCTATAGAATTATCCATTACTGCTGTTAATTGTTGCATAGTAACAAGCATTGGCGCGCTAGATGTACTAGGTATCGCCTGCGCGGGCAAAACTGGTGTTGACACAGAAGGAGAGGATGAAGAACTATCCCCACTACCTTCATTAGAAGAATCATCTTGGGCAATATTATTCAATGTGGCAGTACTGTCCATACTTTGTTTGGACGCTATGACACAATTTGCGCATACATTAATAGGGGGAACCACCTTGGCTTTCATACACACAGAACATAAGCCATCTGAAGGTATAGACATGTTAGACAGACTTTGGCAGGCAAATAATGCAATAAAAGCGTTTTTAAAGAAAAGCGTTACTGTCCCTTTAAATAATAAACAGGCACACTTTATTTCTGATATTTTGAAAAACACTGAAGGCAATGTCCGATTTTACTAAATTTTTACCCCAGAGTCCTAATGCCCTGAAATTATTGCACCACCAAGTTTTCAAGACTTTAACCCTTAAAATGAGCAAACCGGAGCTATTTGATCAAATCAACAATTTTAGCACACTACAATCACTTCCACAGCCTTGCTGCGGCTCTTTACCTTCCCTGAGAGTTATTCAGCACTGAAAAAAAACCTCCCCTGAGTCCTTATTTTGTAGCCACAGGGACCCCTCACATGAAGCTGCATGCACTGCCATGGAAGAAAACTGCGCAATTGAGGCGCGAAATGGGGCCTCCTTCCTCTGGCATACCAGAGTGAAGGGGCCTTTCTGACTGAAATAGTAGTCTAACGAAATGCCAGGTGAATAAAAACGTTCCCAGAAGTGCTTTTACTTACACAAAAACACTCAAAAAGCCCTCTAAATATAAAATAAATCAATCGATTTAGCCCACAATAGTGTCAACCAGTATAGAGCCCATTAATAAGCCTTAATCTGTTATGAGTCTAAGAAAATGGCTTACTTACCCCTTAAGGGAAAACTGACAGTCTTCTAGCATTAACATGTCTTGTTAGAAATATGACTGATCATATCTGCAGCAGATAAGCCTGCAAACTGTTCCCCCCAACTGAAGTTCTCTGGTTTCAACAGTCCTGCGTGGGAACAGCAACAGATTCCTCTTTAACAGAAATCTTCTTCATTTTCTGTTGTAGAGTAAATAGTACAAACCGGCACTATTTTAAAATAACAAACTCTTGATAGAAGAAATAAAAACTACAACTAACACCACATACTCTTTACCATCCCGGTGGAGATGCTACTTATTCAGAGCGGCAAAAAGAATGACTGGGGGCGGAGCCAGAGGGGGGGCTATATGGACAGCTCTTGCTGGGTGCTCTCTTTGCCATTTCCTGTAGGGGAAGAGAATATCCCACAAGTAAGGATGAAGCCGTGGACCGGACACACCAATGTTGGAGAAATGAAGGCCTAAACTTGTATAGGTCCTTTACCTTTGATAAAATGGGATTCCTGTATAAAAACCAAGTCTCCCCTTTTATCTTTAAGGTCCCTTACAACAACGTTCCTTTTATGTGGATTATTTAATACCTTTGTGTTGATCGGAAGGAGGGTCAGGTTTCTCTTGGGAGTTTTAGCCATGGATATTGTGTTGTGTGGAGACATTGAGGCCTATTTGACAACGGTCTTGCGGACCCGATCCGACAGTGTGTATTCAGAGCTGCTGGTGCAACGCCGCCCCCTGCAGACTCGCGGCCAATGGGCCACCAGCAGGGAGGTGTCAATCAACCTGATCATACTCGATCGGGTTGAATTGTTGCGATTCCTGTCCACCTGCTCAGAGCAGGCGGATAGGGTTATGGAGCAGCGGTCTTTAGACATGGGCCCACAAGCTCCATACGGAGCTTAGTAAATGGGCCTCATTGCGTGGAGAAAACATAATTTATGTAAGAACTTACCTGATAAATTCATTTCTTTCATATTAGCAAGAGTCCATGAGCTAGTGACGTATGGGATATACATTCCTACCAGGAGGGGCAAAGTTTCCCAAACCTCAAAATGCCTATAAATACACCCCTCACCACACCCACAAATCAGTTTAACGAATAGCCAAGAAGTGGGGTGATAAGAAAAAAGTGCGAAGCATAAAAATAAGGAATTGAAATAATTGTGCTTTATACAAAAAAATCAAAACCACCACAAAAAAGGGTGGGCCTCATGGACTCTTGCTAATATGAAAGAAATGAATTTATCAGGTAAGTTCTTACATAAATTATGTTTTCTTTCATGTAATTAGCAAGAGTCCATGAGCTAGTGACGTATGGGATAATGACTACCCAAGATGTGGATCTTCCACGCAAGAGTCACTAGAGAGGGAGGGATAAAATAAAGACAGCCAATTCCGCTGAAAAAAATTCACACCCAAAAATAAAGTTTAAATCTTATAAAGAAAAAAAACTGAAAAATATAAGCAGAAGATTCAAACTGAAACAGCTGCCTGAAGTACTTTTCTACCAAAAACAGCTTCAGAAGAAGAAACACATCAAAATGGTAGAATTTAGTAAAAGTATGCAAAGAAGACCAAGTTGCTGCTTTGCAAATCTGATCAACCGAAGCTTCATTCCTAAACGCCCAGATTTAGAAACAAAATCTCTTATGTTATCAGGAACACTCTGAGCATTAGATGTTGACGGAACAGCAACAGGTAATATAACAGTACTAAAGGAAATATTATCTGCATTAACAAGTTTGTCATGACAATCAGTACAAACAACAGCTGGAGGAACAGATACCATAAGTTTACAGCAGATACACTTAGCTTTGGTAGATCCAGCACCAGGCAGCGATTTTCCAGAAGTATCCTCTGACTCAGTGTTAACGTGGGACATCTTGCAATATGTAATAGAAAAAACAACATATAAAGCAAAATTGATCAAATTCCTTAAATGACAGTTTCAGGAATGGGAAAAACATAATTTATGCTTACCTGATAAATTCCTTTCTTCTGTAGTGTGATCAGTCCACGGGTCATCATTACTTCTGGGATATTAACTGCTCCCCTACAGGAAGTGCAAGAGGATTCACCCAGCAGAGCTGCATATAGCTCCTCCCCTCTACGTCACTCCCAGTCATTCGACCAAGGACCAACGAGAAAGGAAAAGCCAAGGGTGAAGTGGTGACTGGAGTATAAATTAAAAAATATTTACCTGCCTTAAAAACAGGGCGGGCCGTGGACTGATCACACTACAGAAGAAAGGAATTTATCAGGTAAGCATAAATTATGTTTTCTTCTGTTAAGTGTGATCAGTCCACGGGTCATCATTACTTCTGGGATACCAATACCAAAGCAAAAGTACACGGATGACGGGAGGGATAGGCAGACTCTTTATACAGAAGGAACCACTGCCTGAAGAACCTTTCTCCCAAAAATAGCCTCCGATGAAGCAAAGGTGTCAAATTTGTAAAATTTGGAAAAAGTATGAAGCGAAGACCAAGTTGCAGCCTTGCAAATCTGTTCAACAGAGGCCTCATTCTTGAAGGCCCAAGTGGAAGCCACAGCTCTAGTAGAATGAGCTGTAATACTTTCAGGGGGCTGCTGTCCAGCAGTCTCATAAGCTAAACGAATTATGCTACGAAGCCAAAAAGAAAGAGAGGTAGCGGAAGCTTTTTGACCTCTCCTCTGCCCAGAGTAAATGACAAACAGAGAAGACGTTTGTCGGAATTCCTTAGTTGCCTGCAAGTAAAATTTTAGAGCCCGGACTACATCCAGGTTGTGCAGTAGACGTTCCTTCTTTGAAGAAGGATTTGGGCATAAAGAAGGAACAACAATCTCTTGATTGATATTCCTGTTAGTAACTACCTTAGGTAAGAACCCAGGTTTAGTACGCAGGACTACCTTATCCGAATGAAAAATCAAATAAGGAGAATCACAATGTAAGGCTGATAATTCAGAGACTCTTCGAGCCGAGGAAATAGCCATTAAAAAATAGAACTTTCCAAGATAACAACTTTATATCAATGGAATGAAGGGGTTCAAACGGAACGCCCTGTAAAACATTAAGAACAAGGTTTAAACTCCATGGTGGAGCAACAGTTTTAAAGACAGGCTTAATCCTGGCCAAAGCCTGACAAAAAGCCTGGACGTCAGGAACTTCTGACAGACGTTTGTGTAACAGAATGGACAGAGCTGAGATCTGTCCCTTTAATGAACTAGCAGATAAACCCTTTTCTAAACCTTCTTGTAGAAAAGACAATATCCTAGGAATCCTAACCTTACTCCAAGAGTAACCTTTGGATTCACACCAATGTAGGTATTTACGCCATATCTTATGGTAAATCTTTCTCGTAACAGGTTTCCTAGTCTGTATTAAGGTACTAATAACTGACTCAGAAAACCCACGTCTTGATAAAATTAAGCGTTCAATTTCCAAGCAGTCAGCTTCAGAGAAGTTAGATTTTGATGTTTGAAGGGACCCTGTATCAGAAGGTCCTGTTTCAGAGGTAGAGACCAAGGCGGACAGGATGACATGTCCACCAGGTCTGCATACCAAGTCCTGCGTGGCCACGCAGGTGCTATTAGAATCACTGATGCTCTCTCTTGTTTGATTCTGGCTATCAATCGAGGAAGCAACGGGAAGGGTGGAAACACGTAAGCCATCCTGAAGTCCCAAGGTGCTGTCAGAGCATCTATCAGGACTGCTCCTGGATCCCTGGATCTGGACCCGTAACGAGGAAGCTTGGCGTTCTGTCGAGACGCCATGAGATCTATCTCTGGTTTGCCCCAACGTCGAAGTATTTGGGCAAAGACCTCCGGATGAAGTTCCCACTCCCCCGGATGAAAAGTCTGACGACTTAAGAAATCCGCCTCCCAGTTCTCCACTCCCGGGATGTGGATTGCTGACAGGTGGCAAGAGTGAGACTCTGCCCAGCGAATTATCTTTGATACTTCCATCATAGCTAGGGAGCTTCTTGTCCCTCCCTGATGGTTGATGTAAGCTACAGTCGTGATGTTGTCCGACTGAAACCTGATGAACCCCCGAGTTGTCAACTGGGGCCAAGCCAGGAGGGCATTGAGAACTGCTCTCAATTCCAGAATGTTTATTGGCAGGAGACTCTCCTCCTGACTCCATAGTCCCCTGAGCCTTCAGGGAATTCCAGACGGCACCCCAACCTAGAAGGCTGGCGTCTGTTGTTACAATTGTCCAGTCTGGTCTGCTGAATGGCATCCCCCTGGACAGGTGTGGCCGAGAAAGCCACCATAGAAGAGAATTTCTGGTCTCTTGATCCAGATTCAGAGAAGGGGATAAGTCTGAGTAATCCCCATTCCACTGACCTAGCATGCACAGTTGCAGTGGTCTGAGGTGTAAGCGTGCAAAGCGTACTATGTCCATTGCCGCTACCATTAAGCCGATTACCTCCATACATTGAGCCACTGACGGGTGTTGAATGGAATGAAGAGTGCGGCAAGCACTTTGAAGTCTTGATAGCCTGTCCTCTGTCAGGTAAATCTTCATTTCTACAGAATCTATAAGAGTCCCCAGGAAGGGAACTCTTGTGAGTGGAACGAGTGAACTTTTCTTTTCGTTCACCTTCCATCCATGTGACCTTAGAAATGCCAGCACTAACTCTGTATGAGATTTGGCAGTTTGAAAGCTTGAAGCTTGTATCAGAATGTCGTCTAGGTATGGAGCTACCGAGATTCCCCGCGGTCTTAGTACCGCCAGAAGAGCACCCAGAACCTTTGTGAAGATTCTTGGCGCTGTAGCCAATCCGAATGGAAGAGCCACAAACTGGTAATGCCTGTCTAGGAAGGCAAACCTTAGGTACCGGTAATGATCTTTGTGAATCGGTATGTGCAGGTAAGCATCTTTTAAATCTACAGTGGTCATGTACTGACCCTCTTGGATCATAGGTAAAATTGTCCGAATAGTCTCCATCTTGAACGATGGAACTCTTAGGAATTTGTTTAGGATCTTTAAGTCCAGGATTGGTCTGAAAGTTCCCTCTTTTTTGGGAACCACAAACAGATTTGAGTAAAACCCCTGTCCCTGTTCCGATCGTGGAACTGGATGGATTACTCCCATTAACAAGAGCTCTTGTACGCAGCGTAGAAAAGCCTCTTTCTTTGTCTGGATTGTTGACAATCTTGACAGATGAAATCTCTCTCTTGGAGGAGAGTATTTGAAGTCCAGAAGGTATCCCTGAGATATTATCTCTAGCGCCCAGGGATCCTGAACATCTCTTGCCCAAGCCTGGGCGAAGAGAGAAAGTCTGCCCCCCACTAGATCCGATCCCGGATCGGGGGCCCTCAATTCATGCTGTTTTGGGGGCAGCAGCAGGTTTCCTAGTCTGCTTGCCCTTGTTCCAGGACTGGTTAGGTTTCCAGCCTTGTCTGTAGCGAGCAACAGCTCCTTCCTGTTTTGGTGCAGAGGAAGTTGATGCTGCTCCTGCTTTGAAATTACGAAAGGAACGAAAACTAGACTGTCTAGTCTTGGCTTTGGCTTTGTCCTGAGGCAGGGCATGGCCTTTACCTCCTGTAATGTCAGCGATAATCTCTTTCAACCCGGGCCCGAATAAGGTCTGCCCTTTGAAAGGTATATTAAGCAATTTAGACTTAGAAGTAACATCAGCTGACCAGGATTTTAGCCACAGCGCCCTGCGTGCCTGAATGGCGAATCCTGAATTCTTCGCCGTAAGTTTAGTAAGATGTACTACGGCCTCCGAAATGAATGAATTAGCTAGTTTAAGGACTCTAAGCCTGTCCGTAATGTCGTCCAGAGTAGCTGAACCAATGTTCTCTTCCAGAGACTCAATCCAGAATGCCGCTGCAGCCGTGATCGGCGCAATGCATGCAAGGGGTTGCAATATAAAACCTTGTTGAACAAACGTTTTCTTAAGGTAACCCTCTAACTTTTTATCCATTGGATCTGAAAAAGCATAGCTATCCTCCATCGGGATAGTGGTACGCTTAGCTAAAGTAGAAACTGCTCCCTCCACCTTAGGGACCGTTTGCCATAAGTCCCTTGTGGTGGCGACTATTGGAAACATTTTTCTAAATATCGGAGGGGGTGAGAACGGCACACCGGGTCTATCCCACTCCTTAGTAACAGTTTCAGTAAGTCTCTTAGGTATAGGAAAAACCTCAGTACTCGTCGGTACCGCAAAATATTTATCCAACCTACACATTTTCTCTGGTATTGCAACTGTGTTACAATCATTCAGAGCCGCTAACACCTCCCCTAGTAATACACGGAGGTTTTCCAGTTTAAATTTAAAATTTGAAATATCTGAATCCAGTCTGTTTGGATCAGAACCGTCACCCACAGAATGAAGTTCTCCGTCCTCATGTTCTGCCACCTGTGACGCAGTGTCTGACATGGCCCTAATATTATCAGCGCACTCTGTTCTCACCCCAGAGTGATCACGCTTACCTTTTAGTTCTGGTAATTTAGCCAAAACTTCAGTCATAACAGTAGCCATATCCTGTAATGTGATTTGTAATGGCCGCCCAGCTGTACTCGGCGCTACAATATCACGCACCTCCCTCTGAGCGGGAGATGTAGGTACTGACACGTGAGGCGAGTTAGTCGGCATAACTCTCCCCTCGTTGTTTGGTGAAATTTGTTCAATTTGTACAGATTGATTTTTATTTAAAGTAGCATCAATACAGTTAGTACATAAATTTCTATTGGGCTCCACTTTGGCATTGCAACAAATGACACAGGTATCATCTTCTGAATCAGACATGTTTAACACACTAGCAAATAAACTTGCAACTTGGAAATACAATTCAAATAGAATAATATTAAAACGTACTGTGCCTTTAAGAAGCACAGAAGATCTATGACAGTTAAAAATTAATAAATTGAAACAGTTATAGCCTCCCATTAGCAAAGATAACAATTTCTGAAAGCAGGAAACAAATTACAGAATAAAAGTTTTTATTTCAGTCAAACTATAATTCTCACAGCTCTGCTGAGAGAAATTACCTCCCTCAAAATAAGTTTTGAAGACCCCTGAGCTCTGTAGAGATGAACCAGATCATGCAGGGAATACAATGAGTTCCTGACTGAAATATTTGATGCATAGTAAAAGCGCCCCTCCCCCACACACACAGCAGTGAGGGAGAACAGAAACTGACAGAAAAAACAGATTTAAGCAACTGCCAAGTGGAAAAATGGTGCCCAAACATTTATTCACTCAGTACCTCAGCAAATGAAAACGATTTTACATTCCAGCAAAAACGTTAAACATAATCTCTAGTTATTAAACAGCTTTATGTCTTTCTTACAGTGTAATTCTAGTGAAGTACCATTCTCCCAGAATACTGAAGTGTAAAGTATACATACATGACATTATATCGGTATGGCAGGATTTTCTCATCAATTCCATTGTCAGAAAATAAAAACTGCTACATACCTCTATGCAGATTCATCTGCCCGCTGTCCCCTGATCTGAAGTTTACCTCACTCCTCAGATGGCCGAGAACAGCAATATGATCTTAACTACTCCGGCTAAAATCATAGCAAAACTCTGGTAGATTCTTCCTCAAACTCTGCCAGAGAGGTAATAACACACTCCGGTGCTATTTTAAAATAACAAACTTTTGATTGAAGATATAAAACTAAGTATAATCACCATAGTCCTCTCACACGACCTATCTAGTTGCTGGGTGCAAGGAGAATGACTGGGAGTGACGTAGAGGGGAGGAGCTATATGCAGCTCTGCTGGGTGAATCCTCTTGCACTTCCTGTAGGGGAGCAGTTAATATCCCAGAAGTAATGATGACCCGTGGACTGATCACACTTAACAGAAGAAAAATGCCAGTGAACAAGCTTCTAGCAACCAGAAGCAATAAATAATGAGACTTAAATAATGTGGAGACAATAGTTACGCCCATATTTTTTTAGCGCCAAAAAAGACGCCCACATTATTTGGCGCCAAAAATGACGCCACATCCGGAACGCCGACACTTTTGGCGCAAAAAAACATCAAAAATGACGCAACTTCCGGCGACACGTATGAGGACGGAAACAGAAAAAAAATTTGCGCCAAAAAAGTCAGCGCCAAGAATGACGCAATAAAATGAAGCATTTTCAGGCCAAAATGAGACTTCCGTTTGAGGGAGGAGCAAGCAAAGTGCTGCACGCTAGGCTGCTCTTGCTTACAGCTTGAATCACCCACTCCTGCCTTCAACCGACCCTTGGCCCTGGATCTTCCACTGGCCTGGGCATAGAATCTTGGGATTCACGAAGTGGAAGTCTGCTAATTGCCATTCTGTGTGCTTCGTGGCGGAAGCAACCTGCTACAATTTCATTACTTTGTACTCTGACTGGAGCAATCAGAGTGTAGCGGTGCTCGTTTTAACTGTTGCAAATTGTTGCAAACAACACCTGACTGCCTGCCTATAGACTTGATACTCTCTAAAGAAGACATTCAGACCCGGTAGCGGCTTGTCTTGCATTTTAACTAAGCCCCCTTTGTGGAAAGTTCATTGTCCTGACCTGACCGGTGGCACTTAGGTGGAGATGAGAGGCCGGGCAGTTCCTTTGTGAATCTACGGAGGTGAAGCCCTTGCCAAGCTGGGATGTAAGAAGCAGAAGGGATATCGCGCTGGGCTGTCTGATGGGATTCAAGCCCTCGAGAAAAAGTAACCGCTTTACCCCACTACAAAAACTGGCCCTAACGCTGGGAGGAGAAAGTAGGTGAAAGATATACCTAAGTTTGCTGATGTGCTCTGTGTCCGCTGGTGTATCGGAGGTCGTGAGAGGCCTGGTGGCTCCCTGGTGAGCGCATAGACCGAGGCGTCAGGTACAGAGCCGGTGGCGGTTCAGCGGACAAATACAAACGTCCTATAGCGCTACGACGGTAGCGTGAAGCATAGTTCCGGCAGAGAGGTGCATCTCATAGAGAGCTGATAGTGGGCCTGGTGCATCAAATGGAAGACGGCTGGGGGCATGCTAAGCTTGGCCCCACGAGCAGACTCGCATAAGGACACAATGTGAGTATAGGAAGGCCTGCCAAAAGATCATCGGAGCGACCCTCTCTCCACAATTAAGGTACTTTGTTCCTATTTGTCAGTATCCCTGCCGAAACTTACGACTTGTGAGAGTACGACCGGTGGAAGGGGAGATGCATGGCCCTCTCTAGGCCGTGGAGTATGGGACATATGTGTTGGGCAATACCCCTGTGTACTGGTTGTACATGATAGCCGTAATTGAAGGGGTCCAATCCATGCTGTATTGATAAGAAACTTATCCTATATACTTTGGATATACCTTTTGAAGGTGGCTTCTTGTGCTGCAGTTGCAAGTTTAAAAGGGATTTTGACTGCACTTAAATCTGGTTCCTTTTTTCAGCAAATACAGAAAAACAATCACTTGGACCTGTGGACATTTAAATATCTATCCCTAAACAATTCTCAGTAAATTGGTTATGTGTATGGACATTTAGCATTACATGGTCCCTTCTGGATGCTTTAAGTGAAGTCACTATTAGACATTTGTACACATGTTAGCATATGGGGGTAATGTTTTTTCTCTCACAGGTGCAGTTTATTGTGTGCATTATGGTTTAGGTGGGATAACATTCTGTTCAAGGTCAAGAATATTGGCTCATATTGTAAATGTTGGCTGAATGAGATATCATATTGCCTGAGGGTGCGTCTCTAAGCTGATAAACAAGGTCGCTAGCCCCTTGGATTGTGATCTTTAGTCAAGCAATACTGATTAAATTGCTTGGTCCCTAAAATGTTGGAATGAAGCTCCTAGCGTGGGTACTAGGAATATCACCCAGGCTGTGAGATACTTTTACTTGTGTTTTTAGTTTAGCAGACACAAGTAAAATACTGGTAGAAAATTAATCTGTCAAGATAAATCTTTAGAGTAACTATACGGCTCAGCTTGGCAAGAGGTATTCCTTGGTACAAAACGCTGAAACCCTGTTGTGTATATATGCCTTGTGAGAGTAAACTAATATTTGCTGTGTTGGTAATATACTTAACAGTTAGTGGTGCATTAGGTGGGATTTAGAATAACTCAAAACTTCTAAAAAGATCCTAAGCACTTTAGAATCTGGTAACTCCCCATTTAGGCCACTCCTTTGTTTGTCTTTTATCTTTTCTCACGTTTTTGGTATCTACACTTTTTTCTTTTTCTCTGTCCCTTCCCCCCCCCCCCCCCCCCCCTCACTTCACGCTCCTACTTTTGGCCCAGTAGCACAGGCACTTATTGCCTATTTTTTTCCCCCCTTGAATATATCTACACATCCTTCGGGATTTCTTCAAACACTTTTATATATAACACACAAACTCAATAGTTCCGTAAACTGTGTGGCACAGTCACTTTGAGTGGCCTAGTAGTAGTGGGCTTGATTAGATTTTGTATATATGGATAAATTCATACTCACAACTCGGAATCCTTCTCCTATTATGCCTGCTAAACAGAAGGAAAAAAAAATGCCTAAACGTGCTGACCAGACATTAGATTCATCACAAACCCAGAGTGAGACACAGATTGATATGCAAGAACTTGTCCTTCAAATCACTAAGTCTATCACACCACAATTGGATAGTATGAAATCAGATATTAAAAATGATATTTGTAGTCTTACGGCAGAAATAAGGCATTTTTCTACTAGACTAACAGAGGTAGAGACGAGGATCTCAGATATAGAGGATAAACTTAATTCAGCTGAACCTATCACTACTGATTATATGGCGCGTCTTGATAAGTTGCAAGCTAGAGTTGAGGACCTGGAAGACCGATCTAGGCGCAACAATCTTAGAATTATAGGTCTTCCAGAAGGTGACACCTACCAGGATTTGATGCATTTTGCTACGGTTACATTACCTCAGAGTCTTGGAATTAATTCAGCTACGCCAGTACTCATAGAGAGGATCCATAGAATAGGAATAGTACGTCCAGTGAGAAAAGATCATAATGCTAGTAGACCTATTGTATTGAAGTTCTTAAATTTTCAAGATAAAGTTATTTTCTTACGTCAATATAGAAAAATGTATCCACTTGTGATAGACCAGAATAAGATTTTAATTTTTCAGGATTTCTCTAGTGAGACCGTAGCAAGGTGCAAAGAGATGTCTCCGTTCTGCGCTAAACTTTTAAATGCAAACTATAACGTCAGGATGCTATACCCGGCTAAGCTGGTGCTATCTATAGATGGAACCCAGAAGGTATTGAACAATTATAAAGAAGCGCAGGCCTTTTGTAAGGACCAGGGTATACAATAAATATAATAAATCAAAATACATTATAGACAGGTAGTCAGGTTTTGATATGACTGTTCTGATTGTATGGAAGTTAGTGAGTGAATGGCTGTATGGTTGTGTTTCCTGTTGGTGGTTGGATGTAAGCGGAAGGTACGAATGTGGTGGTCCCCCTTTTTTTGCCCCCTTTTTTTTTTCTTGTTTTGTTTCTCTCTCTTTCTCCACTGATAACAGATGAAATCTTATAGTTCAACTCCACAGTTAAAGGAATGAAGGTGGACATGAGTCCCTTAAATTTCCTTTCATGGAACGTAGGTGGGATAACCTCGCCAATTAAGAGGAAAGCCATCATTAGACAGCTTGGGATATACAAACCTGATCTAGTAATGCTACAGGAACTTCACCTAAAAGACTCTGAGATCATGAAGTTAAAAACTAAATGGGTGGGAGAAGTTGTTGCATTAGCGGGGGAGGGCAGGAAGAAAGGACTGGCAATCCTGATTAATAAACAATTAACGCATGAAATAATTGGCATAGAACAGGATCCTGGAGGTAGATTTCAAATTATGCAGATAAAAATGAATACAGCTTGTTTTACAATTTGTAATGTATATGGGCCTAACGTGTTGGACACATATTTTTGGAATGGTTTAATAAATAAGTTACTGGGATATTCAGGGCAGAACTTAATAATAGTGGGAGATTTTAACCTAACACCCCTGCCTAATTTAGACAGAATTGGGAAGAAGGAATTATACAAGGGGGATAAGAAAACACGTATATTCCAAAGATTGTGTGCCCAACTTGGGGTGAGGGATATCTGGAGAATCCATCATCCAGACACTAAGGCATACACTTGCGCGTCACCAAGCTTTCAAAGTCTTTCTAGAATCGATATGTTCCTTATTGCAGATAAATTGCTTGGCATTGACTGTAAAACTGACATTAAAGATATAGTGCTGTCAGATCATGCCATTATCTCTCTGGAGTTTGGTTGTAATGCATTTAAAAAGGCAAATAATAATAATCTATTCTTTCCTAAATATCTTGCAACTAACAGTGGATTTCAGAATTTTCTTAGAAATAAATGGGCTGAGTATCATAGTTTTAATGAGAATTATTTGGAGAAGACTGAAATCTACTGGGAGGCAGCAAAGGCTGTTCTTAGAGGGCACATTAAAGTTTATTTAGGCATATTAAAGAAAAAAAATAAACAGACAGAGCTACAACTTTCAAACACAGTTAGGAACTGCTATAACACATATACAGCCCTTAGAACCAATGACAATTGGAAGAGATATGTTGAGGCTAAATCCCAGTGGAACATCTTTCTAAAACAGAAGGCCATGCAAGAAGGTTTAAAACAGAAAGCGCTATACAGAGGATTTACTGGCCGGGCTGCAAAATACTTGGCTAGAATAGCTAAACCTAAAGATAGTAACCGGATCACCGCAATTAGACAGAGCAGTAATAGGTATACACAGACAGAAGAAATAAAGAAGGAATTCTTTAAATACTTTCAAGGAATCTACAGGTCAGATCCCCCCAAACAGGTAGATAGAGAGGTATTCTGGTCTAGGGTAAAACTCCCAAGAATTTCGTTTGAGGAAGAGCGAGATGTAAATTTGCCAATTACATTACAAGAAATAAACACGGCAATTAAACAAGCTAAGCTTAATAAAGCTGCTGGGCCCGACTGCCTCCCGATAAGAGTTTTATAGAATGCTGCAGGAGGAGGTGACCCCGGTCTTATATAAGTTATTCAACAGCTACTATGGCTCGCACTCAACTTGCTCTAGATATTTTACAGCATCTAATATCTCACTTATTCTAAAGAAAAACAAGGACCCAGAGAGAGTTGAATCATATAGACCTATATCATTATTAAATGTAGACTATAAGTTATTGACATCGATTATTGCTATGTGATTACAACCTGTTCTTAGAGATATTATACACGAGGACCAAGTTGGTTTTATGCAGGGGAGAAACCCAGTAAAAAGTATCCGTAAAACCATGTTTATATTGGATTATTTTTGGAATAATCTATCAGAAAAAACCACGGACAGGTTGAGTGCCGCGATGGTGGCGTTGGATGCGGAGAAAGCTTTTGATTATATAGATTGGGGTCATCTCTTCATGGCGATAGATAAGTTTGGATTCAGTGGCCATTTTGCTAATTTTATTAAATTGATATACAGTAATCCGGTCTCCGCCATTATTGTAAATAATGTAACTACAGATTTTTTTTCTCTTTATAGAGGCACAAGGCAAGGATGCCCTTTGTCTCCCCTCCTGTTTAATATATCACTCGAACCATTGGCTATATTGTTGCGTGATCTATTAGAGGGTATTACCATCCGGGGGCATAAGTTCATTCTTTCATTATACGCAGACGATTTATTGCTCTTTTTAAATAACGTGGAGGCTAATTTACCGATAGTTCTTAAATTATTGCATCTGTTTGGCTCAATATCAGGTTACAAGATCAACTCAAGTAAATCTGAATTATTGTGGATAAGGAGACCATTAAAAGGGAATGTGAGGCATCCTTTTAAAGAAACCAAGCATATAAACTATTTAGGTATAGTTCTCAGCAATAATCCATCAGAGTGGTACACTTTAAATTTCCCATCTTGTTTGCAGGAAATGCATAAACAATTGGATAACTGGATAAATCTCCCGATATCACTTATACCACGTATAATGCTAATTAAGACAATATTATTTCCTAAGTTACTGTATCTGTTACAGAATATTCCTGTCTTACTTAAAAGTAGAGATATCGGCAGATTTAACCAGATGTGTTCTAAGTTTATCTGGAAGGGGAGAAAACCACGGATGGCGTTATATAGGTTAATGAATGATAATATGGCTGCTGGCCTATCGTTTCCTAATATTAAATACTATAACTGGGCTACAATACTAAATTATGCTATTGACTGGATTACTGAAAAGGAGTATGTTACTCTATATCTGTGCGAATCCAGCATTGTTGCTCCATTTGATCTGAAAGCTATATTACATTGCCCAATTAGAAACCTCCCTTGTAACATTGATAATCTGATAACATTTAAAAATGTCATCAGGGTGTGGCAAAAATATTGCCTTGAAATTAAGGCTGTCCCATTTGCGAGTGAATTTTTAACAATTCAAGGAAACCCGGGATTTCAACCGGGGTACCAGTCTCAAGTTTTTCAGGGCTGGCGAGAGAGAGGCTTAAGATATGTTAGACAGTTAATGGTAGAACCTGGCGTAATTGATACATTTGACACTCTTAGATCAAAATATGGAATACAGAACAAGGAGTTTTTTTCTTATCTCCAAATACGGCATTATTTAACTCATATTCAAACAGAATTCAAGTCTCACTGGAATACGGGTCCGTTAGCAATCGGGATTAAAATTTATCAAGCGGGAAGTTTCTCAATAGCTAATGTGTACAAAATCTTGAATGCCAATATTAAAACTAGACAAATTAAGTATATATATTCGATATGGCTAAGATACTTCCCAGAGATTCTTCCTATAGATGTACAGAATTGCCTGACAATAATCAATGACTCTTGGATCCCTACAGCATGGCGTGAATCCCAGTTGAAGTTGTTATATAATGTATACATTACTCCAAGCAAAATGACCATGTGGTATAAAAAAGTTCATGAGTGCACAAAATGCAGCATAGAAAATGCTGATATTATGCATTGCATGTGGTCCTGTCCTAAAATTATGCAATTTTGGAACAAGATATTTTATTGGATTAAGCGGGTAGTTAATCCGAGAATAAATATAGGTCCGCAAGAGGTAGTGTTTCTTACTACATGGCTGACGGGTGGTAGAGAGTACAAACTTATCAATACATTATTGATGTTAGCCCGTAATATCATTTTAAAAAATTGGAAGGCTGCACAGATGGTAAAATTTGCAGATTTCAAGAAAGCAGTCATCATGCAAATTACATTGGAACAGTACAATATAAAAAATCTAAACAATGACCAGGTCCAAGCCTTCTTTAATAAATGGGAGGGTATTATTAAGTCACTCCCGAATAGTACTCAAATTCAATTAGTTCGCCCATTGAGCAATGCTATTTTTTTTCTCCAAAATATACTTACAGGGCATTTTCCCAAAGAATGGTCAACTAGCTAAGAAAGTATACTGAGTTTTTTTTTTTTTTTTCTCTCCTTTGCCTCCCCCTTTCTCTTTCCCCCTTGGTGTGGATTGTGGCAACCATTGATTGGTTTGCTAGGTGTGTATGTATGTGTGCATTTGGATGACTATGATATATATACGGTTTTAGGAATATAATCTAAGAGAGTTTTTCTTGGTCAAACTAAACAGACGAGAAAGATAACCTAATATAGATAACATTCAATCCAGAATGAGTGTAAAGCTCTCACTAAGTTATGCAATTTATTGTGCTTTTTTTTTCGTTTTTTCTTCTTTTGTTGGCATAAAGATGACTTATTGTTTATGGAATGTTATCCAATGCTTGTGTATGTGAAAATCATTTAGAGGTAGCAATTAAAAATCAACCAGTAATGTTAAGAAAACATTAAGGGCTAGAGTGAACAAATAAGATGTATAAGATCGTTGAATTGTTATTTTCTCTATTTTTACCTTGCCCCTGTGTGGCGCAAAACAAGGAATTAGTTATTTTTTATTTTTTCTTTCTTTTTTGTACCTTATTTCCTTTTCTGGAGGTATACTCATGACCCTGCGTGGTGCAAATCAAGAAATGTATTGTTATTTGTTGCCACGACTTTGTTGTACATTATTGGTTATAAATAAAAACTTTAAAAAAAAACTTAAAAAAAAAATGAAGCATTTTCAGCCCCCGCGAGCCTAACAGCCCACAGGGAAAAAAGTCAAATTTTAAGGTAAGAAAAAATTGATTTATTCATATGCATTATCCCAAATATGAAACTGACTGTCTGAAATAAGGAACGTTGAACATCCTGAGTCAAGGCAAATAAATGTTTGAATACATATATTTAGAACTTTATAAAAAAGTGCCCAACCATAGCTTAGAGTGTCACAGAAAATAAGACTTACTTACCCCAGGACACTCATCTACAAGTTGTAGAAAGCCAAACCAGTACTGAAACGAAAATCAGTAGAGGTAATGGTATATATAAGAGTATATCGTCGATCTGAAAAGGGAGGTAAGAGATGAATCTCTACGACCGATAACAGAGAACCTATGAAATAGACCCCGTAGAAGGAGATCATTGAATTCAAATAGGCAATACTCTCCTCACATCCCTCTGACATTCACTGCACGCTGAGAGGAAAACCGGGCTCCAACCTGCTGCGGAGCGCATATCAACGTAGAATCTAGCACAAACTTACTTCACCACCTCCATAGGAGGCAAAGTTTGTAAAAACTGATTTGTGGGTGTGGTGAGGGGTGTATTTATAGGCATTTTGAGGTTTGGGAAACTTTGCCCCTCCTGGTAGGAATGTATATCCCATATGTCACTAGCTCATGGACTCTTGCTAATTACATGAAAGAAAATTGTAGTGTAGAGTGTAGGAATTGAGAGTGGATAGGGCTAATGTTAGGTGTATTAATTTGTTGTGGATGAGAGCTACAATAACATGCAGTGAAAAAGAGATACCATGCAAGTACAGTAAGAACAATAACATATGCAATAAATAACTGGGTTGGGGGGATGGTTATTAACCATAGTTTGGATTGAAATTTTATTTATTTCAATCGGGGGTCCAACAACTAGTAGGACCTCTAAGATAATTGAAAGAGTAACGGTATAAACAAACAAAACTAATGTAACATTAAACAATTAACATTTTTAATTAAACCCTGGGGGGGATTCGGCATGTGGGCAATGGAAAAGCTAGGTGCTTCATCTTTAGAGTATCAGGAGATTTGAGTAGTAATGGTCCATTAGGCAGCCTTTAAGGCTGGGAGTAGGTATATTGTAGAAATTATAGGTGATAGAAGAACATTGAACCAAGAAGTCATATTATTGTCATATTATCTCACCATAGGTAGACAGAATTAAGTCCAAGTCCTCTAGGTCAAGTTTGATCCAAGGAGGAGGTTGGAGAGATGATGGTTCTTTCCTTTCTCTTTCTAAGAGGTGAACCTTGTTCCAAGGTGACTTCAGTATAGCTGGAGTTAGAATGTTAGGGAACGTAGAAAGTTTTTCCAGATCTTGCATGCCCTTGTAGATATTTGTGCTTCCTTTGTGAGAGACGATGAGGCTAAATGGGAAGCCCCATCGATACTTGATCTGCTTATCTTGCAGCGTTGAGGTGATGAAGCGGGCTTCTCTTCGCTTCTGGATAGTACTCCAGCAAAGATCCGTATATATGTCATGATCCAGGTAGAAGATTGTGCATGACGGATCTTGCTTTCATCCATGTCATCTCTATCTGTGAATCTGAGGAATTTTAGTACTATGTCCCTTGGAGGTGCAGATGGAGGAGGTGGAGGTCTTAAGGCTCTATGAGCGCTTTCTATTTCTATTGGTGGGGCTTCTGGATTTTCCTCAATGTGTTAAAAAAGAACTTGGAGATAATCCATCAGGTCTGCTGATTTTACTGACTCCAGAATACCACTGATGCTTAGGTTGCTCCTTCTACATCTGTTCTCCAGGTCCTCTATTTTTTTCCAGGAGTATGTCTATTTTAGAATCATGTATATTGGATTGCGTGTATAGGGAACCTACTAATTCATTAGTGGATTCTTGCGTTTCTTCGATTTCTATGATTCCCAAATTTCAGTAATATATTAACGCATGCTAGTTAGCTCCTTGGTGATGAGAGATTTGAGAGAATCAAAGTCCTCTTTGGACGGTAGGTTAGCTATATCTTGTTTAAGCTGAACAATATAATCAGGTGACGTCAGGGAGCTAGTGGGTGCAGTTGGTTTGACTTTTAGGATTTTTATCTCCTTTTGTATTTTTTTCGGATGCCATGTTTGTAGTGTCCAATGTGGGGATCTTCTGCCTGTTGTATCTATGATCCTCTTGTTTGGGCTTATTTGTAGTAGAGGCCCAGAAAGTATTGGGATAAATTATTTGATTCTAGGAGGAGGAGAGCTGCTTTTGATATAGCTGTGTTATGTTTGATATAATGGTTGGAGCAGAGTTCAGCTTTATTATTTATTTATTTTTGTTTAATTTTTATACCTCATTAGGAGATATGTAAGAGAACAGCACAACAGTTGAGGGGGTGCACATAGGACAAGAGGACACTGCAAAGTCCCCAAACAATGTATAGTAACAAGGGAAAAAGTCCTCAGCACTCCAAAATTCTTTGCTGTTTTGTATCAATAAATTGCTGAAAAGAATATTGAAGTGCTGAGGACTTTTTCTCTTGATCCTTATTAGGAGAGAGGTAGAGGACTGCAGCTTGTAAGCAAAAGTGGAGCGTACATTGTAATCAGTCTAGTTTTCAGTATTTTTCCCTCTTTTGAGCTAGATATAGTGCAGAGAAGGCTATTTGATTTTACTCACCAGTCAAGTTAGAGTAGTGTTTACAGATTAAAAGTACCTGAGGAGCCTTCCATGGAAAGCTTTAGATGTTCTAGTTGCAGGTCTCTGCATGGGCCAATAGTAAAAGGCGTTCGTTATGCTGCCTGTATTGTGAGCAGTGATACTGCCATTGCCATTATTTCTTTGCCGGTTATGCAGGATTGTGTTCCCGGTTTGAGCCGAAGTTCCCCCAGAGTTAATATGTGAGTGTGAGCCACATTTCAGAGAGAATTTTCTGTTGCTGTGTGGGCTCCAAGATGGCGGCGATGTGACTGCTGGAAGTTTTTTTCAATGCAAAAGAGCTAAATTACTAATGCTCTTTTTTAGGATAGGGTTTTTAGATTAGGATTTTTTAAAGAAAGATTTTAGTATTTTAGATTTTTTATTTTAGTGCAAAAGAGCTGTGATTACTTCAGGGCAATGTCTGACAAATGCCCTTATCAGGGCAAATTTTAGAGAAGTTTTTTTAAAGATAGATTGTTTTGGGGGGCGGGGGGTTACTTTGGTTTATGTCAGGATATCTGTGAGTGTTATTATATATATATATATATATATATATATATATATATATATATATATATATATATATTGAATAAAGGAGGGGCACCAGCGCTAAAAACTATAACACGTTATGTTAATCTGTCTTAGTATTCGGTAATCAGTAATAGTCACAGTGGTGTGTATGCGTGCTGCCTATGATACAGTGTACCCTTGTCACTGTTGTAAATGTAGATGGAAAAGAGGATATCAAAATGGAAGGGGCGCACAGCAGAACACTATTAATGTATTGATATTAATGATATCAATTCTTTTTAGTAAACATTCATAGGTGTAAAAAAATATTTGTCCATTAGGTATCTTGAAGAGAAGTTATTTTCTTTAAGTATTTCAACACTTCTTTGTCTAAGGTAAGTTATTGTGCTTACCAGAGTTTTACCTCAATCCTATGAGGTAAGATGTCAGCTCACTGAGGTTTAAAGATGGTTCTTAGGCTCTTGTCAAGTTGGTATCCTGTGGTCTCTTGTAAAGGAATCTTTGTGCCAATGGAAATCTTGGACTCTCTGTTTCCTATTTTCTTCCTGGCAGTGGTATCTTGCTCTTAATGGTAATCCTGGACTCTCTTTAGTTGGTTATATTTGACTGGTGTCGTTTGTTGTAATACAATGGAAATTCCTGGACTCTCTCTTTTTCTTCCTGGTGGTGAGGATCTTACTTGTCTCAGGTCATCCCAGAGGTAGTGGTAGAGAAATAAAAGACAAATACATAGCGTAATACTGTTTAAATAAAAGCAGAATTTATTAAACAAGATAAAATATGCTTACATTTAGCACCCTCAATCAAATTATGAGGTAAGATACTGGCATGTCAAATATCTTTGTTTTGCTGCAGCACTGTGATATCCGGATAGGACAATGTCTCTTTTACAAAGTACATAAAATAATCTGCATGTAAAGATGGTAAATATTGCTGTAGCAATGAGGGTAAATAACCCTAAACTTTTATCAAAGTCAATATTTAATGCACAAGGTGTTTGTATATTACACGGTGCAAGGTGGTATGTAAAAGTACTTGCAATAAAAGTATATTTTAGCTCAAGTGTGGTCTCCTGTAGGTAAACGTTTATGCTGCAAATAACAGTTTACGTTTTAAAAGTTGTTATTGGCTTAACCGTTGCTGAGGGAAGGAGCCAAGTACTTTACCACCTTGTAGATGCAGTATAAGAACAAGAAATGTCCGCCCACTTTCTGTGTATCCTTACGCGTTTCGAAGTGGTAGCTCACTTCTTCGTCAGAGGTTCAAAAGTGGAATGGACTGAGAGCGGCATCGTAGCTATTTAAAAGACAGGAGGTGGGCGTGTTTACTCTTTCTGTCCAAGTACGGCGAGTTGCGTGTGACGTCGGACGTGCTAACACGTGACTGTGTGTCTGTTGTTATGGTAACTGTATGCTTGTCTTGTGTTAGTCGGCGGATGCCAGGTCCTAGTGCCTCCCTATATGATTACAAGTGTATCTTTGAAGCGTAATGATATATAAGGAGCCACATAAAGCAAAAAGTGATTTCTTATTTTCTAATTTGATATTTGTAAAACTACTGATATTTTAAACAGGTCTATACTTTTGGCCATAATCAATTTATTTGGAAAATTGTTTGCTTTTTTGCATATTGCAAAATCCTTTGTATATAGATTTTTTTGTAGGAAATAATGATCCTAGTTGATTAACTAGAAGGGAGGTATGGGGAGAGCACAGTTGAAAATTCTCATTGATTTGGAGTTGTCAGGAAATTGTGTTAGACCCCATCGATACTTTATAAATATATTGTTTTCATTTCTTCTTTTCACTTCTTTTTACAGAAAAGATAAGATAGGGTAAAATAAACATGTTAATGTAAAGTCTGTTGGGGGCTACAGTTGGAGAAATAGGTGTGCCTAATAATCCCTAGTAGAGGGTTTGTATGTTGATGTTTGATAATCTAATAAAGAAATATTTATTATTTTAAGTTATTTTCACTTTTCACAAGAAGGCTGCCAGGTCTATATCCTCATTCAGTCCCATTGGGCTCATAGTTCCCATATGATGGATCCAAAATGTTTCTCTTTGGCGCAACTTGAGGAACCTGTCTCCACCTCTCCGTGGAATTTGTATCTGTTCCAATATTGTGCCCCTGAGAAATTTTGGATCTTTATTGTGTGTTTTTTTTTAAATGTCTTGAAACACTATGGCCTTTGTAACCAGCCTCTATGTTTTTAAGGTGTTCAAGTAGTCTTTTTTTGTAAGGGCGTTTGGTGCATCCAATATATTGTAAATTGCACGTGCATTCTAGTAGATATACTACGTCGGTACTTTTGCAATTAACTAAAGTTTTGATTTGGCAGTTTTTTGGGGGAAATTCTTTTGAATGGACAATTTTTGTTGGTTTTTTTTCCTTCGTATGAATGTTCACAGCTTTTACAATTGGCCCTATTGCACTTGAAGAAGCCCATTGTGTTGGAAGATAGCCAATTTGTTTTGTTTGCTGTATCTTTTAGTCTGCTTGGTGCTAGTATTTGTTTAAGACATCTGTGTTTTTTTAACGTTATCTTAGGTGCAGAGCCTATACTGTTTTTTAAAAACTTGTCTTGTTCTAATATTGGCCAGTATTTTTTAAGAATTTTCTTGATTTCTGGGGCTGCTTCGTTGTATGTAGTGACCATTCCTATTTTGTTGGCACTGGTATTTGTTTTTCCCTTATCTTTTTTTTTGTAGAAAGTAATTGATTTCTATTTAGTTTTTGTACTTTTTTAAGGGAGTTATCTATTAGTTTTTTAGGATATTTTTTCTGTAATAGTTTTTCTTTGAGTGATTCGGCTTCTTTATTAAAATCACTGTCTTTTGTGCAATTTCTTTTTAGGTGCTGGAATTGCCCATATGGAATGTTGTGGATCCAAGGTTTATAATGTCCACTATCTGCTCTCAAATATCCATTGCAATCAGTGCTCTTTCTATAAAGTTTAGTGTAGATATTTGTATTTTCATTGAACAGGATTAAATCTAAAAATTCAATTGAATCTTTTTCAATTTTTGAAGTGAACTGTAAGTTAAATGAATTATTATTGATGTATTGTAAGAAACTAGTAACAGTGGTTGTGTCTTCTTCCCATATCAGTATAATATCATCAATATATCTGCCCCACCAGATGATGTTTCTTTGGAAAGGGTTGTTTTGATGAATGTATGTGTCCTCCCATAGACCCATATATAGGTTAGCATAACTGGGTGCCATGGTGGTACCCATTGCTGTACCACTAATTTGTAAATAGTAAGAATTGTTGAATTCAAAATAGTTTTTTTCCAAAACAAATCTGATACATTCAGAAATAAAATTTTGATGTTCAATGGATAGGTCGGTTTTGTTTAGAATTTGTTTCATTGCAGCAATCCCCTTTTCGTGGGGTATGCTGGTGTAAAGGGAGGATACATCCAATGCCATCCATTGGTATGTGTCTTTCCATTTGATGTTAGAAATTTTGTCTATAGTGTCAGTTGAATCCCTGAGATAGGATTTCAGATGTGGTACTAGGGGTTTTAGGAAAAAATCTGCGTATTCGGAGATCCTAGCTGTGAGCGAATCAATTCCAGAAACTATTGGCCGTCCTGGTGGATTGTCTTGGCTCTTGTGGATTTTAGGTAAGTGATAAAAAATTGCTTTTTTTGGAAATTCGTGTGTTAAATATTTATGTTCATTTTTATTTAATAGATTCAGAAAATTGGCTGTATCTATCATAGAGTTATATTGTTTTTGGAATACAGTGGTTGGATCACCTGCTAGCTATTTATATGTCTCTGTGTCGTTTAGCAATCCATTAGCCTCGGTGAGATAGTCTGTTTTATTTTGTATGACTAATCCTCCTCCCTTGTCTGCTTCCCTGAGAACAATATCTTTCATCTCCTTGATTGATTCTAAAGCTGATTTTTCATGCTTTTTTAGATTATCTTTTTTGATGGAATAGTTTTCACAGAGAGATTGTAAGTCTCTTTGTACTAATTCACTGAAGGTTGGAATGGCGTTTCCTTTTGATTGTGTCGGGAAAAAGATAGAGGATGGTTTTAGGTTGGAATGTTTGTTAATCTGGGTATGTAATGGAGTATCATTATTGTTGTACAATTCCTCTTAGGTATTTAATAATTCAAGATCCGTGTCTGAGATGGTTTTTAAGAATTCAATGTTGTCTTTTGCATTGAGTTTCTCAAAATGTCTGCATAAAGTGAGTTTTCTTATAAATTTGTTAAAATCAATAAATAAATTAAAAGGATTAGGCCCTTTTGTAGGTGCAAAATTCAGACCTTTTGAGAGTATGCCTAATTCGTTTTCTGTGAAGGAGTGAGGGGAAAGATTGAAATTTTTTAGAAGTGGCTTTCTTGTTTGCCCCTCTTTGGGGTTCTTGGTTCCTCCTGTTCTTCTTCTATTTCCCACCAGTCTTCCTCCCCTTCTTCCTCTTCTACACCTTTTCTTTTTTTTTTATTTCCCATTGACCATTGAGGTCTTAGATTTATGTTTGAATCTTCTCTTTGAAAGTCTTTGTATGGTTTTGTCCCTATAGAATTTGGTGTAGTTTCTGTAAGGTAATTTCCCACCCATTCCTTTTGTAAAAAATGATGTTCATTTCTTTGAGCTGGTCCTTTTTTGGCCATTGGTTTTCTGTTTGTACTATGTTGATTATATTCTGGTTCTTGGTGTCTATTTTGTTTGTGATTGTAACTGTATTGTCCTTTCTGAAATGTGTCATATTTCATTTGTTTTTGGTAGTGATTTTGACATTCACAATCCGCTGTGTTATTTCTATGGTATTGTGAATATGAGGGATTGTTTCTCGTGTGTTTGTTTCCTGTATTTGGTGTCTGGTTGTATCTGAAATCTGTATTTGTCATATTTTGTTTGTAGGTCCCATGTCCATTTTTTGCCAAGACACCTTTTTTTGGGGATGTTTGTTTTTAGGTCCTCGAGGGTTACTATTATTGTGTTGCCAATGCATACTTTTATTGTGTGTATGGTTCATATTAGAATTTCTTCTTAGGGAAGTTTCTGAACTATGGGATAAGTTTCTCACATATTGTTCTTTAGTGTTCTTTTTGTGTGTATTATTATTGGAGGTTGTGTAAGTATGATTTGTTCTTGAATAGTGGCTATCGTTTGCTGTTTCTTTAGTAGTTTTTGGAAAGGTAAATGTACCACTGGAAGTTGATTGTTCTGGGGTGTTTATTTCTTCCCATACCTCCATGTCTTTGTCTGTCTCTATGTCATTTTTGTTCTCATTGGTGATTTCTTGCATTTCTAAATAGTCTCTAAGGAATTTTTTCTTTTTTTTAATTTCAATTGTTTGTTCAAATTTTTGTATTCTTTCTTTGTTTCTTTCATCTAATTCTTTAAAAGTGGTGTTGCCCTTATGTGATTCTAGGATTTTTTTCATGTCTTGGATTTCTAATGAAAGATTTTCAACTTTGAAGTTTCTGTACTTAATGGCTATATTCATTAAAGTGTAAGAGGCTTTTGCAATATGCAAAAAAAGTAAACAATTTTCCAAATAAATTGATTATGGCCAAAAGTTTAGACCTGTTTAAAATGTCAGTAGTTTTACAAATATCAAATTAGAAAATAAGAAATCACTTTTTGCTTTATGTGGCTCCTTATATATCATTACGCTTCAAAGATACACTTGTAATCATATAGGGAGGCACTAGGACCTGGCAGCCGCCGACTAACACAAGACAAGCATACAGTTACCATAACAACAGACACACAGTCACGTGTTAGCACGTCCGACGTCACACGCAACTCGCCGTACTTGGACAGAAAGAGTAAACACGCCCACCTCCTGTCTTTTAAATAGCTACGATGCCGCTCTCAGTCCATTACACTTTTGAACCTCTGACGAAGAAGTGAGCTACCACTTCTAAACGCGTAAGGATACACAGTAAGTGGGCGGACATTTCTTGTTCAGCTACGGCATCGCTTCACCTCAAATTCATTTAACATATACTGCATCTACAAGGTGGTAAAGTACTCGTCTTCTTCCCTCAGCAACGGTTAAGCCAATAACAACTTTTAAAACGTAAACTGTTATTTGCAGCATAAACGTTTACCTACAGGAGACCACACATGAGCTAAAATATACTTTTTATTGCAAGTACTTTTACATACCACCTTGCACCGTGTAATATACAAACACCTTGTGCACTAAACATTGACTTTGATAAAAGTTTAGGGTTATTTACCCTCATTGCTACAGCAATATTTACCATCTTTACATGCAGCTTATTTTATGTACTTTGTAAAAAAGACATTGTCCTATCCGGATATCACAGTGCTGCAGCAAAACAAAGATATTTGACATGCCAGTATCTTACCTCATAATTTGATTGAGGGTGCTAAATGTAAGCATATTTTATCTTGTTTAATAAATTCTATTACGCTATGTATTTGTCTTTTCTTTCTCTACCGCTACCTCTGTGATGACCTGAGACAAGTAAGATCCTCACCACCAGGAAGAAAAAGAGAGAGTCCAGGAATTTCCATTGTATTACAACAAACGACACCAGGCAAATATAACCAACTAAAGAGAGTCCAGGATTACCATTAAGAGCAAGATACCACTGCCAGGAAGAAAATAGGAAACAGAGAGTCCAAGATTTCCATTGGCACAAAGATTCCTTTGTACTGAGGGGTGTGATCAACCTGCGCTGGGAAAGTTACCAATAAACCACTGGGTAAATGGAGTATCCTCAAACTCCACAGAGAAAAATACAATCATACAATAGTAATAAGGATATTACTATAATAACCCTTGGCGCTAACGTGTAGCTAAAATTGGTAATGCAAAGGTTCTAATTATTGTATACTATAAACAATAAATTACCTTAGTACGATGGAAATGATAATTCCTTACAAATATGTGAAAACTGGGTAGTTGATTAAGGGATGTGCTTAAGGATGAACCAGAGTAATGGTGCAAGTAAAAAATAAACAAATTTTTATTACAATCTTAATCGTGCACAGAAATACTTTTAAAACCAAATTTAAAAAACACTCTGATCAGGCGTTTGACAATGTAGTATCAATAAAATCCCTAAAAACCTCAAAATAAAATTGCATAAATAAAATAACAATAAAACAACAATGAGACAATCACTATCACAAATGGTTAATTTGAGATAGAGAACAAAGATCCCATTGGAGACCAAGGAAGATCCACGTCAGCTGGAAGTTAGTGATATTTTAACCGGAGCTGTAACGAGATGAGATCCAAATGAACAGACAGGAAGAGAGCCAAAATTCCTTTACAAGAGACCACAGGATACCAACTTGACAAGAGCCTAAGAACCATCTTTAAACCTCAGTGAGCTGACATCTTACCTCATAGGATTGAGGTAACCTCTGGTAAGCACAATAACTTACCTTAGACAAAGAAATGTTGAAATACTTAAAGAAAATAACTTCTCTTCAAGATACCTAATGGTCAAACATTTTTATACACCTATGAATGTTTACTAAAAATAATTGATATCATTAATATCAATACATTAATAGTGTTCTGCTGTGCGCCCCTTCCATTTTGATATCCTCTTTTCCATCTACATATATATATATATATATATATATATATATTTATATATATATATATATATATATATATATATATATTTATCTACACCAAATGATCCATTTATTTGTGAGGCTGTTTGTGACACAGCCCCCCTTTCTCATTTGTCAAGGACGCATTGCAGGCCTTTGTCCCATTTCATCAATGGAATTGTTTTCATAGTTATCTTAGAAAGAACAAAGGATTTAGACCGTTGTATAAATAAGGCCAGTGGGCCACTTCAAAGTAAATGTTAACATATGGAGCCCTCAGATTTATATGCCGATAAATGGGTTTCCTGTCCAAGATGAATAATAAAACTCACAGGTCCCATGTAAGGAACAGATGGTCCGTCTATAAGAATAAGGGAATATACAAACATTCTCAAAAGATGTGGGTCATACCATCTAGGTGTAAATTATCCCCTGCAGAGTTTCCCATACACAGCTCCCAGACAAGCTGGCGTTTCAAGTCTCTGTATGACATGGGAAACTAGATCTCATATAAAAGAATTGTGCCTAATTTTTATGTAGTTTAAGATACTCAAATGAATATATATATTCAGACACATATTAAATATGAACATATGAATCTGGGATATTGTCTATGCCTAAGAAAGGTAATATGGGAAGCTGAAAGCCTAAGAATCAAGATTTCAACATGTCTTGACCTATGTATTTTTGAAAACATAGAAGTATTAAGGATTCGAAGTTTGGACAAATCATATATATAGTTTTCAAACATTAAATATGTGCCTCAGACTATTAAATAATAGATACAAATAAATGGATATGAGATTGTCTATTTGTATAACATTAAATATGAAAATTTGCTGAATTTAATAAGTAGCTATACAGTCAATTTAAAATGTCCAATTTATTTCAAAATTAACAACCTATTCTTTTTTATTTTTCAGGCATCTGACAAATGCATGTGTAGTTGGTGCTGTAAATTGTGTCATATGTTTTTGTGCACTCAGCAAGAGATGTACTGAATGTGGAGCATACTGTATTTATATAAATATAGGACAACAATAATCAAATGCAACTTTAAAGACATCTAAAATATTATGAGAAATATATCATATCTAGTCTTGAAATATTCAGGGTAAATAGTATGACATAATCCAATACACATGGAACATATGACTTATTAATACTAGAAAATATAGCATATTGAATAAAAATATATAAGAACTGTATTTACTGTTAGCAGTTTAAAAATGAAACTGTCTTTGTCTGCTGCCCCCGATGGCCTAAATCCAGTATTACAGCCAAAAAGCATATGGCTGTTGAAAATAAAATTTCCCAGTATCCAAAAATAAAAAACATAAAACATCATTTTTTATATTGTCTCCCATGTCACATAATGCCCAAATATCAACTAATGATAAATATAAAATAGGGACTCCAGTAACACCCCTCTTATTAAAATAGGTTTTACTGCTTACCCCATTCCCATACAGGGAAATAATACCAGCCAGTTCTGATACACCAAGTCTCCTCAGAAAAAAAGGCTGCACATACCTTAATGCTGCTTGTAGCATGAAACCGATCTCCACACTGAAGATGTCTCATGGTTACCTTCAGAAGTCTTGTGGGAACCAGCGTGGATCTTAGTTACAAATGCTAAGATCATCAAACCTCAGGGCAGAAATCTTCTTCCATATCCCCATTGAGGAAAATAGTACACACCGGTACCATTTAAAATAAAAAACTTCTTGATTGAAGAAACTAAAACTAACACCTCACTTTACCATGTCTTCCTAGCATAACACAGGCAAAGAGAATGACTGAGGGTGGAGGGGAAGGGGAGGGGCTATATATACAGCTCTGCTGTGGTGCTCTTTGCCACTTCTTGTTAGCAGGAGGTTAATATCCCACAAGTAAGGATGAAATCCGTGGACTCGTCATATCTTTGTAAAATAAATAAAGTTATCAAAAAACATAATTTATGCTTACCTGATAAATTTATTTCTCTTGTAGTGTATCCAGTCCACGGATCATCCATTACTTGTGGGATATTCTCCTTCCCAACAGGAAGTTGCAAGAGGATCACCCACAGCAGAGCTGCTATATAGCTCCTCCCCTAACTGTCATATCCAGTCATTCGACCGAAAACAAACAGAGAAAGGAGAAACCATAGGGTGCAGTGGTGACTGTAGTTTAATTAAAATTTAGACCTGCCTTAAAAGGACAGGACACGCCGTGGACTGGATACACTACAAGAGAAATAAATTTATCAGGTAAGCATAAATTATGTTTTCTCTTGTTAAGTGTATCCAGTCCACGGATCATCCATTACTTGTGGGATACCAATACCAAAGCTAAAGTACACGGATGATGGGAGGGACAAGGCAGGATTAAGCGGAAGGAACCACTGCCTGAAGAACCTTTCTCCCAAACAGAGCCTCCGAAGAAGCAAAAGTATCAAATTTTGAAAAAGTGTGAAGCGAAGACCAAGTCGCAGCCTTGCAAATCTGTTCAACAGAGGCCTCATTTTTGAAGGCCCAGGTGGAAGCCACAGCTCTAGTAGAATGAGCTGTAATCCTTTCAGGGGGCTGCTGTCCAGCAGTCTCATAGGCTAGGCGTATTACGCTCCGAAGCCAAAAGGAAAGAGAGGTTGCCGAAGCTTTTTGACCTCTCCTCTGTCCAGAGTAAACGACAAACAGGGAAGATGTTTGACGAAAATCCTTAGTAGCTTGTAAGTAAAACTTCAAGGCACGGACTACATCCAGATTATGTAAAAGACGTTCCTTCTTTGAAGAAGGATTAGGACACAATGATGGAACAACAATCTCTTGATTGATATTCTTGTTAGAAACCACCTTAGGTAAAAACCCAGGTTTGGTACGCAGAACTACCTTATCTGCATGAAAAATCAGATAAGGAGAATCACATTGTAAGGCAGATAGCTCAGAGACTCTCCGAGCCGAGGAAATAGCCATCAACAACAGAACTTTCCAAGATAAAAGTTTAATATCAATGGAATGAAGGGGTTCAAACGGAACTCCTTGAAGAACCTTAAGAACCAAGTTTAAGCTCCACGGGGGAGCAACAGTTTTAAACACAGGCTTAATTCTAACCAAAGCCTGGCAAAACGCCTGGACGTCTGGAACCTCTGCCAGACGCTTGTGCAAAAGAATAGACAGAGCAGAAATCTGTCCCTTTAAGGAACTAGCTGATAATCCTTTGTCCAAGCCCTCTTGGAGAAAGGACAATATTCTAGGAATCCTAACCTTACTCCATGAGTAATTCTTGGATTCACACCAATAAAGATATTTACTCCATATCTTGTGGTAGATTTTCCTGGTAACAGGCTTTCGTGCCTGTATTAAAGTATCAATGACTGACTCGGAGAAGCCACGCTTTGATAGAATCAAGCGTTCAATCTCCATGCAGTCAGTCTCAGAGAAATTAGATTTGGATGATTGAAAGGACCTTGTATCAGAAGGTCCTGTCTTAGAGGCAGAGTCCATGGTGGAAAGGATGACATGTCCACTAGGTCTGCATACCAAGTCCTGCGTGGCCACGCAGGTGCTATCAGAATCACCGATGCTCCCTCCTGTTTGATTTTGGCAATCAGTCGAAGGAGCAGAGGAAACGGTGGAAACACATAAGCCAGGTTGAAGAACCAAGGCGCTGCTAGAGTATCTATCAGCGTCGCTTCTGGGTCCCTGGACCTGGATCCGTAACAAGGAAGCTTGGCGTTCTGGCGAGACGCCATGAGATCCAACTCTGGTTTGCCCCAACGATGAATCAACTGAGCAAACACCTCCGGATGGAGTTCCCACTCCCCCGGATGGAAAGTTTGACGACTTAGAAAATCCGCCTCCCAGTTCTCCACGCCTGGGATATGGATTGCTGACAGGTGGCAAGAGTGGTACTCTGCCCAGCGAATTATTTTTGAGACTTCTAACATCGCTAGGGAACTCCTGGTTCCCCCTTGATGGTTGATGTAAGCCACAGTCGTGATGTTGTCCGACTGAAATCTGATGAACCTCAGTGTTGCTAACTGAGGCCAAGCCAGAAGAGCATTGAATATCGCTCAGAATATTTATTTGAAGGAGTTTCTCCTCCTGAGTCCACGATCCCTGTGCCTTCAGGGAATTCCAGACTGCACCCCAACCTAAAAGGCTGGCATCTGTTGTTACAATTGTCCAATCTGGCCTGCGAAAGGTCATACCCTTGGACAGGTGTACCCGAGACAACCACCAGAGAAGAGAATCTCTGGTCTCTTGATCCAGATTTAGCAGAGGGGACAAATCTGTGTAATCCCCATTCCACTGACTCAGCATGCATAATTGCAGCGGTCTGAGATGAAGGCGCGCAAATGGCACTATGTCCATTGCCGCTACCATTAAGCCGATTACCTCCACACACTGAGCTACCGAAGGGCGCGGAATGGAGTGAAGAACACGGCAAGCATTTAGAAGTTTTGATAACCTGGACTCCGTCAGGTAAATTTTCATTTCTACAGAATCTATAAGAGTCCCTAAGAAGGAGACTCTTCTGAGTGGGGATAGAGAACTCTTTTCCTCATTCACTTTCCCCCCGTGCAACCTCAGAAATGCCAGAACTATCTCTGTATGAGACTTGGCAACTTGAAAGCTTGACGCCTGTATCAGGATGTCGCCTAGATACGGAGCCACCGCTATGCCTCGCGGTCTTAGAACCGCCAGAAGTGAGCCCAGAACCTTTGTAAAGATTCTCGGGGCTGTAGCCAACCCAAAGGGAAGAGCTACAAATTGGTAATGCCTGTCTAGAAAGGCAAACCTTAGAAACCGATGATGATCTTTGTGAATCGGTATGTGAAGGTAGGCATCCTTTAAGTCCACTGTGGTCATGTACTGACCTTCTTGGATCATGGGTAGGATGTTCCGAATAGTTTCCATTTTGAAAGATGGAACTCTGAGGAATTTGTTTAAGATCTTTAGATCCAAAATTGGTCTGAAGGTTCCCTCTCTTTTGGGAACCACAAACAGATTTGAATAAAAACCCTGTCCTTGTTCCGTCCGCGGAACTGGATGGATCACTCCCATAACTAGGAGGTCTTGCACACAGCGTAGGAATGCCTCTTTCTTTATCTGATTTGCAGATAGCCTTGAAAGATGAAATCTCCCTTGTGGAGGGGAAGCTTTGAAGTCCAGAAGATATCCCTGAGATATGATCTTCAATGCCCAGGGATCCTGAACATCTCTTGCCCACGCCTGGGCGAAGAGAGAAAGTCTGCCCCCTACTAGATCCGTCGCCGGATAGGGGGCCGTTCCTTCATGCTGTCTTAGAGGCAGCAGCAGGCTTTCTGGCCTTTATTCCAGGACTGGTTAGGTTTCCAGGACTGCTTAGATTGAGCAAAAGTTCCCTCTTCTTTTGAAGCGGAGGAAGTTGATGCTGCACCTGCCTTGAAATTTCGAAAGGCACGAAAATTAGACTGTTTGGCCTTTGCTTTGGCCCTGTCCTGAGGAAGGGTATGACCCTTACCTCCAGTAATGTCAGCAATAATTTCCTTCAAACCAGGCCCGAATAAGTTTAGTCAAATGAACAATGGCATCAGAAACAAATGAGTTAGCTAGCTTAAGTGTTCTAAGCTTGTCAATAATTTCAGTCAATGGAGCTGTATGGATGGCCTCTTCCAGGGCCTCAAACCAGAATGCCGCCGCGGCCGTGACAGGCGCAATGCATGCAAGGGGCTGTAAAATAAAACCTTGTTGAATAAATATTTTCTTAAGGTAACCCTCCAATTTTTTATCCATTGGATCTGAAAAAGCACAACTGTCCTCAACCGGGATAGTGGTACGCTTTGCTAAAGTAGAAACTGCTCCCTCCACCTTAGGGACCGTCTGCCATAAGTCCCGTGTAGTGGCGTCTATTGGAAACATTTTTCTAAATATAGGAGGTGGGGAAAAAGGCACACCCGGTCTATCCCACTCCTTGCTAATAATTTCTGTAAGCCTTTTAGGTATAGGAAAAACATCAGTACACACCGGCACCGCATAGTATTTATCCAGCCTACACAATTTCTCTGGTACTGCAACTGTGTTACAGTCATTCAGAGCAGCTAATACCTCCCCAAGCAACACACGGAGGTTCTCAAGCTTAAATTTAAAATTAGAAATCTCTGAATCAGGTTTCCCCGAATCAGAGATGTCACCCACAGACTGAAGCTCTCCGTCCTCATGATCTGCATATTGTGACGCAGTATCAGACATGGCCCTTACAGCATCTGCGCGCTCTGTATTTCTCCTAACCCCAGAGCAATCGCGCTTGCCTCTTAATTCAGGCAACCTGGATAATACCTCTGACAGGGTATTATTCATGATTGCAGCCATGTCCTGCAAGGTAATCGCTATGGGCGTCCCTGATGTAATTGGTGCCATATTAGCGTGCATCCCCTGAGCGGGAGGTGAAGGGTCTGACACGTGGGGAGAGTTAGTCGGCATAACTTCCCCCTCGTCAGAATCTTCTGGTGATATTTTTTTTATAGTTAAAGACTGATCTTTACTGTTTAAGGTGAAATCAATACATTTAGTACACATTCTCCTATGGGGCTCCACCATGGCTTTCAAACATAATGAACAAGTAGTTTCCTCTGTGTCAGACATGTTTAAACAGACTAGCAATGAAACTAGCAAGCTTGGAAAACACTTTAAACAAGTTTACAAGCAATATAAAAAAACGTTACTGCACCTTTAAGAAACACAAATTTTGTCCAAATTTGAAATAACAGTGAAAAAAGGCAGTTACACTAACGAAATTTTTACAGTGTATGTAACAAGTTAGCAGAGCATTGCACCCACTTGCAAATGGATGATTAACCCCTTAATACCAAAAACGGAATAATAAATGACAAAAACGTTTTTTTTCAAACAGTCACAACTGCCACAGCTCTACTGTGGCTTTTTACCTCCCTCAAAAACGACTTTGAAGCCTTTTGAGCCCTTCAGAGATGTCCTGTATCATGCAGAGGGAAGCTGAATGTCTCTGTCAGTATTTTTAGCTGCACAGAAAAGCACTAAAATAGTCCCACTCATATTGCAACAGTGGAAAGCCTAAGGAAACTGTTACTAGGCAAAATTCAAGCCAGCCATGTGGAAAAAAACTAGGCCCCAATAAGTTTTATCCCCAAATACATATAAAAACGATTAAACATGCCAGCAAACGTTTTATATTACATTTTTATAAGAGTATGTATCTCTATTAATAAGCCTGATACCAGTCGCTATCACTGCATTTAAGGCTTTACTTACATTAGTTCGGTATCAGCAGCATTTTCTAGCAAATTCCATCCCTAGAAAAATATTAACTGCACATACCTTATTGCAGGAAAACCTGCACGCCATTCCCTCTCTGAAGTTACCTCACTCCTCAGAATATGTGAGAACAGCCATGGATCTTAGTTACTTCTGCTAAGATCATAGAAAACGCAGGCAGATTCTTCTTCTAAATACTGCCTGAGATAAACAGTACACTCCGGCACCATTTAAAAATAACAAACTTTTGATTGAAGAATAAACTAAGTATAAAACACCACACTCCTCTTACGACCTCCATCTTTGTTGAGGCTTGCAAGAGAATGACTGGATATGACAGTTAGGGGAGGAGCTATATAGCAGCTCTGCTGTGGGTGATCCTCTTGCAACTTCCTGTTGGGAAGGAGAATATCCCACAAGTAATGGATGATCCGTGGACTGGATACACTTAACAAGAGAAAATGTGTCGTATTCAAAAATACGGTGGCTGTCCAAGAATATGGCTCTTTATATCCAAAGTAGGCAGTTCATAACAGGTGTTTCATAACAATTTCCGCTAGCAGATGGAAAGTTTCTGTATGTATACTGTGTTAAAAGGGGGTATGGTGAAAGTTCTTCTGTTATTGGATGCAGTAAATGTGGTATACTCAACTTCAATACTTTACAGTAATGGTGTCTAATTAGTCCGTGACTCACTATTTCCCCAGAATCCGAAAACCTTAACGATTTCTCCGCTTCCACGTAGCGTGACTAAGCTTACCCTTAGATCCGGCGTCCGGTGTATCACCTTTCAGGACTCTACCGTTCTCTGCTGTGGGTTGACTTTTCCAGAACTTAGTTCCGGGCCACTTTTTTAAGGCTGCAAAGCTGAAACGCGTAGATGATGATAAGCCGTTTTTAACGCCAAGATCAGAGCGCTCTGATGAGTTGAATGCAACTAGCATTTGATACATTTATGTTGGATACTTTGGAAACTTTGTATACTTATTATACTTCACTCGAAGACCTCTTCAAATAACCCGGTAATCCGCTCCTTTCATTGGTTCATCTGAACCCTGTGACCTGAACACGTGAAACACCTGTTATGAAATACCTGTTATAAACTGCCTACTTTGGATATAAAGAGCCATATTCTTGGACAGCACCGTATATTTGAATACAACACATTTTTTGATAACTTTATTTTTTTATTTTTAGAGGAGTCATTCCCCCAACATTCAACCCCATTTGGTTTTATTTCCATACACTGTATACCACCGGTGGTTTTTTTATGTTACACATCTTTTATAATATTTTGTCTATGAACATTAAATATTATATATTTCATTTAAGCTTTCTTGGGTACATAATTTTATAAAAGTATTAGTCTGATTATCACTGATCTCCCTTATAGCTACTTTTTTTTTAGCGCTCCCTTGAATTGTTTATTTTTAAATTGTAAAGTTATATTTTTTCTGATCTTTGTATAGAATATTGTAACAGCTTAAGTGTGTATCATTTGATTCATAATCTGGTTTCTATAAATATAATTCAATGTGTTTATAAATATTAACTAATCTCAAGAATTTAGGAATAACTATAAATTTCAATTGTTTCGTATAAACATATTTATTGGGGGTTTGTTTTAAAGAATAATAATAAATAAATTGTATTATAACCCTGCTATATACTAACATTTTAATATTGTTTTTTTGTTGTTGCAAAAGAGCTGTGATTACTTAATTGCAATGATTGCTTTGTTTATTCATTGATTTGTTTTTTGGGTATGGTTTAGGACTACCCTATCAGGTATATTGTATTAGTTGTCTGGCACTGAGTTTATTGTTATTCAATATCTTTGATGTTCACCAAACTTTGCTGGAAGAATATATGTCCACTTCAGTGACTCAAAAGTTTGTTCTTTTCAACCAAAAACAAGAAAATATCATAACCAAAAACACTCCAGATACTATTTCTGTCAGGATATTATCATGATCCTAAGCTGAACATATTCTAGTGAGCCAATCACAAGCAATAAACTTAACATAATTACCAATCAGTCTGAGTAAAAGCGCATTTCTGCTCAGGAGCTGAGCTAAGTTTAACTATGTGTTTTACCCTTTTGTGACATATAAACATATATTTTTATGCAAGCAACATTGCAAAAACATAAATTATGCTTACCTGACAATTTTCTTTTCTTCCGTGGGAAAGAGTCCACAGCCGCATTCATTACTTATGGGAAATAAGAACCTGGCCACCAGGAGGCATAAATACTCCTCCCACTTCCCCTATCCTCCAGTCATTCAGCCGAGGAACAAGGAACAGTGGAAGAAGCATCAAGGTGAAAAGGTGCCAGAAGATGAAACAACAACAACGCCTCCAAAACGGGGGGGGTGCTGTGGACTCCTTCCCACGGAAGAAAAGAAAATTATCAGGTAAGCATAATTTATGTTTTTCTTCCTAATGGGAAAGAGTCCACAGTCGCATTCATAACTTATGGGAAATTTATACCGAAGCCAAAGAGGACACAGAATGCCAAGATGGGAGGGTAAGAGGCGGACCAATGAAGGCACCTACCGAAAAACATGTTCCCAGAAAACAAAATCCGTTTTGTCCGAAAACCGGGAACAACATTATTGAAAGAAAAAACAAAAAATGACCCCGGGTATGCAAAGTCACAGACAGTCCAAAGGACCTGAACAGTTACCACGAGTAGATGCAACGGAGACACAAGCCTTGAAGTCCCCATTCTCAGGGGCCACAACCCAGTCACAGCCCCTAAAAACAACAAGGGGACCTGACTAATAGGCCAGAAAGACCAACTCAGATCTTCAATAAGACAACCAAGATCCGCTCGCTAGGCTTACCTGGGGAAATGTCAGGACAGAGAAAGACAGCAGCAGAAAATGGAAAAACGACCATAGAGAAACCAAAGAATCCTAAGGACCGGCGGACGAATAAACCGCTACACAGCATGGACGAGCGACAACTACCAACCAGGATCGTAAAGGGAAAATCCAAAACCCAGCCTCAGGCCACAATAGACTGAGGATGTCTCACAAGCTAGGAAAAACTTCCTCAGCCGGAGAAGATCGAGAAAAAGATGATCATGCTAAAGGCGTAAAAGAGGAAGCACAGCCGCCACCTGAAGGAACACAAAACATCACACTCCTTCGCAACCTAGACAGTGTAGACCAACACAACACCCCTTTAGGGCGCAGAGCAACCGAAACTCAACCGAGAACCAATCCTCTCGACAACTGAGGAATCCCTAAGGATCCCCCATCTCCAGAGGGAGCAAATAAACTCCTCTAACGGACCCATAAAGTTGGTTAGCAACCAAGGTGCAACAGAATCAGCAGAGCCAAACTGCAAACCCACCGCTCGCTAAGTAGCAAAACTAACCGACAGGCTCATACAGCTGACATAAAGCCCCACCCCCGCACAAGGAGAGGGAGAGAAAAACAAACAGGCACGCGTTGGAGAAAAAAAAACTACCCAAACCCAGGGATAATTCCCACAAACCAGAGAACACGGAATCCCAAAGGGCGAGCCCACAAGGCAACATAAGTAGAGAAACGAGTCGGAAGCGAACCCCAATCTGAAGGAGCCATAAGATAGCTAGATCTAAGTTGAGCATATGAATTACCAAGATGTATTCTCCAAAAAAACACTAAGCACCAACGTGACCCTTCCTTCCACGGGGAACCAGAGTCCCCCAGAAGAAAAGACTGTAGTATCCCCAAGACACCTAAACCATCTGCCAATGAAAGCACAGTCACTGAACCCCTCAAAGAGCAGAGAGGCAGCAACCCCAAAAAGCACCCCCCTCCAGGGGAGTCTGCCACAGGCCATAGGAGAAAGGTCAGACAGACCATCCAGAGCCCAACCAAAAAAGGAATAAGATCTATGAGAAACGGCCTCTCAAGCCCCCAAAACACCGGCAGCAAGGCAACTAACGTGCAACCACCATGTGCCGAGCAAAGGTCCGCAAAAGGCAGAGGCCAGAAAGGGAAAGGTCAAACAGGCTAGAGTCAAATCCTAGACCGAATGAGGACAATAGGGCAACTAACTCCTAAGAAATGAAGGCCCAGAAGCCCGACCTCACCACAGGTACCCAATCTGCCAACAATTCCAAGCTCCCCAAGGAGAACAATGGAACCCATCCTGACCCAACCAATGACACCAAAGGGGATGACAGGGACAAGGAGAGATTGCACAAACTTGGACTGACAGAACCCTAGACACCCCTCCCAAACCTACAATGAGATCCGAGAAGAAGGGGTCAGATTCCACTAGTCAGAACCCGAGGCCACGCGCCCCAAACTGGATCAACAAGCTGGCAGACTAACTCGTCGAGGAAAAGGAAGACCTCAAACAGCAAGCACAGAAGGACACAGGATATATACTGAGATAAAACACGCATTCCAAGTCCAAGAAGAAAAACCCTGGACCAGAAGTCACGCGGCACGGAATTTCGAGGGACGACCTCACTTCGGTTCCCAACCCATAAGGGGCAGCAGAAACAAGCCCAGAGAATACCAGGTGAGCTGCAACCCAAGATCGCATCAGAGCATCGAAAACTCCCCGAAGCGGAGGTAGGAGTAAGTAGCCACCTAAGCATGATTCGACCTATACTAGCCACCCGACAGGACCTAGTCTCTAGAAGAACCACCAAGAGCAGCCCAAAAGGCCAGAACAGCACACAGCAGCAAGGACCTCACCCCTCAGGCAGGGGATGCGAAGAGACGCGGTGGAACTCCACCGGCCCATGTCTCTGGAGCAGACTGACACGGCCAGCCCAAGCGCTCCTGACATCCAGACCCGAAGGTCGTGATGCAAGTGTAGTTTATAAAAACAGACAACAAAAACAATTGAACGAGTAGGTCCTGCCGGACCAGTCAGACGCAACATGCGTCACCAACAATTAACAGTGCACACACCAACTCCGGATAAATCCAGTAACAACTTCCGTGGAAGAACTAAATCCAAGCAATCCCAGAATTCCTGTAGGAAAAAAATATAAAGTAAATAAATCCGACTCGGATAAAATAAACAAGGGCACCCGAAGGCATCCACCCAGAAGGAACTATGTCTCCGCAGGACCTGCCAAACAGAGACCGAAGCCTCAAAAAAATAGGCTGTGAAAGCTTATAATAGACCGACTGGAGATAAAATTAACTCCATCATCTATTCCGAAGAACCGTGCGAGAACTGAGAAGTCCCCGGACAAAAAACGAGAGGATACCCCAACAAAAAAAAACAATGTCGTAGTAGGACACGCAGCCGCATAATCCTATAACGAAACGCACAACATGGTGGCACAATCAACCCCAGGGGGAATATTATAGTGCCGTTCACGGTCTGAACACCCAGGATAGGCAGGCAGGCACATAACTACAAGGAAACCTCAGGATCTTGCAGGTCAGCAGATGCCCCGTGAAATCCAAAAAGCGCGCCCGCGAAAAGGCGGCAAAACTAGGCCCACATAAAAGGATACGCAAGACTACACAAACAGGCATAAACCCATAACCCGAAGGTTTTTAGTCCTAGGCCTGCATTTACAAGCCCAGAAAAAAGCCACTATGTATCTCATAGAGTAACGCTACTTGTCTCAGCCTCAGAGCCCGTACACACATACCCGATGCAGGTTGAATCACATAAGAAACATGATAAGAGACCCCTTCCCCGTTCACCAAATCACCCTAAGGAGGAAATAGCCCTTGATTCCAAGATCTGTACTGAAGGTGCCTCAGCGAGGCCCATACTATACTGTCATAATAAATCACATTACAGACAATGTAATAAAATGAAACGATCTTACCGGAATCTACGCCGTGGAACAGGAACACGGCCCTTCAAGTGTGACCAATAGTGTCAGCGCCTCCATCATGGACTCGAGAGAAGAAAGCAACGTCAAGTGCTGATAGGAGCTGTTATAACGAGTCGGGATGGTGTCGCAGGGGAAGCTCCCACTGCATCTCCGGACTCTAACTTTCACCCAGGCCCTCCACGAGAGGCTAACAGGACTACTTAAAACTCCTGTCCCATGTCGAAGGGTAACACCCTCCATAAGAGACATATTAAAATTAAATAAAAGTAGAACAAATGGGGGGGGGGGGGAACAAAACTTCTGACACTTCTCTGCCACCCTCCTGGGACGAAAGGCAAAGAATGACTGGGGATAGGGGAAGTGGGAGGAGTATTTAAGTCTCTCGCTGGTGGGTCTTTGCTTCCTCCTGGTGACCAGGTTCTTATTTTCCATAAATAATAATTGCGGCTGTGGACTCTTTCCCATTAGGAAGAAAAATGCTATAAAGCAGTGTTTTCTTATTGCACTTTTATGTGTTTTTAACAAATAAATATAGCTGATCTGATGATTTTGTAAATGCTTTCCAGCTACTCTAAACATAACTAACCAAGGTTCATTATCTCTAGATTAAAAAACATAAATATATGAAAAAATGTAAAGCTAATTTTGTTTCAAGAAATTAGCAATAAAATAAATGTTCAGCATAATATCTTGCAAAGAGGTTGTTCAACAGTTTTTTTTATCATCTATTTACTTTTGTCTCTTTCATCTGTTATTTTTATTTTAATGTTTTTTTCTTTTTTCTTTTATCTATGCTGGCTTGAATTGCTTTCACTAACTCCGTTTTTGAAAACAGCAATAGAATTTCACAAGCTCTATTGATTTAATGTTCCTACAATTTTAGTGTGGTCTGCTACATGGTGCAAGGAAGCAATTAGACTTTGTAATACAGTACATAAAGCCTTATTTGTTTTATTGTAACTTTCATCTGCAAACCCAATTCTAGTCAAATGTATTTCTGTGTTTATATAAGTGAGAGTAGCATATTACATTCTGTGTATCTGTATCTGCATGGGAAGACATTATAGTAGCTAGCACATGCTGATGCATACTAATTTCTTTTGGCTAAACTTGTAGATGTCTTATGCTTGGGCAAACTATTTCTCTGAAATTTCTCAGTAGTAAGGGAATATTTTATATCTGAATTTTACAAACACAATGAACCATATGTCCTTCCAGAACAGATAGAATAAAAAAGTACCACATATGAGAGGTTTATAAATGTTCATATGTACTGCTAAATAAATGTACTCTAATTAAAAAAAAAAATGCAAAGCTTTAGGAGAAACAAGGATTGATATAACTGGATGTCTAGTAGGTATAATAAAGAAACATTATCGTTCAAAACAACAAATGTAATGACACTATTAGAAGATCTCAAATACATGAGGGTAAAAATAAAGAACTTTAAATCTAATAACCCAATGCAGAATTTAAAACTGAGAATAAGAAGCAAACAATAGGAGGAACGGTCATTCCAAAAATATATGCAAACTTAAAAGGAAAGTTAACACCTTGAGATTTTTATATCTATAAAATTATGTATAATATAATTTATAAGATAATTGTTGCTTTTCTAATTTTTAGAACTGAAAAACTACACTGCAGACTCCTCAAGGCTAATCATACTTTATAGAAGTGTCAGCTGTAGACTCAAGCTCGGATTGGCTGCTCCAAATCAAATGAGGCAAGTGATGGGTGGTGTTTGGCTATTAAAAAACAAGACATGGCTGATATGTTATTCTATAGTAAGACAACAGAAATGCCTTGTAATTTCAAGATGTTTACTTTCCTTCAAATAAACAGAAAGGTCAACTTTTAAATCTGCATGGGTTAATTTCCATTTTAAATGGAAGCATTACTCACTACAAAAAGTCTCTGGAAGCAATATCAGCAAAAGAACTATGCATTGGAAGTTTTAAGAAATGGGTTTCCATGGCCAAGAAGCTGTACACAAGCCTTACATCAAGCATTGCCTAAAGAGGTGTAAAGTATGTCATTACTGGCCTCTGAAGCAGTTTCATCATGTTCTCTGAAGATATGAATTATGCTTCACTATCTGGCAGTCTAGTAGAAGAAAATGGTTGTTGCACATACCAGGAGACTCCTACCTACCAGAATGCATAGTGCCTACTGTAATGTTAGGAGGAGGAGGGATACTGGTTTGGGGCTGTTTTCAGGGTCTGGGCTATGTTCCAGTGAAGGGACATTTTAATGCTACAGAATACAAAGACTTTTAACATGACTGAGTGCTTCCAACCTTGTGTCAACAGTTTAGAGAAGGTTCTTTTCTATTCATTATGATTGTGCCCCGGTGCACAAAGTGAGATCCATGAAGACATGGTTTGACAAGCTTGGTGCGGGGGAACTTGAGTAGCTTGCAGAGATCTGACCTTATTCCCACTGAAAATATTATCATCCAACATCAGTGCTTGACCTCACTATCTTGTGGAAGGTCTTCAAGAGGTGTTGAGGCTGTTATAGCTGCAAAGGAGGGCCAACTCCATATTAAAGCACATGGTTTTTGGAATGGAATGTCCAAAAAGCTCATATAGGTGTGATGGTCTGGTATCCCCTTTAGGGTACGTTACTGGTCTTTCTATGGGGCTTGCATTTTTAATAGACCAGTCTCGCCGGCAGTGGCAAGACCTCAGTATTTACTGGCCTGGTGGCAGGACCTGCGCTATTATAACCAAAAAATAACTTAACGACTGTAAGGGGTTATATTGTATGTATATATTATTTGATACATCATAAGGCTGCTGTTGGGTGAGACTAAATATTTTTTTATTTTTAAATGTAAGAACTTTAATTATTATTTATTAATTGTGTTATGGCTGATAATTGTGATTTGTAATATAATGATATTCGGCTAAAGTGGTTTTAATGGTGAACAAGTGCTATTTGGGAACAGAACTAAAATCAGTTTTAATATCTTAATGCCATAGTCCTTTATGTGCTGTTTTTCACCTTAATTGTGTTTACATTTTGTTTTTATTTATTTTTTGTTTTTTGGTGTGTGTTATCTCGTCATTTAGGAATTTAGAATGGGTTCAATTAAAGGGACAGTCAACACAAAAATAGTTATATATCTATAAAGTTACCCTAGCTCGTTTTTTTCAAATATATGCCAGTTTTTAACGATAATCCGTTTTCAAGTTAAATCACTTACTTTTCCCCCGGCTGTTGTTTTAAAATGTCCGTGTAGCTCCACCCCTTTTTCGTCATCCGTGACATCATTAAAATCCTGTGTTCCCTGTAATTGTTCTAAGTTACTCGTAACCATTTTTCACGCATCTGCAATGCGCCTATTGTACTCAGGCCACTTTTTCACCCAGGAACAAAAACAGCCTGTGTATGTGTGATGCAGGGGAAGTCACTCCCCCACTACAGAAAGAGCAGAGAGTCTTGCAGTCTGTGAAGAGTTAGCTACTCCAAGTATTTGCCCTGTGTATGCTGCAACCAAATAAAGTTAGGATTGTTACCTGTTATAGTACAGCCTGAAGTTGAGACCTGAAGAATAAACATCTGATGACATTTTTCTTAAACAAGATACAATAACTTTTAGAATTTGCCCTTACTCATATGTAGGGCTTTATTCTACAGCCTCGAGATTAAAGATGTGCTGACAGCTCATTGTCTGCTTTCTGTCCATCTACATGTTGCAGTTTGTTCAATTACTTTTATATATAAGTTAGTTTTTAATGATGTCACATTTATACACTCTATGTCACTCATACACACAGGATGTACACTCCTGCAGTTTGGTGTTAAAACTATTTTTGTGTTAACTGTCCCTTTAATCCTTTTGTCTTGAAGATTTTTTTTAATTACTTTTGGGTGAATAGATGAGATATTGCATCAGCCACAATACGTTTGCATCTGCTAAAATAGGATTATTTTTTCTTAGGAATGTTATATAAAAATGAAAAGGTAAAACTATCGGCTAGATTTAGAGTTTGGCGTTAGCCGTCAAAAGCAGCGTTAAGGGGTCCTAACGCTGCTTTTTACCGCCCGCTGGTATTTAGAGTCAGCCAGGAAAAGGTCTACCGCTCACTTCCCTACCGCGATTCCAGGCTACCGCAGATCCCCTTACGCCAATTGCGTATCCTATCTTTTCAATGGGATCTGCCCAACGCTGGTATTTGGAGTCTTGGGAGAAGTGAGCGGTAGAGCCTCTACCGACAAGACTCCTAACGCCAAAATAAGTCTGTAGTTAAGAGCTTTATGGGCTAACACAGGAATATAAAGCTCTTAACTACTGTGCTCTAAAGTACACTAACACCCATAAACTACCTATCTACCCCTAAACCGAGGCCCCCCACATCGCCGCCACGCTAATAAAATTTTTTAACCCATAATCTGCCGACCGGACACTGTCGCCACCTACATTATCCCTATGAACCCCTAATCTGCTGCCCCTAACATAGCCGACCCCTATATTATATTTATTAACCCCTAATCTGTCCCCCCAACGTCGCTGCTACCTAACTACACTTATTAACCCCTAATCTTCTGACCGGACCTCGCCGCCACTATAATAAATGTATTAACCCCTAAATCGCTGCACTCCCGTCTCGCAAACCCTAGAATAAATAGTATTAACCCCTAATCTGCCCTCCCTAACATCGCCGCCACCTACCTACAATTATTAAACCCTAATCTCCCGCCCGCACCGTCGCCGCTACTATAATAAAGTTATTAACCCCTAAACCTAACTCTAACCCTAACACCCTCCTAACATAAATATAATTTATATTAAACGAAATAATATTCCTATAATTAACTAAATTATTCCTATTTAAAACGAAATACTTACCTATCAAATAAACCCTAATATAGCTACAATATAATTAATAATTACATTGTAGCTATTTTAGGATTTATATTTATTTTACAGGCAACTTTGTATTTATTTTAACTAGGTACAATAGCTATTAAATAGTTAATAACTATTTAATAGCTACCTAGTTAAAATAAATAAATTGGTTTCAAAATAAAAAAATTACCTGTAAAATAAATCCTAACCTAAGTTACAATTAAACCTAACACTACACTATCATTAAATTAATTAAATAAATTACCTACAATTACCTAAAATAAAATACAATAAAATAAACTATTCTATAATACAAAAAACAAACAAACACTAAATTACAAAAAATATTAAGAATAATAAGAATTTCAAGCAGTTTAAACTAATTACACCTAATCTAAGCCCCCTAATAAAATAAAAAAGCCCCCAAAATAAAAATTTCCCTACCCTATTCTAAAATACAAAAGTAATCAGCTCTTTTATTGATCCAATCAGCCAATCGTATTGAACTCGCATTCTATTGGCTGTTCCGATCAGCCAATAGAATGCGAGTTCAATCCGATTGGCTGATTGGATCAGCCAGTCGGATTGAACTTCAATCAGATTTTTTCTACCTTAATTCCGATTGGCTGATAGAATTCTATCAGCCAATCGGAATTGAAGGGATGCCATCTTGGATGACGTCCCTTAAAGGAACCTTCATTCGTCGTTAGTCCGTCGGGGAAGGAGAATGTTCCGCGTCGGCGGGATGAAGATGGATCCGGAAGAAAGAAGATAGAAGATTCCGCTTGGAAGAAAGACATCGCCCGGATGGAACACCTCTTCTTTGCCGCTTGGATCAAGACTTCCCCCGGATGGAGGAGCTCTTCTTTGCCGCTTGGATCAAGACTTCTACCGGATGGAGGACATCTTCTTGCTCCGCTTGGATGAAGAATTCGTCTCGGCTGGGTGAAGACGACTCAAGGTAGGGAGATCTTCAGGGGGTTAGGTTTTTTTAAGGGGGGTTTGGGTGGGTTAGAGTTGGGGTATGTGGGTGGTGGGTTGTAATGTTGACGGGGTATTGTATTTTTATTTTCATGCAAAAGAGCTGATTACTTTGGGGCAAGGCCCCGCAAAAAGCCCTTTTAAGGGCTGGTAAAAGAGCTGATTACTTTTGTATTTTAGAATAGGGTAGGGAATTTTTTATTTTGGGAGGCTTTTTTATTTTATTAGGGAGCTTAGATTAGGTGTAATTAGTTTAAACTGCTTGTAATTCTTTTTTATTTTTTGTAATTTAGTGGGGGGTTTTTTGTATTATAGAATAGTTTATTTTATTGTATTTTATTTTAGGTAATTGTAGGTAATTTATTTAATTAATTTAATGATAGTGTAGTGTTAGGTTTAATTGTAACTTAGGTTAGGATTTATTTTACAGGTAATTTTGTATTTATTTTAACTAGGTAGCAATTCAATAGTTATTAACTATTTAATAGCTATTGTACCTAGTTAAAATAAATACAAAGTTGCCTGTAAAATAAATTTAAATCCTAAAATAGCTACAATGCAATTATTAATTATATTGTAGCTATATTAGGGTTTATTTGATAGCTAAGTATTTAGTTTTAAATAGAAATAATTTAGTTAATTATAGGAATATTATTTTGTTTAATATAAATTATATTTATGTTAGGAGGGTGTTAGGGTTAGAGTTAGGTTTAGGGGTTAATAATTGTAGGTAGGTGGCGGCGATATTAGGAAGGGCAGATTAGGGGTTAATAAATATAGGAGTCAGCCGTGTTAGGGGCAGCAGATTAGGGGTTCATAAGTATAATGTAGGTTGTGGCGGTGTACAGAGCGGCAGATTAGGGGATAATAGTATAATGCAGGTGTCAGCGATAGCGGGGGCGGCAGATTAGAGGCTAATAAGTGTAAGGTTAGGGTTGTTTAGACTCGGGGTACATGTTAGGGTGTTAGGTGCAGACTTAGAAAGTGTTTCCCTATAGGAAACAATGGGGCTGCGTTAGGAGCTGAACGCTGCTTTTTTGCAGGTGTTAGGTTTTTTTTCAGCCCAAAATGCCCCATTGTTTCCTATGGGGATATCGTGCACGAGCACGTTTTGCCAGCTTACCGCTACCATAAGAAACGCTGGTATTGAGGGTTGAAGTGGAGCTAAGTTAGGCTCAACGCTCCCTTTTTTGAGCCTAACGCAGCCCCTCAGACAACTCTAAATACCAGCGTTGCTGGAAGGGTGCGTTGGCAAAAAAAGCAGCGTTAGCTACGCAACTTTTTACCGACAAAACTCTAAATCTAGCCGTATGTTACTTCCAAGAAATAAGTTCTCAAATGTTTAAAAGAAAAGGAAATGATAAAATTACACATCCTGCATACATAGGAAAAAATATAACTGATGACTTCACATATGATATCTTCAATTATATCACTGCTGACATTCCATATGAAATTTTCAAAGATACCCAAACTGCATAAAAAAACGTCCTTATCTATGCACATGACAATCCATGCAGCTGTTTGAGCTGTGGCAATTACTAAAGTTTCTCATAACACCATTTATACATCAAAAAATATTTTGAAACTAGTTTACTTCAAGTTTGGCAATTTTGTAGTGACATGCCCATGTATGTATTGCTTTTGTAGATAAACTATATTGCCATATATTTATCAATCTTTATTATTCATCTTCTCCATTTTTTGTATTTAAACATTATGAGGCAGTAGTATGTTTTTTTTCCATTAATAAGTATTGTTATATGGTATTTCTTCACTTTGACAAACACAAATTTTATTATGGAATGTGCTTAAAATTTCAGTTTGCTCTTTAATAAATTAGATAGATAATAAGGATTATCAGAAATATCTAAAGCAGTTCAACAAGGGCCAGATTACAAGTGGAGCGCTAATTAATGCTCCCGCTTGAGTGTTAACTGATCTAGAAGTTTGGCTTTTTACGCTTGTCAGGTTGCGCTCATATTAGGAGTTAAAAGTAAACTGTTTCACTCTTGCGCTAACCCGACAAGCGCAAAAAGCTTAAGCTAAAATATTGAGTGCACATTCACCTATTCCCCCTTAGAAGTCAATGGAGAAAAAAAAAGTGGAAACCCCCCCTACTCGCACGCAAACCCAATCATCTATTCTCATGTGTGCTAACCCGACATGAAAATATAAATATTTCTCATTCCAATGTTCTTCACATACAAGAATATGTTCTGTTTATCAATAAATACAAATTTCTACATATATCTGATTTTTTTTGGTACCATATACAGTATATCTATACACACACACATATATATATATATATATATATATATATATATATATATATATATATATATATATATATAATGTTGGTACAATATACAGTATATCTATACATATATATATTAATCAATAAAATTTATTGCACAGGCAATTAGCACATCTAGACAAGTATCCCCGCTTGCCTTTACCTAGTAAAACTCCATATACATTGTTACCAATGCACAAGAGGATTCTGGGTAAGATATGCAAATTAGATATGCAACATCTCAAACTCTTTGCTTCAAATACTGTGTTAACACACAGCGATCCCCTAATGGGGTGAATGCAGCAAATACAGAAATCACTACTAGACAGCCTTTTTTGTTTTTATTAGAACTCATCAGTAGTAGTTACATTTCCGATTGCTGCTAGGTAAAGCTCATTCCAGGGCAAAATCAAAATTCATTAAAGGCATATCTTACCCAGAATCCTCTTGTGCATTTGTAACAATGTATATTTGTAACAATGTATATGGAGTTTTACTGGGTAAAGGCAAGCGGGTTACTTTAACATGGCCACAATATCCTAAGTCCTGAAGTTTGTGCAAAGTTTTTACTTTCAACGTGTAATACGCTCACTAACCCAGCTGCAACATAATGCTCAAAGTACGTAATTACTGTAAGCAATTCAGTCAACTTCAGTAAGCTTGCATGGAAACGCTCCAAGCTTCATCAGATAGCAAGAGAAAATGTACTTCTGTCTGAATTGTGAAAAACTTAAATTATGTTTACCTGATAATTTTCTTTACATAAGATGGAAAGAGTCCACAGCTGCATTCATTACTTTTGGGAATTTAGAACCTGGCCACCAGGAGGAGGCAAAGACACCCCAGCCAAAGGCTTAAATACTCCTCCCACTTCCCTCATCACCCAGTCATTCTGCCGAGGAACAAGGAACAGTAGAAGATACATCAGGGTGAAAAGGTGCCAGAAGAACAAAAAACAGATGTCCCACAGAAAAAATACAGACGGGGAGCTGTGGACTCTTTCCATCTGAAGAAAAGAAAATTATCAGGTAAGCATAATTTAAGTTTTTCTTCATAAATGGAAAGAGTCCACAGCTGCATTCATTACTTTTGAGAAAACAATACCCAAGCTAAAGAGGACACTCAAGGCAAAAACGGGAGGGTACAAGAGGCGGCCCATTCTGAGGGCACCTGGCCTGAAAACCCCTACCCAACAAAATCCTGCTTCGTCAGAAGCCGAGAACAACTTTGAAAACAAGGAAAAGGCCCAAGGACACTGACCCGCAGATAGTCCACAGCCTTGCTAGAGACCGCAGGAAATAGACTCGACTGAGTCAACAGCCTCCAAGAGACACCATCCCCAGCAGTCAGTCTCCAAACAACACACCCCTTACTAAAGAAAGGGAACAAACTACAGTATTCTTCCACAAAGAAGAAAAGGCACGGAGAAAACATGATTGTACTTGTTTAAAGCCCGGCTAATCCCCCTTAAGGGACTCAAGGCGCTGCTCATTTTATCAACCTCAAAAGGAGGAAAGGCTGAGTAGACCTCGCCGGGGATCAAACTTGCAACCCTCGGTTTGCTACAGTGCAGAGTAGCCACAGTGCATTAGTATGCTGAGCTAGCTTCCAGCTAGCATAAGGAACTCCAGAAAAAAAAACTAAAAAGGGAACAACGAGTCTTAAATAAAAACACAGAGCAAAAACCAGAGAAACCGGGTCAGGCTAACAGAGACCCTACCAGTCTCATAGAAACAAGGGGAGGCAATGCCCAGACCCCAGAAATACAGAAACCACGGAATAAGGCCGGGAGTCTGAAACAGAGAGAGGATCTTCCCCTAACACAGTGCAACCGCACTCTAGAAAGCAACTGAAGACGAAGGTCCCCAAGTCGCAAAAAGGTATCTCAGAATACCGAAGTATTCAGAAAGAAACCTCATGCAGCAAGCTCAGATAGGTCTGACAAACAACACCTGAAGCAAAAACACTGCACGCTGCAGTCGTCTAAAAAGGACTCTGAAACTTGCAGGGCAAGTAGAAAGCAGCTGATCATAGGATCCTTCAGATTGCTAAGTATCCACTAACCAGTGGATAACGTTGCAGGCTATCTAAGAGTCGCCAGTCCTTCCCACAAATCTTGAATATGGAGAAAGGAGAAACCTCAAAAAGGCTTACTGTACCTTGAATGCTCCAAGGACGAAATAGCAGAGTAACAGATCTCAGATCCGGCTCCAACACCAGACCAGCCCAAGAGACAGACATGTCTGATAAACAGGGGGACAGAAGACCCCAACCACAAGACCCCAGGGAATGGAAGAAAAAAGGGGGGACTCACCCACCCCAACAGAGCTCGGGTGCCAAACCAATCCGCTCCTCCAAAATAAGGCACTACCAAGGAGAACCCCCTAGGACCTGGAACAGAGAAAAGTGCAATAGATCCGTAGGAAGACCTGTCACAACTCTCTTAGACAGTCTCTACGTAGAGAGACCAATTTCCAACAGGTGGAACAGAGCCCACAGAGCAGCAGATGCTGCCCCTTACAGAAATAAGCCACCTGATCCAACCTCCTACACACAGGGCAGGACAAGGACCCTCCAGAGAGAGGAAACCCCAACTCATAAGGAAGATAAACTATCCCCTCCAAAGGGAAGGGCACAGATAAGAACAGCGTACATGTCCACAAGACATGAAGCCATAGTATGATCAAAACACGGACCGAATGAAAAGTCATCCAGACACCACTGTTGACCCAACAGAGAAAAAACTCCCCATAGAGGAGCACACTTAAAGTTTATAACCAGTACCCGAAGGTGGATGAGAACTCTGGCCTACCTACTTGCAAGCCCAATGAGCTAGCCCCTATGTCGCAACATAGGGTCCTAGAAAAAAACTTGGTTGTCCCGAACCAGTCCATCGGATCATAAGTCTCCAAACATCCAAGAAGGATCCAAGACAAGAACTCCAGACCTGGGACCCAGAATCGTCCTACTCAGGGAACACAAGATACCCCGTCTGAAGCAATCAGACCTCACAGGGGATAACCGTGAAACCCAAAAAACAGGTACAGGACTCACTCGTAATTCCCAGCCTAAAGGGAAGAGAACACCCTTAGCAGGAGGTCAACACCCCCCCAGCAAGGTACTAGGCCGCAACAAAGTAACACAATTTCTCTAGAGCCCAAAAGCCTCAAGGGCAGCACTAAGGGAAATGAAAACGAGAACAGAGTCACCCGAAAAAGAGTAGAAAGATAGGCTATTCTCCATAATCTCAGATTAACGTTCCAGAGGACCACACCCAAGGAAGAAGAAGAAGAGTGCAAAGCATCCCAAACCCAGGCAGAAAAACATCCCCTTAGCAAAAAAGCTTGGAAAAAGAGACAACATCTCCTATCGCCCCTGATATGGAGACGACTAACTCCCGAAGGAAGACAGAGCTTCACGGCCTTCACATCCTAATTAAGCAGCCAAAGCCGCCACAAAAAACAGGACGAAGTCCAGAAAGTCTCGACCCAAAGGAAGAGAACCTCTAAAAGGAATAAGTCCTAAAATGGCACTTCCAAAGAGACCATGAAAGGCAAAACCATAAGAACGGCGGTATGAAGGACCTAAAGCCTCCAACCCACAACGGGAAGAAAAACTCTAGTTCCCGAAAATGATGCCACGTGTCTGAACTAGGCCTCAAAGACAGAAGGATTGGTACCCAGTCAGAACCAGCCTGAAACCAAGGGCCCAGCACTGTCAAGGCCACATCTCCCCCGATTATGGAGAGATAAAGAACAGTCAGATAGACTTTGGTAAACAGAGCGAACAAAATCGCGAGTATCAATTCCAGAGAGGAAAGTTCCCAAAGGAAACATCACACCACAACATGAGCTTAAAACCAAGCTCAGAACTGGAAAAGGATATATAAATAACAAAGACTATAAGAAGATTACTTCCCCTTATGTCTATGTATGCAAGCCAGTCAAAGAGTAAGACTGAGAATCCCCAGACACATTAAGAGTGGGATCCTCCAGCAATGACAAAAACGTGCCTTAGTAGGACACGAAGACGCGCCAGTCTATAACGAAAGGCGCAACATACCTCCGCCGGGACAAAAGGAAACAACAGCCCCGAAGGTTGATACCCTGAAGCCTCAGGGGCAGTCGCTCCCCCAGAAGGCTGAACTGGACCAGGCGATCCCACACCTGAGGAGCCCCGGTTAATGAAACACGGACAATATCATAAGCACACTACCGGGAGGTGCAGATGCGCCAGCGCCAGAGATATGGTCATGCGGAACCGTGTCGTAACCTCCGGTGGGAACAGGCCACACTCCCTAGAAAGGATAAGTAGCATTTGGGTTACCTGCATGCGTAGTTGATGTTAGGGAACCTGTCTCGTGAGAAATAGAATCCCCAGAGATGTATGGCTCAGTGGGCACCTGATTCCCCGATCCCGAGGAACAGAGCACTCTAAAATGGCATTCGGAGCATAACTGATGGGCATGTATCACCCGGGCTAATTCATATTCTTCACAAGAAGTAGAGTCTGAATCAGAGACATCCGTCTCCAAAAAACCTCCATAATTGGGAAACTGCCGCCTCCAGAGAACCAGACACCAGCGGACCAGGATTTTTCCATCGTCACGCGGTCAGGAAAACGGAAATGGGGTCACAAGGTAAACCGTGCAGCCCATGCAAAAGTGCGCCCAACTGAAAAGGCTGCGTCACTAGACATAGGCCGTTATCTTCCAAAATAGCCATGAGTCGAAGTAACACTACACAGTAGCAGACAGAATCACATAACAACCTATGTTAAAGTTATCCCCAAAAGGTTGTAGCCCCTCTAGGATAAACAGTTGAAATTACAATACATCCATGATGAAAGTAAAATGAAACGATCTTACCGGAATCTACGTCGTGGAACAGAAATACGGCCCTTCAAGTGTGACAGATAATAGCATCGCCTCTGCCATGGACTTGAGAGAAAAAAGCAGGCAGCGAAACTCGTCAACGCTGATTGCTTGTGGAGCTGTTAATATGAGTCGGGATGGTTTCGCAGAAAGACTCTCCCTGCATCTCCGGACTCTAACTTTTACCCATGCTCTCACTGAGAGGCTGACAGGACTATTTAAAACTCCAGTCCCAATCCGAAGAGTACTACCCTCCATAAGAGACTATCGAAAACTTCTGACACTTCTCTGCCAACCTCCTGGGACGAAAGCCAAAGAATGACTGGGGGATGAGGGAAGTGGGAGGAGTATTTAAGCCTTTGGCTGGGGTGTCTTTGCCTCCTCCTGGTGGCTAGGTTCTAAATTCCCAAAAGTAATGAATGCAGCTGTGGACTCTTTCCATTTATGAAGAAAATATAATTTTGACTTTCATTTCCCCGTAAGACATCCCTTTCTCTGCTTTCACTCACCTTCTGGCAGTTGGTCATTTAGGATCCTTTTAGTGAAAGCATCTGAATCATAGGAATCTTCCAGTGTCATAGAGGGTGTGTTCTCACTGCTGCATATAAGCTGCAATAGAGAGCATAAAATAATACATACAAATATACTCACTTACATATATAAATAGATTCAGTAACAGTTTAGCACTGCTGTGAAATACCGAAAAACATCCATGAATATACAGATAAAAAAACAACTATTGAATGAATATGTTAATCAATATACCGATATGTTGTATTTATTTTTTCCTTGCACTAAACTAAAAGATGCAATTAAATATATAAATTGAACGTGGCTGACTCTTCAGAGTTGTTCAGAGTCAATCTGTAATTTTTGTAATGTTTTGCCCACAGAAATATTTATATTAGTGTTGACATTTTCTTATACCAATTATGAAAATGTATCAGAAGTGTAAAAGAGAGAAAGAGTGTGAAATGCAGAATGTGACAGCACATGATAACTTTCTGACCTGTGTAATCTGCCTATCTGCAGTAAACCATTTGCAAAATATTCATAACATTTTATTTATACTGTTATATAAAATAGACATGTGCTCCTGGATTTGGACAAATGCAAAAATTCACTAACCTTGTTGCATTCTTTGCATTTGTTTAAAAACACAAAACTATTAGACCTTTTAAAGAGTAAACAATGGAACCAAATGATGGTGCAGCAGAAAATGTCTCCTTCATTCATGCAGCTTAAATCATTACTCTTGGAAAGTCTGAGTTTTGTGCAGGCAGGAAAGTGTCCAGTGGGTTCAGATTGACACTATTCATATGGGAAAGGTTACAAAAGATCAAATTTATACTATTCAATAACTACATTTATAATGTTTCTTCTCAGTTGATTGATTTCTTTGTCAGCCAACAAGTATGTACAATTCACTTTTGGAGCCCAATGATCTCCTCTGGTCTGGCAAAATTATCCATGAAGTCTTATCAGTACTGTGAGTCCCCTCAAAGCATTTTAGAAAAGCAAATTTTAGCTTGAGAGCTATTTAACTGACTATGCTTGGTTCTGGGTGTGAAGGAGAAACACCTACAAAATATAAAATGCTCAAAAAAGCCCTTTAAAGATTGTGCAAGATTTCTTTCCATGCTGGCAACTTCTAGATAATCAGACCCTTGTTCCTGACAGTCCCAGCCCCATAAAAAAACATGTTTTTTTGTGGGGGGGGGGGGGGTTTGCTGCTGCTGCTGGTTTGTAACAGTAGCACTAGCTAATAAACTTCAGTTAAGTTAAAGCTGCTTTTCTGCTGTACTGAAGACATTCTCAAAATGAAATAAGGGTTTAATATAGTTACATTAATAATTATAGTCAAACTTCAGTCAAACCAATCAACTCCACGATCAAAACAAACAATCTAAAGAAGATTTTGGTTTCATGACAATTTGTGCTAAACAAATCTTTTGTCTGCGCACATGTCTAATATATAATACATATCTCCAGTAGTAGGTTCCTGCTATGATCATACATTTGGTGAGAATTTGTCCTGCTCAGCTATACACTCTTCCATCTGTGATGTCTCCAGCTCCACTAGTTTTTGTTCTTCAGTAGGATCAAAATCCCTGGAACCCAGCAGCCTGCACGGGGATCCATTGGTCCTCTACAAGGCAGAAAGAAGTGAAGCTTTAGGAATGACAGAGAAGTCATTACAAACTCTTTCAGTAAACCTTACAAACATCAATTTGATAAAGAGAGTGAAGAACAGAATGTGACAACATGTGAGGACTTTCTGGGCTCTGTAATCTGCTTATCTGTAGTAAAATATTTGCTAGATATTTATCACATTCTAGTTCTACTGTTTTATTTAATATATATGGATCGAATAGTATGTCCCTGCTGTTTTCATACATTTGGGGAGATGCCCTCCTCCTCAGTTAAAGCATCTTCTGTTTCTGATGTCTCCAGCTCCATTAGTTTTTGTACCTCACCAGAATCAATATCCATGGAACCCAACAGCCTGTACGGGACTTCATTGCTCCTCTGCAAGGTACAAAGAAGTGAAACTTTAGGAATGAGAGAGAAGAAATAATTCAGAGCAAACTCCCATGTATTAAAACTTACAAAGACCACATAAAAAGCTAATTTTATGCTAAAAAGTATAACAAACTACATATATATATATATATATATATATATATATATATATATATATATATATATATATATATGAAAACCAAAGAGAAACTGAGGAGCACCGCAACAAGCTTATGGGTTAAAACTAAATACTTTTATTAGCAATTTGTTTAAAAAACATGCAGGTTATGGGCAAACCTAGTAAAACCATCATAGGAGAGTACATGGAACAAAAGCAAAGGCTGACATGTTTCGGCAAAAACAAATTCACAAATTCTGACCTATCAGAAACCCTATATGCATGGACACCTCCTCCCTTACAATGCAAGCCTATAGAGCTTTGATATAGTACACAGTGTTACATGATTTAGCATATGTGCAGTTAACTTTTATATATATGCGTTCAATTCAGCTACTCCCCGCAGGGCACTGAGCATTTATCAGTCCAGAATGTGAACAAGTTTGCCAGAGGGAGGTTCTTAAGAACGCAGGATATATACACCCACCTTGAAGGGTACACGTAAGGGAGGAGGAGTCCATGCATATAGGGTTTCTGATAGGTCTGAATTTGTGAAGGTGTGTAGCTCTTGTCCTATCAGCACTCTTGGAACTGTTTTTAATGCAGTCTGTGTTCAACATTTTTTACACTAGGCTTAGAGTACAGCGTTTTTGCCGAAACATGTCAGCCTTTGCTTTTGTTCCATGTACCCTCCTATGATGGTTTTACTAGGTTTGCCCATAACCTGCACATTTTTTTAAACAAATTGCTAATGAAAGTATTTAGTTTTAACCCATAAGCTTGTTGCGGTGCTCCTCAGTTTCTCTTTGTTTTTCATATGTACTTGGGCCAGGAGTTAGCACGCTTAAGCTTAAAGAGACCTGCAGGGGAATGGTCCACAGAGTATCTTCTTCCAGAGCTTAAGGTGAGCTGCACTGTTTAATTTGTGGGAAGGATAAGGAAATTTGTGTTTACCTGATAAATTTGTTTCTTTTTCGATACAATGAGTCCACGGATTTCATCCTTACTTGTGGGATATCGCCTCCTGGTCAGCAGGAGGAGGCAAAGAGCACCACAGCAGAGCAGGAGGAGGCAAAGAGCACCACAGCAGAGCTGTATAAAGAGCTCCTCCCTTCCCTCCCAACCCAGTCATTCGACTGAAGTTAGGAAGAGAAAGGAAAAACCAAGGTGCAAGGTGTCTCATTAGAACAGGGCGGGCCGTGGACTCATCGTATCGAAAAAGAAACAAATTTATCAGGTAAGCATAAATTTCCTTTTCTTTTTCAAGATACGATGAGTCCACAGATTTCATCCTTACTTGTGGGATACAATACCAAAGCTATAGTATACAGATGAAACGGGAGGGACAAGACAGGGAACCTAAACGGAAGTCACCGCTGCTTGAAGAACCTTTCTCCCAAAAACAGCCGCAGCGAGGCAAAAGAATCAAATTTGAAAAAGTATGAAGAGAAGACCAAGTTGCAGCTTTGCAAATCTGTGCAACAGAAGCATCATTGTTGAAAGCCCATCAGGAAGCAACGGCCCTAGTGGAATGAGTCATAATTCCATCAGGAGGTTGCTGTCCAGCAGTCACATATGCAAAGCGGCTGAAACTCTTCAGCCACAAAGAAAGAGGTAGCCGAAGCTTTCTGACCCCTACGTTTCCCAGAAAAAAACACAAACAAAGAAGATGATTGACGACAATCCTCAAAAGCGTGCAAGTAGAACTGCAAAGCACGGACTACATCAAATTATGTAGCCGACGTTCCTTTTGAGAAGAAGGATTAGGACACAAGGATGGAACAACAATTTCCTGATTAATGTTCTTCTGAAACAACCTTAGGAAGAAAACCAGGATTAGTACGCAACACCACCTTACCCGCATGGAAAACAAGATAAGGAGAATAATATGGCAATGCTGAAGCTCTGATACTCTGCGAGCAGAAGAAATAACAACCAGAAATAAAACTTTCCAAGATAAAAATCAATGGAATACATATGTTCAAACAGAACCCCTGGAAGAACTCTAAGACTAAATCTCAACTACAGGGAGGAGCAATTGGACTAAATACAGGCCTGATTCTAGTCAAAGCCTAACAAAAAGATTGAACATCTGGCACATCTGCCAGATGTTTGTGAAACAAAATAGATAAAGCAGAAATCTGTCCCTTTAAGGAACTTACTGATAAACCTTTCACCAATCCGTCTTGGAGAAAAGACAAAATCCTTGGAATCCTAACCCTACTCCATGAGTAGCCCTTGGATTCACACCAATAAAGATATTCACTCCATATCTTAAGGTAAAATATGTAAATATCCTAGTAACAGGCTTACGTGCCTGAATTAAACCTCGCTCATACTCCAAGCAGTCAGCTGCAGAGAAACTGGAGTCGGATGAAGGAAGGAACCCTGATGAGAAGGTTTCTCCTCAATGGGAGCTTCCACTGTGGCTGATTTGACATGCCCACCAGATCGGTATACCAAATCCTGCGAGGTCACGCAGGGGCGATGAGAATCACTGATGCCCTCTCCTGTTTGAACCGAGCAATCACCCGGGGAGGAGAGCAAACAGAGGGAATACAGAATATAGGCTGAAAGACCAAGGCACTGCCAAGTCATCGATCAGCTCGGCCTGGGGATCCCAGAACCTGGACCCATATTTCGGAAGCTTGGCAGTCTGACGAGATGCCCCCATCTGACAATCAGGTTGTAAAATACCTCCGTATGGAGTTCCCATTTTCCTGGAAGAAATGTCTGTCTGCTCAGAAAGTTTGCCTCCCAGTTTCCCACCCCTGGGATGTAGATCGCGGACAGATGGCAAGAGCGAGACTCCGCCCACTGTATCATCTTGGCTACTTCTGTCATCGCAAAGGAACTCCTCATTCCTCCCTGATGACTGATGGAAGCTACCATCGTTATGTTGACCGACTGGAATCTGAGAAATTGGACCGAAGCCAACTGAGGCCAAGCCCGGAGCACATTGAAAATTGATCTCAACTCTTAGGATATTGATGGGAAGGAGAGACTCTGCCTGAGTCCATACACCCTGAGCCCTTAGAGAATTCCAGACTGCTCCATCCCAACAGGCTGGCATCTGTTGTCACTGCGGAAGCATGTCTCCTGGGATAGAGGATTCAGCGACAAACACCATAGAAAAAAGTCCCTTGTCTCTTGAACTAGATTTATTCAAGGAGAATAATTTCCATACCACTGCCTGATGCAGACGTCTGAGGTGAAACCGAACAAACGGTATGATAACCATAGCCAACAATTCGACCACCTCCCTGCACGGAGCCACTGACGGCTGAAGAGTGGAGAGAAGGCTCGAAATGTATTCTAAAATCTTCAATATTCTGGCCTCTGCCAGAAAATTCTCATTGATATAGATTCGATTAGAGTTTCCAAGAATCATACCCTTGCCTTCGGAATTAAAGAATTTGTTTCCATAACTACTTTCCACTCGTGAATCCTCAGGAAGGATAGAACAATTCGGAATGGAATCTAGATTGCAGACAAAATGACGCCTAGATTAGATTGTCCATATAAGGCGCCACCGCAATGCCCCACGGTCTCAGAACCGCCAGCAAAGACCCCAGAACCTTTTGGAATTCTGGGTGCCGTGGCCAGACCGAAGGAAAAAGTCACGGCCGGAATCGTGTTCCCAGAAAGGCACAAACCCGGGAACTTGAGATGAACTCTGAGAACAGGAACAAAAAGATCTGTATCCTGTAGATTCCCTTTCGTCATAAATTGACCCTCCTAGATCAATGGAAAACTGGTAAGAATAGTCTCCATCCTGAAGGTGAAACTCTGAGAAACTTGTTTAGAGTTCCGAGGTCAAGGATAGGACTGAAGGATTCCTCTTTTTTGGGGAATTCCAAACAGAAGTGAAGAAGAATCCTGCCCCTGTTCATGTATCAGAACAGGCCAAGTACACCAATGGAGAATAGGTCTCTTACACAATGTAAGAGCGCCTCTCTCTTTAACTGATCTTGTATAAAATCTGAAAGTAGAATCAGTCCACAGAGAATCCCCAAAACATTATTTTCCATTCTCCGGGATTCTGAGCATCACAAATCCAAGCCTGAATGAAACACTAAAAGACTGACCCCTTGAAATTCCGATTTCTCAGAACGGGGACATGTTCCTCATGCTGTCCTTGCTTCAACAGCAGGCTAAGTGGATTTCTTTTTTTTTTTTTTACAACAAAAGATAGCATCTCCAATAAGCCAGGTTCCGACAAGGCCTCCTTGCAAAGAAGCGTTTAAAAAATTATTCACTTAGAACCTACATCTGAATCGAAAGTCTTTAACCAAAAGGCTCAGAGAGCTGAAACAGAAAAACCTGAAACCTACGCTCCCAGCGTAAGAACTTCCAGGTAAGAATTTGAAAGAAAGGAACTTAGTCAATTGGAATACCCTTAGCAGAGGATGGTTTCAATCCATCAACCTCTGGGTTATGGGCCCAGCAAGCTTCCGCTGCGCCACTCTGTGATATCAGCCTAAATCCCATCCTGGATCTTATACAGGAGAATGTCTGACTTAAAAGTATCAGACAACGCATCAAAAAAAAAAAAATGACGCCCGCTAATTACTGAGGAAAATACACAGTTGAATGCCACTGTAAACCTCGGTGTACATCCTTTTCCCATCTGAATGAGAACCCTTGAGACCTAACTAGTCTCAAACAAAGGACAGTAATTCTCTTATGCTAGATAGAGATGACTACTTACACCCTAATTAATGTGTACCTTTAGCTAAATCTGTTATGGAAAACATCACTTAATTATCGGGAATACGGACTTTCCATTCCGTACAATTCACAGGACATATTAGGAAAGATTACACCTGTGCTAAGGTGAAAATAATTTGTCTGGCAAGGTTAGTTTCCACATGGGAAAACCCTAGAATGCATGATATGTAAAGCAAGACTCCGGACGGAGTAAAAACAGAAGCGCCGGGCATAGCATGTGTGCCCAAACATTTTGTGAACACTATAGGATTGTGCATAAAGTGACCATTGGCAACATACTCCCAAACAGCAAACGCCCTAAAAGGAGAAGTTCAGAAAAAAAAGAGTGTAATGTTTTAATATAAAAAATTAACACAAAAACGTTACCGTCACTTTAAATCCGCTTATTTCTGTCTCAGAAATCATCCAAGTATCGTGAGAACCTTGCTGATAATAGACGTTGCCCTATACATTAAAGCAACCCTGTCTTGGATACACAGTCCCTATGCAAATTGCAAGGAACCGCAGAGCACCGCATGTGGGTAAACTTTTTTTAATTTTATGTGTGCATTTGTTCCATCTTAAGTACAAAGCTGCATTATACAGCAAACAGCTGAAATGTATAAAGAAAAGGAACCCCACAAACAACGGTACTGTCTCTTTAAATTCAAAAAGAACAGTATTTTTATGCACCTTTGTTTCATTCAAATTCATAATGGATAAAGCAACACATAGACCTCTGAAACACCCTAAATCATATTATCAAATAAAACGCTACTGTCACTTTAAATGTGTAGAGATACCTCACATTTGTACTATGGACAGTAGATAGGGCAACAGATGGTGTAGGGTCTCTTACAACACCTATCGTTTAATAAAGACCGGGTGGTACTGTGCCTTTAAATATTAAACAGTGCTTTATCATTACAACATGAATGCAACAGTGGACCTTTTTGTCAGTTATAAGACTGACCAACAAACAGCAGGCAACGCACCACCCAAACTTTTATTCACATTTGTTTTACAACATCATGAATAGACACTTCCCAGAGAGCCCATCTGAATCACAACATTTGCAGAAGCTAAACCAAAAAAGGGCACGCAAACTGTCTTCAGAGAGACATAGCGTAGCCTATCTCCGCCCATCGTGGGCATATCAGGTTGGAGCTCCCGGGAGGCAAATTTAGGAAAAAGAAAAATGAAGCCGTCGGCATAGCATTACCCTCCATAGCTCCGCCCCTCATGGGCGTATCAAATAGGAACTCCCGGGCGGCTAAATAATAAAGATGGAGCCGTTGGACATAAAGTCCCAACCATAGATACTGAAAGTAAACACAGTTATCGGCTACAAAACAGTTATTAGGAGCGGAGAGTAAACACGACCCAGATTCAAGGAATAATGATTGCCTGCCTGAGCCTCTTACTGTTGTTGTTCAGAAAACAAAAGCTAGCCGTCTCCCGGGCTGCCTATTTGTATGCCGGGAGTAAAATAACACTGCTTGCTCTCCAGTGTATGTAAATCCCATCACAATAAGAGCCCTTCATTGTCTCAGCCCTTGATATGTGAGAATGTATGTAATGTAGTGCTCACTTTCTTCTGAGATAATGTGTCCCCAGAAATAAAAAAGTTAGCACTTACCTTGAACGCTGTGCGACAGCACGGCAGTCCAGCAGGTTGTCAGAGGTCCTCTTCCTCCCATGGCCCTGTGGACTAAGATCAGCCTGAGTTAAAAGTGCTTAAGCTTTATTTGGGAAGCTCACAGAGCAGTAATTAGAGGAGAATGCATAAAGCTCAAGGCCCTCTGGAAAAAAAAATACAACCTAGCCATGACAGATCTGACTTCACAATTAAATAAAGCCGAACTCAAACACAAGCAATCACCCAGGGACCGTGCCCTACTATCACTTGTCACCAAGCTCAGACTAGACTTAAATGCCCTACTAACCAAGGAAGCCCAACTCAGAGCATTAACTTTGAAAAAAACCTTCTTTTACGAAGGAAATAAAATCGGACCACGGCTGGCTAGAGCACTGCGAACGCAGACAGTCAAGACACAGATAGGCAAATTGATCACTCCGGATGACCGGCACCTACTAGACAGTGTAGACATAGCAAACCACTTTGGATCCTTTTATAGTGAACTATATAACCTCCCACAACAATCCCAACAGGACACTAATGCAAGTATGAAAGACTATATAAAAAACGCCAATCTTAACAAGATTACACTCGCAATGGTTAAGGAATTAGAATCCCCTATCACTTTACAGGAAGTCTTATCGACTATAGGGGACCTACCATTAGGGAAAAGCCCGGGTCCAGACGGGTTCACCAACTCCTATTACAAAAAGTATAAGTCAATCTTAGCCCCACACCTACTAAAGATGTTCCAAGCTTTAGACGACCAAGCGCTGCTATCAGAAACACAAATGGCACACATTTCTGTAATTTTGAAACCCAACAAAATACCGACTGACCCCAAAAGTTACAGACCCATATCACTACTCAATTCTGATTTAAAAATCTTGGGAAAAATACTTGCCAAAAGGTTGAATAGAATCCTCCCAGACATTATACATGTCGATCAGGTAGGTTTTGTTCCTCGCCGAGAGGCCAGGGACAACACCATTAGAGCCCTAACACTTATGGCATACACAACACATCACAAAATCCCGACGGTCTTCTTGGCAACAGATGCTGAGAAGGCCTTCGATCGGATCAATTGGCACTTCCTGAGAGAGACACTCACATCAATAGGTCTGGGCCCCAAAATGATTCATAGAATATTCAGCCTATACACCTGTCCAACAGCCCAGGCAAAGGTAAACGGTATACTCTCCCGTCCATTCAAAATTAGTAATGGCAAGAGACAGGGGTGCCCTCTGTCTCCTCTGCTGCTCATCCTCACTATGGAGGTTCTGGCAGCACGTGTTATAATCAGCAGATCAAAGGCATAGAGCTAGGCACAAATAGCTTTAAAATTGCATTATATGCGGATGACGTCCTCTTTACAGTCAGGGATCCACAACACTCAGTTAAGGCAATAATGAGGGAGTTGGAGGAATTTGGAGACCATTCCAACTTCCTAGTCAACACAACCAAATCAGAATTACTTAACGTTTCCATGCCCACTGAGGAATTTATAGCCTTGTCGCAGATATGCCCACTACAACTTCAACATCAACACATAAAGTATCTGGGAGTCTTTTTAACACCTAGGACTAAAGAACTTTTTCAAGCCAATTTTGTCTCTCTCCTACACACTACCCAAAGAGACCTGACTACTTGGATGAACAAACCCATCTCCTGGTGGGGTCGATTACAGTGCATTAAGATGACAACGTTGCCTAGAATTTTGTACATTATCCAGGCCCTTCCTATATCCATCCCAAATTGGTGGGTAAGTCAGAAACAGAGGCACATTAACACATTTGTTTGGGGAAATAGCAAACCGAGGATAAATAAGTCCATAATGCATAGACCCAGCACAATGGGAGGACTGGGATTACCCCTAATTAAAACATACCTCAACGCTATAGTTCTACAGAGAATTCTAGACTGGCACAGTTCAGGAGACCATAAGGCTTGGGTGGCACTGGATTCCCTCATCTTAAAAGCCCCGCCGGTGGGGGCACTGTGTTGGGTTCCAAAAAGCTTACGGCCTACACCTTGTATAACACTACACACACACAGACATATCTTTGACTCTTGAGACCACTTATCTACGCGCAACAGACACATCACAGGCCTCAGGTCCCCCTTATTTCCAATTCCAAATAATGCTGAACTGACTGGTGGACTAGGGGAAAACTACCAGGGAGTCACAGAATGGCTGTACACTACACCTCTAGCCAAGTTTACTGAAGCAGGTAAATTATTGGACAGCAACCAGTTAACAGATGTGGCAGGAGGGACATACTCCTCTTGGTTGAAACACATGCAGCTCTCACACCTTCTTTCTGTCTCATAATACAAAACAGACTTCCTTAGGCCTCTTACCTCATTTGAAAAATTGTGCCTGAACAACACACCTCTCCCCCATTCATTATCAAGGATGAGGTCCCTATTACAGGAACCGCAACTTACTACTCACCGGTCCTATGCGTTAAAATGGCAGGAGGAGTTAGGTATAACATACACACTCAAGGAATGGGAATCCATGTTTCGCAACACTCAAAAAACTTCTACCTCGCCTAGACTGTTAGAATTAAACTATAAAGTCTTAACACGATGGTACCTGACTCCCACACACATACACTCAATTTATCCTCTAGCTAGTGTCCTATGTTGGAGGGGTTGTGAAATGAGAGGAAGTTTCAAACACATGTGGTGGGATTGTATGCAATTACGACAGTTTTGGACATATATAGAGACTTGTTTCCGCAAAATACTGACAAATGACTTTAACCTGACTCCTAGCATAGCCCTAATGAATAATGTTTCATTTATTACTTGCCGGATCCGAAGACAGTTATTACAAACAGGCTTAAACGGAGCTAAATGTCTAATAGCTCTAAACTGGAAAACACAAAGACCACTGACTGGCCGGACTTGGGTGGACAAAGTAGGAGAACTGTTGGGTTTAGAGGAATATGGATACCTTAAGAGACACAAACTTCCCTTGGCACATGACATGAAATTCCTGTGGGAAGACTCTCTCCACAACTCTAACACAGACAACGACAGATCAAGTAATGAGACTGAGACAGCTGATCTGGCGGCAGGGGAACTCCACACACAGCAATGATTCGCATCTAGAGGTATTCTGAGCCTAGAGTGTTTTAAGCACCTTTTACTGTTCTTAGCAGAATAGAGCGTAGTTAGTCTAATAGCTTTATCATATGATACAAGAAATTGACTAGGTTGCATTATTATTTTTAGTTATTAAGTTAATCTATTGGTAACCATTATTTTCTCATTTAACTTGATGGTTTCAGGGCTCAACCCACAACTATGTTTAATAAGTAGTGTCGATTTGGACAATGAAGGTAATTGATAATGTTTTTATTTACATTGTTAGTTGGAAATTTTCTCCTTTTACTTTTTATGGATATGTATGTAAAAGAGCCTTGAGGCTCAGAAATGTTTCACTCTTTGATGTTGCCTTTGTTTTTCTGAAGTGACAAAATAAAGCTTTGAAAATTAAAAAAAAAAAAAAAAAAAGTGCTTAAGCTATCTGGATTAGGGCAGCAAATATGTATAGGAAGCGCAGTGAGAATTATGTCCCACCAGTTCCTATTGCTTTAAAGCCGCCAAATGCCCTACTGTAGATACTTATCTGGTCTAGCTACACCCTATTACAAAGTAGCACTCACTGGCACTACTTTAAAAATAATAAACTCTTGATTGAAGAATCTAAACTAAAAAGAAAGAAAGTAGATTACAACAAGCCCAGCTGAAATCCTTTGAAAAACCTATTATCATTTAACTACCAGCAACCCGGTTGGAGGACTTGTGAGTAACAAACAATAAGTGATCGTTCACAATTTATGAGGTCCACACTATATTGTTATATGCTACGTTATACACAGCTACCAACATAAGCAACAGTACATAACACGTGGGAAGGTGTTATAGATACACTGGATCAAGTGAACTGTTAATTGGGACACATTACAGTACTACGGTAGTAGATTTGAACACATGTTCTGAATTTCCATTTACAAGGGACATTTACACAATAACCAGCATGAATTGCACTGATGTGTACTGATATATTTGGATATGCTTGTACGGTACGGTGGAGTGATAGCATATTTAAGTATGTAAATCTGACCGTGATATTTGTGAGATTCAATTCCCAACCTTTTTTTACGCTTTTTACATATATACAGTATATATATATATATATATATATATATATATATATATACTGTATATATATATATATATATATATATATATATATATATATAAATAAGCACTGTTACTACAACTATTAATAAAATGATTATTTAGACAGTTGTGTAAGCTGCCATTGGTGTGTTTTTGCGTGTGAGAGATCATATAAATATTTGTTGCAGTAATTCAGCCATTTCTAAAGTAATATTCAAAGGTACATGACAATCAAAATGAACTTTCAGAATTCAGATAGAGCATGCAGAGACTTTTCAATTCACTTCTATTAACAAATTTACTTTGTTCTCTTGGTATTCTTTCTTGAAAAACATACTAAGGTAGGCTGAAGAGCAATAATGAAATGCTAGAAACTAGCTGCTGATTGGTGACATACAAATGCCTCTTGTCAATGGCTTATCAGATGTGTTCAGCTAGCTCCCAGTAATGCTTCAATCAAAAAATATTTCTGCTATCTGCTACGGTTAATATTTTTTAATTTTGGTGTGTTTTTTGAGTGATCACAATCCAAAATAAATTTGGCCGCTAGAAACCCACAGCCCCAAATGTGTTTTCAAAAGAAAATTTCCCCAAAAACAAAATTTATGCTTACCTGATAAATTTCTTTCTCTTGTGGTGTATCCAGTCCACGGGTTCATCCATTACTTGTGGGATATTCTCCTTCCCAACAGGAAGTTGCAAGAGGACACCCACAGCAGAGCTGTCTATATAGCTCCTCCCTTAACTGCCACTCCCAGTCATTTGACCAAAGACAAGCAAGAAAAGGAGAAACTATAGGGTGCAGTGGTGACTGTAGTTTAAAAATAAAAAACACCTGCCTTAAAGTGACAGGGCAGGCCGTGGACTGGATACACCACAAGAGAAAGAAATTTATCAGGTAAGCATAAATTTTGTTTTCTCTTGTAAGGTGTATCCAGTCCACGGGTTCATCCATTACTTGTGGGATACCAATACCAAAGCTTTAGGACACGGATGAAGGGAGGGACAAGGCAGGAACTTAAACGGAAGGCACCACTGCCTGCAAGACCTTTCTCCCAAAAATAGCCTCCGAGGAAGCAAAAGTATCAAATTTGTAGAATTTAGAAAAAGTATGAAGCGAAGACCAAGTCGCCGCCTTACAAATCTGTTCAACAGAGGCCTCATTTTTAAAAGCCCATGTGGAAGCTACCGCTCTAGTGGAATGAGCTGTAATTCTTTGAGGAGGCTGCTGGCCAGCAGTCTCATAAGCTAAACGGATTATGCTTCTCAGCCAAAAAGAAAGAGAAGATGCCGAAGCCTTTTGGCCTCTCCTCTGTCCAGAGTAGACAAAAAACAATGCAGATGTTTGATGAAAATCCTTAGTAGCTTGTAAATAAAACTTTAAAGCACGAACCACGTCAAGATTGTGTAATAGAAGTTCCTTCTTTGAAGAAGGATTAGGACACAGTGACGGAACAACAGTCTCCTGATTGATATTCTTATTATATACCACTTTAGGAAGAAACACAGGTTTGGTACGCAAAACTACCTTATCTGCATGGAAGATCAGATAAGGGGAATCACACTGTAAGGCAGATAACTCTGAAACTCTTCGAGCCGAAGAGATAGCTACCAAAAACAGAACTTTCCAAGATAAACCCTTGGATTCACACCAATGAAGATATTTACACCATATTTTATGATAGATTTTCCTGGTGACAGGCTTTCGAGCCTGAATTAAGGTATCAATGACCGACTCAGAGAAACCACGTTTTGATAAAATCAAGCGTTCAATCTCCAAGCAGTCAGTCGCAGAGAAATTAGATTTGGATGTTTGAAAGGACCTTGGAGTAGAAGGTCCTGCCTCAGCGGCAGAGTCCATGGTGGAAGGGATGACATGTCCACCAGATCTGCATACCAAGTCCTGCGTGGCCACGCAGGTGCTATCAAAATCACCAAAGCTCTCTCCTGCTTGATCTTGGCAATCAGACGAGGGAGGAGAGGAAATGGTGGGAACACATAAGCCAGGCTGAAGGACCAGGCCACTGCTAGAGCATCTATCAGCGCTGCCTGGGGATCCCTTGACCTGGACCCGTAACAAGGAAGCTTGGCGTTCTGACGAGACACCATCAGATCCAGTTCTGGTTTGCCCCATAGTTGAATCAGCTGGGCAAATACCTCCGGATGGAGCTCCCACTCCCCCGGATGAAAAGTCTGCCGACTTAGAAAATCCGCCTCCCAGTTCTCTACTCCTGGGATATGGATAGCTGAGAGATGGCAAGAGTGAACCTCTGCCCATAGAATTATCTTTGAAACCTCCAACATTGCCATGGGGCTTCTTGTTCCCCCCTGATGGTTGATATAGGCTACAGTCGTGATATTGTCCGACTGAAATCTGATGAATCTGACCGCAGCTAGTTGAGGCCAAGCCTGAAGAGCATTGAATATCGCTCTCAGTTCCAGAATGTTTATCGGAAGGAGGGCTTCCTCCTGAGTCCACGAACGCTGAGCCTTCAGGGAGTTCCAAACCACGCCCCAGCCCAGAAGGCTGGCATCTGTCATCACTATAGTACACTCTGGCCTGCGGAAACTCATTCCCCTGGCCAGATGGACCCGAGATAACCACCAGAGAAGAGAATCCCTGGTCTCTTGATCCAGATTTAGCAGAGGGGACAAATCTGTGTAATCCCCATTCCACTGATTGAGCATGCAAAGTTGCAGTGGTATAGAAATATCAGTACATTTGGTACACATTCTAAGAGGGGGTTCCACCATGGCTTCAAAACATATTGAACAAGGAGTTTCCTCTATGTCCATTACCGACAAAAACTCGAAATACATTTTATGTCTACACCTAACACCCTAACATGAACCCCGAGTCTAAACACCCCTAATCTTACACTTATTAACCCCTAATCTGCCGCCCCCGACATCGCCGACACCTGCATTATATTATTAACCCCTAATCGGCCGCTCCGGACACCGCCGCCACCTACATTATTCCTTACGAACCCCTAATCTGCTGCCCCCAACATCGCCGACACCTACATTATACTTATTAACCCCTAATCTGCCTCCCCCAATGTTGCCGCCACCTAACTACACTCATTAACTCCTAATCTGCCGCCCCCAACGTCGCCGCCACTATAATAAATATATTAACCCCTAAACCTAAGTCTAACCCTAACACCCCCCTAACTTAAATATAATTTAAATATATCTAAATAAAATTACTATTATTAAATTATTCCTATTTAAAGGGCCAGTAACCCCACCAAATAAGGTTATATAATAATGCACACAGTGCAGAATTATATAACATTAGCCTAGTGACACGTTTCTAAAGCAGAGTATAGCAAAGATATTTACCTACGATAATCTATTTTTCAGAACGCCGCTCCTGGCTCTACTGAGCGGGTCTGTTTTTTACCTAGTCACAGCACGCCCGATCGCGCCATTAAACTGAATGTAGCTCGCTCTCGCTACCATACCTGAGCGGGAGCGAGCACATTCAGTTTAATGGCACGATCGGGCGTGCTGTGACTAGACAGCATGCCCGATACGCTTAGGTAAAAAACAGACCCGCTCAGTAGAGCCAGGAGCGGCGTTCTGAAAAATAGATTATCGTAGGTAAATATCTTTGCTATACTCTGCTTTAGAAACGTGGCACTAGGCTAATGTTATATAATTCTGCACTGTGTGCATTATTATATAACCTTATTTGGTGGGGTTACTGGCCCTTTAAAACTAAATACTTACCTATAAAATAAACCCTAAGCTAGCTACAATATAACTAACTAGTCCTAAAGCCCGTTCACACGGGCCGTGTTGTGTTATATTTAATCTCTCTCTCTCTCTCTCTCTCTCTCTCTCTCCGCCTTCACTTGCTGGTCCTCGCGCTGCTTTGTTTCACTGATCAGCTGTGCTGCCGGGTCCTCGCGCTGCTGCCGGGTGGATGCGCGTGCGATCAGCTGCAAGAGTTTGTCTGAACTGCGCATGACGGCTTCAGACAAACTCTTGTCTTTTATAATATAGGATAGTTACATTGTAGCTATCTTAGGGTTTATTTTTATTTTACAGGCAACTTTGTTTTTATTTTAACTAGGTACAATAGTTATTAAATAGTTATTACCTATTTAATAACTTCCTAGTTAAAATAAATACAAATATACCTGTAAAATAAATCCTAACCTAAGTTACAATTACACCTAACACTACACTATCATTAAATAAATTACCTAAACTAACTACAATTAATTACAATTAAATTAAATAAACTAAAGTACGAAAAAAAACAACTAAATTACAGAAAATAATAAAATAATTACAAGAATTTTAAACTAATTACATCTAATCCAATACCCCTAATAAAATAAAAAAGCCCCCCAAAATAATAAAAATCCCTACCTTACACTAAATTACAAATAGCCCTTAAAAGGGCTTTTTTGCGGGGCATTGCCCCAAAGTAATCAGCTGTTTTACCTGTAAAAAAAAATACAATACTCCCCAAACATTAAAACCCACCACCCACACACCCAACCCTTCTCTAAAACCCACCCAATCCCCCCTTAATAAAACCTAACACTACCCCCTTGAAGAACACCCTATCTTGAGACGTCTTCACCCAAACCGGGCAGAAGTGGTCCTCCAGACGGGCAGAAGTCTTCATCCGATCCGGGCAGAAGAGGTCCTCCAAACGGGCAGAAATCTTCATCCAGACGGCATCTTCTATCTTCATTCATCCGGAGCGGAGCGGGTCCATCTTCAAGCCATACGACGCAGAGCATCCTCTTCCATCAATTGAGCCAATCGGAATTAAGGTAGAAAATATCCTATTGGGTGATCCAATCAGCCAATAGGATTGAGCTCGCATTCTATTGGCTGTTCCAATCAGCCAATAGAATGTGAGCTCAATCCTATTGGCTGATTGGATCAGCCAATAGGATTGAACTTCAATCCTATTGGCTGATTGCATCAGCCAATAAGATTTTTTCTACCTTAATTCCGATTGGCTGAATTCTATCAGCCAATCGGAATTGAAGGGACACCATCCTGGATGACGTCACTTAAAGGTACCGTCATTTAGTGTTAGTCATCGGATGGAAGAGGATGCTCCGCGTCAGATGGCTTGAAGATGGACCCGCTCTGCTCCGGATGGATGAAGATAGAAGATGCCGCCTGGATGAAGACTTCTGCCCGTTTGGAGGACCTCTTCTGCACGGTTGGGTGAAGACGTCTCAAGGTAGGGTGATCTTCAAGGGGGTAGTGTTAGGTTTTATTAAGGGGGGATTGGGTGGGTTTTCGAGTAGGGTTGGGTGTGTGGGTGGTGGGTTTTAATGTTGGGGGGTATTGTATTTTTTTTTACAGGTAAAAAGAGCTGATTACTTTGGGGCAATGCCCCACAAAAAGCCCTTTTAAGGGCTATTTGTAATTTAGTGTAGGGTAGGGATTTTCATTATTTTGGGGGGCTTTTTTATTTTATTAGGGGGATTAGATTAGGTATAATTAGTTTAAAATTCTTGTAATTATTTTATTATTTTCTGTAATTTAGTGTTTTTTTTTCATACTTTAGTTTATTTAATTTAATTGTAATTAATTGTAGTTAGTTTAGGTAATTTATTTAATGATAGTGTAGTGTTAGGTGTAATTGTAACTTAGGTTAGGGTTTATTTTACAGGTAAATTTGTACTTATTTTAACAACTATTTAATAACTATTGTACCTAGTTAAAATAAATACGAAGTTGCCTGTAAAATAAAAATAAACCCTGAGATAGCTACAATGTAATTATTAGTTATATTGTAGCTAGCTTAGGGTTTATTTTATAGGTAAGTATTTAGTTTTAAATAGGAATAATTTATTTAATTGTAGTAATTTTTTTTCGATTATTTTAAATTATATTTAAGTTAGAGGGGGTTAGGGGTTAATACATTTAATATAGTGGCGGCGGCGACGTTGGGTTCGGCAGATTAGGGGTTAATAAACGTAGGTAGGTGTCGGCGATTTTAGGGACGGCAGATTAGAGGTTAATAAAATTAATCTAGTGTTTGCTATGCGGGAGTGTGGCGGTTTAGGGGTTAATATATTTATTACAGTGGCGGCGATGTCCGGTCGGCAGATTAGGGGTTAAAAAAGGAAATTTATTCTTACCTGATAAATTTGTTTCTTTTACGACACGGATTTCATCCTTACTTGTGGGATATCGCCTCCTGGTCAGCAGGAGGAGGCAAAGAGCACCACAGCAGAGCTGTATATATAGCTCCTCCCTTCCCTCCCACTCCAGTCATTCGACCGAAGTTAGGAAGAGAAAGGAAAAGCCAAGGTGCAGAGGTGACTGGAGTTTAACAAAATTAAAGACCTGTCTTAGAAAAACAGGGTGGGCCATGGACTCATCGTATCGTAAAAGAAACAAATTTATCAGGTAAGTATACATTTCCTGTTCTTTTACAAGATACGATGAATCCACGGATTTCATCCTTACTTGTGGGATACAATACCAAAGCTATAGTACACGGATGAAAGGGAGGGACAAGACAGGGAACCTAAATGGAAGGCAACACTGCTCGAAGAAATTTCCTCCCAAAAACAGCCTCAGACGAGGCAAGTGTGTCAAATTTAAAAATTTGAAAAATGTAAAGAGACGACCAAGTTGCAGCCGTGCACATCTGATCAACATAAGCATCCTTCAGGAATGCCCAAGAGGAAGCCACAGCCCTAGTTGAATGGGCCGTAATCCGTTCAGGAGGCTGCTGTCCCGCAGTCTCATATGCAAACTGGATGATACTCTTCAGCCAAAATGAAAGAGAGATAGCCGTAGCTTTCTGACCTCTACACTTCCCAGAAAACACAAGGAAAAAGGGAAGACGATTGACGAAAAGCACGGACCACATCCAATTTATGTAACAGCCGCTCCTACTTAGAAGAAGGAGTAGAACACAAGGAAGGAACAACAATTTCCTGATTAATAACTTTATTAGAAACAACCTTAGGAAGAAAACCAGGTTTGGAGCGTAACACCACCTTATCCGAATGGAAAAATAAGATAAGGAAAAACACATGGTAACGCAGAAAGCTCAGAAACTCTGCGAGTAGCCTAAATAGCAACCAAAAATAAAACTTTCCAAGATAATAACTTAATACCTATGGAATGCATAGGTTCAAACGGAACCCCTTGGAGAACATAAAGAACTAAATTCAAACTCCTAAGAGGAGCAATTGGTCTAAACACAGGCCTGATTCTAGTCAGAGCCTGACAAAAGGATTGAACATCCGAAACATATGCCAGACGTTTGTGAAGCAAAATAGACAAAGCAGAAATCTGTCCCTCTAAGGAACCTGCTGACAACCCTTTCTCCAATCCTTCTTGGAGAAAAGACAAAATCCTGGGAATGCTAACCCTACTCCATGAGTAGCCCTGGGATTCGCACCAATAAAGATATTTACGCCATATCTTATGGAAAATCTTTCTAGTAACAGGCTTACGTGCCTGAATCAAAGTATCAATGACCGAAGCAGAGAACCCACGCTTAGATAAAATCAAGCGTTCAATCTCCAAGCAGTAAGCTGCAGAGAAACTAGATTGGGAAAATGGAAGGGTCCCTGAATTAGAAGGTCTTTACTCAATGGAAGCGACCACGGTGGCTGAGATGACATGTCCACCAGATCGGCATACCAAGTCCTGCGAGGCCACGGCGGAACAATGAGGATCAACGAAGCCCTCTTCTGTTTGACTCGAGTAATCACCCGGGGAAGGAGGAGAAAATGGAGGGAACACATAAGCTATGTTGAACGACAAAGGCACTGCCAAGGCATCTAACAGTTCGGCCTGGGGATTCCTGGACCTGGACCCGTATCTTGGAAGCTTGGCATTGTGACGAGATGCCATAAGATCCAACTCCGGCCTGCCCCATCTGAGAATCAGATTGGTAAATACCTCCGGATGGAGTTCCCATTCCTCCGGATGAAAAGTCTGTCTGTTCAGAAAATCCGCTTCCTAGTTTTCCACTCCTGGAATGTGGATTGCCGACAGATAACAAGAGTGAGCCTCCGCCCACTGAATTATCTTGGCTACTCCTGTCATCGCTAAGGAACTCCCTGTTCCTCCCTGATGATTGATGTAAGCAACAGTCGTAATGTTGCACGACTGGAATCTGATGAATTTGGCCGAGTCAACTGAGGCCAAACCTGAAGCACATTGAATATTGCTCTCAACTCTAGGATATTTATGGGAAGTAGAGACTTCTGATCGAGTCCATACACCCTGAGCCCTCAGGGAGTTCCAGACCGCTCCCCATCCTAGCAGACTGGCGTCTGTTGTCACTATCACCTATGAAGGCCTGTGCAAGCATGTCCCTTGGGACAGATGATCCAGCGACAACCACCATAGAAGAGAGTCCCTTGTCTCCTGATCCAGATCTATTTGAGGAGACAAATTTGCATAATCTCCATACCACTGTCTGAGCATGCCCAGTTGCAGAGGTCTGAGATGAAAACGAGCAAACGGAATGATGTCCATTGCCGGTACCATCAATCCAAGTGCCTCCATGCACTGAGTCACTGACGGCCGGGGATTGGACTGAAGGGTCCAGCATGTATTCAGAATCTTTAACTTTCTGAATTCCGTCAAAAAGAGCTTCATGGATAGAGAGTCGATTAGAGTTCCCAAGAAAGGAACTCTTGTCTATGGAACTCACAAACTCTTTTTCTAGATTCACTTTCCACCCGTGAGTCCTTAGAAAGGACAGAACAATGTCGGAATGAGACTTTGTTAGCTGATAAGACGACGTCTGGATCCGAATATCGTGCAGATAAGGCGCCACTGCAATACCCCGCGGCCTGAGAACCGCCAACAGAGACCCCAGAACCTTTGCGAAAATACTGGGGGCCGTGGCGACGAACTGAAAAAGTTGAACTGAAAAAGTTTGTCCAGAAAGGCAAACCACAGGAACTTGAAACGATCTCCGTGGATAGGAACATGAAGAAATGTATCCTTCAAGGTCACGGTAGTCATAAATTGACCCTCCAGGATCATTGAAAGAATGGTACGAATAGTTTCCATCTTGAAGGATGGAACTCTGGGAAACTTGTTTAGACTCTTGCGGTCTAAAATAGGTCGGGACTTTCCCTCTTATTTGGGAACTACAAAGAGATTTGAATAAAACCCTTGTCCCTATTCCTGTATTGGAACAGGACATATGACTCCCATGGAAGAGAGATCTCATACCTAGCGTAAGAACGCCTCTCTCCTTATCTGGTCCTACAGACAAACGAGAAAGATAAAAACCTTCCACTGCGGGAAGAATTTCTGATTCCAGCTGGTATCCCTGAGACACAATTTTTAACGCCCAGGGATCCCGAACATCTCTTATCCAAGCCTGGATGAAAAGGACAGTCTGCCCCCCCCCCACTAGAACGGTCCCAGACCGGGGGCCTACCCTTCATGCTGACTTGAGAGCAGCAGCAGGCTTCTTAAACTGTTTACCCTTGTTCCAAAACTGGTTTGGTCTCCAGGTTGATTTGGATTACGAATAGGTACCTTCCTGTTTAGAAGAAAAGGAAGGGGGGGTCCCTTAAAGTTTCGAAAGGCACGAAAATTACTCTGTCGCCCCCTCTGTTTGGATTTCTTATCCTGAGGGAAGAAATGATCCCTTACCTTCCGGGAAGTCAGAAAAAATTTCCCTCAAGTCAGGCCCGAACAGGGTCTTCCCCTTGTAAGGAATAGCCAAAAGCTTAGAATTAGATGGCACATCCGCAGACTAATATTTTACCCATAAGGCTCTGCGCGCTAAGATGGAAATTCTGAACACTTAGCCGCCAAATTTTTCTCTCAAAGAAGTCTCATTCTCAAGAGATTCGTCCAGGGTATCAAACCAAAAAGCAGCCGCAGTCGTAACCATGACCACGCAGACCGCTGGTTGTAAAAACAACCCCTGATGAACATAAAGCTTCTTAAGGAAACCCTCCAATTTTTAAATCATAGGGTCATTGAAGGTACAACTATCCCTGCTAGGTATAGTAGCCTGAAAGCATCCGCTATAGGACACAACCTCCTGAAAACAGGAGAAGGGGAGAATGGAACACCTGGTGAAGGTGAAAATCAGCAGCTGCTGGATTAAACTCCCCACTGTCTGACTGCTAGGTGGCTTAGCTATCTACCACTAGAGCTTTCCGTCATAAAAAGAAGTTCAGAAAAAAGAAAGTAATGTTTTAATATAAAGTAACATTAAATTCACTTTATTTCTGTGTCAGAAAATATCCAAGTAGCATGTTAACCTTGCTGGAAATAGAAGTTGCACTTAACAACAAAGCAATCATGTCTTGTGCACACAATCCATAAGAAATTGCAAGGAACCGCAGAGCACCGCATGTGGATCAGAAAACCTTATCTCATGGGTGCACTTATTTCATTTTAAACACAAGCTGCAGCACACTGATTTCTAGGTGACTTTAGTAAGCATCTACAGTGCATCAAAAAAAGGGAACTCCACCAACAACTGAACTGTCTCTAGTACAAAAAGAACGGTATTGTTATGCCCCTTTGAGCCCTATCAAATAAAAAACGCTACTGTCATTTTAAATGTGTAAAGGTACCATACATTTGTAGCATTGACAGTAAATAGGACCACAGATGGCGTAGGGTCTTGAACACCTATTATTGGTACAGAGCCTATTAACATAAATCACTTTATTACGGTGTTGCTATAATCACAGCATGAATGCAAAAATTGTGACAGGCAACGTATAGCCAGAGAGCACACTAAGAAACCTGTGTATCCTGCTCTGAATGTATAACATTAGTGAAACAAAAAAAGGGCGCGCAATTGTCTACAGAGAGACGTAGCATCGCCAAGCTCCGCCCATCGTGGGCGTAAGAGGTCAGCACTCCCGAGCGGCAACTTTAGATGAAAAAATTGAGCCGTTCAATAGCCCCGCCCCTCGTGGGCGTAGCAATTAATAACTCCCGGGTGGCTAAACAAAGAGAAAAAGCCGTCGGACCCCAGACAGTGTACAGAAGTTAAAAACACTAAATGGCACAAGCAGTCTCTTATCTAAGCCTTTATCCGGAGTCGACAGACACTGCATACAGTATGATCACAAACCCTTACCAGGCTACATGTAATCTCACGGTCGCCATGCTTTAGGACAGGCACTGGGATCAAGTAGAACAAGCAGAGTACACTGCATCCTGGATACCCCTGCGATACACAAGGTGCATGCAATCTCCCGGTCGCCATGCTGTAGTACAGGCACTGGGAGTAAGTATAAAGACCCAGATACATTGTGACTCTCTAAACAATCTCCCGGTCGCCATATTTAGTACAGGCACCGGGAGCAAGTATAACAACCCAAATACAGTGCAGTATAGATCCCCGTGACACACAAGTCTCTAATCAATCTCCCAGTCACCATATTTAGTACAGGCACCGGGAGCAAGTATAAAAAAACCTGAAAACGCTGCAGTCTCCACGCATACCCCTGTGATACACAAGTTAAGCCGCGTAAAAATAGTAAGAGTCCATCTTACACTTTTGGAAGAAAGGTAGTGCTCACTGTCTTCTGAGAAAAGACACCGTCCTCAGAAATAATAAAAGTTAGCACATACCTTGAATGCTGAGCGACAGCAGAGTAGTCCAGCAGGTTTTCAGAGGTCTTCTCCCTCCCATAGCCCTGTGGACAAAGATCAGCCTAAGATAAAAGTGCTTAGGCTATCTCTATTAGGGCAGGGGGGGCCTTGGTTTAGGGGTCAATAGGTAGTTTATGGGTGTTAGTGTACTTTTTAGCACTTTAGTTAAGAGTTTTATGTTACGGCGTTAGCCCATAAAACTCTTAACTACTGACTTTTAAATGCGGTAGGAGTCTTGATAGGAGGGTCTACCGCTCACTTTTTCCAAGACTTGTAATACCGGCGTTAAGCAAATCCCATGGAAAAGATAGGATACGCAATTGACGTAAGGGGATTTGCGGTATGCTCGAGTCGCGGAAAAAAAGGGAGCGGTACACCTGTACCTGCCAGACTCGTAATACCAGCGGGCGTTAAAATGCAGCGTTGGGACTTCTCAAAGCTGCTTTTTAACCCTAACGCAAGACTCGTAATCTAGGCGCTTATTAAATATGAGTATTGCATAAATATGGTTTTTCATGTTTTCATCTACTTAAAGGGACATAAAACCCTAACATTTTCTATCATTATTCAGACAGAACATACAAATTTAAAAAAAATTCCAATGCACTTCTATTATCAAATTGTATTTTGTTTTCTTGTTATCCTTTGTTGAAAATCAATAAGGTAAGTTCAGAAGCGTGCACGTGTTTGCAGCACTATATGCAGCAGTTTTGCTATAATGTGATACATTAGCAAGGGCACTAGAATGCAGCACTATTTCCTGTCATGTAGTGCTTCAGGCATTTGCATGCTACCGATTTGGATAGCTCTTCAACTAAAAATAGCATGAGAAAGAAGCAAATTTGATTAAAGGGACACTGAACCCAAATTTTTTTCTTTCGTGATTCAGATAGAACATGAAATTTTAAGCAACTTTCTAATTTACTCCTATTATCAAATTTTCTTCATTCTCTTGATATCTTTATTTGAAATACAAGAATGTAAGTTTAGATGCCGGACCATTTTTGGTGAACAACCTGGGATGTTCTTGCTGATTGGTGGATAAATTCATTCACCAATAAAAAAGTGCTCTCCAGAGTTCTGAATAAAAAAAAGCTGATGCCTTCTAATTAAGGTCGAAAAAATCCTATTGGCTGGTGCAATCAGCCAATAGGATTGAGCTTGCATTCTATTGGCTGATTGGAACAGCCAATAGAATGCCAGCTCAATCCTATTGGCTGATTGCATCAGCCAATAGGATTTTTCTACCTTAATTCTGATTGGCTGATAGAATTCTATCAGTCAATCAGAATTGAAGGGACGCCATCTTGGATGACGTCATTTAAAGGAACCTTCATTCAGTCTTAGCCGTCGGATGAAGAGGATGCTCCGCGTCGGATGTCTTGAAGATGGACCCGCTCCACGCCGGATGGATGAGGATAGAAGATGCCGTCTGGATGAAGACTTATGCCCGTCTGGAGAACCACTTCACCCGGCTTGGATGAAGACTTCTCCCAGCTTCGTTGAGGACTTCGGCCCGGTTGGATGAAGACTTCTCCCGGTAAGGTGATCTTCAAGGGGTTAGTGTTAGGTTTTTTTAAGGGGGTATTGGGTGGGTTTTAGAGTAGGGTTGGTTGTGTGGGTGGTGGGTTTTAATGTTGGGGGGATTTGTAAATTTTTTTACAGGTAAAAGAGCTGATTACTTTGGGGCAATGCCCTGCAAAAGGCCCTTTTAAGGGCTATTTGTAATTTAGTGTAGGGTAGGGCTTTTTTATTTTGGGGGGGGCTTTTTTATTTTGTTAGGGGGATTAGATTAGGTGTAATTAGTTTAAAATTCTTGTAATTATTTTATTATTTTCTGTAATTTAGTTTGTTTTTTTTCGTACTTTAGTTTATTTAATTTAATTGTAATTAATTGTAGTTAGTTTAGGTAATTTATTTAATGATAGTGTAGTGTTAGGTGTAATTGTAACTTAGGTTAGGATTTATTTTACAGGTATATTTGTATTTATTTTAACTAGGAAGTTATTAAATAGTTAATAACTATTTAATAACTATTGTACCTAGTTAAAATAAAAACAAAGTTGCCTGTAAAATAAAAATAAACCCTAAGATAGCTACAATGTAACTATTAGTTATATTGTAGCTAACTTAGGCCTAGATTTAGAGTTCGGCGGTAAAAGGGCTGTTAACGCTCCGCGGGCTTTTTTCTGGCCGCACCATAAATTTAACTCTGGTATCGAGAGTTAAAACAAATGCTGCGTTAGGCTCCAAAAAAGGAGCGTAGAGCATTTTTACCGCAAATGCAACTCTCGATACCAGAGTTGCTTACGGACGCGGCCGGCCTCAAAAACGTGCTCGTGCACGATTCTCCCATAGGAAACAATGGGACTGTTTGAGCTGAAAAAAAACCTAACACCTGCAAAAAAGCAGCGTTCAGCTCCTAACGCAGCCCCATTGATTCCTATGGGGAAACACTTCCTACGTCTGCACCTAACACCCTAACATGTACCCCGAGTCTAAACACCCCTAACCTTACACTTATTAACCCCTAATCTGCCGCCCCCGCTATCGCTGACCCCTGCATATTTTTTTTAACCCCTAATCTGCCGCTCCGTAAACCGCCGCAACCTACGTTATCCCTATGTACCCCTAATCTGCTGCCCTAACATCGCCGACCCCTATGTTATATTTATTAACCCCTAATCTGCCCCCCACAACGTCGCCGACACCTACCTACACTTATTAACCCCTAATCTGCCGAGCGGACCTGAGCGCTACTATGATAAAGTTATTAACCCCTAATCCGCCTCACTAACCCTATCATAAATAGTATTAACCCCTAATCTGCCCTCCCTAACATCGCCGACACCTAACTTCAATTATTAACCCCTAAACTTCCGATCGGAGCTCACCGCTATTCTAATAAATGGATTAACCCCTAAAGCTAAGTCTAACCCTAACACTAACACCCCCCTAAGTTAAATATAATTTTTATCTAACGAAATTAATTAACTCTTATTAAATAACTTATTCCTATTTAAAGCTAAATACTTACCTGTAAAATAAATCCTAATATAGCTACAATATAAATTATTATTATATTATAGCTATTTTAGGATTAATATTTATTTTACAGGCAACTTTGTAATTATTTTAACCAGGTACAATAGCTATTAAATAGTTAAGAACTATTTAATAGTTACCTAGTTAAAATAATAACAAATTTACCTGTAAAATAAATCCTAACCTAAGATATAATTAAACCTAACACTACCCTATCAATAAAATAATTAAATAAACTACCTACAATTACCTACAATTAACCTAACACTACACTATCAATAAATTAATTAAACACAATTCCTACAAATAAATACAATTAAATAAACTAGCTAAAGTACAAAAAATAAAAAAGAACTAAGTTACAGAAAATAAAAAAATATTTACAAACATAATAAAAATATTACAACAATTTTAAACTAATTACACCTACTCTAAGCCCCCTAATAAAATAACAAAGCCCCCCAAAATAAAAAATTCCCTACCCTATTCTAAATTAAAAAAGTTACAAGCTCTTTTACCTTACCAGCCCTGAACAGGGCCCTTTGCGGGGCATGCCCCAAGAATTTCAGCTCTTTTGCCTGTAAAAAAAAACATACAATACCCCCCCCCAACATTACAACCCACCACCCACATACCCCTAATCTAACCCAAACCCCCCTTAAATAAACCTAACACTAATCCCCTGAAGATCTTCCTACCTTGTCTTCACCATCCAGGTATCACCGATCCGTCCTGGCTCCAAGATCTTCATCCAACCCAAGCGGGGGTTGGCGATCCATAATCCGGTGCTCCAAAGTCTTCCTCCTATCCGGCAAGAAGAGGACATCCGGACCGGCAAACATCTTCTCCAAGCGGCATCTTCGATCTTCTTCCATCCGGTGCGGAGCGGGTCCATCTTGAAGCAGGCGACGCGGATCCATCCTCTTCTTCCGATGTCTCCCGACTAATGACGGTTCCTTTAAGGGACGTCATCCAAGATGGCGTCCCTCGAATTCCGATTGGCTGATAGGATTCTATCAGCCAATCGGAATTAAGGTAGGAATTTTCTGATTGGCTGATGGAATCAGCCAATCAGAATCAAGTTCAATCCGATTGGCTGATCCAATCAGCCAATCAGATTGAGCTCGCATTCTATTGGCTGTTCCGATCAGCCAATAGAATGCGAGCTCAATCTGATTGGCTGATGGGATCGGCCAATCGGATTGAACTTGATTCTGATTGGCTGATTCCATCAGCCAATCAGAAAATTCCTACCTTAATTCCGATTGGCTGATAGAATCCTATCAGCCAATCGGAATTCGAGGGACGCCATCTTGGATGACGTCCCTTAAAGGAACCGTCATTAGTCGGGAGACATCGGAAGAAGAGGATGGATCCGCGTCGCCTGCTTCAAGATGGACCCGCTCCGCACCGGATGGAAGAAGATCGAAGATGCCGCTTGGAGAAGATGTTTGCCGGTCCGGATGTCCTCTTCTTGCCGGATAGGAGGAAGACTTTGGAGCACCGGATTATGGATCGCCAACCCCCGCTTGGGTTGGATGAAGATCTTGGAGCCAGGACGGATCGGTGATACCTGGATGGTGAAGACAAGGTAGGAAGATCTTCAGGGGATTAGTGTTAGGTTTATTTAAGGGGGGTTTGGGTTAGATTAGGGGTATGTGGGTGGTGGGTTGTAATGTTGGGGGGGGGGGGGTATTGTATGTTTTTTTTTACAGGCAAAAGAGCTGAAATTCTTGGGGCATGCCCCGCAAAGGGCCCTGTTCAGGGCTGGTAAGGTAAAAGAGCTTGTAACTTTTTTAATTTAGAATAGGGTAGGGAATTTTTTATTTTGGGGGGCTTTGTTATTTTATTAGGGGGCTTAGAGTAGGTGTAATTAGTTTAAAATTGTTGTAATATTTTTATTATGTTTGTAAATATTTTTTTATTTTCTGTAACTTAGTTCTTTTTTATTTTTTGTACTTTAGCTAGTTTATTTAATTGTATTTATTTGTAGGAATTGTGTTTAATTAATTTATTGATAGTGTAGTGTTAGGTTAATTGTAGGTAATTGTAGGTAGTTTATTTAATTATTTTATTGATAGGGTAGTGTTAGGTTTAATTATATCTTAGGTTAGGATTTATTTTACAGGTAAATTTGTTATTATTTTAACTAGGTAACTATTAAATAGTTCTTAACTATTTAATAGCTATTGTACCTGGTTAAAATAATTACAAAGTTGCCTGTAAAATAAATATTAATCCTAAAATAGCTATAATATAATAATAATTTATATTGTAGCTATATTAGGATTTATTTTACAGGTAAGTATTTAGCTTTAAATAGGAATAAGTTATTTAATAAGAGTTAATTAATTTCGTTAGATAAAAATTATATTTAACTTAGGGGGGTGTTAGTGTTAGGGTTAGACTTAGCTTTAGGGGTTAATCCATTTATTAGAATAGCGGTGAGCTCCGATCGGAAGTTTAGGGGTTAATAATTGAAGTTAGGTGTCGGCGATGTTAGGGAGGGCAGATTAGGGGTTAATACTATTTATGATAGGGTTAGTGAGGCGGATTAGGGGTTAATAACTTTATTATAGTAGCGCTCAGGTCCGCTCGGCAGATTAGGGGTTAATAAGTGTAGGTAGGTGTCGGCGACGTTGTGGGGGGCAGATTAGGGGTTAATAAATATAATATAGGGGTCGGCGATGTTAGGGGTATCAGATTAGGGGTACATAGGGATAACGTAGGTGGCGGCGATTTGCGGTCGGAAGATTAGGGGTTAATTATTTTAAGTAGCTTGCGGCGACGTTGTGTGGGGCAAGTTAGGGGTTAATAAATATAATATAGGGGTCGGCGGGGTTAGGGGCAACAGATTAGGGGTACATAAGGATAACGTAGGTGGCGGTCGGCAGATTAGGGGTTAAAAATTTTAATCGAGTGGCGGCGATGTGGGGGGAGCTCGGTTTAGGGGTACATAGGTAGTTTATGGGTGTTAGTGTACTTTAGGGTACAGTAGTTAAGAGCTTTATAAACCGGCGTTAGCCAGAAAGCTCTTAACTCCTGCTATTTTCAGGCGGCTGGAATTTTGTCGTTAGAGCTCTAACGCTCACTGCAGAAACGACTCTAAATACCAGCGTTAGGAAGATCCCATTGAAAAGATAGGCTACGCAAATGGCGTAGGGGGATCTGCGGTATGGAAAAGTCGCGGCTGAAAAGTGAGCGTTAGACCCTTTCCTGACTGACTCCAAATACCAGCGGGCGGCCAAAACCAGCGTTAGGAGCCTCTAACGCTGGTTTTGACGGCTACCGCCGAACTCTAAATCTAGGCCTTAGGGTTTTATTTTATAGGTATTTAGTTTTAAATAGGAATTATTTAGTTTATGATAGGAATTTTTATTTAGATTTATTTTAATTATATTTAAGTTAGGGGGTGTTAGGTTTAGGGGTTAATAATATTTAACTAATGTTTGCGAGGCGGGAGTGCAGCGGTTTAGGGGTTAATATGTTTATTATAGTGGCAGCGACGTTGGGGGCGGCAGATTAGGGGTTAATAAGTGTAGGTAGGTGGTGGCGACATTTCGGGCGGCAGAGTAGAGGTTAATAAATATAATGTAGGTGTCGGCGATGTTGGGGGCAGCAGATTAGGGGTTCATAAGTATAATGTAGGTGGCGGCGGTGTCCGGAGCGGCAGATTATGGGTTAATAAGTATAATGTAGGTGTCGGCGATGTCGGGGGCGGCAGATTAGGGGTTAATAAGTGTAAGATTAGGGGTGTTTAGACTCAGGTTCATGTTAGGGTGTTAGGTGTAGACATAAAATTTATTTCCCCATAGGAATCAATGGGACTGCGTTAAGGAGCTTTATGCTGCTCTTTTGCAGGTGTTAAGACTTTTTTTCAGCCGGCCCTCCCCGTTGATTTCTATTGGGAAATCATGCACGAGTACGTTACACCAGCTCACCGCTAACGTAAGCAGCGCTGGTATTGGAGTGCGGTAATGAGCAAGATTTTGCTCAACGCTCACTTCTTGTCTGGTTTGTAAAAACCCGTATTACCAGTGCTGTCTGTAAGTGAGCGGTGAGCATAAACTGCTTGTTAGCACCGCACAGCCTCTAACGCAAAACTCGTAATCTAGGTGTAAGCGAATAAAAGCTGTGCTTTCTACGTGGGAACTAAATGAAAAATAAGGAGAGCTGTGTGTAGTGCTTGATAAACACTACATAGCTAGGTATTAGGCTTTATGTTTCTGTATCATAAAAAGACCACAAAGCACATATAATGTAGGTGCTTATTTCTGTCTTGTTGGAAAAATAATTAGAATTCTGGGACAAAGTTACCCAAGTAACAAAGCGGGTGCAACCATGTAACTCAGTGCAAACCCCCTCCCCCAATCCCAAACAGATGTCAGTGACTACTTATTGACTGATTTGATCGGTACCCTGGTAATCTCCTCCTTCGGACCTTTACGACGACGCGGGGTATGCCTAAGTCTGAGTTCACACAGCCTGAGACTGTACTCTACAGAACTCAACACTCATTGCAGCACACAGCAGCACGTGCAGTCATGTCACTCAGGCTCGTCGTGCCTTGACTATGTGTGTGGTTACGTGATAGCCCTGGGCCCAATAAGATTTTTTTATTTTTTTAATGTAGAGCATGAAGCCATGAACCCGGAGGATGATGGCAATGCGGGACAGAGTGACATCAGTCTTCCCAGGACAGCGGGACAGACCCCAAAAATCGGGACAGTTGGGGGGTATATGTACCTTTTAGGCTCTGGTATCCTAGGAGGGAGAAAGACATAATAGAGCATAATAGAGCCTTTAGGGTTATTTATTGTGCAGCCTACTATAATTCTTTTGCACGCTGTTGTCATTTTCTGAGTTAAAGGGACATGAAACCCACATTTTTTCTTTAATGATTCAGATAGAGAATACAATTTTAAACAACTTTCTAATTTACTTCTATTATCTAATTTGTTTTATTCCCTTGGTATCATTTGTTGAAGAAGCAGCAATGCACTACTGGTTTCTAACTGAACACATGGGTGAGCCAATGAAAATCGGTATTTATATGCAGCGACCAATCAGCAGCTAGAACCAAGGTTCTTTGCTGCTCATGAGCTTGCCTAGATAAACCTTTCATCAAAGGATAGCAAGAGAAGGAAGCAAATTAAATAATAGAAGTCAATTAGAAAGTTGTTTAAAATTGTATTCTCTATCTGAATCATGAAAGAAAAATTTGGGGTTTCATGTCCCTTTAAGTTCAAAGTTCCAACGCAGTCGCTGAAACAGCGCGCAAAAGAATTATAGTAGGCTGTGCATTAAATAACACTAAAGGCTCTATTATGTCTTTCTCACTCCTAGGATACCAGAGCCTAACAGGTATATAACGGTTTTTTTTCTCGACAAAGAGGGCCGACCACTATGCTTGGTTAATGCTCTGTCAGCAGAAGGGAATACTTATTATTGCCGAAACAAGCAGTGAGGAGCTCCGGATGTTATCAGAAGCCATGGATTTGCGTTCAGGGAAATAAAAAACAAAGCATACTCACCAGCATGTTGCCCACGTTTCTTCTCAAGTTCTCTGTGACTTCAATTTGACACTGCAAGGTGGCGCTACATTTTAACCACTTCACCCCTTAAATGCTGCTACACATGCTGCTGATAGTGAGTGAATGTATATTAACTCACTATTTTACTCGCCCCTGCTTAAATTTCACTCACCAATGGCGAATTTTTGAGCCCTGTGTGTGTGTGTATATATATATATATATATATATATATATATATACACACAGTATATATATATATATATATATATATATATATATATATATACACACATACATACATTTTTAGACATGTATATGTATGTATCTCTATGTTAAAGCCCTTTGCCTGATGGTGTCATTATGAGTGTAACAGTACTTTGTAATGCATTTTTTATGTTTTGTGTCACTTAAACAGTTAACCAGAGCTCTGAGGACACGCTACTTGTAATACAAGCAGAAAACCCGACGCGCAAACAGCCGCGATATACCCATTACTGCTTGCACGGAACTGTTAGCGCTCCACTCTTAGGGGCCGATTTATTATAGTGTGAGCAGACATGATCCGCTGTACCGGATCATGTCCGCCGCACATCGATAAATGCTGACAGCATACGCTGCCGGCATTTATCATTGCACAAGCATTTCTCGTGAAATGCGTGTACAATTCCGCCCCCTGTACATTCGGGGCCAATCGGCCGCTAGCAGGGGGTGTCAATCAATCCGATCGTATCCGATCGAGCTGATTGCGGTCTGCCGCCTCAGAGGTGGCAGACGAGTTAAGGAGCAGTGGTCTTTCGACGGCTGCGTCTTAACTTCCGCTTCAGGCAGACCTGAAGCAGAGTGGGTCGGAAGCAGCATCCGCTGCTTCATAAATCGACCCCTTAATCTGCATCATAAGTCGTTTTTAGTCCAGAACAGGTATGCTATTTGTTGCCAAGGCAATTGTTAAAAAACAATAGTGAACTGATATTGAATTCAGCTTTAAAGGGACATAAAACCCAACATTTTTCTTTCATGGTGCAGATAGAACATACTATTTTAAACAACTTTCCTATTTACTTCTATGATCAAATTTGCTTTATTCTCGATATCCTTTGTTGTAGAAAAATTAATGCAATACTAAAACTTGCTGAATAAATGACACAAGGCATATATGGGCAGCCTTCAACAAGCATCTATCTCCCAGTTGTACCTTGCTGCTCCTGAGCCTACCTAGATATGCTTTCCAGCAAAGGATACCAAAAAAACGAAACAAATTGGATAATAGAAGTAAATTGCATGATTTCCGGTTTCAAGTCCTTTTAAGTTCTTATTTAAAATCGGCTATAGAAAAACAGAATTTATGTTTACCTGATAAATTACTTTCTCCAACGGTGTGTCCGGTCCACGGCGTCATCCTTACTTGTGGGATATTCTCTTCCCCAACAGGAAATGGCAAAGAGCCCAGCAAAGCTGGTCACATGATCCCTCCTAGGCTCCGCCTACCCCAGTCATTCGACCGACGTTAAGGAGGAATATTTGCATAGGAGAAACCATATGGTACCGTGGTGACTGTAGTTAAAGAAAATAAATTATCAGACCTGATTAAAAAACCAGGGCGGGCCGTGGACCGGACACACCGTTGGAGAAAGTAATTTATCAGGTAAACATAAATTCTGTTTTCTCCAACATAGGTGTGTCCGGTCCACGGCGTCATCCTTACTTGTGGGAACCAATACCAAAGCTTTAGGACACGGATGAAGGGAGGGAGCAAATCAGGTCACCTAAATGGAAGGCACCACGGCTTGCAAAACCTTTCTCCCAAAAATAGCCTCAGAAGAAGCAAAAGTATCAAACTTGTAAAATTTGGTAAAAGTGTGCAGTGAAGACCAAGTCGCTGCCCTACATATCTGATCAACAGAAGCCTCGTTCTTGAAGGCCCATGTGGAAGCCACAGCCCTAGTGGAATGAGCTGTGATTCTTTCGGGAGGCCGCCGTCCGGCAGTCTCGTAAGCCAATCTGATGATGCTTTTAATCCAAAAAGAGAGAGAGGTAGAAGTTGCTTTTTGACCTCTCCTTTTACCGGAATAAACAACAAACAAGGAAGATGTTTGTCTAAAATCCTTTGTAGCATCTAAATAGAATTTTAGAGCGCGAACAACATCCAAATTGTGCAACAAACGTTCCTTCTTTGAAACTGGTTTCGGACACAGAGAAGGTACGATAATCTCCTGGTTAATGTTTTTGTTAGAAACAACTTTTGGAAGAAAACCAGGTTTAGTACGTAAAACCACCTTATCTGCATGGAACACCAGATAAGGAGGAGAACACTGCAGAGCAGATAATTCTGAAACTCTTCTGGCAGAAGAAATTGCAACTAAAAACAAAACTTTCCAAGATAATAATTTAATATCAACGGAATGCAAGGGTTCAAACGGAACCCCCTGAAGAACTGAAAGAACTAAATTGAGACTCCAAGGAGGAGTCAAAGGTTTGTAAACAGGCTTAATTCTAACCAGAGCCTGAACAAAGGCTTGAACATCTGGCACAGCAGCCAGTTTTTTGTGAAGTAACACCGACAAGGCAGAAATCTGTCCCTTCAGGGAACTTGCAGATAATCCTTTTTCCAATCCTTCTTGAAGGAAGGATAGAATCCTAGGAATCTTAACCTTGTCCCAAGGGAATCCTTTAGATTCACACCAACAGATATATTTTTTCCAAATTTTGTGGTAAATCTTTCTAGTTACAGGCTTTCTGGCCTGAACAAGAGTATCGATAACAGAATCTGAGAACCCTCGCTTCGATAAAATCAAGCGTTCAATCTCCAAGCAGTCAGCTGGAGTGAAACCAGATTCGGATGTTCGAACGGACCCTGAACAAGAAGGTCTCGTCTCAAAGGTAGCTTCCAAGGTGGAGCCGATGACATATTCACCAGATCTGCATACCAAGTCCTGCGTGGCCACGCAGGAGCTATCAAGATCACCGACGCCCTCTCCTGATTGATCCTGGCTACCAGCCTGGGGATGAGAGGAAACGGCGGGAACACATAAGCTAGTTTGAAGGTCCAAGGTGCTACTAGTGCATCCACTAGAGCCGCCTTGGGATCCCTGGATCTGGACCCGTAGCAAGGAACTTTGAAGTTCTGACGAGAGGCCATCAGATCCATGTCTGGAATGCCCCACAGCCGAGTGACTTGGGCAAAGATTTCCGGATGGAGTTCCCACTCCCCCGGATGCAATGTCTGACGACTCAGAAAATCCGCTTCCCAATTTTCCACTCCTGGGATGTGGATAGCAGACAGGTGGCAGGAGTGAGACTCCGCCCATAGAATGATTTTGGTCACTTCTTCCATCGCTAGGGAACTCCTTGTTCCCCCCTGATGGTTGATGTACGCAACAGTTGTCATGTTGTCTGATTGAAACCGTATGAACTTGGCCCTCGCTAGCTGAGGCCAAGCCTTGAGAGCATTGAATATCGCTCTCAGTTCCAGAATATTTATCGGTAGAAGAGATTCTTCCCGAGACCAAAGACCCTGAGCTTTCAGGGATCCCCAGACCGCGCCCCAGCCCATCAGACTGGCGTCGGTCGTGACAATGACCCACTCTGGTCTGCGGAATGTCATCCCTTGTGACAGGTTGTCCAGGGACAGCCACCAACGGAGTGAGTCTCTGGTCCTCTGATTTACTTGTATCTTCGGAGACAAGTCTGTATAGTCCCCATTCCACTGACTGAGCATGCACAGTTGTAATGGTCTTAGATGAATGCGCGCAAAAGGAACTATGTCCATTGCCGCTACCATCAACCCAATCACTTCCATGCACTGAGCTATGGAAGGAAGAGGAACGGAATGAAGTATCCGACAAGAGTCTAGAAGTTTTGTTTTTCTGGCCTCTGTTAGAAAAATCCTCATTTCTAAGGAGTCTATAATTGTTCCCAAGAAGGGAACCCTTGTTGACGGGGATAGAGAACTCTTTTCCACGTTCACTTTCCATCCGTGAGATCTGAGAAAGGCCAGGACGATGTCCGTGTGAGCCTTTGCTTGAGGAAGGGACGACGCTTGAATCAGAATGTCGTCCAAGTAAGGTACTACAGCAATGCCCCTTGGTCTTAGCACAGCTAGAAGGGACCCTAGTACCTTTGTGAAAATCCTTGGAGCAGTGGCTAATCCGAAAGGAAGCGCCACGAACTGGTAATGTTTGTCCAGGAATGCGAACCTTAGGAACCGATGATGTTCCTTGTGGATAGGAATATGTAGATACGCATCCTTTAAATCCACCGTGGTCATGAATTGACCTTCCTGGATGGAAGGAAGAATAGTTCGAATGGTTTCCATCTTGAACGATGGAACCTTGAGAAACTTGTTTAAGATCTTGAGATCTAAGATTGGTCTGAACGTACCCTCTTTTTTGGGAACTATGAACAGATTGGAGTAGAACCCCATCCCTTGTTCCCTTAATGGAACAGGATGAATCACTCCCATTTTTAACAGGTCTTCTACACAATGTAAGAATGCCTGTCTTTTTATGTGGTCTGAAGACAACTGAGACCTGTGGAACCTCCCCCTTGGGGGAAGTCCCTTGAATTCCAGAAGATAACCTTGGGAGACTATTTCTAGCGCCCAAGGATCCAGAACATCTCTTGCCCAAGCCTGAGCGAAGAGAGAGAGTCTGCCCCCCACCAGATCCGGTTCCGGATCGGGGGCCAACATTTCATGCAGTCTTGGTAGCAGTGGCAGGTTTCTTGGCCTGCTTTCCCTTGTTCCAGCCTTGCATTGGTCTCCAAGCTGGCTTGGCTTGAGAAGTATTACCCTCTTGCTTAGAGGACGTAGCACCTTGGGCTGGTCCGTTTCTACGAAAGGGACGAAAATTAGGTTTATTTTTTGCCTTGAAAGGCCGATCCTGAGGAAGGGCGTGGCCCTTACCCCCAGTGATATCAGAGATAATCTCTTTCAAGTCAGGGCCAAACAGCGTTTTCCCCTTGAAAGGAATGTTAAGTAGCTTGTTCTTGGAAGACGCATCAGCCGACCAAGATTTCAACCAAAGCGCTCTGCGCGCCACAATAGCAAACCCAGAATTCTTAGCCGCTAACCTAGCCAATTGCAAAGTGGCGTCTAGGGTGAAAGAATTAGCCAATTTGAGAGCATTAATTCTGTCCATAATCTCCTCATAAGGAGGAGAATCACTATCGACCGCCTTTATCAGCTCATCGAACCAGAAACATGCGGCTGTAGCGACAGGGACAATGCATGAAATTGGTTGTAGAAGGTAACCCTGCTGAACAAACATCTTTTTAAGCAAACCTTCTAATTTTTTATCCATAGGATCTTTGAAAGCACAACTATCCTCTATGGGTATAGTGGTGCGTTTGTTTAAAGTGGAAACCGCTCCCTCGACCTTGGGGACTGTCTGCCATAAGTCCTTTCTGGGGTCGACCATAGGAAACAATTTTTTAAATATGGGGGGAGGGACGAAAGGAATACCGGGCCTTTCCCATTCTTTATTAACAATGTCCGCCACCCGCTTGGGTATAGGAAAAGCTTCTGGGAGCCCCGGCACCTCTAGGAACTTGTCCATTTTACATAGTTTCTCTGGGATGACCAACTTGTCACAATCATCCAGAGTGGATAATACCTCCTTAAGCAGAATGCGGAGATGTTCCAACTTAAATTTAAATGCAATCACATCAGGTTCAGCCTGTTGAGAAATGTTCCCTGAATCAGTAATTTCTCCCTCAGACAAAACCTCCCTGGCCCCATCAGACTGAGTTAGGGGCCCTTCAGAGATATTAATATCAGCGTCGTCATGCTCTTCAGTATCTAAAACAGAGCAGCCGCGCTTACGCTGACAAGTGTTCATTTTGGCTAAAATGTTTTTGACAGAATTATCCATTACAGCCGTTAATTGTTGCATAGTAAGGAGTATTGGCGCGCTAGATGTACTAGGGGCCTCCTGAGTGGGCAAGACTCGTGTAGACGAAGGAGGGAATGATGCAGTACCATGCTTACTCCCCTCACTTGAGGAATCATCTTGGGCATCATTGTCATTATCACATAAATCACATTTATTTAAATGAATAGGAATTCTGGCTTCCCCACATTCAGAACACAGTCTATCTGGTAGTTCAGACATGTTAAACAGGCATAAACTTGATAACAAAGTACAAAAAACGTTTTAAAATAAAACCGTTACTGTCACTTTAAATTTTAAACTGAACACACTTTATTACTGCAATTGCGAAAAAACATGAAGGAATTGTTCAAAATTCACCAAATTTTCACCACAGTGTCTTAAAGCCTTAAAAGTATTGCACACCAAATTTGGAAGCTTTAACCCTTAAAATAACGGAACCGGAGCCGTTTTTAAACTTTAACCCCTTTACAGTCCCTGGTATCTGCTTTGCTGAGACCCAACCAAGCCCAAAGGGGAATACGATACCAAATGACGCCTTCAGAAAGTCTTTTCTAAGTATCAGAGCTCCTCTCACATGCGACTGCATGCCATGCCTCTCAAAAACAAGTGCGCCACACCGGCGCGAAAATGAGGCTCTGCTTATGCTTTGGGAAAGCCCCTAAGGAATAAGGTGTCTAATACAGTGCCTGCCGATATTATTATATCAAAATACCCAGATAAAATGATTCCTCAAGGCTAAATATGTGTTAATAATGAATCGATTTAGCCCAGAAAAAGTCTACAGTCTTAATAAGCCCTTGTGAAGCCCTTATTTACGATCGTAATAAACATGGCTTACCGGATCCCATAGGGAAAATGACAGCTTCCAGCATTACATCGTCTTGTTAGAATGTGTCATACCTCAAGCAGTAAGAGACTGCACACTGTTCCCCCAACTGAAGTTAATTGCTCTCAACAGTCCTGTGTGGAACAGCCATGGATTTTAGTTACGGTTGCTAAAATCATTTTCCTCATACAAACAGAAATCTTCATCTCTTTTCTGTTTCTGAGTAAATAGTACATACCAGCACTATTTCAAAATAACAAACTCTTGATTGAATAATAAAAACTACAGTTAAACACTAAAAAACTCTAAGCCATCTCCGTGGAGATGTTGCCTGTACAACGGCAAAGAGAATGACTGGGGTAGGCGGAGCCTAGGAGGGATCATGTGACCAGCTTTGCTGGGCTCTTTGCCATTTCCTGTTGGGGAAGAGAATATCCCACAAGTAAGGATGACGCCGTGGACCGGACACACCTATGTTGGAGAAAATGTATTAGTAAACATATTGTTCATAAATACTGAATAAACTGGGCTTTATCAAAGGAACATTCTAATGCATGTTACAGCAGGTTATTTTTGTGCTAGTCAGATGTTAAATATTTGTTAATGGACAAAATGGGTTCAATGCATAGCTATTGCCTGCTTGGGAATGGCAACACTATACTGCAGTTGAGCAAAACACTTGGGGCAAGATTACATATGCGGAGTCGCCCGCAAAAGCCGACAACGCCGGTTTTTACTTGGTTTTACTATCGCATATACAGCGCCACATATAAATGCCGCATGTATATTTCACTCATCGCCCGCAATTTTTACTCCCATAATCAAACATAGAACCGCGTTGCAAATCACTATCACATATTCAGCGCAAGGACGAAAATGGAGACATTTTCTTCATAAATGGAAAGAGTTCACAGCTGCATTCAATACTTATGGGAATTAAGAACCTGGCCACCAGGAGGAGGCAAAGACACCCCAGCCAAAGGCTTAAATACTCCTCCCACTTCCCTCATCCCCCAGTCATTCTTTGCCTTTCGTCCCAGGAGGTTGGCAGAGAAGTGTCAGAAGTTTGTTTTCGTCTTTTATGGAGGGTAGTACTCTTCGACATGGGACGGGAGTTTTAAGTAATCCTGTCAGTCTCTCAGTGAGGGCTTGGATGAAAGTTAGAGTCTGGAGATGCAGGAAGAGTCTTTCTGCAAAACCATTCCGACTCATTTTAATAACTCCATAAGCAATCGGCGTTGTCGAACTTCGCTTCGCTGGCTGCTTTCTTCTCTCAAGTCCATGGTGGAGGTGAGGCTACTATCCGTCACACTTAAAGGGCCGTGTTCCTGTTCCACGGCGTAGATTCCGGTAAGATCTTTTCCTTTACTTCTTCCTGAATGTACTGTAACTCATTTGCTTCTGCAAACTCACATGAAAAATACAGGGTCTCAGTGGGACTCCTTTAGTATCTTGGAATCAAGGGTTAATATCTCCTGAGGGGGATTATTGAACAGGGTTTTGTTTAATCATGTTTGTTATGTGATTCAATCTGCTTATGTGTATTGTTAACTGGGCTTGTGGCTTTGGAACATAACGGCCTGTTGAAGTGACGCAACCTTACGGTCGGGCGCTCTTTTTTGGACTGTACAGTTCACCTTGTGACTGGGCGTGTTTACGTTCTGGTCTCCCATTTCCGCATTCCTGACTGTGTGGCGACGGAGAATTCTAGTCCGCTGGTGTCTGGTTCATATGAGGTGGTGAGTGCCCCAGCCATTGTGGGTGTCAAGTGCTGTTCAATTGTTTTATATATAGTCCATTTTTGGGTATCCTTTATTCAGTTATGAAGGATGCTGATGTTGAGATTGGTCAATTCTGATTCAGATTCTTCGTCCTGTGACGAATGCGAATTGGCCCCATTGACTCAGGTCAGTCAGTTATGTTCCTTAGGCCGTCCTAGAGCGCCTTGTTCATCGGGCTTGGGGATTCAAGGGACTGCTGAGCTATCTGCCTCGGGGGGCCCTGTCCTCCGGGAGGAGAGTTCCCTACCGCTCCCTACTACTACACATGCGGGTAACCCAGGTTATAAGGAATGTTCCCCCCGGAGGTTGTGGCACACTTTTGGCGATTGCGCGTCTACAAAGTCCAGATGTTTATTTGTGATTGTTCTTGTGCCCGATTGCCCCAGGTCTCTCGGCCACTGGAGGGCATGTGCAGTTCCCTGCGGGTGTAACTGTTCCTGAGTGTTGTGCCTTTCGTTACAGACAGGCTCGCCTTTGTGTTTTACTCAGACACGTTTTTGAGCTGTTTAGGGACCCTATTCTTCTCGGGTATGGGACTCATGAGTCTCCTCCTTCGAATGGCTCACCTCGTTAGACATGGGGGGATGAAGCGATCTCCTAAGTCTTGTTATTGTGATCTTTCCCAGTTTTGTTGGGAGAACAGGGTTTCCGTTCGGCTGGTCCTTTCTGTTCTTCTTGGGTGTTAACCCTCGGGTTCCCTGTCATTTTATTTTATCCAGTTAGGATGAATTTTATTTTTCTTTTCATGCCAATGTTTCCTGCGGGAACTTTCTCTGGGATCGATACTCGCTGTTTGCTGCTATGGAAGTTGTTCGGGACACATTAATCCCATGTTTGTCTGTTTTTTTTCCTCCCTCTCTGAGGGCGAATTTAGCCAGCTTGGCAGTTATGACCCTGGTTGCAGGCTGGTCCTGCTTGGGTTCAGATCTTCTGTCTCGCAGCTTATTCAGACATGTGGCGCCTAATATACCTTGCTGGTCAGGTTGGGGTGCCGAGTGCTCTTAACATTATTATATTTCTTTCTAGTTATTTGTTTTACAAATTTCAGCTAAGCATTCTCAAGAGGACTTGGGGGTCCATGCGGCTCTCGGGATTGTTTCAGTCCTAAATAGCCATCTCTCTGGTGACTGGGTCAGTGAATTTTGCTGTGTTGCTCTCTGTTGTTTCCGATACCCTCGGAACCTAGAGTATTACTTCCCACGTGGTGGGAAAATTAGCGCCTCTTCTCCCGGCAGGGCGGTGTTGCTTTAAGAAATTGTCCTTTGTGGACTTGTTCCTTTAGTGGTTCTCTTCTTCAATGAGATCTCTTGTGGCTGTTCCTTTTCGGGACAGCTGGCTGTTGTGGCCTAGTGGTTAGCAAATCTTGCTTGAAACCTCATGGTTTAGAGTTCTAACTCAGTCATGGGCCTTTGTGTCCGTCTCTCATTACATTATCAAAGAAGCATAGCTTTTAAAGAACATTGGACAGTGGGGTCCTTCTGGGCTCCGGTTAGGGGTCCTTTCCCGTTGTTGGGCATGCTCTGCATCTCTTTCTTGGGACAGAAGAGGTCCTAGTGGTTTTCCACTCATATGGTTTAGGTATTGCCATCCAGGTGGCATCCAAACCCAGGTTTTACTGTCCTCTGACTTCAAATCTGAGGTGGAGGTTTGATGTCACTCTGTTCGGGTGACTTGTCCTCACTGTTCCCCTCGGGTTTGGAGCGCGTGGCTAGCTGGACAGCTAGCTCAGCATACTAATGCTCTGTGGCTAATTTGTACTGTTGCAAACCCAGGGTTGCTTAGTTCAATCCCCGGCAAGGTCTACTCAGCCTATCCTCCTTCCGAGGTTGATTAGATGAACAGAGCTTTGTGTCCCTTTAGGGAGATTAGCCGCATTTTTCAAGCACAATCATGTGACGGTTGCTTGGACACCTGTTAGCTCTAGTGTCCTTTTATAGCCCTGGCTCTTTCGAGTGTTGGGCTCCTGCGAGGGGTGTTCTTTTCATTTTGGGTTGGGACTTGCAAGGGCTTCTTGCTCTTGTTATCTGGGATGTTCTGGATTTTCCCTGGGAGGTATGTTTTTTTTTATATCAGACGAGGGATTTGTGTTCCTGGAAGATTATTTAATCTAAACATTTGTGGGACTCGGGATTCTTGTCCTGGGACATTACCGAGCCTTATGATCCTAGGACTGACCTGGGGGTTCCAGTTTCCGGGGTACTTAGGCTTAGCCCTTGTTCTGCCTGTTCTGTTTTACTACTTGGCCAGATTTTCGGAGAGCCGGGGGTCCTTGGAGCTTGACTTGTGCCGGACGATATGGTTCCCTTGGGTCAGCCAATTATCATAACCTGATGCTGGGTTTTCCTGCCTAGCAAACAGAAGGTTTGCAGTTGCTCAGCTGTCACTTGCACCTGGTAGGTGTACTAGCACAATGGTGTTTTAGGGGGTTCTTCCGTGTTCGTCAGTGACGTGGCCTTGTTTACTCTTGGTTCTTTCCTGTCTTTTGGGCAGGTGTTTATCGACGTTCTCTTCAGGGGGCTCAGTGTCCTCCTTACGGAGATGTGGTTCCATTTTTTGGGGGCCTCTCCTGTGTTCGGGAGGTTGGAGAAGAGCTTTTATCTGTTTCAGGGATTGGTCTGCTCTTTGAGTTGTTCCTTCCCATCTGAGGAGCTGCTGGCTCTGCATTGACACCTTGTTGCGTGGCTTGCTAGATCCCTTGGGTCTATCGCCTGCTCGATTGTCTTTCGGTTGAAGTGGCTGTGTCCATCCTTCCACCCTTTAGGGGCTGATCTTGGGGTTCTTTTCGGTTCCCTTGCTTTCAGATCTGCCGCTGCTTGGGCTGGTCCGGCTAGGTGTAGGATCTGAGATCTGTTGTTCATCCTCAGGTCTTGGGGGTGACAGTGGACCTTGTTTTTAGAGGTTCTGTGTCTCTCCCCCTTTGTGATCTGTGAGTAGGCGTGGCGGCCTGGATCGCCTGGAGAGTGTCCTCTGTCTTGGACGTTGGGCAATCTGCTATTTTGTTCGGCCGCTTCTTCCTTATGGATAGTGTTTCTCCGTGTCTTCCTACGGATGGTAGCGTGTTACTGGACTCAGATGTTTATTTTCTGAGTTTGCTACTTGTACTTTACTGTTTACTCAGTCTCTGAGTCTTCAGCTGTCTTTTTCGATGCTGTTGCACGATGTTTGGGAGATGTTTCTTCTCCATGATGATGACTGGTTGCTCCTTGTGGGTTGGGTGTCGTCTACCCTTGTTCGCGGGATCCATTCGGTTCTCTGTGGACTTGGCCTTCCTTGAGGGGGGTTTTTCCTTTATGGATTTTGCTGTACCTTTGGCTATTCCTTTTGCTTACCCTTGTCCTCTCCCTTTTGGGGATTTTGGTACTGTACTAGTTGTGTGTGGACCGAGTGCTGGGCGACGGTGATCCTGGAGGAGAGTTGGCTCAGTAAGTCTGCTTGCGGTCTCTAGTTAGGCTTTCGGACTATCTGCAGGTCAGCGTCCTTGGGGCCTTTTACTTCTAAATGTTTTGCCTGGCTCCGGCGAATTGGGGTTTTGTTGGGTTGTGGGGGTTTTTACAGGTCTGGTGCCCTCAGAATGGGCCGCCTATTGTACCCTCCTGTTTTTGCATTCAGTGTCCTCTATAGCTTGGGTATTGTTTTCCCAAAGGTAATTAATGCAGTTGTGGACTCTTTACATCTATGAAGAAAAACATAAATTATGCTTACCTGATCATTTTCTTTTCTTCAGATGGAAAAAGTCCACAGCTCCCCACCCGTATTTTTTCTACGAGGCGTCTTTATTTTTTATTCTTCTGGCACCTTTTCACCCTGGTATTTCTTCTACTGTTCCTTGTTCCTCGGCAGAATGACTGGGGGATGAGGGAAGTGGGAGGAGTTTTTAAGCCTTTGGCTAGGGTGTCTTTGTCTTCTCCTGGTGGCCAGGTTCTTAATTCCCAAAATTAATGAATGCAGCTGTGGACTCTTTCCATCTGAATGAAAGAAAATTATCAGGTAAGCATAATTTAAGTTTTGACTTAATTTTCACTTTGTCACACATAGGTAGATACAGAAAGACTTGCGCTGAGTTTGTGAGCACAGTAACCCCCTGAACATAGTAACTAAAACCTAACACATGTGCAATATCTGCCTCCTTTCAACCGCCAACCCCCACCGCAATAACTAATAAACTATATAAATCCCTAATCCGCCAACCCCCACATCGCAAAACATCTCATTAACCTATTAACCCCTAATCCGCCAATCCCCCACAACACTATGTACCTAATAAACGGCTAGATTACGAGTTTTGCGTTATGAGTGAAAAAGCAGCGTTATGGGTTATAACGCTGCTTTTTCACTACCGCTGCTATTACGGGTCTTGTCAAAAAAGCTGTACTGCACACTTTTTTGGCCGTAATGCAAATTAACTTACGCAATTTGCGTAAAGTCTTCTTCAATGGGACTTCCATAGCGCCGATATTACAAGCTTTTTCTGGGAGGCCAAAAGGTGAGCGGTACAGCCTATACCGCAAGATTCGTAACGCAATCTGAAGTCAGTAGTTATGAGTTTTACGCTACAAATCTGTAGCATAAAACTCATAACTAAAGTGTTAAAAAGTACACTTACACCCATAAACTACCTATTAACCCCTAAACCGAGGCCCTCCCGCATTGCAAACACTAAAATAAAATTATTAACCCCTAATCCGCCGCTCCCGACATTGCCGCCACTATAATAAACATATTAACCCCTAAACCGCCGCACTCCCGCATCGCAAACACTAGTTAAATATTATTAACCCCTAATCTGCTGCCCCTAACATCGCCGCCACCTACCTACATTTATTAACCCCTAATCTGCCGCTCCGGACATTGCCGCCACTATAATAAACATATTAAACCCTAAACCTAGCCCTAACACCCCCTAACTTTAATATAATTAAAATAAATCTAAATAAAACCTACTATTAATAATTAAATAATTCCTATTTAAAACTAAATACTTACCTGTAAAATAAACCCTAAGATAGCTACAATATAACAAATAGTTACATTGTATCTAGCATAGGATTTATTTTTATTTCACAGGCAAGTTTGTGTTTATTTTAACTAGGTAGACTAGTTAGTAAATAGTTATTAACTATTTACTAACTACCTAGCTAAAATAAATACAAATTTACCTGTGAAATAAAACCTAACCTGTCTTACACTAACACCTAATCTTACACTACAATTAAATCAATTACCTAAATTAAATACAATTACCTAAATTAAATACAATTACCTAAATTACAAAAACAAAAAAAACACTAAATTACACAAAATAAAAAAAGAAATTATCAGATATTTAAACTAATTAAACCTAATCTAATAGCCCCCCAAAAAAAACAAAAAAAACCCTAGCCTAAACTAAACTACCAATAGCCCTTAAAAGGGCCTTTTGCTGGGCATTGCCCCAAAGAAATCAGCTCTTTTACCTGTAAAAAAACACACCACCCACACAAACAACCCCCCAAATAAAATGCTAACTAAAAAACCTAAGCTCCCCATTGCCCTGAAAAGGGCATTTAGATGGGCATTGCCCTTAAAAGGGCATTTAGACATTTTTAAAGTGCCCAAAACCTAATCTAAAAATAAAAACCACCCAATAAACCCTTAAAAAAAACCTAACACTAACCCCCGAAGATCCACTTACAGTTTTGAAGACCGGACATCCATCCTCAATGAAGTCGGGAGAAGTCTTCATCCAAGCGGCAAGAAGTCCTCAACGAAGCCGGGAGAAGTCTTCATCCAAGCCGGCAGAAGTGGTCCTCCAGACCGGCAGAAGTCTTAATCCAGACGGCATCTTCTATGTTCATCCATCCGGCACGGAGCAGGTCCATCTTCAAGATATCCGGCGCAGAGCATCCTCTTCAATCGAAGTCTTCTTCCAGAATGAAGGTTCCTTTAAGTGACAACATCCAAGATGGTGTCTGTTGAATTCTGATTGGCTGATAGAATTCTATCAGCCAATCGGAATTAAAGGCGAAAAAATCCTATTGGCTGATGCAATCAGCCAATAGGATTGAGCTTCAATCCTATTGGCTGATCAAATCAGCCAATAGGATTGAGCTCGCATTCTATTGTCTGTTCCAATCAAAATACTTTGATTGAAGTGATGCTCCGCGCCGGATGTCTTGAAGATGGAGCCGCTCCGCTCCTGTAATGCTGCAGAGCTAGATGGAGTTATAATAAATAATATATTTGTATCACTTTGGCAATGGACTATTGAACAGCATAGACCAGGCTGCTTGCAGTGAAGAATTTTAATCTCAAATAATTGAATTGCAGGATAAGGTTTAACTTCTTATAAAGAAAAGAAAGTCTGAGTTGCTGTTATTGGTCACAACAAAACAATAACCTTTAGTTAAGGTATGCAGGAGAAACAAATAGCAAATCCCACCACTTATTTGTAGGAGGTTAAAGTTCATTCAGCACATTTAAAGTAAGAAGCAAGTTGATAAGCCACAGTGCGAGTGAGTTGTCAGATATGCTGTTAGTATAAACAGGATGGAGTCTGCATGAGTTAACTCTGTCCACAAGGATGCTTGTCAGAATTGCGGTAAGTTAAGCAACAGTGTAAGCATAGCAGCGTTTAAGTTAAGCACAGCACTGTTAAGTTGTTATTGCGCTTACCCCCAGAACCGATAGAATGGAACAGGAGAGGAGCTGCTTGGTGAACGTCCTGCTGCGAGATCCGTGGGACGCAGTATGAGGAGAGGTTGCGCTCCGTTGCGGCAGCTGGGGGGAGGAGTCCAGTATAGGTGAAGGGCTTCAGCTCAGAGATGGTGCGATTCACACAGGGAGACAGAATCAAACAGACTGCAGCTGATGGTTGGTCCGTTGTAGTGTAAACGCTAGAAAGTTAAAGTCTCTTTATATTGAACTTCAATCCGGGTATGAGCGTGATATCAAAGCTTGTTGTGTAAATGCTCCCAGGAAGCAGACAGGCTCCGGTTTAGATAAAACTTGAACAGCTTGTAATCTGTAACAGCATATAGGTAACTCTGTGACTTCAGTAGTTGTCTAGGAATTTAATAATTAAGCACCTGTCTGCAGTCATGTGATGCTTTAAGTACAGGTAAGCCTGAGTCAGGTGACAGGGAAAAGGTGAAAACAAAAACACGGAGTGGAATCCTTACATACGTCCCCCTTCAAGCAAGCCGATCCTCAGCTTGATGTCTAGGTCTAAGAGGATAACGTCTGTGGAATCGAGAGATTAGTCTAGGAGCATCAATATGAGTATGGGGCTCCCAAGTATCATCTTCAGGTGAGTAGCCTTTCCATCTCACCAAATACTGTAAAACCCCTCTATGTCGTCTAGAATCCAGGAGGTCGTGGATCCCATAAGTATTTGAATCCAAGGGTATTGAAACAGGAGGTAAGATGGGTTTCACTGAAGGATCATTTGAAGCTGGTTTAAGCAGGGACACGTGAAAGGTAGGATGGATTGGAATCGAATTAGGCAAGTCAAGAGTGACTGCGTTTGGGTTAACCACATGAGTGATAGTGAATGGTCCAATATACAAACCAGATAATTTTTTACTGGGAACTGGCATTTTGATGTTTTTTGTCGAAAGCCAAACTTTATTGCCTATAGCATAAGGTGGTGATGGTCGTCTGCGTAAATCGTAGTATTTCTTTTGTGAAATTTGAGCTTGTTAAATATTTCTTTGAAGGAAGTGGAAGTTCTCAGCAAGCTTTTGGAGTAAATCATCTACACAAGGAGAATTTGGGTTATCCGGATTTTCCAAGGAGAACTGAGGATGATAAGCGTAGTTGGCGAAGAAGGGTGAGACTTTGGTGGAAGAGTTAACCGAGTTATTGTAGGCAAATTCTGCAAGATATAAGTATTGTGACCAGTTGTTTTGATGATATGAGCAGTAACAGCGTAAGTACTGCTCCAACCATTGGTTTAATTTCTCCGTTTGGCCATTAGTTTGCGGATGGAAGGCAGTACTTAGACGATGGTCAATTTTTAGTTGGAGAGATTCTTCCAAAACTTAGAGGTGAACTGAGTACCCCTATCAGTTGTTATGATAGATGGAATACCATGGTAACGGACGATAGAATTTAAGAAGAGTTGTGCAGTTTCACTGGAAGTGGGCAGTTTATTAAATGGAATAAAATGGGCCATTTTGGTTAGAATGTCCGTAACAACTAGGATGGTGTTGAAGCCAGAACTTACAGGCAGGTCAACTATAAAGTCCATCCCTAGATGTAGCCAAGGTCTGTTGGGTATTTGTATCGGAAGAAGTTGTCCATATGGCTTAGCCCTTTCTTTTTTGGATGTGATGCAGATGGTACAGTCGGAAATATAGTTTTTAACAGAAGTTTCCAAATTTGGCCACCAATAGGAACGGCTGAGAAGTTCTTTAGTTTTGGTGATACCGGGATGTCCTAGGAGAGGCGGATCATGATGTTGTTTAATCAGATCAGATCTAAGGCTCTCAGGGATGTATAAACAATTGTCATGATAGTAGAGATTATTTCAACGTGAGAGTTGAAGGTGGGGTAGCTGTGGGTCAGTCCTTAAAGCTGTCCGAAGTTGAGTCTTGAAAGTAGAGAGGAGTCCCAGGAATCTGTCCGGAGGAATGATTGAAGTGGATTCCTAAATATTTGGAGGTCTAGGGTCTTTTCTGGACAGTGCGTCAGCCTTTCCATTTTTAGACCCGGGCCTGTAAACTATTTGATAGTTGAACCTGCTGAAGTATAAGCTCCATCTTACCTGACGACTGGAGAGAGTTTTATTTTTCTGGAGAAACTCGAGATTACGATGTTCGGTGAAAATGGTGATTGGTAAGAGAGTGCCCTCCAAGAGGTGCCTCCAATGCTCAAAAGCTCGTTTTATGGCCAAGAGTTCCTTTTCACCAACAGCATAATTCATCTCAGGTGCAGATAATATTTTTGAATAGAAGGCCACTGGATGAAGAGGATGATTCATACTGCATCTTTGGGAAAGGACAGCTCCGAGGGCATAACCTGAGGAATCCACCTCTAAAACAAATTGGAGAGAAGGATCAGGAAAATGAAGAATTGGAGCTGAGCAGAAGGAGTTTTTTAGAGAGTTGAACGCTTCAGTTGCCTTGCCGTTCCAAATAAATGGTATACTGGAGCTGGTGAGGGCAGTAAGAGGTTTAACTATTTGAGAAAAATTCTTAATAAATTTCCTATAATAGTTGCTAAAACCGAGGAATCGTTGTAACTCTTTTCTGTTTTTAGGTTGTGGCCAATTTTTTACGGAATCAACTTTATTAGCCTGCATTTGGATGCCATTTGGACCGATAGAATACCCTAAGAAGTCTATTTCTTTTGTGTGGAATACACACTTCTCGAGTTTTGCATAAAGTCTATGCACTTGGAGTCTAGAGAGTATCCAACTGACGTGTTTACTATGTTCTTCTAAGGGGTTTGAGTACACTAAAATGTCATCCAGGTATACGACCACGCAAGTATCCAGTAGATCGTAAAATATATCGTTGATAAAGTACTGGAACGTGGCTGGGGCGTTTGTTAACCCGAACGGCATCACTAGGTACTCAAATAGACCGTATCTGGTCCTGAAAGCCGTTAACCACTCATCCCCTTCTCTAATGCGGACTAAATTGTAGGCCCCTCTTAAGTCCAACTTAGTGAAAATTTTGGCATGTTGGAGACGTTCAATGAGTTCGGGTATGAGTGGTAGGGGATACCTATTTTTTATAGTGATTTTGTTAAGTTCCCTGAAGTCGATAATTGGACGGAGGGTGTTGTCTTTGTTCCTTACAAAGAAGAAACCTGCAGCAGCTGGAGAGACTGATGGACGGATAAAGCCTTTTTTTAAGTTTTCATCTAAATATGTCTTTAGATGGTCAAGCTCTGGTTGACAAAGAGGATAAAGATGTCCATAGGGAGGAGTGATACCAGGTTTGAGGTCGATAGGACAGTCATATGACCGATGAGGCGGCAGTGTCTCCGCTTCTTTCTTACTAAATACCTCTGCAAATTTTTTATATACTTCAGGAATCTGTGGTGTTTCTATTATCTGAAACAGAGTGGAATGATTCAGACATGTTTGGTGGCAGTAAGCTGAATCAAATGTTAACTCTAAATTACTCCAGTTGATCATGGGTTCATGTAGCCTGAGCCATTGTAACCCTAATACAATGGGAAAGAGAGGTGAGGAAATAACATCAAATGATATGTATTCTTGATGAGAGCCAATAGTGGATACAAGAATAGGAATTGTGTGCTGAGTAATGGGACCCGAGGAAATTTCAGACCCATCCACAACCCTAATAGAGACAGGAGACAATTTAGTGATGAGTGGAATTTTATTTTTTAACACAATTAATTTCAATGTAATTTCCTTGGGCTCCGGTGTCAATTATAGCTTCTTTCGTCATGCGATTGTTGTCCCACTGTAATGAGAGATTTAAAGTACAGTGAATTGGTTTATCATGTACAATCAAGGAGGTCAGATGTAAGAGGGACTTACTATTTTTGTTTTTGCGTAGAGAGGGACATTCACGAATAGCGTGGTTAGGACTACCACAATACATGCAGAGACCCTTTGATTTTCTCCTAAATCTTTCTTCCGAAGTCAGTGGTCCTCGCATAAAGCCTATGTCCATAGGTTCGGGAACACTTGAGGAAGAACTAGTTGAAGGAGGATGGAGGGCTCTTATAAGAGGAGTCCCCAGGTTGGCGCTCAGACTTCCTTTCGCGGTGTGGTCTATCAATTTGCATGGAGAGCTTCATGAGGCCATCTAAGGTGTCTGGGAGATCAGTTCGGGCAAGCTCATCTTTAACTGCTTCTGAGAACCCAAGTCGGAATTGGTTTCTTAAGGCAATCACATTCCATTGGGAATCAATGGCATGTTGTTTAAACTCTGTGATATAATGCTCAACGGCACGGTTGCCTTGTTTCAGTTTTTGCATCTTGCTTTCTGCAGTCAGTTGTAAGTTAGAGTCTGAATAAAGTTCATCCATGACTGCTAAAAAGGACTGTAAGGAAGATAGGATAGGATCGTTGTTTTCAAATAGGGTGTCAGCCCAGATACGGGGTTCACCCCTAAGGTAGGAGATCATTGAGAGGACTTTAACCTTGTCATTAGGATAGGTGTGAGGTTTTAAATTGAAGGTTAGGAGGCATGCATTCCTATATTGGCGGTAGAGACTCCTATCTCCATTGAATAAATCAGGTGCTGCAATCTGTGGTTCAACTATAGATTCAGCAGCTTTTGCTTTAGGGGGTGTAGTATCTCTAATAACTTTTCTTAAAGTCTCATTTTCGATCTTTAGATCTCTAAGGCCTTGAGTTAGTTCATCTACTCTCTTAGAGAGGTTGTAAACAAATTGGGGCAACTCTGCTGGATCCATGATTTTAATAGGCTTAATTATTCTGTAATGCTGCAGAGCTAGATGGGTATGGATCCCAACTGCAGAGTTATAATAAATAATATATTTGTATCACTTTGGCAATGGACTATTGAACAGCATAGACCAGGCTGCTTGCAGTGAAGAATTTTAATCTCAAATAATTGAATTGCAGTATAAGGTTTAACTTCTTATAAAGAAAAGAAAGTCTGAGTTGCTGTTATTGGTCACAACAAAACAATAACCTTTAGTTAAGGTATGCAGGAGAAACAAATAGCAAATCCCACCACTTATTTGTAGGAGGTTAAAGTTCATTCAGCACATTTAAAGTAAGAAGCAAGTTGATAAGCCACAGTGCGAGTGAGTTGTCAGATATGCTGTTAGTATAAACAGGATGGAGTCTGCATGAGTTAACTCTGTCCACAAGGATGCTTGTCAGAATTGCGGTAAGTTAAGCAACAGTGTAAGCATAGCAGCGTTTAAGTTAAGCACAGCACTGTTAAGTTGTTATTGCGCTTACCCCCAGAACCGATAGAATGGAACAGGAGAGGAGCTGCTTGGTGAACGTCCTGCTGCGAGATCCGTGGGACGCTGTATGAGGAGAGGTTGCGGTCCATTGCGGCAGCTGGGGGGAGGAGTCCAGTATAGGTGAAAAGCTTCAGCTCGGAGATGGTGCGATTCACACAGGGAGACAGAATCAAACAGACTGCAGCTGCTGTTTGGTCCGTTGTAGCGTAAACGCTAGAAAGTTAAAGTCTCTTTATATTGAACTTCAATCCGGGTATGAGCGTGATATCAAAGCTTGTTGTGTAAATGCTCCCAGGAAGCAGACAGGCTCCGGTTTAGATAAAACTTGAACAGCTTGTAATCTGTAACAGCATATAGGTAACTCTGTGACTTCAGTAGTTGTCTAGGAATTTAATAATTAAGCACCTGTCTGCAGTCATGTGATGCTTTAAGTACAGGTAAGCCTGAGTCAGGTGACAGGGAAAAGGTGAAAACAAAAACACGGAGTGGAATCCTTACAGCGCCGGATGGATGAAGATAGAAGATGCCATCTGGATGAAGACTTCTGCCGTCTGGAAGACCACTTCTGCCGGCATGGATGAAGACTTCTCCCGGCTTTGTTGAGGACTTCTTGCCACTTGGATGAAGACTTCTTCCGGCTTCGTTGAGGATGGATGTCCGGTCTTCAAAACTGTAAGTGGATCTTCGGGGGTTAGTGTTTTTTTAAGGGTTTATTGGGTGGGCTTTATTTTTAGATTAGGGTTTGAGCACTTTTAAGGGCAATGTCCATCCAAATGCCCTTTTCAGGGCAATGGGGAGCTTAGGTTTTTTTAGTTAGGATTTTATTTGGGGGTTGGGTTTTACTGTTGGGGGGTTGTTTGTATTTTTTTTACAGGTAAAAGAGCTGATTTCTTTGGGGCAATGCCCCGCAAAAGACCCTTTTAAGGGCTATCGGTGGTTTAGTTTAGGCTAGGTTTTTTTTTTTGGGGGGGTGGCTTTTTTTATTTTAATAGGGCTATTAGATTAGGTGTAATTAGTTTAAATATCTGATCATTTTGTTTTTATTTTGTGTAACCTAGTGTTTGTTTGTTTTTTTAATTTAGGTAAATGTATTTAATAAATGCAATTTATTTAATTGTAGTGTAAGGTTAGATGTTAGTGTAACTCAGGTTAGGTTTTATTTTACAGGTAAATTTGTATTTGTTTTAGCTAGGTAGTTAGTAAATAGTTAATAACTATTTACTAACTAGTCTACCTAGTTAAAATAAATACAAACTTGCCTGTAAAATAAAAATAAACCCTAAGATAGCTACAATGTAAATATTAGTTATATTGTAGCTAGCTTAGGGTTTATTTTACAGGTAAGTATGTATTTAGTTTTAAATAGGAATTATTTAGGTAATAATAGTAGGTTTTATTTTTATTTTAATTATATTTAAGTTAGGGGGTGTTAGGCTTAGACTTTAGGTTTATGGTTAATAAATTTAGTATAGTGGCGGCGACAGTGGGGGTGGCAGATTAGGGGTTAATAAATGTAGGTAGGTGGCGGCGATGTTAGGGGCGGCATATTAGGGGTTAATAATATTTAACTAGTGTTTGTGATGTGGGAGTGCGGCGGTTTAGGGGTTAATATGTTTATTATAGTTGCAGCGATGTCCGGAGCAGCAGATTATGGGTTAATAAGTATAAGATTAGGGGTGTTTAGACTCAGCGCTCATGTTAGGGTTTTAGGTGTAAACATAAATTTTGTTTTCCCCATCAATGGGGCTGCGTTACGGAGCTTTACGCTGCTTTTTTGTAGGTGTTAAGACTTTTTTTCAGCCGGCTCTAACCATTGATGTCTATGGGGAAATTGTGCACGAGCATGTAAAACCAGCTCACCGCAGCTTTCAGCAGCGCTGGTATTGGAGTGCGGTATGGAGCTCAATTTTGCTTTACGCTCACTTTTTGCCTGATAACGCCGAGTTTTTATAAACCTGTAATACCAGCGCTAAACCGCCATCACCCCACAACGCAAACAACGCAATATACCTTAATAAACTATTAACCCCTAATCCACCATTCACCCATTTCGCAAAGTACCTATTAAAACTATTAACCCCTAAAACGCCATCGCCCACCAACGTAATAAACTTAATTAACCTATTAACCTCCTAATCCGCCATTAACCCACATCGCAACAAACCTAATAAATCTATTAACCCCTAATCTGCCAAACTCCCACAATGAAAATAACTAATTAAATTACTTAGGCCCCTAACCTAACACCCCCTAAAAATAACCCCAACTACCTAAATTAAACAATACTAAGTTACAAACAATTAAAATAAAAAAGCTAACATTACTTAAAAGAAAAAAATTAATTAATCTCTAAGATTACAAAAATAAAAAAATCTAACATTACATAAAATAATAAACCAAATAATAAAAAAAAAATCAAAACCTAAGCCCTATGAAAATAAAATAGCCCCCACCAAATCCCCCCCTAATCTAATGCTAAACTACCAATAGCCCTTAAAAGGGCCTTTTGTAGGGCATTGCCCTAAGTTAAACAGCTCCTTTACCTTAAAAAATACCAAGTCCCCCCTCTAACATTAAAACCCCCAACCCACCAAACTCTCCAAAAAAAAAAAAAACCTAATACTAAAAAATCTTAAACTACCCATTGCCCCATAAGTGGCATTTGTGTGGGCACTGACCTTAAAAGGGCATTCAGCTCTTTTACTGCCCTTTTTTGGGCATTGCCCTTAAAAGGGCATTCAGCTCTTTTTCAAAGGCTCATTAAATCCCTAATCTAAAAAAAAAAAAATTTAAAAAGCCTAAGTCCTGAAGTCCAGCGGTGAAGTCTTCTTCCAAGCGGCAGTATCTTCTAATTTGAACAGCCAATAGGATTTCAGTAGCTCTCATCCTATTGGCTGATTTGAATTTGAAGACTCAATTCAGCCAATAGGAATGCAAGGTACCCCATATTTAAACGTGTGCCTTGAAGTCAATCCTCAGTGTGCGGCGGTGATCATACAAAGTGGATCTCCACGCTCCATGGCTCCGCCGCCGCCGGTCTTCATTTCCGCGGTCACAAGTCTTCAGTTTTGCGCTCCACTTCACGTCCCGACGGCTTGTTCCTAAAAGAAGATAGAAGATATTGCTTCTTGGAAGAAGACTTCAGCGATTTGAACAGTCAATAGGATTTCAGTAGCTCTTATCCTATTGGCTGATTTGAATTTCAAGAATCAAATCAGCCAATAGAAATGCAAGGTACGCCATTTTGAAATGGCTACCTTGCAATCAACTTCAGTGTACGGCGGTGACCGTATGAAGAAGAAGCTCCGCGCAGGATGTCTTCGGCATCCAGGATGGCTCCGCTCCTCGCCGCCAGGATAAAGACAGAAGACGCCCCCGGGATGGATGAAGATATCGCCGCCTGGATAAAGACTACTCGCCACCTTGATGGAGATGGATGTCCGGACTTCAGGAACCGTGAGTAGATATTCTGGGGTTAGAGTTAGGTTGGGGGTTTTTTCAGTGGTTTGGTTTGGTTTTTTTAGATTAGGGCTTTGGGCATTTTTAAAAGAGCTGGATGCCCTTTTAAGGGCAATGAAAAAGAGCTGAATGCCCTTTAAAGGGCAATGTCCATACAAATGCCACTTTAGGGGCAATAGGTATATTAGGTTTTTTCTAGAGTTAGGTTTTTAATTTTGGAGGGTTGGTTGGGTGGTGGGTTTTACTATTGTGGGGACTTTGTATTTTTTTTACAGGTAAAAGAGCTGTGAAACTTAAGGTAATACCCTACAAAAGGCCCCTTTAAAGGCTATTGGTAGTTTATTTTAGACTAGGGGTTGTTTTTATTTTGTTTTTTTATTTTTATAGGGCTATTAGATTAGGAGTAATTGTTTTTATTTTTGATAATTTGTTTATTATTTTTTGTAAGTTTAGTTTTTTTTATTTTTCGTAATTCAGTGTTTATTATTTTTTGTAATTTTAGATTTTTTTATTTTTTTCTTAGTTAGTTTTTTTAAAATTTGTAATTTTAGATTTTTTAAGTGGTAGTATTTTTTTATTTTATTAGAATAGTTATGTTAGGTTAATTTATAGTTTAATTTTAGGTTTATTTTTATTTCACAGCTTTTAATTTATTTTAAGATAGTTATATTGTAATTTTAATTTAAAGTTAGGGGGGTTAGGTTTAGGGGTTAAGTTAAATTTAGTGTTTCGATGTGGGGGTGTGGTGGTTTAGGGGTTAATAGGTTTATTTAGTAGTGGCGATGTGGGAGGCCGGAGGTTTAGGGGTTAATAGGTTTATTTAGTGGCGGAGATGTGGGAGGCCAGAGGTTTAGGGGTTAAAAACTTTATTATAGTGACGTGATGTTGGGGAGCGGCAGAATAAGGGTTAATAATTTTATTATAGTGGCCACGATGTCGGAGAGTGGCGGAATAGGGGTTAATAACTTTGATTAGTGTCGGCAATGTCAGGAGCGGCAGATTAGGGGTTAATAACTTTATTTAGGTGTCGCCAATTTTGGGGGCGGAAGATTAGGGGTGTTTTATGTTAGGTTTAAATGTAACTTTTTTTCCCTATAGACATCAATGGGTTGCGTTACAGAGATTTTTCATTCCGCACTTCAGGTGTTAGAGTTTTTCAAACACTCTCTCCCCATCGATGTCTATGGGGGAAAGCGTGCACGAGCACGTCAAAGCAGCCCTTGGATTTTGTGCGGTATGGAGCTTAACGCCACCATATTGCACACACAAGAAAGCTTTTCAGTAACTCGTAATGGCAACAATACAAGAGTGAAATAACGCAACTTTTTTGGCGTTAGTTTCTCACCCTGTTTAGCGCAAAACTTGTAATCTAGGTGTTAGTTATTTGCGTTGTGTGGGTTTGGCGGTTTAGGGGTTAATAATTTTAATAGGATTATTGTGTTGTGTTGGTTTGGAGGTTTAGGGGGTAATAGTTTTATTAGGATTATTGCGTTGTGTGGGTTTGGCAGTTTAGGGGGTAATAATTTTTTAGGATTATTTCGTTGTGTGGGTTTGGCGGTTTAGGGGGTAATAGTTTTATTAGGATTATTGCGTTGTGTGGGTTTGGCGGATTAGGGGTTAATAGATTTATAAGGTTTGTTGCGATATGGGTTAATGGCAGATTAAAGGTTAATAGTTTTAATAGGTACTTTGCGATGTGGGTTAATGGAAGATTAGGGGTTAATAGTTTTAATAGGGACTTTGCAATGTGGGTGAATGGCAGAATAGGGATTTATACATTTATTAGGTAGTTTGCAATGTTGGTGGTTAGTACTTTTATTAGGTAGATCGTGATGTGGGTGAATGGTGGATTAGGGGTTAATAGTTTAATTAGGCATATTGCATTGTGGGGGTTGTCGGTTTAGGGTTTAATACTTTTATTATTAGTTCCGTTGTGGGTTTGAAGGCGGATATAGGTGCTTTACGTATCGGGTTTATTTTTGGGAGGCGGGTTAGACTTTTACGGCAGATTTGACTTTTTTTTTTTTTTTCTTAGGCGCCGGCAGTTTCTAAAGTGCCGTAAGTCACTGGCGACTCCAGAAATTTGTATTTAGGCTCATTTCTGGACATCGCTAGTTTATCCGATTTACGGCACTTTATAAACTGCCAGTGGGGTTTATGTGATACCCCGATGTGCGAGGTGAAATTACAGGCGGCGCGGGTTTCAGCAGTTGCGCTGAAGCTTGCGCCGCATATGTAATCTCGCCCTTGATGAGTCAATTAAAATCAGCATTCACATATAGCTGCCAATCCCCAAATCAGGACTTTGGCAATGTATTTAATATCGCTCCGGGTGCTAAACGCACACTGTTAACAAGACACATTAGTGACAGGAAATGCTCTTGACCTGTTAGAAAATTTTATTTATAGACTACAAAACCCCTGCCTTAAAGGGATATGAAACCCAAAATGTTTATTTTGTGAATCAGAATACAATTTTAAAAAGTTTCCAATTTACTTCTATTATCAAATTTGCTTTTTTTCCCTGTAGTATTCTTTGCTGAAGAGATACCTAGGTAGGTGCCTTGAGCCCTACATGGCAGGAGATAGTGCTGCCATCTAGTGCTCTTGCAAATGTAAAACATTCTTGTAAAAATGCTGCCATATAGTGCTCCTGACATATGCACAGTCCTGAGCTTATTTGATAATAGAAGTAAACTTAAAATTGTATGTTGTATCTGGACAATGAAAGAAAAAAAAATGGGTTTCATGTACCTTTAATAATAGACTTAATAATAGACTTACTCATACCCATTTCTTTCCATTTTATATTTCCCCAGTTAGCATTACCAACACTGTTATATTAATATAGGGCGCAATCAAATATACAGCGTGGGAACCTGCGCCGCCCGATATCAAATCTCCCGTAACAGTCTAACCTGCCTCCCAAAAATAAGCCCGACACGTAAAACCCCTATATCCACAATCCCCCCCCTCTGATTACTAATAATAAATGTATTAACCCCTAGACCGACAACCCCCCACAACGCAATAAGCCTAATTATTAATCTCATTAGATGCAGAAAAAGTGTTCGACCAAGTCCGCTGGAACTACTTGTGTACACCGTTTTTTTTCTTTCTCTAGGTAACTGTTTTGGTACCGGATTTGGACACTCACCGATTGTTTATTATTGATTTTTAACTGTTTGGATTTTTTGGACTAAGTTATATCTAGGAACATTCCGAAGTGTTTGGATTTATTTTTTGTCTTCTGGATACTTTTGGACTGTGCATTATTTTCTTTTTCTATTTACATAAGAACTTAGCTAAGATGTATGGAATTTGTTATTAATTAACTACTTAGGGTCACAGTTTATAATTTGATTTCTTATTTCACCCATTAGTGGGTTGATTACATTTTTATCTGTTCACACTTGTAATCACTTTTGTATCACTTGATCACTTATCGCAAGTTTGTTTTCATTAATACTCTGTTATTCTTTGATATATTTGATACATTTTTTTGGGTATCTTTTGACATTTTTGAAAGTTTTTTGTGGTTTCACTGACAATCTCACTAATTTTAACACCTTTTTCTTTTTATCATACCGGTATTGATTTCAACCCTTTTTTTTGGGGTCACATTTTTTCTGGGTTATAAATGACGTATGTATTTCATTTTTTGTGCTGTAAATAGCATATCAATTTCCCACTTTTGTGCTGCAAATAGCATATCAATTCCCATTACCGATGGGTAAAAACCCACCCAGTATTGGGGTCTATAGATCTAGTTAAGTGCAACTCCACTGGTTTTTTTATTTTATTGAATGTATGCTTTATCTAACAATGATCTATTTTATATGTACCAATTGGCCCATCTTATCTCACTTGTTCTAAGAGAAAAATCAGTCAGTCCTGTGTTTTGAATGGTTTTAATATATGTTGATTAAATAATATTTTTTAAATATAGTTTTAATCTGTTTTAGTTTTTAGATTACTTTACCTGCGATAAGCAAATTAAGTCACCCTGACTAAACAAACTCAGTGGTGTAATATTAACCAGCTGTTGTATACCTTAGCCATTGGCGCTCCTATATACTATCTGTCTCACAGTCCAGTGTACACTCATCTGTCCCTTCTCAACATTGTATCACAAAATCTACTTTACAGAAGATGTTGCTCTCTCAGACACGCTCCATCACTCAGGAGATTCAACGTAATTCCGCTGAACTAAAGAAGAACATCTCCGAAATTGGCGAAAGGGTAGACGCCCTTGAACGCCAGCAAGATGATATAGCTCCTCTCCTCCAAACAATCCCTATAACAGCGCTCAAACAGTTGCAAGGAGCAGCGGATCTAATAAACAGAGTAGTCACTCATAGAAAAGGTACAGTCTAACAAACTGCTTTAGGGAATGAACAGTACCTCTTAATTCGTCAATTGTCTTCTGGTATTCACGACTCAGACATAAGCTGCGGTCCCAGTCTGTCTCCTCTTGAGTTGACCCTCCCCCTGTTTCCACGTCACCATCAGGTGCATATAGAAGTTGTAACTTCTCTTCATACAGCAGCCGCTTTTAGCGTTCCCTGCAAACCGCCAGCAGACTTCCTGCTTGTCTGCCCAGTAAATTCAAGTTCAAAAGTATAAAAAAAAAGCGAGTCGGGGCAACAGGCTCAAAATTTAAATCTTAACGTTTATTGCCAAAGTACAAAAATGGATAAAAGAATACTGTAGTGCATCCAGTAAAATCATAGAGAGCTAGGACAGCTGCGGTCTAACATGTTTCAGCTCCTGCCTTACTCATAGACCGTACTGCCTCTAGCTCACAGCCCTCTTAAATTAAGTAATTACTCTGACGTAATAGACAGCACTAAAGTGTTAACCCTGACTAATTCAGTACAAAAGGAATAGGCTAATATAAGCCTATTGTCATCATAGTGAAATAAGTTAATAACAGTGACAGTACTACTCTAGTTCCCTGCAAAAGAGTAACAGATGAATATTAATATTACTAAAAGGGATAAAGAGTATAAAGAATACTCAAAATTAAGTAGCACATACCTATTATGAAAATCCAGTGATCTAAGTAATACATATATCACCTTAGTATCTAATGCCACTCTTTTCTGAAACATGTTAGACGGCTGCTGTCCTAGCTCTCTATGATTTTACTGTATGCACTACAGTATTCTTTTATCCATTATTGTACTTTGGCAATAAACGTTAAGTTTTAAATTTTGAGCCTGTTGCCCCGACTCGCTTTTTTTACTTTTGAACGTCTAAGATTATATGGCGGTTGATCAAACCAGCTTACTTTCATACACCGAAAGCTTAGCTGACCAGCTAATGCAATTGGAATTCAAACTAGCAGATGTTGAAGACAGAGCCCGTAGGAACAACATACGCTTCAGGTTCATTCCAGAGAGCATTACAACTGCAGACCTGCAGAACTTCCTTCGAAAGTTCTATGTAGAGCTAGTGGGTACACCAGAAGGCCTTATCAACACCATGGAAAGAGCTTATAGAGTGTTAAGGTCGAGGGCAGTGCCCCTAGACAAACCAAGAGATGTAATAATCTGCTTCCATAGCTTCATCTACAAAGATAGACTAATGTAGACTGCGTTCAAAAAACCACCTCTCTCAGAGAAATTCAGGGACATCAAACTGCTTCCAGATCTATCCGTGCATACCCTGCAGCACCGCAAAACCTAGCAACCAGTGACCTTTGTCCTTCGCAAAGCGAATATCAAGTACAGATGGGGCTATCCCACAAACCTTATCATCACAAAAGACAATGAGACCCATGTTGCCTCTACCCTTCACCAAGGTCTAGCTCATCCTGGAGTTTACAGACTGGTCCGCCTCCCTCGCAACCAACTACACACCTGAAGTTGCGGGCCTCAGCACCTGAATTGTCCACTCGGGAGCAAAGAGCAAAACACTCCAAAACATCTCAACCTCCGGGACTCATCTGAACTGGATTCCTTCTAGTTCAACTTTCAAAGAGTGATGCCCAATTTTAGGTATCCCTCTAAAAACACAGTCTTATTCCTTAAAGGTTGATAAAAGTTCACATCTTGCACTTAAATCAATTTATGCACATATTTGTAATGTTTGCACTAGTTCTTTCTTGTTACACCAAGTTAACTGTCTGTTAGAAAATGTTACTGTTTCGGAGCAGGACTAGTATTCTTAGCTCCTGTTTCTTACTTCTTCTTCCCCCCCCCCCAACAGAAGCCCACGCCAGGGTTCTATTGTGGTGGACTATTTCCACCAATTCTGACTACCCCCTACCCACGCACCCTACCCAACTTAATTCCTATTTTCCCTTCCTCTCATTTCTCCTCTCCTCCTGCCTTTATACGTAAAACCCGATCATCTATCTGCACACGTAACATACATTTTACAAAGCCCATGTCTACCCTCAGACTGCTGACACACAACGTAAGAGGTTTAAACTCACCGCACAAATGCAGCTTATTACTGAAATCACTCAAATTTAACAACCCCGACGTGGTTTTCTTACAAGAAATACACTGGACATCTGACAGCCCCCATCGGATACTTTCCAAAGACTATATGACCCTAGAATACGCCCCATTTTCCAAGAAGGCCAGAGGTACGGCCATATTAATACACAAAAGAACTGCCTATGAACAAATCCAGGTCATTAAAGACCCCCAATCTAGATTCCTGATATTGGTCTGCAAACTAAACCATATCAGTTAAATGTTAGTATCAATCTACCTCCCTAACAGTCACCAACCTAAGTGCCTACATCAACTACTGTTTGCGATAGACCGGTAGAGTTATTCTTGCAGGCGACTTTAATATGGTTTGGGACTCCAAATTGGACAGGAAAACCTGACACCTAAATAAACATAATCCCCATGCCGAACAGCTTGCCCTTAAATTCAGAAATATCATATCATAATTTAACTATTATGACATCTGGAGGTCCTTGCACCCTAGAGATAAGGATTACACTCACTTTTCCCACCCACATAAAATATACTCCAGGCTAGATTACATCTTCTGCTCGGCAGAAACTCTATACCTGATTAAACAAACAAATATTTCTCTATGCTCCTGGTTTGATCATGACTTTGTACAGTAACTACTGACTTGTATTAAGCAGATAATCTCCGAACAACATTTTCTTGGCGCCTTCCCCATCATATCCTTTCTGATGTTCCCTTTCGAGAGGAACTTCGAAAAGACATTATATATTTCACACAAACTAATGACAGCATGCTAGTCTGTGATGACACCCTATAGGGAGCTGCTAAAGCTACAATCAGAGGCCGCTTCATTAGGAGACAGGCCTATTTCAAAAAACAGGCTGGCTTATCCCTCGCCTAATCACCCAAACTGATCTACCCCTTCCGTACCTATCACAGATCAAATCATGGAGCTCAAAAACCACATCTGCTAACTTGAATTAAAACGTACCCAATCAAATCTATTATAATTAAAGCAACTATTTTATCACAAAAGCAATAAAGCCGATACCCTTTTAGCAAACAAACTGAGACATAGGACAAGCACTACTCGCATACATCGATTACGGCATGGTAATCAAATTCTTAAACTTTCCTCTCAAATAGGTCAATGTTTTGCAAATTACTACTCAGAATCATACAACATAGAAAAGATGGAAGGCCATACAGCGGCCTCCCCCATCGGGTCTCCACGCTTTCTTAAAAACCCTAAAGCTACCACCCCTTCTAGATGAGCATTGTGAATCCCTTACTACCCCTTTTACACATAGTGAGGTTAAACAAGTTATTAAACATCTAAAAGCTTTCAAGACCCCGGGCCCAGACGGATACCCATCATTCTTCTATAAGACCTACATAAATGAGTTATCTCCCCTTCTCCTAAGGCTTTTCAATCTAGCTAAGGAGGAGGGAAGTTTCACCAGAGAATTCCTTGAAGTCACAATTGTCACCATCCCAAAACTCCTAAAAAGACCGGTCCCTATGTTCTAGTTATAGACCTATTTCCCTCATAAATGTAGATGTTAAAATATACGCTAAATTATTAGCAAACAGACCTTTCTCAGTCATCTCATTAGACGCAGAAAAAGTGTTCGACCGAGTCCACTGGAACTACTTGTGGGAGGTTCTTATGGTCTTTAAATTCCCCAAGGAGACCCTGAAAGCAATCCAAGCTCTATACTCCACACCTACTGCAATGGTTAAAGGTTTAGGATACCACTCCCCTCCTTTTTCAATTTCCAATGGCACTAGACAGGGCTGCCATCTCTCACCACCTACTATTTGCTTTAGCAATTGAACCTCTTACTAAAAAATTAGGACTGACAAAAAGATAGACGGAATTACCCTGCATGGCAGATGACGTGACAATTTTTTCAGCAGATCCAGCGACCTCATCCCTAGACTTAAAACCATTCTAGAATCCTTTGGGAACCTGTCCTTCTATAAATTAAACTTATCCAAAACTGAAATATATACATGGGGCATCTCCCAGAGCCAAATCCAGCTCCTCCAGACTCAACATCAGGCCAGGTTGATAAGTCAATTTACCCATCTTGGAGTCAAACTTTCAAACAACATAGGCCAAATAATTAAAGACAACTATCTCCAAACAATCTCAAAACAATTATCTGAGTTGCAAACCTTTAAAGACCAATGGGACTACACTCACATTTCCTGGATAGGGCGAATAACAGACCTCAAAATGTCCTTCCTACCTAAAATTACTTACCTTTTTAGATGCCTCCCAATTAGAATCCCCAGACATTTACTACACCAACGCATACAATTTTGCAGAACCCCTTACACTGGGGTGGTCTAGCTTCACCCTCTATAGTTCATTATTATAACGGGGCCATGCTTACGCATGTGTCACAGTGGGGAGAAGTAAAATCGCCTAGTAAATGAAAAGTTATTGAACAAGCATCCCTCCCTCACCACATCCACTTACCAGACCTATTCTGGACCCCCACCCCCATTGCTGCAGGACTCTAGATATCACCAACCCAATAATCCGGGAATGCCTTGCGATGTGACTCAAACTTAGACATTACCCCCACATAGCCCGCATCCTTCACCAATCACCTCCCTTGTAGGCCTACTTACAGGCCTCCCAGAATCTCACACCCATAAGTGGACACAATTAGGGCTACAAACTGTCTCAGACCCCCCTACACGCACAAACTCTTTTCCGAACACTAGACAAAATTAGAGATGGCACTCCAGTACCACAATATATGATCTTTGAATACACCAGATTGAAAAGTTTCCGTATTAGCTGGAGCTTCAAACCCGAACTATCTCACACTTACATACTTTGGAAACCATTTGGAGCCAGAGTAACAGACTGCATAGGCCCCTATCCCTGCATTATTCTCTTTTAGGAAATATAAATTTACGAAGATAAACCATCTCACTTACAAAAATAGGAAATCTATCTGAACATAGCAAGCGTGGCAGCGTACTTTAACTCTGACTAAAAAGGCCATACATTGTGTTACAGTATTCGAGACCTATTACAAATTGCTCATACACTGGTACTACACCCCCTGAAGACTAGCCAAAATGTACAGTACTGCTTCCCCCATGTGTTGGCGTAATTGCGGACACATTGGAGACTCCATGCACATTTGGTGGGAGTGTCCCAAACTTAGACCCTTATATAATACCTGCTTCCAAACACTGTCCAGAATGGGTATACCTTTACCCAGAACCCCTGCTATTGCCCTCATCCATATCGGGTCTCATACACTACCTAAGCACCACTCCTATGCATATCCCTCTTTATCACGGTTAAAGCAGCCATAGCCAAATCCTGGAAAAAAGTATCCCCTCCAAGTTGGCTCATGATCCTCAATTCTATTGCACACATCTATACAATGGAAAAAAGCATTTTCTACTCATTCAAAAAATCAGATCTTTTTTTAAACTCATTTGGGCAGACTTGGGAACAAGATTCGATATTACATGGGTACCAAATGTCACGACTACAGACTGAAATCAAACCTTTTAAATTCCCTTTTTTCCATCCCTATCCTAACCAATCCCTCTCCTATCCCACCCTATACCCACTTTCCCTTCACAGGTCAGACTTCATAGATGTTATCATTAATATGAATAAAAAATGTTAAATACCTCATTTAAAACTGTAACTACTAAGTATTTATGTTCCGGGACCAGCGTGTCCCTCTTTTCATTTCCTGACTTATTGTTTCAGATGACTATTTTATTCAAATAAAATTTTGGGGGAAAAATTGCATGCCCTGAATCATAAAAGTTTAATTTTGATTAGACTGTCCCTTTAACTATTATAAATGTATGATGTGTTTTATATCATTCTGCATATTTACATTATTTCATAAATACAATTTTTAAAACATCCATACATTTAATTGCAACCACGTACAGTGAGATAATCATATCATAGAAGTATTAGATAGTTTAAAAGTGTGATTGTAGCTATATTTTCAGCTTTTTAATAAACAAGGAGGCTAAACAGTTTTCAAGTGCTCAGCACTGCTGAACTAGATAAATCTAAGGGTTCCATTTATTAAGCAGCGGATGCTGCTTTGGAGGCCCATCGTTTCAGCTGAGCCTGAAACAGAATATAAGGAGCAACGATCGGGATGATTGACAGCCCCTGCTAGCAGACGAAAAAGCTTGTGCAATGTTAAAGGGACACTAAACCCAATTTTTTTTTTCATAATTCAGAAAGAGCATGCAATTTTAAGCAACTTTCTAATTTACTCCTATTATCAAATTTTCTTCGTTAACTTGCTATCTTTATTTAAAAAGCAGGAATGTGATGCATAGGAGCCGGCTCATTTTTGGTTGAGAACCTGGGTTATACTTGCTTATTGGTGGGTAAATGTAAGCCTCCAATAAGCAAGCGCTATCCATGGTGCTGAACCTAAAATGGGCTGGCTGCTAAGATTTACATTCCTGCTTTTAAAATAAAGATAGCAAGAGAACAAAGAAAAATTGGTAATAGGAATAAATTAGAAAGTTGCGTAAAATTTCATGCTCTATCTGAATCATGAAAGAAAAAAAGAAAAAAAGTTCAGTGTCCCTTTAAATGCAGACAGCATATGCTGTCCGCCCAGAGGCAGAACTTTTTTTTCACTTTCTGCGATGAGATTTTTTTAATGGAAATATTTTCTGCAGGTTATTTTAAAATAAAATGTAATTTTAAATTAGGCAGTGACACTAAAGCACCAGTTCAGTTGCAATGTGTTGATTAACTGGAGAATAAAGCAATTGTAAAAGTTTTATAATATATTGCAACAGTTAAAATTTGGATTGCAAATTAGCTGCAAAAAAAAAATGTAATTGTAAAATGTCTCTTGAATAAATTTGTTTCCTTTTCTCTTGATCTAATATAGAAATGTAGTAATAAAAAGGTGCGTTGCTCATAAGAATCTCCCTCAGGAAATACAGCTTTGCAGACTGGGAAATGTTAGGGGACTGAGAGCCAGTCAATACTGCATATTTGACTTTTCACTTCAAACAGCACTTTGCTGTGGATGCGCTGTCTTAAGGAAAACTTACAGTGCTACCAGAGCATAGCTTTTTTTGAAGAGAACAGCCTGATGTGGAGCAGCGCAGCAAGGTTAAAGCAGTAACAGTTCCTGCATGTGTCCTGTTCTTTCTGCAGACATGCTGCATTTTCTGCGATGACATCTCACATCACTGTATGTTCTGCCTTGGGGGCTGTCCGCATTTAGCGATGTCCAACGGACAAGAATCGCTATAGCGTATCATGTCCGCTCAACAATTGATAAATCAACCCCTAAGAATCTATTGATAACTGATGCGAATAACATGTTGTGATGGATTGAAATTGCACTGGTGAAGGAACTTCATTTCTTGCAGGGGGGTGGATTGAAAATTGGTTTTTTTTACAAAATTTAATTTTTGGGATGGATTAGAATGGCCTAGAATTTAGAAACAATGAGAAAACTCATTGCTCATGTTTTCTAACAAAACAGACTCCAGGAGTTGGAAGGGAACATTGCAAAACATATTGTTCACCATCAAGAGCTGACTCCACAGCCAAAACTATGCTAACTGTAACCCCCTCCTCATGCAGCACACATGCTTACCTTTAAATAAAAATGTGCCACAATCACGAATGCTGATTATATCTACATAACACATTTTGTTTTCAATATTTAAAGGGTACATACAAACAGTAATCTAACAATAGTACACTTCTGCAAGCAAAACTCCTTAATCCAAGAGTACTACAACCAGCTAATACTATGCTGACAAAATGTAAATTAATAGCTTCAACATTTGATATGTTTTTTTTTTTTTATTTAGAATATGCATACTTAGAAATATTGATTGGATACAGAACTTATTGGAATACCCTTCATAAATATAGCTTGGGGGAAATAAATACATGCAATGACACACAATGTAACTGCATTAGACAGCTGCATGCTTGCGCATTTAATGCTGCATAACAACACATACCTTTATCTTATATACATGACAGGCAGTGTGATCAACATACATTGAAGGAGTATAAAAAATCACCAAATTAATTTAAAATTCAGATTTTGGGGAGAAAATTATATTTGACTTTAAAACTCGCTGTCACTTGGCATTTTAGTATTACAGAGTGAAAAATAAATGTGGCTGGCATTTACATTTGTCTCAAAGATAAACTAGGTTTTAAAAGTACAATCATTACAGTTCCATGGTTTTAATAGTGGCTATTCCATTTAAGGAGTAAAGTGGTATACTAATTGATACTTTGATCTATATGAAATGTCAAGAAGCAGAAAACAAGTTCCCTTTAACTGTTTTCTTCTATACAAGGAAATCATAAAGCATTGTTATTTAAAAAAAAGAGAGAGAGAAATTAATAACTGCAAAATATGTACTAACATATTTTATATGAACAACAACAATTGTTATATGAATTGTTTAAAGAGACATTCTAATTGCAAAATACATTTTCTAGAAAAAGTTCTAATTTGTCAGAGTATTTTATTGGAGCACAAGGGTCCTTTTAATAGAAAGTAAAGGTAAAAAAAATCTATTTAGGTCCCATCAACAAAATTAAATACCAGTTATAAGTGACAACGCTAGTAATACAGGAGGGTATAATAACCCTCAAATTTGTACTGGGTAATGGGGGGTGCTCCCTGTCTTGATTAGTGATGTCGCGAACCTAAAATTTGACTTCAATAGGCAGGCGAACTTTAAAACCTACAAGGACTCTTTCTAGCCACAATAGTGATGGAAAAGTTGTTTCAAGGGTACTAACACCTGGACTGTGGCATGCTGGAGGGGGATCCATGGCAAAACTCCCATGGAAAATTACATAGTTTATGCAGGGTCTGCTTTTAACCCATAAAGGGCCTAAATCAACTAACATTCCCAAATTGTTTGCAATAACGTGCTTTAAAACATCAGTTATGATGTCGTATCTATGAGGTAGTGTAAGGGTTACGGCCGCATCACAGTGACAGAGCAAACTCCAAGTGTTACGCACCGCAATCAACCGCAAACAGTCCCCTTGCACAACCACGAGATAGATAGATTTGATAGATAGATAGATACATAGATTACATAGCACAAAAGGCTGGCAGGCAGGAGGTAAATGCAATTCAAGGACACTAGGAGACTGAATACTGACAGTCAAAACAGTGATGATTGACAATTTTTGCAATACTGTTAAAAGAAATATGACTGCTGGGAATAATTGGCTAGGTGGGCCTGGCACACAGCAGGCTGCAAGGCAGGAGGAAAGTGCAATTCAATGGCACGAGCAAACTGAGGATTCAGAACAACTATTACCAAAAATTTTAATTTTTAATTATTAAGAATACTGTGACAACAAATATGATTGGTGTAAATATTTTGAAAGTAGGCCTGGCACACAGGCTTGGAAGGCAGTAGAAAAGTGCAATTCAATGGCACGAGCAAACTGAGGATTAAGATCAACAATCAAAAATTTTGTAATTTTAATTAGTAACAATACTGTGACAACAATTATGATTGGTGTAAATAGTTGGCAAGACGGCCTGGCACACAGGCTGGCAGGCAGGAGGTAAATGCAATTCAATGGCACTAGGAGACTGAATATTTGCAGTCCAAAAAAATATGATTTTTATTTTTTTATATACGGTTACAAGAATTATGATTGGTTCCACTAATTGGCTAGTTGGGCCTGGAAAACACGCTGGCAGGCAGGAGGAAAGTGCAATTCAATGGCACGAGCAAACTGAGGAATCACAAGCGATCAATTTGGAATTTTAAAGATTAACAATACTTTTACAACAACTAGGATTGGTGGCACTAATTGGCTAGTTTGTGCCTGGCAGGTGGAAACTGCAATTCAATGGCACTAGTAGACTGAATATTTGCAGTCCAAAAAATTATGAATTTTAATTTTTTTGATACTGTTACAAGAATTATGATTGGTGCCACTAATTGGCTAGTTGGGCCTGGCACACAGGCTGGCAGATATGAGTCGTGGATGGTAGGTAGGGCAGCAATTTAACACAGTATGCTGTGTAAGTGACAAAAAACACAGGTCTGATAGAAAATTAAGTTAGATTACACTAGCAAAATATTTTAAAATTTTAGATTTTAATATTAAAATTATGTTAAGAAGTGCAATGCACATATGAGTGGTCGCACTGGCTGGCTGCTACGTAAGGCAGCAATTAACAACAGTATGCTGTGTAAGTCAGATAGACAGTTAGATACAGGCCTGATAGAAAATAAAATTAGATTACACTAGCATAATGATTTAAAGACTTTTTTGGGGGAATTTAAAGAAAAAGGTTAAGCACATACATATGAGTCGTGGCTGATAGCCTTGGAAGGGCAGCTATTAAAAACAGTAGGCTCTGTAAGTCAGATACACACACGCCTGATAGAAAATACTATTAGATTACACTAGAAATATTATTTAAATTATTTTTTGGGGGGGGGAATTAAAAAAAGGTTAAACACATATGAGTCGTGGCTCATAGACTAGGGAAGGCAGCAAGTAAACACCGTAGGCTCTGTATGTCAGTAAAACACACAGGCCTGATAGAAAATTATATTAGATTACACTATCAAACAAATTTAAACTTTTTTTTTATATATTTAAATTAAGGTGAAGAAGATATGAGTGGTGGCTGCCTGGCACAGACCAATTAACCAAAAGACTGAAAAAAAATGAGGTATATTAGTGCTTAGTGAGCCTGACAGACACAGGCCTGATAGAAAATGTAATTAGATTACACTAGAAAAATGATTTAAATAAAACATTTTAAATTTAAAATAATGTTATAAATGGATATTAACACTGGTGGCTGGCACAGAGCAATGAACCACAGTATATGCTGTGTGACACAGGCCTGATAGAAAATGAAAAAAAAAATTACACTAGCAAAATAATTACAATTTTTGGTTAGTTAAATTTAAACTAATGTTGTTAGGGAGATATCAGTGGTGGCCGTAATCACAGCATATGCTGTGAGCCTTAAACACACAGGCTGAAAGCCAGGCAAATGCTAATAAAAAAAATACGAAAAAAAACGGCACGAAATATAGCCCTAAAAAGGGCTTTTTGGGGTGCTGTGCTTGCAGCAGAGATGAGAGGAGTCCTTCTGGACTGTAGTGGACACTAAATACACTAGCCTAGCTATGTTTTTCGTATTAATGTCAGGAGCAAAAACACAACACGTCCTCTCATTAAGAAAGCAAGGTCGTTATGAGTCTAAAATGGCGGATTCCGAGTAGCTGGGAGGGTCTGTGAGGGAGTGTCTGATGTTGATTGGCTCTAATGTGTCAGACGGCTGTGACATACAGGGTCAAAGTTTCCTCAATGATGACACATAGGGGCGGATCGAACATCGCCATGTGTTCGCCCGCAAACGCGAACAAGCTATGTTCGCTGTGAACCGTTAGTTCGGGACAACACTAGTCCTGATATGAAAGTAATTCAACAAAGAAGAAAAAATGTGGATGATTTAAGAGCACTCAGAAAAGATATACTATTCAAGCAGTATAAGGCAGGAAGGACCGCCTTCACGCAAACACCATGACATTCGCAATAGCACTAACCTGACATAAAAATATGAATATTTCATATACCAATGTTCTTTAACATGTTTTTTTTAATATTCGCATACCCGATCGCATACTGTAAAATGCACAAACATGATAACATACTATAATATGTGCAAAAATTATTGCATACTGTAATATGCGCATACCCAACATGAAAAATATGTATGCATATATATATTAATGTATTTATATGTGTATATATGTCTTTAAAAACATATATATATATATATATATACAGTATATATATTTATATATATATATATATACATACATATATACATATACATCTTTAGACATGTATATGTATGTTTCTCAATGTTAAAGTTCTTCTGCAGCTTTTTTTTTCTCTTTCAACTGAGATCTCATATCTTTGAGCCTTAAAACTTTTTAATGCAATATTTTTTGTGAATAATTTTTATTAGACAGTCACCTAGATTACAAGTTTTGCGTTGGGGTTTTAATGCTGAAAAAATGGTAATTTCAGCGTTAAAACAGCACCCCAGCCATTACATGTCTTGTCGGTATAGCTATACTGCAAGCCTTTTAGCCTGTAACACAACGTCAGTCCCACACTCGTAAAAATTTCGTTTTTTCAAGGGACTTCCATAGCGCAGCCATTACGAGTTTTGCGGTGAGGCTTAAAAGCTTGCGTTCCAGCCTATACCGTCAAGATCCGTTTCGCAATCTGAGAGCAGTAGTTATGAGTTTTACGCAACAAAACTGTTACATAAAACTCATAACTAAAGTGTTACAAAGTACACTAACACCCATAAACTACCTATTAACCCTTAAACCGAGGCCCTCCCGCATCGCAAACACTAAATTAAAGTTATTGACCCTTAATCTGCTGCTCCCGACATCGCCGCCACTAATAAAATGCAGTAACCCTTATTCCGCCGCTCCCCGACATCGTCGCCACTATACTAAAGTTATTGACCCCTATTCTCCTGCACCACAACATCGCCCACACTATAATAAAGTTATTAACCCCTATTCCACCGCTCCTCGACACTGCCGCCACTATAATAAACCTATTAAGCCCTAAACCGCAAGCCCCCCACAACAAAATATACTGAATTAAACTATTAACCCCTAAACCGGAAGCCCCCACAACAAAATATACTAAATTAAACTATTAACCCCTAAACCAAAAGCCCCCTAAATCGCACTAAACTAATTTAAACTAGTAACGCCTATACCTAACGCCCTCCTAACTATATTAAAATTTCCCTATCTTAAATTAAATTAAATTAAAACTTACCTGTTACCAAATTAACTAACAATTAAACTAATATAACTATTAAACTAAAATTAAACTAACTACCAATTAAAGAAAACTAAAATACACATTAACAAAATCCTAACACTACTATAAAAATTACAAAATATCCAATTACAAAAAATAAAAAATACTATATTACAAACAAATAACAAACACTAAATTACGAAAAATAACAAACACAATTATCAAAAATAAAAAAGAATTACACCTAATCTAATAGCCCTATAAAAATAAAAAAGCCCACCAAAAATAAAAAAAACCCTAGCCTACATTAAACTACCAATAGCCCTTAAAAGGGCCTTTTGTAGGGCAGTGCCCTAAGTTAAACAGCTCTTTTGCATTGTCCTGAAAAGGGCATTTAGCTCTTTTAAGAAAAGCCACACTAAACTAAAAAAAAACACCCAAAAAAGTTTTAAAAATCCTAACACTAACCCTCGAAGATCCACTTGCAGTTCCTGAAGTCCGGACAACCAGACAGCAAGAGGTCTTCATCTAGACGGCACCATCTTCATCCATCGCGGGACCGGCATCTTCTTCATCCCTGCAGAGGCGGAACGGTGATGCACGGAGGCAGAGGTCCAGGCAAAGGTCCAAAGCGGAGGTCCAGGCAAAGGTCCAAGGCGGAGGTCCAGGCGGAGGTCCATCGATCCGACGCGGAGGTCCATCAATCCGACGCGGAGGTCCTCTTCATGCGATCGTCCGCTGCACACTGAGTATTGAAATGCAAGGTACCCCTTTCATACTGGGGGTACCATTGCATTCCTATTGGCTGAATATTTTGAATCAGTCAATAGTCTTTAGGGATGCTAAAATCCTATTGGCTGTTCAAATCAGCCAATAGGATTTAAGCAGCTCTCATTCTATTGGCTGATTAGAATCAGTATAAAAGGGGTACCTTGCATTTCAATCCTCAATGTGCGGCAGACGATCGCATGGAGAGGACCTCCACATCGGATCAATGGACCTCTGCCTGGACCTCCGCCTTGGACCTTTGCCTGGACCTCCGCTCTGCGCATTGCCGCTCCGCCTCGGCAGGGATGAAGAAGATGCCGGTCCCGCGATGGATGAAGATGGAGCCACCTGGATGAAGATGCCGCTTGGATGAAGATGGAGCCGCCGGAATGAAGATCGTTCAAGCGGGACTTCAACAACTCTGAGTACCTAAAGAGGAGTTAGTGTTAGGTTTTTTTTAAGGTTTTTTTGGGGTGTTTTTTTTTTTAGATTAGGGTGGGCACTCTTAAAAGAGCTGAATGCCCTTTTAAGGGCAGCAAAAGAGCTGAATGCCCTTTTCAGGGCAATGCCCATACAAATGCCCTTTTTAGGGCAATGGGTAGATTAGTTTTTTTAGATTTTTTTTGTAATGTTAGTGGGTCTTTGTATCTTTTTCAGAAAAAGCTGATATCTTTAGGGAAATGCCCTACAAAAGGCCCTTTTAAGGGCTATTGGTAGTTTATTCTAGATTAGGTTTCTTTTATTTTGGGGTGTTTTTTTTAAAAAATTAGGTATTAGAATAGGAATAACTTTTATTATTTTGGATAATTCGTTAGTTATTTTGTGTAATTTTTTTTTCGTTTTGGGGTGGGTTTTTATTTTTAGATTAGGGGATGCGCATTTCATAAAAGAGCTGAATGCCCTTTTAAGGGCAGGAACAAGAGCTGAATGCCCTTTTAAGGGCAATGCCCATACAAATGCCTTTTTTCATGGAAATGGGTAGATTAGGTTTTACTTTATTTAGTGGCAGCGAAGTTGGGGAGCGGCGGAATAGGGGTTCACATATTTATTTTAGTGTGGGCAATGTTGGGGTGCGAGGGAATAGGGGTTAATAACTTTAGTATAGTGGCAGCGATATCGCGAGTGGCAGATTAGGGGTTAATAACATTAAGTAGGTGTCGGCAATGTCGGGGGCAGCAGATTAGGGGTGTTTAGACTTAGGGTTTATGTTAGGGTGTTAGGTTTAAATGTTACTTTTTTTTTTCCCCATAGACATCAATGGGGCTGCGTTACGGAGCTTTTCATTCCGCGATCGCAGGTGATAGGTTTCTTTCTAACCCGCTCTCCCCATTAATGTCTATGGGGAAAGCGTGCACGAGCACGTCAAAACAGCGCTTGTATTTTGTGCGGTATGGAGCTCATCGCCACCATATCGCACACACAAGCCAGCTGTTTCAAAACTTGTAATGGCTGCGCTATAGAGGGTGATATAACGCTTTTGTTGCGTTCGTAAAATTCCCTATAACTCGTAATCTACCTGAGTGTTATTATGAGTGTAACTGTACTTTGTAATGTATTTTTTGTGCAACTTTTTAATTTCGCAAAGACAGTTAACCACAGCTCTGAGATTGCGGTAAGGATTCTAACGTAAGTCAATGCGCAAGTTATATTGCGTTTTCACTCCAGTTGCAATATCAGCGCAATTAAAAATGCTTGCGTAAAAGACGATATTGTTTGCGAAAAAA